>NC_135792.1:16098637-16698637 GCF_051106095.1 Pogona vitticeps
ATTATTTTGGTAGATTATTTCGGTACAATGACACCTGCCAAAGGACAGGATATATTAGGCAGCAAGTGAACAGTCCATTCTTGAATTTGTGTTGGAAGCAGGAAATATAGGCAATAAGTCAAACATATAAATATGCATTCATCTGTGGAATAGGCAGTTCAATTAAACCTTGGGCAGAAGGTTTGGTTTACAATGTACAGATATCTTTCCAGGAGGGACCATACAAACCATCTTAGCTTCATTATAGAAGTTGTGGAGTTGCATTTTTTTTCATAAAAAATATTATTTGTGTGAAGCCAATATTGTCTCTCAGTTGTTACATCCTCCTTTTAAACTGATCTGATTCCAAAAGAAATTGGTCAGAATGAACTCATTAGCTGCTCAGGAAAATACACTGATCAGCCACAACATTGAAACCATAGACAGATTAAGTAAATAGCATTGATTATATTGTTACAATGGCACCTTTCAAGAGGTGGGACATATTAGGCAGCAAGTGAACAGTCCGTCTTTGGAAACAGGAAATATGCACCAGTAAAAAGATCTGATTGACTCTGACAAGGGACCAAATAGTGATGGCTAAATCAGAGCTTCTCCAATATGGCAAATCTTGGGAGTGTTCCCAGTATGCAATGGTTAGAACCTACCAAAAGTGGTGCAAGGAAGGCCAAATTGATGCTCAAGGCTCATTGATGCACATGGGAAGTGAAGGCTAACTCATCTGGTCCAATCACACAGAAGAGCTACTGTAACTCGAAGTGCTGAAAAACGTAATGCTGGCCATGATAGAAAGGTGTCAGAACACACAGTGCTTTGCGGTTTTCTGCGTATAGCATGACCAGAATATAGCAATTGAAGGATACAAATTATTCAGAAAGAACAGAAAGAACCGAAAGGGAGGTGGAGTATTACTATATGTCAAAAACAGATAACCTTGCATACAGGAGGATGAGTTTGGTTGTCCCATCAAGAGCATTTGAATTAATATAATTGGGGCCAAAACAAAAAAGAAAAAAGGGGCATAGTAGTTGGATTATGCTACCAACCGCCCTATCGAGAAGGAGATGCAGGTAAAACTTCTGAAAACAAATTACAAAAATTTCAAAGAAACAAGGTGAGCTACGAACTGGTCAACCTGACATCAATATCAGGGGAAATTATAGAGCAGTCACTCTGCAAGTACTTTGAGAACAATGCAGCAATAACTAGAAGTCAAGATGGATTTTTTTGAGAACAAATCCTGCCAGACAAATCTTATCTCATTATTTCATCAGGTACCTTAACTGGTAGAAGGTGGGCATGCTATAGACGTAGTATATCTTGACTTCAACAAAGCCTTTGACCGACTGCCCCATGATATTCTGATTAGCAAACTAACTAGATGTGGGTTGGATAGAATAAGTGTCAGGTGGATAAATAGTGGGTTACAGAATCATACTCAGAGTGCTTATCAATGGCTCCTTCTCAAACTGGGAGGAGGTAACAAGTGAGGCTCAGTTCTGGATCTGATGCTCTTCAACATTAATGACTAGGATAAGGGAATGCAGGGAATATTTATTAAATTTGCAGATGACATAAAACTGGGTAGAATAGCTAACGCCCTGGAAGACAGAAACAAAATTCAAAAAGATCTTGAGAGGCACGAGCAATGGCCTGAAAAGAAAAGAATGAAATTTAACACTGACCACTGCGAAGTTCTATATATAGGGGGGGAAATGCAAATGGACAATTGTGGGAGATATTTGGCTCACTAATATTGCAAATGAGAAGGATCTTGGAGTTATTGTAGATCAAAAGCTGAATATAAACCAACAAATATGAACTGCAAAAAAGGCAAATGCTATTTTAGAATGCATTAACAAAAGAATAGTTTCAAATCCTGTGAGGTACTAGTTTCCCTACATTCAGCACTGGTTAAGCCTCCATTATGTCTGGTTCTGGACACCATACGTCAAGAAAGATGCCAACACATTGGAGCAATTTGATAGTAAGGCATCAAGGATGGTAAGGGGACTGGAAACCAAGCCCTGTGAGGAAAGAATGAAAGAACTGGCATTCTTAGCCTGGAGAAAAGAAGACTGGGGGGGGGGGGGAGAGAGATGACCGCACTTTTCAAATTCTTGAAGGGTAATCATACAGAAGAGGGGCAAAATCTGTTCTCGATCATCCCACAGTGCAGGACACGTAATAATGGTCTCAAACCACAGGAAGCCAGATTTAAGCTGAATATCAGGAAAAAACCTCTGAATTTTAAGAGCAGTACAGCAATGGGACCAAGTACCTTGGGAGGTGGTGAATGCTCCAATGCTGGAGCCATTCAAGAGAAAATTGGACCACCCTCTGTCAGATCTGCTTTGACTTGGATTCCTGCATTGAGCAGGAGGTTGGACGTGATGGCCTTATAAGCCCCTTCCAACTCAATTATTCTATGATTCTATGAGTTGTGAATCAAGATATATTTTGCAAAACTACTGTTCAAACTTTTGATGTTTTGTATTCTTCGTCTGTGAAGTACCTCTCCACATTATTTTTCTATAGAAGTTTTTCAGAAATTCAGTAGTCTGAGAAACTTTAAGTAAGAAGCCATATTCACAGCAAATCATATTCAGGGTGCTTTGCTTCTGCATGTCGCCCACCCCTGTCCTGAACATCATGCCTGAACTGTGTACATCACCAGAACACCACCAAGAGACACACACCCTGTCTTTAGAAGAGTGTCTCATAATTAACTGCATGAAGAAAAGTCTGTTTGAATTGCTCCAGCTTGGAAAAATAGAAGCCCTTAAGCCATGGAGGAAAAAAGCTGCTTTGGAAGCAAAAAGGGTTGGATCAATTCCATTCAACCTTTGCATCATGTGGTCAATAAAAAAAAACTTCAAATTCACCTGTTTGATCAGTGTAGCTTTCATGGTATTTGACCATGTGCTTGCACTCTAAATGTTAATAGCAGCTTCAGTGAGATGAGGAAAAGGTTTCGATCTGGACAAGAGTGCAGGAATGTGGAGAACTTAAACCTTCCCTTTCCATACAATTTTTCTGACCACCATTACCCATTCCCAAGTGTTGTTTTTGTAGCAAAGGAAAATATACACAATTAACCTGAACAAAATTTTGGCCCCGTGACTCATATATTAATTTGAGAAAGGCAGAAGCTTTTTGCCCTCTTGTTTGAACGAAACTATAGTGTGGCCTGTTCTGGAAAAAAGAAAACCCTACACTAATTATAGATCTAATTCCAAACTTGTTGCCAACATTCTGTTTTTGGGGAAATTGGTGGAGAAGGTTGTGGCTGGCGAGCTGCAGATGCTGGCGGAAACTGATAGTCTGGGCCCATTTCAGTCAGGTTTCAGATTTCACCACGGGACTTGAGACAATTCTGGTCACTCTGCTCAATGACTTGTTAAGGGAAGCCGATCAGAGGAGTGCAACCTTGATGGTCCTCCTGGATCTCTCCTTTGATACTGTCGAGAATGGTGTCCTCCTGGACAAGATTTTGGGTCTAGGGACTAGAGGCTCTGTGCTACTCTGTCTCTGGACCTATCTTTTAGAGTCATGTCCTGAGAATGCCGCTTGGGGAGGCTATTTCAACCCCATGGGTTCTTTGTTGTGGAGTTCCATTAGGGTCAGTCATCTCGCCAATGCCTTTTAACATCTACTGTATGAGACTGTTGGGAGAGGTCATCCAGAGATTTGGAGTTCAGTATGCTGATGACATACAGCTCTATCTCTCCTTTTCACCTTCAGCAATAGAAGCTGTGTGAACCCTGGAACAGTGTCTGGCCTCAGTTAGGGATTGGATGAGGGCTAACAGATTGAAACTGAGCCCTGATAAGACGGAGATTGTGTTAAGTCAAGATCCTGTCAAGTTAAGAAGTATCCTACATGGTCTGGATGGGGTCGCATTCCCCCTAAAAGACCAGGTCCATGACCAGGGTGTTTTCACAGACTTGGCTCTCTCTATAGAGAAGCAAATCTCTGTCACAATCAGGTCTGTCATTTCCCCTCTTCATCAGATTGTGCACCTCCAACTCTACCTGTACAGGAAATCGCTAACAACATTGGTCCAAGTGTTGACCAATGATCCTCTAGGATCAACTACTGCAATGCTCTCTACTTGGGGCTGGCTTTGAAGGTGATACAGAATCTTCAGCAGGTGCAAAATGCTGTGGCCAGATTCCTATCGGGAGTTCAAAGCTATGATCACATCTTCCTGATTCGGGCACATCTGCATTGGCTTCCTGTATGCTTCCATGTCAAATTCGGAGTGCTAGTATTAACCTACAAAGCCCTTAATGGTTTGGGACCTCATTACCTGATGGAGCATCCCTCCCTGAGATTATCCACCTGTGCCCCTTGATCCATTCAGGTTTCGTATTTGCACATAGCCACTCCTAGAGAGGCCTAGAATTGGCCTTCTAAGTGGTGGCCACAAAATCATGGAATGCACTTCCTGCAGATATACGCGAGGCTCCCTCCCTTCTGGCCTTCAGAAAATCGGTCAAAACTATATTATTTGAAGAGGCCTTCAGAAGCATCTTACCCCGTGACATCCTCATGGTTTCATGAAGTGATTACTGTTTTGATTTGCCATCCAGGTTTCTTTCTCTTTAGACATTTGAGGTTTAATGTTCTTCTGGATCTCATTATTTTTGCCATATGAGTGGGAATGGGTAGCTGTGTTTCGTCTTTAAACATTGTTATCTGCCCAGAGCAGTGTCTTGGCACTAGATGGTGAGGGTTTAAATATAATTAATAAGTAAAAATAAATAAATAATATTCAGTTAGACCCTAGGTTCCCAACCTTTGTTACTCGGATGTTTTTGAACTGCAACTCCCAGAAACCCCAGCCAGCACAGTTGGTGGTGAAGGCTTCTGGGAGTTGCAGTCCCAAACTCCTGAGTAAGCCAAGGTTGAGAACCAGTGAGTTAGACTTAAGGGAGGAAGGTTAAATGTTCATATTCCAATTTTGCTTTCTTTCTGCTTTTGGATTAAATGCAGCTACACTGGAGACCAACTCTTCCCCTGCCTCTGCCAGATTGTTGTGGGAAACAAATGGATTAATTGTGTGAATGCTACTCCAGGCTTCTCAGATGGAATAACAAGATGGAAATGTAATGAGTAAATAATGAATTTTGTTATGGTAAATCATGGACACTTATTTTCTTAGTTCCTCCAAATCATCCAACAGTATTTGCTTTGAGGTAGGAGCACCAGAGATGTACAACTGAACACAGACAATGAAGAAGTGAAATACATTTTTCCCCAGTGCAGTCTAAAACTTTTTGCAACATGATTAAGGGTGCCTATGTCGGTGTTGATCAGATTGGTCAACTGTGGGAGGAGGTTTTGAGAATTAGATGAATTTGAGTCATCCCAAATGCAGTTCTCACAATTTGATTGACCATTCCTGTGTAGTTAGTAGAACAAACTGTATTTCTGTGTTACATTACAGTGTGGTTTACTCACAGTGATTCAGGCATATTGCCAGGGGAACTCGGCAGAGAGACAATTGAATAAATTTATAGGGTGAGCCCAGAAAAGGATCATCAATCAAAGTCTGAATTTGTCAATGCAGCCTCAGCTCAGTGGAAACTTTTGTCATCGTTCCTTAAACTAATGCAAGGCTCCCTCTGAGTGACACTGAATCAGCCCAGCTCTGCATTAGTCAGAGCAAGGCAGCTGTCTCCAACAGCAGATGCTGAGGAATGGCAGCAATATGGCTGCTTGAGAAAGATTTATATCACACTTCTATGCTCCTTAAACTAGCCTGCTGCTTCCAAATGTAAAATAAGGTTTCCTGTACCCAGTGCTGAAGCTACCAACCCAACATGCGTGAAATAGAAGGGACATTATCTTGTTTCTCACCTTAAACGATTAGATGTCTTGGGTTGGTCCTGCACTGAACTCAAGGTAAGCTTAGAGAGCAAGAAAGGATCGTGTCTGATTTCATCTGAAATGGTCACTTTATTGGGAACGATTTCCCTTAAAGTGACCCTTCTGACCATTCAGGAATTGCTCCAGCCCACCAACCAAAACGAGGAGCTCTGCAGCTGAACCAAAAAGGTTCAGCTTGGGCACAGATCCGGGTGAGGAGCACTGGGGCGCTATTGTTCATACATCATGTGATCGCTGAGAAATAATCCACACTGAACTGTGCAACAAGCCGTCCAAAATGAGAGCTATTTCCCCATCTGACTGCACTCTCTCTTAAAAGGAGCTCAGAGCTTTAGGAAGGAAAAACATATTGAAGAAAAGGAAATTTTCTTCTTTTTACCAGCCAAGAAATAAACCCATTGAGCAAGCTTGAAGGGTGCCTTAAATGGAGGTATTTGATCTCCAAATTGTATTCCCCTAACCCTGGGATAGTGACCTTTTTAGTCCCAGATTTTTATCCTCTGTAAGAATGGACATTTTGCTAGGAATCTGGAGTTCTCTGTTATCTTCTCTGTTACCACATTGAGTTCTTACAGGCCGTGGGAATGGGTCAGCAACAAGTGGCCAGGGGTACAGATTGCAAAGCTGAGTCATGCCAGCCCTATTCACAGTCCCCTTGCAGCAGATCTTGCTTGCAGAAGCTCTCAGGCATAATTTATAAACAAGTGGAAGTTAATGTTATTAACATATTTTTTAAAAATCTGTGCTATGTACTACAGTATCTGCAAAAGCACCATGTTTAAAGAGAAAAGGGTCTGCACTTTCTCTTTTTAAGCAGACTTATGCCAGGTGTTATACTCTTGGTTTTATAACTGGACTTGGACCAAAACAGATAGGAAAAACATTTCTTAAGCCTAAGAAATATAGTCTACAAGCATTAGAAACCTAAAGTTGGGAACTACTGAGGTACAAAGAATCAAATGACCATTCTCAGTTATACTTCTATACCATAACACTAAATGCCTTCATTGAAGGAATGGGCCTGGTTAGAAGCTGGTTGAGAGCCTTACTATTGTCCTGGGTAGCTAATGAGTTCCTCCTGGCCAATTTCTATTTTAGTCATTACATCAGTTTAAAAGGAGGATATGACAAGTGGGAGACAATATTGGCTTCACACAAAAATGTTATTTGGTGAAAAAAAATGCAACTCTGTGGCTTCTATGATGAAGCTAGGATGGTTTGCATGGCCCCTTCTCGAAAGATCTCTGTACATTACAGAAGAAGGCCCAACCTGCTGCCCGAGGCCTAATTGAACTTATTATCTCACAGATCGATGCATATTTACATGCCTGAATAAAACAGAAAACAGACTGATTAATGAAAATGAAAACTGTTTTTGGTGCATTTTTAGAAACATAACTGAAACAGTAATAATCTGCTTTAGGGCCTCACTGGCTTAACTTTTCTCTCACTCCTCCCTCATCAAATAGGGGATTGATAGTAGTAAAATGTTTGACTTATTCAATCAGGCAGAAGCCTTGTAAAAGCAGGCTATTGTTCTCACTTGAAACAGGCCGTTAGAAAGACTTATTCAGAAGAGAGATTATCCAGCCTCGTAAAAGCAGGCCCGACCCCCTCCCCCTTTCTTTCTTCGTAGCTCAAGGACTAGCGCTTCTTGAAAAAGCAACATGCTTACAGTCGATAAGAATGGAATGCAGCCTTCTAGGCTAAGTTAGCAACGGTTTAAGATCTATTTAACTGTTCTGCGCATGTTTAAGATGTGTTTTTACTAATCCAATGAATTTCGCTAACTAACTTCACGCCCTTTTAGATTGTGCGCCCACCCCAATCGCCCGGAAGGGACAGGCTATAAGAGATTGTACCGATTCCTTTGTTCTTTGGAGAAACCCATTATCGCCTTAAGTAGGTGATTTGCTTTCTCCCCGCTATCTGCAGTAGCGTCTCTATCTTGCAATAAAGAAACCTCAATAAAGCCTTTGTGTCTCCGTCTTTCAATTTTTGAGAGCTTCCCTTCCTTTACGGTAACCGGATAACAGTTTTGGGGGCTCGTCCGGGATCTCTAAATGCCCGATTGGGGCTGGGCTTTGGTCCAGTTGAGGTCAGGCAGAACAGGCAGCGGTAAAGTGAATCGGAGGGCGCCTCTGCCTCCTTTTTTTTGGCAGCCGCTTCCTTACCGACGCTTTGGCTGCTTGGCATCAAGAACTCGGAAAGAGGCACGAACGCAAGAGGTTTTCCAAGCCGGCCGGCCAACGAACCAACGGATATTGGTAAGTTAAGGTGGGAAACTCCGAAAGGGTTGGTTGTCGTTGAATGAATGAAGGATTGAGTGGGCCTGCAGTTCCCTACGGTAACCGTTGTGTGATCCGGTACCCTGGGTCAGGTCGAGAGAGTGATTGTCATAACCCTATTGTGTCTGCGTTCAAGAGACCCCTTACTCTTGCCGCAAAACCCCTTTCCCTATTGTCTTTTGTCTCCCGTGGGATGGGAATCGGTGAGAAGGTCCAGTGGGGACCAGGTCCAGTGGGGACCAAAGGAATTCCGAGGGGGACGCCCCGACTCCAACTCCGAGAGGCGGAAGGGAGTTAGGAATTCCCAGCAACAGTCCGCTGGGGAAATTGTTGCTGCATTGGGAATCGGTGAAAATACAGGAGTTTCAGACAGAGCAGGAAATGGTCCGCATGTGCACTGAAGTTTGGACACAATTTTATATTCATCCTAAATGCCCAAAATTTGGCTCTAATAATTTTGAAAACATCAAGCGGGTGGATGGTGTCTACCTCGCCCATCCACCCCGGACTCCCTATTTGGATTCCTGGATGGGGTACATAATCAAATTTGGAAGAGTAAGGTTGGCAGTAAGCAGAGACTTGATAAGTTCTAAGCTACATGGTGAGGAAATGTCAAAATTCGATCCGTTGGAGTTTGTAAGTTATCAGCCTCCACCTCCAACGGCCCCGCCCGGAGACATGGCTGGGCAGGAGCTGGTGCCGGCACAAGAGGCCGCACTGGCCCCCGCTCTGGTTCAGCCGCCAGGGTATAATGAGGTACTGAGAGGAGAAGAACAGCTGAGTCCTCTCCGGAGTAGGAGTCCTGGAAGCTCTGCTTCGACTGTGGACTGCTCCACCCCATTAAAAGAAAAGGAGGTTAAGGAATTAACTACTAAATGCAAGGAAATTATTAATAGAATTGAGGATGGGACGCTGCCCACCGGACCAGCAACCCGCTCCAAAGCACGGGAAATAGGAGAGCTGTTAGCAGAAGCTCAGAAAGTAGTGGCTAGAAGAGAAGAAGAGAAAGAGAAGAGAAAGTTGAAATTGATGACGCAGATGGTGGAGAAAGTGATAGATAAAAAGATTTCCGGAAGTAACCCTCCATGGACCAAGACCCGTGGAAGGGGCCGTGGGAGAGGAACCAGGGAGGTAGAGGAAGGTCAGAAGAAAGTAGAAAAAACGAAAGGGAACTAGAGGAGTTTTCCTCTGCCCTACCCGCCCAGAAGAGAAGGGGATGAAGAAGGGGGGCAAGGGGCCCTGACTGTGTTCACTTTTAAGATGGCTCAGGAAATACTTAGGTGAAGCTAGGCAAAGAGAGAGAGTAAGGAAAGGAGTAGAGGAGTAATTGGAAATATTGTAAAGAAGGCAAGGAAAGTTATTGCAGGAAGCAAAGAGGTGCAGAAAGTATGGCATAAGTGACAAAGGAAGTACAAAGATAAAGATGAGGTAGAGAAGAGTGGAGCGAAGAAAGATCAGGTAAGGAGTTTTGAGGGGAAATGGGAAAGGAAAAGCTAGAGAAGGAGGAGAAGGCAGGCACAAGCTGTACCAACAAGCGATGCAGCTAGAGGAATAGTGCATGCCAGCTCGGACAGCAGAACTGTTTGCTCTAAGCTGAGCACTACAGTTAGCTGAAGGAAAAAGGATCAAAAGAGAAGAAGGAAACGTAACTTTCTCAGTAGACACAGAGAATGTTGTCCAAAAGTGTACATGAAATGGAATCCTCAGGAGGAGTCCTAAGAGAAATGGGAGTGAATGAAGTCTCTTTGGAGGTTCCCATTTGGAAACCATTAAGTGTTAAGCAGGAGGGGAGTGAGGAAAAGTTCTATTGGCTTGTTAAACTTACTGGGGTATAAAGGGTTAAGAGTAGGCACAAAGAAAAAAAGTCGCCTGGTGTTGAGGGAGGGAGATCCCGGCCAGCGTTAGGACACTCTGTATCGACTGTATAAACACATGCAGAGACTCTTACATAGTAACTGAAGCTGATACTCATGTGCAGGGACACTGAGACATGTCAGCAAAGGAAATGCCTTGAATTGAGAGGCAAATCGAAAATGAGGATGATCTTTGTTCTGACTTTAGTGATGATGATTATCAGGGTAACTCTTTTCCATCTAAAAGGGCTGTAAAAGCCTATTGGAAAGCTACACTTATGGATCTGTAAAATTTGTAGTTGGACTATGGAAAGCAATTGATAACAATAATTGATTCACAGATTTGGCATTGTTGCAGCCTTAAGAGAATGGGTCTTAGAAAATGGGGAAAGGACAGTAAAAAGAGAACTGATCAATTGGTTACAGAAACCAGGGGAAGATCCAGTTTCCTATATAAAGAAAGTATATGGAGGAATGTACTTAACAGGCTTGATATCTATTCCAACTCAGATAGGAGAAAGAAAGTTAAAAAGACAACCTATTCAAATGCTCCAGCATATTAAAAAAAAGGTAGAGGAACTTGGAATAATAGAGGGGTTGTACAGCCAACTGCCCCTTCAATAGAACAGCCCCCCCACCCTATAATAAAATAGAGGGAAGGGAGCTACAGGAGGCAAGGAAACTAAGAAACAAATTATGGTGGATTTTGAAAAATGCAGGGGAAAATATGGTACAATTTCATGGCAAAGATACAGAGTTTTGATGCAAGCAGTGATAGACAAAGGACTGTCCTTTGAAAGAGGAAATAATAAGGGACAAGAAAAGAAGGAGGTTACGCGAATGGACACTCAGAATCAGTACCAAAAAAAAAAATTTAAGGAGGAACTGGCTGATATGATCCTTCAGAAAAAGAAAAGGAGGGCAACATTACAGCCTAGGGCTGCCCTGCTGCTGTAAAGAAATTAAAAAAAAATATATGGGATCTATAATCTGGCAGCATAGGGGAAATTTAAGATCCCAGGGGATGATAGATTGTTTGTGACATGTTTAGATCTGATAGTTAAATCACTTCCGCATTCAGGGGCCACTACCAGTCTTAACAGAGGAAGAGGTTACCTGGATCAAAACTAATAAAGGGTATACTTTTGGAAGGTGTATCAGGCCAATCAGTTGAGGGAATCTTCTGCTGGCTGTTGTGAATATGTGTGGCATTTTCATTGAGAGTGAATCCAGAAGCTACAGAGGATCTAATCATTGGCATGGATGCCTTGCAAACTATGGGCTATGGTTTGATCCCTATAGCAAATAACTACATCAAGCCCAAGCCCAGAAATCATTAGGAAAATATATATATATATATAATTCAGTTTTAAAGTGAAGGATTTGAGAACAAAGGAGGAATGGGAACAGATTGTTCCAGGAGTAAATGCAACATAGGAACATAATGTACTGGGAAAGGAGGGCATGTTGCTCTGTCAGATCCAAAGAAACCTAGCCACCTATTTGTAACCGTGAGTAACGGGGTGGCCAAGGGAGTACTAGCACAGAAGAAGGCAGGACGATACCAACCGATTGGATACTTGTCTAAACATTTGGATCCGGTAGTGCTGGGCTGGCCCACCTGCTTGCAAGCTTGTGCGGCAGCAGCTGAATTGGTAAAACTCGAAAACTGTATCCCTTTGAGGCGATCGTCCTGCATTCTTCGCACCAGCTTAGAACCATTCTCACCCATACAGCTAGGCGGTGGATGACGGACAGTAGGCTGCTACAGATTGAGGCTATTCTCCTTGAAAAGCCCGATCTAATACTGACCACCACTGACCATTGTGGCCCAGCAGAGGGCTATCAGAAACTGTCAGGAAAGAAATATGTAATGAGCATGATTGCATTGCCTTGACTGATTTGCAGACCAAATTTAGAGAAGATCTTCAGGAAGAAGCAATAGAGGAGGCATGGAACTTATACACGGGCGGGTCTTCTAGAGTAGTGAACGGGAAAAGAATGACAGGATATGCAGTAGTAGAGGATGGAGGACTCGAGGTTGAATCTGGACCCCTTCCCCCATCCATGTCAGCTCAGACTGCAGAGTTGTATGCCCTCAAGAGAGCCTTAGAGATAGGGAAAGGAAAATCTGTGAATATCTGGACGGATTCTAAGTATGCATGTGGAGTGGTGCACGTTTTTGGAAAAAAATTTGGAGTGAAAGGGGGCTACTAACGTCCCAAGGGAAGAATTTGGCCCATCATCAATTAGTACTAGAAACTTTGGAAGCATTGAGTCTCCCATTCAAGGTGGCTATTATTCACGTACCAGGCCACCAAAAGGGAAATGCCCCAGAAGTAATAGGAAATCGGTTGGCTGATGAGGTAGCGAGAAAGGCAGCAGAGAAAGAATTGAACCCTGTTCTCTTGGCAGCCCTTATACCTATTAGCAAAGAAATACCCACCCCTTTAGTATATTCACAAAGGGAGCTGGAATTGGCAGAAGCGCAAGGAGCTACAATGGTGAACGGCATATTGAAATTAAAAGATGGAAGGCAATGGTTACCAGAGGGGGTGGTCAGAGAAGTTCTCAAGGCGCTGCATGAGGGAGGCCATTGGGGAGTTAAGGCTTTGGTCTCAGCCTTTCTGCAACGATACGCGGGAAAGAAAGTGTGGTCACACGCCAACACCATTTTAGCCCACTGCATTCCTTGCCAGAGAGTAAATAAGAATAACCCGAGAAAAGCAGAAAATGGGAGGAAGGCCTCTGGCCATCCACCCCTTCAAACATTTACAGTGTGACTTTATTGATATGCCAAAGTCAGGGCCGTGGAATCATTGTTTGGTAATAACTGATCTGCTCACTGGTTGGGTGGAGGCTTATCCTACGACTCGGGCAACGGCAGGGACTGTTTGTAAAATTTTATTGAAACCAATTATTTAAAGGATGAACCAGACTTTAAAGAAACAAATTATTAAATTGATGCAACAAGCGCAGTTGCCCTGGCCGAAGGTTTTGCCCCTAGCTTTATACGCTATAAGAACTAAGCCGCATAGCACTACAGGACTCTCGCCCTTTGAAAGCCTGTACAGAATGGGAATTTGGGACGTCAGTACACAGAGAGTGAGCCTTAATCTAGATTTGTTCAAGGATGCCTTTATAAGATAGTATCTGCTGGCCCTATTCTCCATTCTTTCCGATAATAGGGAACGAGGCATCTCGGTGCAGCGCACGCCATTAGAGGTAGCCGTGCATTCCTTCCACCCTGGAGACTGGGCGTACATCGAGGCTTGGAAAAGTGAACCGCTCGCCCCGAGGTGGCTCGGCCCGTTCCAGATCCTGTTGACAACCAAAACCGCCATCAGAACAAGGGAGCTGGGTTGGACTCACCACACTCGAGCCAAACACACAGTCAACCCTGAGGGACGGTGGGAAGTCGTACCTGCGTCCGAGGACGGACTAAAGACTATTTTTAAACGACATACGTAATGTCCATTAGTCGGTTAGCTCATGAATATTGTCCTTTCTTTAGTGTGTATATAGAAGTAAGAAAAGTTAATAATCTGGTCCAAACTTGGAAGGTGAATTTAAAAGTAGACAGAAGTCGGTGGGGACTCTATTTCTTTAAGGGATATCAAGTAGTGTTGGAGGACGAGGGGACCATTGATTGGGAGGAGGAAAGGAAAATTTTAATGGAGTTTTTACTGATTTGTGGGATTCTCGGTGGTGGTACAATCAGTACTGCAAGGTTTGCCCCATTACGAAAGATCAAGAGCTTTGCGAAAGTACTGACACTGATAGTTACTCTGAAGAAGAAGACGAGCTTGATGAGGATTGTCGGATTTCATTGTCCTGCCCAGGTTACCACTATTTGAGTGATTGCTATTAGAGTAATGTCTAAAACTCCTTATATAACAGGTAGAGTTTGTCCCTGGTTTTCCTGCTCAATTAGCCGAACACCAAGGGGGGAGGTGGAAGTGTGGAAGGTACAAATACAAACTACTTCCTATTGGGACACTGAATACGAAGGGTTGGCCTGCGGCAACCAGTTGGTGGTACGCAAGGAAGTACGAGGTAAGGGTCGTGGAACCTTGTATACTAGCACTGAGTTGGCCTCAAGTTTAGAGTTCTGGCATAACCGAGATTGCAAGCGGTGCCCCCTCATTAAAATCAGAGATAGCAACATCAGCCCTGGATCGGAGTCAGACTCCGATTAGGTCATTCCCCGGAGGGAGTGGTCTTTCTGCTCTCATACTTTCACCTCCCGGCAGTTTATTTGGAGTATCAGGTGATATCCAGAACTTAAAGGACCCCCTGATAGGATTGGATCCTTTTGAGCCTTATTGTTTATTGCATTGCCATTTTTGCCCTCACCATTGGAGTGCCAGAATAACTAAATTTGACGAGAACCCGACCCTGAGGTGGTATGTGCTGAAGGTGGGATATCCTGAAGGGTTGTGGACCGAAAGTTTGTGGGCTGTGGAAACGCCAACTGTAAGCTATCAGTGGAGAACTCGATCCGATAGCTCAGCGCAGGCAGAGGCCATTCCTAAGGGATGGCTCCGTTACGCATCTTTGGTGCACCGCGAGACGTGTTGGAAGTGCAGGAACGAAAGCCCCTGGTCAGTGCCCAGTCTAGATTCAGAGGACAAGGAATGGAATTCCCACTACCAGCGGCGATAAAGCCCACCCCTCTAGTGTCTTGGAGAAATATCAGGCAGATGCTTATTGGCAGACCAAGGGTTGATGGCAAAATAATGATAGTGTTAGAGCTCTTTTTGAGCCTTGTGCTACAAGCTACAGGATCCACTTGCCCCTGTGTAATAACGACAAGACAGGGAAGCAGGGAACAACAGACCTTAACCTATAAGTCCATTTTCAATTGTGTTGGTAATATTGCTTCTTGTACATTTGACAAGTTAGAGTACAAAACTCCTTGGGGACTCAAACTTGTTATGATGATCCTGCAAGCTGGGCAAAGGATCTATATGCTTAATAGAATTATAAGACTTCAAGCTGTAGTTGAGTTACTTACTAAGGAAAATGAACAAGCTTTGTTATTATTAGCTAAACAGAATACGCAAATTAGAAATGCTATATATCAAAATAGATTAGCTCTAGACTACTTGTTAGCTTCGGAAGGTGGAGTGTGTGGAGACAAATTGCTGCCTTGAAATTGGAGATACACAGGAAGCAATTGCAGAAATTACCGGACGTATGAGAAAAGTAGCATATGTCCCTATCCAGACCTGGACTGGTATGTTGGACACCTCAGGTTGGTTAGGGGGAATTTTCAATAACTGGAAGCAAGCCTTGTTCTTCCTCTGTGTAGCTTTGTTAGGTTTAATGATGTGTGAACTCAGTGGTACAAGCTGCATTACCAAAGACGCAGATGATCATAAGAGAATCAGAGATAAGTTACAAAATTATCCCAGCCCAGGAAGAAAATTATAATTGTGAATAAGTCAAAGTAAGTAGAAAAAGGAAATGGGGAATTGATAGTAGTAAAATGTTTGACTTATTCAATCAGGCAGAAGCCTTGTAAAAGCAGGCTATTGTTCTCACTTGAAACAGGCCGTTAGAAAGACTTATTCAGAAGAGAGATTATCCAGCCTCGTAAAAGCAGGCCCGACCCCCTCCCCCTTTCTTTCTTCGTAGCTCAAGGACTAGCGCTTCTTGAAAAAGCAACATGCTTACAGTCGATAAGAATGGAATGCAGCCTTCTAGGCTAAGTCAGCAACGGTTTAAGATCTATTTAACTGTTCTGCGCATGTTTAAGATGTGTTTTTACTAATCCAATGAATTTCGCTAACTAACTTCACGCCCTTTTAGATTGTGCGCCCACCCCAATCGCCCGGAAGGGACAGGCTATAAGAGATTGTACCGATTCCTTTGTTCTTTGGAGAAACCCATTATCGCCTTAAGTAGGTGATTTGCTTTCTCCCCGCTATCTGCAGTAGCGTCTCTATCTTGCAATAAAGAAACCTCAATAAAGCCTTTGTGTCTCCGTCTTTCAATTTTTGAGAGCTTCCCTTCCTTTATGGTAACCGGATAACAGGGATGACATTTCTTTTCCATTTTCCTTTCATCTTCTTCTGAAACAAATAGGCAATTCTGGAGTAGCAAGGACTGGGGTGGCAAAAAAGTTTTGGGTGGGACTATGATGTGCCATTAAAACCCAGGAGGAGGAGGAGGAGAGGAGTGCTATGGCTCTCATTTTTGTCTCTTAGCGTTCCTGTTCCTAACAATGTGCTGCTACATCAGATAAGTCCACTGAGTTCAGCTGGCCAGATTCATGGGTAAATGGGCCTCAGCTTACACATGTCAGATTTTGTGGATGACAAAAGAGCTGTGGTGCACTGAAGAGGAATTCCCAACACATAGGCCTAAATAACCAGGGACCCTGTTTGGCCCAAGCAGATTTGCTGGGTTGCCAATGCTTCTGTCCAGCATCCCCAGGTAAATGCCCACTAACCACTGAGCATTCTTTGGTTGTCAGTCGGTGTCATTAATCACCGATTGCTTCTTCTGCTCTATTTTTTTAACAAAAAACTGTGTATTCTCAAAGGCTTATAGTTGTTCCCCCTTCAGTTTTGGCTCCACCTACCTCTGGAATGCAATTTGTAAGATACCTTGGAAGACACTTGTAGTCTGAGCTTTAGGCTCAAAATGTTCTCCATTCCTGCCCCAGAATCAGAACAATAAATTAAAAAATAAAGGTGATTCAGGTTACTTTTCATCCTGTGTTAGTCTTGTCTTTCAAGACTACTGTACTTAAAAAAAAGTGCTGGTCTAGTAATGAAAGACATGAGGCAAGTCCATTTTGAGTTATCTATTGTAAAGTTAGCATTGTTGCTATTTTTATTCTGGATCAGCACCCATGTGTCATATATTCCCACACTAGGCTAATATTTAGTAAGGTCACAGGGTTGGCTAGCCCTTATCAAACACGTTCCCTGGAAACTTGGCATGGACTCCAATTTGAAAAGACCTCTGATACATGGTGTTGCTTATTATTGTTTGGTTGCTTTGCTTCCCTCTCCCTCTTTTTAAAAAAATTCTGGACAATTTCTGACAAACAAAATTTGAAATGGAGTGCGTTCAGCAGACTGGTGACCACCATCTATATGTTAACATTATGCAGCATTGCCTCCAAAAGTTAATACTTTTTTTCTGGCTTTGACTACAACCCCATGGCCTGAAATTGAGCAGCAGAAGCTTTTCTCATCACTTACTTTTATGTCAGGAAAAGTGTCGCTTAATTTCTGCATGCCAACTGGCTTTAAAGGTTGAGGAGCAAAACCAACAAAAAACAGAAGCAACATTAGCGACAGTCAGAGACATGGAAGGTGGCCACACTCGGACTTCTTATACACTTGCATACCAGCATTGACCTCAGGCACTATTTATTTCATGTTCAAACTAAAAAGAAATGGGGAAGGAGAGTTTGTCTAAGCAAAGTGAGAGGAACCTGCGTGTTCTGCATGTTTACCACTTCAACTCCCATTATTTTTTTACCACTAGCCATGCTGTGCAGGTCATAGAATCATAGAATCATGAAGTTGGAAGGGGCCTATAAGGCCAGGAAGTCCAACCCCCTGCTCAGTGGAGGAATACAGATCAAGGGATATCTGTCAGGGAGTTGTCTACGTTTCTCTTGAATGTCTCCAGTGCTGGAGCACTTCACCACCTCTTAAGATCATTGATTCCAGTGTCATACTGCTCTAAAGTAGAAAGTTTTTCCTGACATTCAATCAAAATCTGGCTTCCTGGAACTTGAGCCCATTGTTGCATGTCCTGTACGCTGGGATGATCAAGAACAGATCCCACCCTTCCTCTACATGACAGTCTTTCAAGTCTTTGAAAAGTGTTATCGTATCACCCCCTCTGTCTTCTTTTCTCAATGCTAAACATGCCCAGTCCTTTTAGTCTTTCCCTGCAGGCCTTGGTTTCCAGTTTCCTGATCATCTTTGTTGCCCTCCTCTCAACTCGTTCCAATTTGCCAGCATCCTTCTTGAAGTGCTCAAGATGAGACCTAACCAATGGTGAATAGAGGGGAAGTCGTACCTTGTGGGATTTGGAGACTATACTTCCATTTATGCAGCCTAAAAGAGCATTTGCCTTTTTTTGTAGCCATATCACACTGTTGGCTCATATTTTGCAAAAACTGAGATCAGATTCATCTGGCAGGAATTGTTCTTGACAAATCCATGTTGGCTTCTAGTTATTACTGCTTTGTTTTCTAGGTGCTTGCATAGTGACCACTTTATTCACTCATCCAAGTCATTAATAAAAATGTTAAACATGCCCAGTTCTTCCAATCTTTCCTCACAGGGCTTGGTTTTTAGCCCTCTACTCATCCTTGTTGCCCTCTTCTGAACTTAATCTAATTTGTTGGCATCATTCTTGAAGTGCAGTGTCCAGAACTGAACAAAGTTATCAATATGAGGCCTAACCAGTGCTGAATAGAGGGGGAGTAGCAGTTTGTGGGATTTGAAACTATACTTCTGCCAATGAAGCTTTGAATAGCTTACATCACACTGTTCTCCCATATTCAGCTTGTGATCTATGACAATTCCAAAATCCTTCTCACTTGTAATATTGCTGAGCTAGATAATATAGGCCAAAACATCTGGAGGACCAAAATTTTCACATCTTCGTCAAAAATGACAGAGTTTACCTTTGAGAACTAAGAGGTAACTTGCAGGCTCCATACTGAGAGCCAATGGAAATATAATAGGGTCAACTATTTTGGTTTTCATATCTCTGTCCTGTTCAAATAGGGGCTGGCTTTATTTTTAAAAAATGAAAGGCTGAAGTCAGCCTGTTCTTTTAATAATAATAATGAATGTTGTAGTTTCATGTGGAGGACAATGTGTGGAGATGCTCTGAGTTTGATACCAGAGGTTGGTGGGGGAAGAGAGAAGAATACCTGAAAATCTGGATCATGGGACAATATCCTAAAAGGGCTTCTTTGATCCACGTGCTTCTTTTAATATAAAACCAAAATCTCTGCTTTGCAAGGGAACAGAGCATCCACATAAACTAACAAATACAGATATATAATTTGACTTGAAATATTTCAGCCTCTTTATGGTTACCTAGCAACAGAGATCTGGCAGCCATTTTGCTCTTTCCAAAGGAAAACCAGATGCTGTTGGTCAGGAGCAATTCCTTCCTTATCCTGGATCTTGGCTTTGTCTTCTTTATTTTTTTAAGCGGTATCTGATGGTTCAACATTGATGGTAATGGTTTTCCCTGTCAGGGTTTTCACAAAGATCTGCTTGTTGGCACTTCCTAATAGCAGATGGCAGAAATATAAAGAAGCCAAAGAACATGTAAGAGAAGCAATCATAACACGGTCTGAAACAAAAGCAATTCTATGGAGAATCAAGACAGCTATAGAGCCTCACGTGGAAGTCACTGTGTCCTTTGTAATGTTTATCTTTGGTGTTCACAGACTGCTTATTCTCTCTCTCTGTTTCTGTTTGAAGTGGTGATGTCAACACTCCCAATCAAAATAAACCAAACTGAACTAACAAACTGGAGAGAGAGAGACTCTTTGGATATAGAGAAAGAGCTTTTAATAGCAAGCCTTTGATTTGAGATATACAAACTCTTAGCTATTCTGGGCATAAAGGAACCAGTGACTTTTTAAAAAAATTATCTTTGGCCTACAACTACTTCACACATACCACTTAGGACCTTCTGTCACAGTCAACTTCTATCAAGATTGCCTTTACTCAACCCCACAATATTGTATGACAGCCCAAGGCAAATTAAAAAAAACAGAGGTGCTCCAAACAAAAAATATATAACTTTAAACTTGAACTGCATAAATTTGCCACAGATGTAGCAGGCAGTCTGCTCTTGCTTTGTGCCAAATTTGGAGAAATTTGGGCAAATGATTTTTGAGGCATGAATTTCAAAAAGTAAAACTTTTTTTATCCCATCTCAGGCAGACACCAGCAACCTTCTGCATTAGCAGATTTAAAACAGGCCAAATACATTGAAAAGACCGAAAATCAAGTGGCATACTGCAACAGCTATGCATCAACCTGGCATGGTTTTAGAATATCACTGTGTTGGTTATTATTAAAAATAAAAGATGAGAATAGAGGAGGGGGTGCACGACAGCTCTTAAAGAGATGGAGTATTCTAAGTAAAAACACAAGCAGAAAGGTTCTTTTCTTTCGTGTCAAAGAGTGCCATCATGGTTCCATAAACCATAATAATATGCCAGTGTGGACAGGCTCTACATAGGTAACTGGCTTCCAAAAGGCCCATTAATATCAGCTCTGCTCAGATCTTACAAACCAACAACATCTCATGCTGGATTGTTCTCTCTTTCTATTGCCCCCTTCCTAGCAATATTGTCTTTTCCAATAAGTTCTGCTCAGATCTTGGAAACTAACAGCTACTCAATCCATCTCATGTTAGCTTCTCTTCTTTTCCTACTGCTCCACCCCAGTTTTCCAGCAATACAGTCTATTCTTGTCAATTCTGAATTTTCATTATGTGTTCATGGTAGCATAAGCCCAATGGACTCATTTTTACTCAGGTGAGAGTTCAGATTTGACCTTAGTTTCCAGTTACATTCTTTGCAAACTCCAACCTCTTTTTTTTTTCTTTCAAAAGGCAAAGGGGCATCTTTTGGAAAACATGCACAGCAACATGTCCATAGAGCTTTGGGTCCAATAGAGCTTTTCTTCCTCAGCTTGCCTAACTAAAAGAAAGGGTTTGGATATTGGAACATACCTTTCTAGTCTGCATTCTGCGGAGTAGTAATGGCAACATTAGCTTATCTGAGAGGTTAAAGGATGTGTATGTTTCTCCACTGTACGTGTTGTACCTACTCACACCTTTGATTTACCCTTGGATTCGAGGAAGGCTTGCTTGTAGTTGTAGTGCGCGCCTTATGAGGGCTGCTGAACCGCAGATATTTCAGAATGGGATTGGATTGGATTGGCTTCAGCTATGCAGGATTAGTGGTTTCGGGTGGGATCGCTGCCTATGCAAAAGCAGCCCATCTAGAAGAAGGAAAACTCTGATCCCAAACCCCCATGATGTGAGGAGAAGGAGGAGGCACTGCCACCACCCATGCAGCGAGCGAGCAGCCCAGGTAGGTGGGACTCATTAGCCTGGGAAGGCAGCCCATCTAGGAGAAGGAAAACTCTGATCCCAAACTCCCACTCCATGAGGAGAAGGAGGAGGTGCCGTCATCACCCATGCAGCGAGGGAGCAGCCCAGGTAGGTGGGACTCGTTCAGTCTTGGAAGGCAGCCCATCTAGGAGAAGGAAAACTCCGATTCCAAACCTCCACTGCCTTGTAGCTATATCCACAAGGATATAGCCACAAGGCAGTGGCTATATCCTTGGATATAGGCAGTGACTATATCCAATTTTCGCTAGACAGTTAATGCCGTCTAGCGAAAATTTCATCTTGCGAGGCACGGTTTCCCATAGGAAAGCATTGAAATTTAATTATGGGGAAAAAAATCCTAAACAAAAAAATCACTTAGCTGTAGACTGAAAGCGGCGCTCCCCCCCTCCGGCAAAGCACCGCTTTCAGAAGCCTCCTGGGTGCTTTTCCACGGTGGGGGTGCGGGGGGTGGCAAGCCTGCCCCTGTTACCTTGTTATATGAAGAAATTGCTTGACGACGATGTTCTTGTGATCGCTATTGCGATCGCAAAACAATGATTCTATGGACGATTTTTGTTTGACGATGATCAGTTCCCTGCTTTGGCTCCCCGCTGTTTTCAGGACTGATTGCTCGCTATACAGGCATCGGAAAATGGCTGCCCTATGGAGGATCTTCAAAAAACGAGCAGGTATTTCCCCCATTGGAATGCATTGAACCAGTTTTCAATGCATTTCAATGGTTTTTTTATTTCGCTTGACGACTATGTTTCTCTACAGCGATTTTGCTGGAACGGATTATTGTTGTCAAGTGGCGCACCACTGTATTGTGCTTCTGAATCCATGATTCAAAAGGGCAGAAAATGGCTCAATATTGCTGCATAATATTATGCCTACAGTATGTTGCCAGGAAAAAAAGGATGCCAAGCTTTATATAACAAACGGCAGCCTGAATGTTGACAAGACCAATGGCAGCAGTCAAGATGGTCTACAAGATACTCTCTTCTGCTCACTATATTTGTTGAAAAACAGTCCTGACAGTTGCTTTGTGTTTGGGTGTGAAATTGTTAACTGATGAAAAAAGGAGTTAGCTTCTGGGAATTTCCCTTGCATTGCATCACCCTGGGAATGGCAGTGTGCAGAAGAGGGTATCTTCCAGACCATCTGGACTGCATGGTTGTTGCCAACATTCAGGCTGCCCTTTGCTATATAAACTTTTTCCAGCTGGCAATGCGGTTGTGGTATTGTTCAGTAATATTGGGCCTTTTCCTGGCTTTTTGAATCATGGGTGTAGAAGCACAATATTCCACATTCATAAACTGGAATTTTGGAAAAAAAATTGAATATGGCCAAAACCGTACCTTCCATGCACAAAAGACACATGGCAGCAGTAGGTTGAAGTCTGAGCAGGCTATTTCAAAACGGAAGCATGTGGGGAGGAAGAAACGGCTTAATGCTTCCTGTGTCCTTTTTTTAATCAGTGAAATAAATGGTCCCTTCTTTTTTTTCATGATGAATGAGAGCTAGAGGGTCTGTGCAAGAGAAAATACAATTTGGGGGAGCCAGTATTGAAGTAAAAAGAATAACAAGACAGTACAAGAGGGGAAAAGATTAGTCAGTCTCTTCTTTTCAGCCCTTATGTTTAGATACAATTTCTCAAGTTGTTGTGAGTTTCTGAAAACAAACAAAATTGAAGACACAAGGCCTCTTTGTTGCTGGGCAGCACCTAGTAGAGGATAATGATTCATGTCCAGCTTATGCCTTCTCATAAGCGAAGTTGGCAGCCGAATGCTGGCCTACACAGGCCGTTGGTTTGATCTAACATGGCTCTTTTTATGGTCTTAAAATAACAAGGTGGAAAGAACTGTAATACTCTGCATAAATCTGTATAACCCTGAAATCATTGAGGGAAACAGACACTCCCAGAATGCCCCGGGGGGGGGAGCCCTAGATCATGACACAGCATCTTTCTGATGACTGCAAAGCAGCAGAAAGGAAGAAAAAGAAAAGAATAGTCGTGGCATTCATAGGCATCAAAAACTGAGAAACTAAAAAAGCACCTGCTTTGGGGTAAACAAAATGGCAGCTGGTGGCAAAGAGAAGCTTGGTGGTGAGAGCATGAATTTCGTATTTCATTCTCTGAAAATATATCCTTGACTTCAAGAAGAGCTGAAAAGTCTTCTAATTTCACAGCTTGCAAATGAGATGAACCAATAGGGAGGATGCAGGAGCCAACTTCTGACCAAAGCTTATAAAATATTGTTTGGGGGAAAGCGACTGGATCACAATTCCCAGAATCCTCCAGTGAGTATGACCAGCAATCACGCTTCATACCAGCCTTGTCACCTGCACAGCTAAGCTGTTGCATACAATCTTCCTGAATTTCAAAGGCTGCCATACAGGCCTCCTTAAGATTTTTAAAATTTAAATCATGCTGAAGTTTTATTTGCAACCTCACATGCTTTCTGTGGTTTGTGTGACTGGCAGAGACTTTTCCCTGGGTAGCGAAAAGCAAATTTTACCAGAAATTCAAAACTCTGCAACATACAGCACAGCAGCAAAAACAAAGAAAGGAAGACAAAATTGTCCTGCCTTACCTTCTTTGTACTGGTAACTCCATCTAAAATATTATTTGTGTTTATAATGCTCACATGGCTGGAAAGAAACTTTCTGTTCCTTGATGCAATTTCTTGTTACAATTTTAAAAAGAGTTTAAATGCAGACTAGAAAGAGTGTAAAAAGTTTTACACTGACTGGAAACAAAAACTGTTAATTTTGATTTCATAAAAATGTTCTATTCTCTTTCAGATTCAATTCTCATATTTTTAGATTTGTTTCATTGACAGGATGAATAAAAGAAGAATTGCCAGGTAGAGCCATTTGAAGTGTTTATAACTAACTGGCAACAGAAATGCCACCATGTTTTAAAAACATGGTGAACTCACTTTAAAATGTATTATATTGATCATTCAGTCTAAAAAAGGCAATTTAAAAAACCTAGGTTGTTTCTTTATTGATACAGTCAGGTCAGGACTTTGGGGCAGATGTCCAGAGACTGAGAAAGCTAGCTTATTGATACTGCACATCAAGCAGTTTTAAACTTCTTTGACTTTGAGAAACCACTTTAGATGTAGCTGCTTGTGGATTTGGTTAAAATACACCAAACATGCATGTAGCGAACAGACTCGCCCTCACCTGTCCGTCACAGTAGAACAGTGAAGAAGGAGCATATGAGTGGACGATAGGCAGAGCCAAGGAGGGAGGGATCTGGATATAAAGGCTGCTGTATGGAGTCTGAGAGAGAGATTCTGAGAGTGAGAAACAGTGTGAAACTTAAAAGTGAACTGAGAGTGAGTTAGAGATCTGTGAGAACGATGAATGGAATAGAGATTTAAAAGAGGTTTAGAATTATAGTAGTTTTGATTCAAATACTAGTGATTATCAACCTGTGATTTACCTATTGACTATTAATCATATATTAAATTCCTTATCTAATAAATGACTGAAGTTTTAAAAGCACATATGTCTCCATGATTAAATGGTATTAAGGCAGTAATACCTGGTGGCAGCGAAGAAGGAAGAAGAGCGAGAACCTCATGAAGGCCTGGGGGGATAAGGGCTTCAGAGGAGATTGCCACAAAGTGGTGACCAGCGGTGGGATACAATTTAATCCAGTAACGCCTAAGAACAGAAAGTTTCCCAGAGCAGAAAAATATATTTTAGTCAAGGGATCTGAAGTGAACGGAGTGGATAACTTCCTAGAGCTTTTCAGGGGGAAAAGCTTAATAGAAAAGCTCCTAAGATCAGTTCGGGGGGGGGGTGTCATGAGTGCTTCCGAAGACCTGGACCCAGAAGGGTTAACTGTGGCTGAAGAGAATGTGGAGAGATCAGAAACACCTGAACCGCCTCCAGATTCTCCCTCCACAGCAGACAGGCTTCGGGGCAGGCTTCAGGAAAGACTCAGGACAAGAAGATCAGAGGATTGCTCAAAGGCTTTCCACAGAGACCTATGTTCATCTAGTCCTGAGTACTAGCAGGATAGAAAGCTTTCCAGCAGCTCAAGGAGCTGTTTCATTATAAAACAGCTTCCAGTGAAGCCAGAAACTTCGTGGAAGCAAGGAGTCAAAACCTTGGCTTGCATCCACATTTCTTGTATCGTGTTCCTGACCCTGAACTCTGGACTCTGCCCTTGAACTATGCCGGTATTGGACTTTGGACTTTGGATTCTGACTCTGGACTTTGATACTGGACTTCCTTCTGTGAGTTAATTTATGGACATTGGCTTTGCATTCTTGGTATTCTTGACCCTGGACTGGCTTATCGGACTTTGGCTGTTGTAACCCCCGGGAACGTGACGGGGGCTAAGATAGGGACAGGCTCTTAGGATAGAGTTCTGAGGGGACTAAACAGAGGCCAAGGTCAGAAGGAGCTGAGGTGGCTCAAATCAGCAAAAACTGGAAAGAGTTAAAGCTGATATTTCTGTTTATTTGGTGCCTAGATGCGAGGAGACACTTTGTCTCAGGAAAAAGGCCTGGCTGGGAGCCAGAGATCTAAGCACAGTATCTCAGTGAATGTTGGTAGGGGAAGCAACTTTTTTACAGACTCTAACTCACAAAGAAAAAAAGGAGAGGGAAATAGTGTACCTTTTAAATTTGAGGCTTGTAAATTGAAGCAGAAGCTTATATAACTTCTACGCGGGGGAAAAAGGTGGCAGAGGTGCCTCCTGAGGTTGCAGATGAATCAGATCAGGAGGGGGAAGTAGTTCAAGGAGTAATTACCTCAGAGAGGGAAATGGAGACCTCGAGGGGGGGAAAGACTCCTAGAATTTCAAAAATTCCAAAAATGGAAATTACAAATGGAATTGAAATGGAAAACATTCAAAGATGAGCAGGAGGTCAGTCAAATGTCCTTTGAGCAGAGAGAATGGCAATTAGAGTTAGAAAAGTGGAAAGTGGAACAGAGATCCGAGTTCAGACAGATGGAGCTATACCTTAAGAAGAAATGGAAAATAGATGATGGGGCTGAGGAAAAGGCTTTACAGCTCAAAGCTGAGGCAAAAAAGTTTAATGATTCTGAAAGAAAGATAAAGTCCAAAATTGTTCAGGAACCAGAAGTCGCAGGTTCTATTTCATGCATTCGAAACCCAAATTTTTCTGAGGTAAAAGTGGGAAGAAAAACCTGGGAGGACAGATAAAAGGAGCCCAAGGTTTACTTCAAGAACCAGCAGTGGTGGCCATTTTGTAGGCAAGCCCACAGAACAGAGTCAGCCAAAATACATGCGCTGGGAAGGGAAGGGAGATAAGACCCTTAGCCCAGAACAGAGGAATTCCCGATCGTGTTTTGGTTGTGGAGAGAAAGGCCATTTCATTTCACAATGTGCTAAGGTCAGAGAAGGGGGTCAAAAGACTATTTTCCCAATCCTAAGTCAGTGTATTGGGTGCAGCAAAACAAAGTTACCTCAGAGAATGGCGAAAAAGTAACTCATAATACAAATACAGCTAGGGTAGAGGGACAGGAAAGGCAAGCAGAACAGCTGCCTGTAGCTGATATTGCCCATTGCTATTTTATAGAAACTAACCAGGAACTTTTTAAAAGTTCTGGGGACAGTATTTTCATAAATGAGACAAAATGTATAGCTCTGAAAGACTCTTGCTCTCAAGTCACTCTGTGCCATCCAGACATAATCCCTCCAGAGAAAATTTTGAAAGGTGAAAGCCTGACAGTTAAAGGGATAGGTGCAGAACTAATTACTATGCCAGTGGCTGAGGTGCCTATATCAAGGGTGGAAAGGATTATGGACAATAGGCGTAGCGGAGCGATTGCCTGCGCCTTGTTTAATTGGGATCGATCTCACTGAGCATGTCAAAAGTGTTTTAGTGCAGACTCGAGCTCAGCAGAAAGAAATAGATGAAGCAGAGGACAAGGATGAAATTTATACAGAGCTGGTGGGAAGAAAGGATCCTACAGCTGAAGTAATACCAATTAAGGTTCCACTAGAAAACGCATTTAAAAGGGAACAAAGAACTGATCACACATTGAATCAATGTTTGCAGAAAGTTGGCGAAGGTCAGTTAACCCCTGAGAGTCCTGAAAGGTTCTTCCTAGAAAAAGACCGTTTGTGCAGAGAGGCCTGTGTGAATCCCGGAGGGGGAGGAGAGACTCACCTCAAGCAAATGATTGTTCCTGTCATAGATCAAGTGGGGATAGAGGAGCAGGGGCACACTGGTACCTTTGTAGCTCATATGGACATGACAAATACTAACCAAGGATTGGCTCAAAACTTTTACTGCCTTGAAATGGAGGAGCAGTTAAAAGAATTTGGCCAGAGGTGTGAAGGAGGTCAGAGGCAAAGGGATTACAGTGACCAAACTGACGCCGAGCTGTGTCCTTTACCTGTCATTTTGAACTCAGTTCAGTGAATTGGTTCAGACATAGTTGAACCTTTGCCCAGAGTCACCATGAGGGGAAACAAATTCGGTCTGAATATCGTTGACTGGGCAACACGTAATCCTGAAGTAGTTCCCCTGAAAAATATTGGGGCTCAGAACATTTTAGATGCTCTGCTGAGCAGGAGGTTTGCTTCTGAGCTTGTCAAGTTTTTAGGAACCTACTTCCCTTCTAATATGATGCAAGTAATCTCCCAAGTGAACGAGGGAGATTACATTGAACTGTTAAAGGGAAAGACAAGCAGGATAGTGGTCCAGGGGAAAATAATCAAGCCCTTCTATGAGAAAGAAGATGTAGTAATACCTGGTGGCAGCGAAGAAAGGAGAAGAGCGAGAACCTCGTGAAGGCCTGGGAGAATAGGGGCTTCAGAGGAGATCGCCACAATACATAACATGTGAAACAAAATCTGGAGCAAAGGTTGTGCACCAAAATAGTTCTAAATTTAGAGTACAAATAAGTTTTGTTTTCCGTGTTGGTTTTATGCTGTCCCCCTGCTTGGATGTACACCTTCATGTGATATAGTAGTTTGAATGTCACCAAAGTGGGAATAATTACAGCTCAGATACCAGACTAAAATGCATCCACTCTCATCAGCAAAAGAAAATGGACAGTTCCAATCCACATACCCTCTAATTTTCAGTCCTGCCAGTTGGGACTCTGCCTCTCTCTCTGTCTCTCTCTGTCCTTCACCCCCTGCATGTGTGCGTGACTCCACTCATCTCCCAGGGTTCTGTCACGATTGGATAACTTCTGTCAGAGTTAAATTGATTGCTGTGCAGAGGAGGAAGAGAGCTGCATGGAGGAAGGTGGAGTCATGCCCAGCTCAGAGGGAACCTTGGTTCCAATGGTGATGGGGGCGGCAGTTATAACAATGCAGTTATAACTAAAAGCCAAGATGGATTTTTTGAGAACAAATCCTGCCTGACTAATCTTACCTTTGACCTAGTAAATTCACTGGTAGACAGTGGGAGTGCTGTAGACATAATATATCTTGACTTCAGCAAAGCTTCTGACAAACTGCCTCATGATATTCTGATTAGCAAGCTAACTAGATGTGGGATGGATAGAATAAGTGTCAGTTGGTTACAGAAACAAACTCAGAGAGTGCTTATCAATGGCTCCTCAAATTGGGAGGAAGTAATAAGCGAGGTGCCACAAGGCTCAGTTCTGGGTCTGGCGCTCTTCAACATTTTTATTAATGACAGATGAGTGACTAAAGTGGCCACTATGAAAGCACCTAGAAAACAAAGCAGTAATAATTAGAAGCTAACATGGATTTGTCAAGAACAATTCCTGCCAGATGAAGCTGATCTCAGTTTTTGAGAGCCAACACTGTGATATGGCTGCAAAAAAGTCAAATGCTCTTTTAGGCTGCATTAATGGAAGTATACTCTCCAAATCCCGTGAGGTACTAGTTCCCCTCTATTCACCACTGTTTAGGTCTCATCTGGATCACTGAGTCCAGTTCTGGACACTGTACTTCAAGAAGGATGCTGACAAACTGCAACAAGTTCAGAAGAGGGCAAGAAGGATGATCAGAGGGCTGGAAACGAAGCCCTGTGAGGAAAGACTAAAAGAATTGGCCATGTTTAGCCTTGAGAAAAGAAGGGTGATATGATAACACTTTTCAAATATTTGAAAAGCTGTTATACAGTGGAGAAGCAGTATCTATTTTTGATCATCCCAGAGTGTGCAACAAGGGGCTCAAGTTACAGAGAGTCAGATTTAGGTTGAATATCAGAAAAATGCCCTAACTGTTAAAAGAAGTATGACAATGGAACCAATTACCTTGGGGGGTGAGCACTCCAATGGTGGAGGTATTCAAGAGAAAACTGGACCACCACCTGAAGCATAGGTCGGGAAACAGGGATAAATTACCCCAAATTGGGTAAAAGTGAAAATCCTGGGGGTAATGAGCAGAGTGCTACCCCTCCCTCCCTCCCACCCCCACCCTCTGCAGCCAAACCTCAAATTGTAAGCCACCTCTCCCTGTTACTTCCTTCATTGCAGCAGGGCACTCGTAAATCCTCCGTTCTTTTAGAGATTGGAGATAAGCCTCCTTGTGGATTAGCCCCAGGCAATCAATCCGGGGCTTCTGAATGACTGCTTCCTCCGGAAATGACTGCAAACAAGCAGCAGGGGGGAGAGGATCAAGGAGCAAACAAGGGAAAGGAGGGAAGAAAGGTGCGAGAGACCAAGGACTTCATCAAGCTTATTTAAATGTACAAAATTGAGGGAGGGAGGAAATGGAGAGAGGGAGGAAATGGAGGGTGGATGGATGGATGGATGGATGTGTGTGTATGAGAGAGAGAGAGAGAGAGAGAGAGAGAGAGAGAGAGAGAGAGACTGACTCAAAACTGTGAAAATGAACAGGCAAGCGAAAGAGAAACTTTGAATTAAAGTGGGGGGGAAGGGTGGCTTTTAAAGGTGCTGTCTAGGTTCATCATTGCTTTCCTTCCAAGAAGCAGGCATCTTTGAATTTCGTGGCTGCTGTCACCCTCTGCAGTGATCATGGAGCCCAAGAAAGTAAAATCTGTCACTGCCTCCATATCTTCCCCTTCTATTTGCCAGGAGGTGATGGGACCAGTGGCCATGATCTTAGTTTTTTTGATGCTGAGCTTCAGACCATTTTTGCACTCTCCTCTTTCACCCTCATTAAGAGGTTCTTTAAGTCCTCCTCACTTTCTGCCATGCTTTTGCATAGTCAATGTAGCAGAAGATGTTTTTCTGGAACTCTCTGGCTTTCTCCATAATCCAGCACATGTTAGCAATCTGGTCTCTAGTTCCTCTGCTCCTTCAAAATCCAGCTTGTACTTCTGGGAGTTCTAGGTCCACATACTGCTGAAGCCTACCTTGTAGGGTTTTCTAGCGTAACGTTGCTAGTGTGTGAAACGAGTGCAATTGCATGGTAGTTAGAGCATTCTTTGGCATTTCCCTTCTTTGGGATTGGGACGTAGAGTGATCTTTTCTAATCCTCCAGCCACTGCTGAGTTTTCCATTGATGATGAGAAAAAAAGCACACTGGTCCTTTGATATTGGGCTGTGACACCAGGGTGTGTGACATGACCTTTAGCCTGGTTTGTTCCTTTTTGCACACCACACATAGAACGATTAAAGTGGTAGGGAAACCCCCCCCCCCCATTCTGCATTGGCTGTCTCTAGCAAGCATGTCATTGCTAGCACCACTCTGGCAGCCACTGATGATGATTAAATCCTCTGCGAGCTAGCAAAAATTTAATGCAACTCGCTAGGCACGTTGGACACCTTACTACTCCCTATACCACCCCATGGCTGGAGTGCAATGTGTTCCAGCAAAAATAGTGCACATCTTTATCAAATTTGGTGCATCCTGCTAGTTTGGTACACAGCCTGTGTAGATTCAACAATATTTTAATTCAAATAATGTATGATTTCCTTCCTTTCGGATCAAGGGGTTAATGTCGGCGTATATAAATTTTTTGGGGGGTAAAACATAAAAAAGTTCCCTGACCCCTGAACTGAAGGATATCCTTTGATTTGTATTCCTGCATTGAGGGGGTTCAATTCCATGTCTTTATAGGCCCCTTCCTACTCAATTATTCTATGATTCTATGATTTGAAAAATGAAAAGCTATTGGAAGCTATATAAGCCATTCCTAGGGACGGGGTGGCTCTGCGGGTTACACCACAGAAGCCTTGGTGCTGCAGGGTCAGAAGACCAGTAGTCGTAAGATCGAATCCACGCAATGGAGTGAGCACCCGTCACTTGTCCCAGCTCCTTCCAACCTAGCCGTTCGAAAGTATGCAAATACAAGTAGATAAATAGGCACCACCTTGGTGGGAAGGTAACAGTGTTCCGTGTCTAGTCGCCCTGGTCACGTGACCATGGAAACTGTCTACGAACAAATGCTGGCTCTACGGCTTGGAAACGGGGATGAGCACCGTGCCCTAGAGTCAGACACAACTGGACTAAATGTCAAGGGGAACCTTTACCTTTACGTAAGTCAATCCCACATCTTGGGGGCAGCAAACTCTACAAATCAATTTTGCACATTTCAAGACCAATTTAGTTTCCCACGAGTATAACAGAAGCTACTTGAAATGGGTTGTGTGGAACAGCCTCCCCAAACCCAGCACTCTCCACAGATTTTGGACGAAAGTTTCCACCAACAACGATCATGTTAACCTGGGCTGATGGAAACTATAGCTGAAAACATATGGAGGGCACCAGGTTGGAGAAGACTGATGGAAAGCCTCTCTTCTTTTTATTATTTACAGTGGTGCCTCGACTTACGAACGTCTGATTTACAACCAATTCGAGTTACGACCAGCTCCAGCTGCAAAATTTTGCTTCAACTTACAACCAGAGCTTTGAGTTACGATCAGAAAAAAGTTGGGGGGAAAAGTGGGGAATTTAAATTGCTAACCGTTGGTTGGCAAAGAGGCTGCTTCTTTGTAGCTCTTTCGCCCCAACGGTTAGAGTGTGTGCATTTGGAGGAGGCTTTGGACTGCCTGGTGCTGCTTTCTGCTTCTAAGTGAGTACATACAGGATTTTGCAGCGTGGGTTTGGGCTGGGGGGATTATGTTTCTGTACTGTGACTTTTGTTTTTGTTTTTTGGTGATATTTTTTCCGGCCCCAGTGCATTCCGATGGGGCTTGCTGTGTTGTTTTTGTTTGTGCGTGTTCTTTTTTTTTCCAGCCCCAGCACATTCTGATGGGGCTTGCAGTGTTGTGTGTTTTTCTTGTGATTTTTTCCGGCCCCAGTGCATTCCAATGGGGCTTAAAGTGTTGTTGATTTTTTGGCAATTTATTTTTTTGGCCCCAGTGCGTTCCGATGAGGCTTGCTGTGTTGTTTTGTTTTTTGGTGTTTTTTCCCCCAGCCACAGCACATTCTGATGGGGCTTGCTGAGGTTTTTATTTTTATTTTTCAGGCCCCAGAGCGTTCCGATGGAGCTTGCAGTGTTGTGTGTTTTTTTGGTGATCCCCCCCCGGCCAGAACAGATTAATAGGGTTTCAATGCATTCCTCTGGGAAATGATGCTTTGACTTATGACCAATTTGAGTTACAACCAGCTTCTGGAACAGATTAAGTTCGTAAGTCGAGGCACCACTGTAGTTCTCTAAAGTACCCTTTTGAAAATTTGTTGTGGTGCTAATTTGAAACCTTAAAAAAAGATACAGTATGGAGATTGGGGAGCCTCAGTTGAGGGGAAGTGACACTCCCACAAGTGCATGCAATCAGGTGATCACACTGGCAGAAAGTGGGCAAAAGCAATGCCAACCCAATAGGAACAAATTTAAACCATTCCTGCCAGCTGAACAAAAAAGCTGATTTCTTGCTCAAAAAAGACAATTCCACAGTGGCTTCCACACAGTGAGCTTTATGTCATGTAGCCACCAGGTTTTAATTCAAATCCCCTCTGTGCTCAGTCAGATGTGAATTGCAAGGTAAATGAGCAATGTAGTCACCCCTTGAGAATAAATGGCAAAAAATCTTTATACACACTTATGAACCACTTATTATGTTTTCTTGGTGCTTTATTTCCATCATTCTTCTTCCTCTAACCCAATAAGGTTGCCTCTGCGTTGCTCAGTCTTTAACAGAAGTCCCACTGTTTCACCACTGATGACTCACAATGATTTTTCCTCCACAGGTCATGATAACCACAATGACGTGTTCTGCAAGCCTGAATAACATTTGTTCCAGAGTAAGAGATTGCTAGAAGCATCTTGCAGCCTGATGCTGCTATAGTGAGTTCCAAAGAAATAGCTGTAGGTGCAATCCGATGGGCATTTGTTTTGCAGTTTTGCCTGAGTTTGAGAAAGGCGTGTTTGTCCTCATGAACCAGTCCATCCCTGATTGATGCCTCCTCGTACCTTTGGCTGGGTTTTTTTTGACGAAGGTAGGACCATTCAATTTTGATTTGGTTTCAGCATGTGTGATCACAAGGATTAAACCGAAGCAGCTGCCTAGATTTTGCTGGGTGTTTTTTTACAACCTTTCATGCTGCCTGTAGAAGCTATGGGTGGGAATAACTTTTTTGGGCTGGGATGACTGGAAATTGTGGTGGAGTCATACTATATGTAAAAATTACATATTCCTGCACAGAAATACAGGAGGATAAGCTTGGTTGTCCCATCGAGAGCATTTCAATTAATATAACTGGGGTGAAAAAGTAAAGGAATGTGGTAGTTGGCGTCTACTACGGACTGCCCAATCAAGGAAAAGATGTGAATGAAATATTTGAAAAATAAATGGCAAGAATTTCATAGAGACACAATGTAATAGTAATGGGAGATTTCAATTATCCTGATATCTGTTGGGAGGCAAATTCTGGCAAATGTGGCCCTTCCAAGAAATTCTTGGTGTTTATTGGTGACAATTTTCTCTTACAAAAAGATGAAACTAGAGGATTAGCTGTCCTTGACTTGATTCTAACCGATAGAGATGATTTGATGGGAGAAGTGGCAGTAAGGGGAATTCTGGGGGAAAGTGATCGTGACTTCTTGATGTAAAAGAAAGCAAAAGTGGAGTGCAGCTGCACGTGTATGCTAGATTTTAGGAAAGCCAATTTTAATAAAGTCAGTACAATGTATTGTAAATTCCCATGGCAGGTGATCCTAACAGGAAAAGGAATCCAAGACCATAGAAGAATAGTTGAGTTGGAAGGGGTCTATAAGACCATCAAGTCCAGCTCCCTATTCTATGCATAAATCCAAATCAAAGCAGATCTGACAGATAGTTGTCCAATTTTCTCTTGAATGTCTCCAGTGTAGGAGCACTCCAGATGGGGGAGAGTTTCTTAAAAAGGAAATTCTAAAGGTAAAATGACAAAAATTCCAGCAAGACAAAAGGTGGAAGATAACAAAAGAATCCATTCTGGCTTCACAACAAGCTCAGAGAGGATCTGCAACATTTAAAAAAGGATACACATAGGAAGTGGAAGGCAGGCGACAAAGGAAGATTACAGAAAAGAAGCAAAGAATTGCAGGGATCATATAAAGAAGGCAAATGCTGAGAATGCGCAGAGGTCAGCAAGATATGATAAAACCACCACCAACAAAAACAAGGTTCCTTCTCATTTTCCAGAGTTGGGTGGGGGTCCACCCTGTACTTGCGGAGGTCCGGCTGTGTCCGGAAGCAAATGGGCAGCCACGCTGGCTCAGCTGTGTGCCCTGATGCAGCCCTGCACATCCACACATTTTTGAAGGAACACTTGAGTACAAACAAAACAAAAGAAAGAAGAAAAAGAAAAAGGTAGAAGTACTTAATTCCTATTTTAGCTTGGGTCTTCTCCCAAAAGACAGTCTTTGAGCCTTCAGGAAAATGTCCAGTGCAAATGCAGGAGACAGAACTGCAGCTTGAGGTTGACAAATAAACAGTTAAGGAATATCTTTTTACTTTCAACAAAGTCAAATCTCAAACTGCATTCAGGAATATTGAAGGAACCTGCTGAAGAACTTTCAGAACCACCATCTATTATTTTCTTGAAACCATGGAGGAATGGGTCAAATGGCCAGATGCCTGCAGGAAGGCTAAGGTTGTGCCTATCTTCAAAAAGGAGGAATCTAGAACTACATACCGGTCAGCCTGATATCAATCCCAGAGAAAATTCTGGAGTATATTATAAAATAGTCACTCTGCAAGCAGCCTGAAAATTATGCAGCAAAAACTAGAAGCCAACCAGAACTGTCAAGAACATACCCCAACGAACTAATCTTATCTCATTTCTTTGATAGGATAATCTTCCAGATACAGTGGACCCTTGACTTACAGATGGCTTGACTTACAGACTTTTTGAGTTACAGACTTCTCTGGCCACAAAATTTAGATTTGACTTGCAGCCTGAGAATTGACTTACAGACCAGAAAAAAACCAAAATGGAACAAAAACGGCCTGTTGTGGGATTAATCGGTTTTCAATGCACTGTAGGTCAATGCAGACTTGACCTACAGACTTTTTGACTTGAGAACCACCTTCCAATACGGATTAAGTTCTCAAGTCAAGACCCCACTGTAGATGGTGGAAATACTGTAGACATGATACATCTTGACTTCAGCAAAGCTTTTGACAAAGTGTCCCATGATATTCTTATTCACAATCCAACTAGGTGTGGGTTGGATAGAACAACTGATGGGTGGCTACGCAATCATGTTCACTGGCTTTAAGAGTCTTGGGTATGTGGCTACATCTCACATGCAGTAATTTATGTCTTTATGTTTGGTGTTAAGCTTTATTGTAAACATTCCCACAGGAGACAGAAAACAGATAACCAGGCAAGAACAAAAAAGAGGGAGGAGAGAAGGGGTGGGGTGGAAGGTGGTTGGTGAAGACTGACAGAAATAAAGAGATTAATTAAAAACTCAAGAGGGAGAAAGGGGGAGGAGAAGAAGTATATATAAAAGTAAAAGAAGATAACAGTTTTTAAAACCAATGAACATTTTGAATGTTTTGCTTCTGGATTTTGTATTTCAACCTATATTTCATTTAATTCCATATGCCCCATAAGTGGATGTGATCCATGAAAGCTCACATTAAAATATAACAGTTAGTCTTTAAGATGCCACATGTTTTCTTTTTTCTTTGAACATTTTTATTAATGACTTGGATGAGGGGTTGCAAGGAATCCAGTTTGCAGATTACATAATACTGGGTGGAGCAGCTAATATCCTGGAAGACAGAAACAAAGTTCAAACAAGATCTTGATTATGCTTGAGCACAGGGCTGAAAACAATATAATGAAATTTAACATGGATGTGTGCAAAGTTCTACATGTAGGGAAAAAACAAATGCACAGATGTAAGACACTTGTCTCAGTAATGCTATGTGTAAGAAAGATCTTGGAATTGTTGTAGATCACAAGCAACGTCCCCTCGAAGCTGCGCAAGTGCATGGCTGTGCAGCGCTGTATTGGTGCCATGCACTTGCACTTAGTGTTGCCGCTCATTTGGTTCTGGTTGCTATATATGAGCCAACAGTGCAATGTGACTGCAAAAAAGGCAAATGCTATTTTAGGCATCATTAACAGGAGCATAGTCTACAAATCCCAAGACGTTCCCCTCTATCCAACACTGGTCTTGAATTTTATGCTCTCTTCTGGACTCTGCACTTTAAGAAGGATGTTGAAAAACTGAAACAAGTTCAGAGGACAGCAACGAGGATGATTAGGGAACTGGAAATCAAGTTCTGTGACAAGACTGAACAAAATGAAGACTGAGGGGATATATGATCAAATACTTCAAAGGCTGTCATACAGAAGAGCGGCAGGATCTGTTCTCAGAGTCCTAATGGGCTCAAGTTACAGGAAGTCAGATTTCAGTTGAATATCAAGAAAAGCTTCCTAACTGTTAGAGTAGTACAACAATGGAACCAATAACCTCAGGAGGTGGTGAGTAATCGAAAATTGAAGGCATTAAAGAAAAGGTAAATAACCATTTATCAGATACTGTATACTTTGATTTGGATTCCAGCATTGAGTCCAATGGGTTGGACTTGACAGTCCCATAGGCCCCTTCAACTCCATTGTTCTATAATTCTATGTATACAGTACATGCAGAGCACGTGTATTTCCACTCATGTTTGAAGAAGATTTTGACAGTGCACACTGAAATCAGTACTATTTACAGATTATAGCAATATTTTGACATGTCTCTCATTTTCCCTTTTCCTTTTTAATTTTGCCAGCTGGCTACAAGGAAGCCCTCTTTAGGAGAACCAAGAAGGAAAAGTAAAACAATCCCAACACCTGGGATTTCCTCCTGAGGTTATAATAAAATTTACTTCTCTGGAAAAAAGAGAAGATGCTGCAGTCCTGATTTTTGTTCATATACATCTTCCTGATTTTTCTTCATATAAATATATACAGCCTTCCCTTATTTTAGCAGATATGGCCACATTTTCATAGATGCCATTCAGGATTTGATCACATTGTTTATTGTCATAGCCGGACTTCACGTTAGTGAGCTCAAGGGAGTGTCTGGTTCTTCCCTCCCATTCTATCTTCACAACAACCTTGTCAGATATGAAAGCAGGGTTGACACAAGGCTACCCAGTGAGCTTTGCGGCTGAACGAAAATTTGAACTCAGGTTTCTCATGGCAGAGATCAACATTCTAACTCTATACGACAGTGAATACTAGATTATTCTTGTTCCTTTGTGTAGATAATAAAGCCGTAATGCACCACACTAGAAGAGTCCATGCTGTAAATCTTTTAGATATTTAGGCATTTATGGACTAATGCAATGCTCTCTATGTCGGGCTTCTCTTGAGACTGACCTGAAGAATACAATGGGTCCAGGATGCAGTCACCAGATTGGTGGCTAGTGCTAGCAAATTTGATCAAATCACTCCAGTTTTGGCTCATTTCCACTTTGTTGTTGTTTAGTCATTCAATTGTGTCCAACTCTTTGTGTCCCCATGGACCAGAGCACACCAGGCTCTCCTGTCTTCTGCTGCCTCCCAGAGTTTGGTCACATTCATGTTGGTCACTTTGATGACCCTGTCCATCCATCTCATCCTCTGTCGTCCCCTTCTCCTCCTGCCTCCACACTTTCCCAACATCAGCGTCTTTTCCAGGGAGTTTTCTCTTCTCATGAGGTGGCCAAATTATTGGAGCCTCAGCTTCAGGATCTGTCCTTCCAGTGAGCACTCAGGGTTGATTTCATTCAGAACGGATAGGTTTGATCTCCTGGCAGTCCAGGGGACTCTCAAGAGCCTCCTCCAGCACCACAGTTCAAAAGCATCAGTTCTTCGGCGGTCAGCCTTCTTTATGGTGCAGCTCTCACTTCCATACACTGCTACTGGAAAAACCATAGCTTTGACTATGCGGACCTTTCTTGGGGAATGTGCAGTTGCCCAAGGCCATGTATGCTGACTCTACTCGCAGGAGCAATTGAATTCCCAACGTCTTGCTCTGCAACTTCAGGCTCACGAATTAAACTGGCCCTCTAGCAAAGTTTAATTCAGGATGCTAAAATGTTTTTTGGCATTGCATGTTAAATCGTGACATCTAGTGGCTGGTGTTTGCTATGGCATCCTTAACTCTGCCCGATCCTGGCATTTATATTTCAACTGAAAACTTATTGCACTCCACAGCATGGAAATTTTACTTTTTGGGAGTTCCAGTTTTCACAGTCCTCCAGCAAGCAAAGCCAGGCTAGCTGGGAAATTCTGGAAGTCAGAATCTAAACCAGTACCTCTCTCAAGCTTTGTCCTTACATCAGCAGTCCCCAACCTTTTTCGGTCCATGAACCGGCTGGGGAAGACGGGGCACCCCTCGTGCTCATGCACATGTGCGAACAAGTGCTCTCTCTCTCTCTCTCTCTTGCATGGGCATGTGCGTGCTCATGTGCATGCGCAAACGGCGGTGCAGCGCTCGCACGGGTGTGCTGGAGCAAGTGTGCAGGCGCAAATGGGCTGTGCAGGGGTGAGTGCGTGCGGGGGTGGGGCGGGAGGTTTGTCTCAGCAGCACAGTCCGGCTCAGGCCACGGACCGGCACCGGGCTGCAGGCTGGGGGTTGGGGACCTCTGTCCTACATTATACAGAGAATCATGAGGTTGGAAAGGGCCAACAGTACTGCTCAAACAGTTAGGATGTTTTTTCTGATATTCAATCGAAATCTGGCTTCCTGTAACTTGAGACCACTATTGCATGTCCTGTACTGAATGGAGGGGAACTAGCACCTTGTGGGATTTGGAGATTATACTTCTGTCAATGCAGTCTAAAACAGGATTTGCCATTTTTGTAGCCACATCACACTGTTGGCTGATAGTCAGATTGTGATCCATGACAATTCCAAGATCCTTCTTGCTTGTAGTATTGCTGAGCCAGGTATCCCTCATTTCGTAACTACAGTATATGTTTGGTTTCTCTCTCCTAGGCCCAGTACTTTGCACTTTCATTCTGTTGTTTTCAGACCAGTGCTGCAGCCTATCAAGATATTTTGAATTTTGTTCCTGTCTTCCGAGATTTTAGCTATTCTACCCAGTTTTGTGTCATCTGCAAATCTGATGAGCATTTCCTGCACTGACTCATCCAAATAATTAATAAAAATACAGTATTGAAGAGCACAGGGCCCAGGACTGAGCCTTGGGGTATCCCACTTGCTATCTCCTCCCAGTTGGAGAAGGAGCCACTAATCATCACCCTCTGAATATGATTCGGTAGCCAACTGTGTATCCAAGCTGACAGTTGTTCTATCCAGCCTACACCTAGTTAGCTTGCTGATCAGGATATCATGGGGCACTTTGTCAAAAGGCTTTGCTGAACTCAAGATATACAATGTCTCTACAGCATTCCCTCTGTCTATCAGGGAGGTTAGCTAATCAAAAAATGAGATCAGGTTAGTCTGGCGGGATTTGTTCTTGACAAATCTATATTGGCTTCTAGTTATTACTGCATTGTTTTCTTGGTGCTTGCATAGTGACTGCTTCATAATCTGCTCCTGAATTTTCCCTGGGATTGATATCAAGCTGATTGGCCGTAGTTCCCTTTTTTCCCATTTTTGAAGATGGGGACAAAATTAGCCCTCCTCCAATCGTCTGGCACCTCACTCATTTCTGAAGATTTCAAGAAAATAATGGACAGTGGTTCTGAGAGTTCTTCAGCCAGTTCCTTCAATACTCTTGAATGCAGTTCATCCGGCTCTTAAAATCTGAATTAATTCACAGTACTATGGTATTCCTTGACTATCTGTTTATCATTATCAGCTGCAACCTCGTCCCCCCCACCTGCACTTCACATTTATCTGGAGGGTCACAGTTTGTTCTTTGACAAAAGAATGAGCTTAAAATAGGAATGGAGCACTTTTGCCTTTTCTTTGTCATCTGTTACATTTTTCCATCTCCACTGAGTAGCTGAGCCACTTTTATCTTTTGCTATGAACATACCCAAAGAATGCTTTTTGTCTGCTTTTAGTGTCTCTAGCTAACCTCAGTTCATACTGACCTTTTGCCTTTCTAATGTCATCCCTGCAATTTCTTGCTACTTTTTTGTACTATTCTTTTATGGCCTGGGCTCTCTTTCACTTCCTATATGTGTTTTTTGTTTTGTTTTGTTGTTGTTTTCAGGTCCTCTCTAAGCTTTTTATGAAGCCACACTGGCCTTTTCCCCCCCTGTCTACAACCTGTTTTTCTTTTTCAATTTTCTAATTTTAGTTTTATATTTAGAATTTCCCGTTTTAGAACTCCCACCCTTTTTGGACTCCTTTTCCTCTTAGGATCATCTGCCACGGGACCTTACTTATCCTTTTTCTGAATTAATTAAAATTGTTTTTTTTTTAAATGCAGCGTATATATGTGGCTACGCTTTGCTTTGGTTTCTTTTGAAATCAAGAATTGTAGCAGAACATGGTCACTCTCACCCAGAGTTCCTCTTGTTGCCACTTCTTCCACCAAGTTATCTCTATCAGCTAGAATTAAGTCAACAATAGAAAGTCCTCTAGTGTCTCCATGTTTTGTAGGAGAAAATTATCAGCCAAATAAAACAAAGAATTTCTTGGAAGGGCCAAACTTGGGAGAATTTGCTTCCCAACAGATATCAGGATAACTGAAATCTCCTATCATCACTATGTCATGATTTGATTAAAAACAAATCTTTGCAATTTGTTTTTAAAAAGTTTCATCTGCATCTTCTCCTTTATTGGGCCGTTGGTAGTAGACTCCAACTACCGTGTTCCTTTTGTTTTTCACCCTCACTACTTTGATTCAGATGCTCTCAATGGGACAGCCAGTCTCTTCCTCCTGTATTTCTGTGCAGGAATGTATATTTTTGACATACAAGCATGGTAAAAAATATTGGCACCCTCACAATTCAGTCAGAAAATGCAACCATTCTCTCAGAAAATTATTGCAGTTGCAAATGTTTTGATACTCATGTGTTCATTTCTTTGGTTTGCGTTGGAACAACACAAAAACTCAGAGAAGAAAAGTCAAATCTGATACAATCCCACACAAAAACCCAAAAAATGCACTGGCCAAAATTATTGGCTCCAAAGCTCTTAGGTTTTCTTCCCAAAGCGTCAAAGACTGATGGGGTCTCTTCAAAGTTGTTCTTGGCTGTGTTGTTTGTTCCCACATGGATGAGAAGGAAAGGATACATGCCCGTGGGTTTTATGAATGATGGCACATCATTCTGTCACATCCCTAATCTGTGCTCCAGAGAGACAGCAGACCTGGTGTGTCCATGGATCTTCCCATCAGACATCAGTTTCCATCCCGCGCAGTAGGGAGTCTCCTATTACAATTACTCTTCTCTTCCTCTTTTTGTAAGATGTGGATTCAGTGTCTGAACTGAGCTGAGTTTCCGTCTCCCTTATGTACTCCTGCAAGGCCTCCTCTCTACCTTTGTCTGCTTGCTGTCTGACAGACTCCTCAAGAACTTGAAAGTGCTTCCACCAGTGAAGACAGTCTTCTCCTTCTTTGGCTTCTGTGACACTTTTCCATGGTTCTTCCTCCACTACGTTTGCTCTCTCCTCTCTCGGCATTCTCCTCCCCTGCCTTCTCTTGTTGCTTTTTCGCCTCCAGTGCCTCCATGGACTGCTGCTGCTACTCAAGAGCCCTGTCAATGTATAATTCATCTTCCCTTACAGCCTTCAGTGCAGCTGCTCACTGCTCCATTCTCTCACTTTTTCTTCTAACAATGCCAACAATTTACATGTGTTGGATGTGGATATTGTGCTACACTCAGGCACAAAGACAAACACTGCACAAGCTCTGTAGGTCTCCGCAACTGAAGCGCCTCTTCCCTCCATAATCCCCGTTACCTTTTTTTTTTTTTTTTTGCTTTCTTCTTTGTCTATTTCCTTTATTTTGTTAGCTTGAAGGTAGCTGGAAAAGTCCACTAATATAGAACTCTCTGCCTTGGTCTCCTTGGTCTCTCCTTTTCTTTTGTCCCTTCCTCCAGTAGACCTTTCCTTCCTACCATTCCTTCCTATCTCTCCTCCATCAAACTCCTATTAGCTGTTCCTGGCCATGAGCTCCCTGGGTCTGCCGCAGCTTTATTCCTCACCTGTGCAGTGTTAGGAGCCAGCAATCAGGACTAGATATGGGAGCAATTTAAAAAAAACCAATCATGATATTCATTAAAAATTTCTGATTAATTTAATATTAGTCCCTTTGTCAATTCCAGAGACCAAAGGGACAAATATTTCTCAATTTTTATCCGTTGCCCATAGGCAGAGAGGGAAGCCTTCCCTCTCTGCCTATGGCCTTCCCTCTCTGCCTATGGGCCCACCAAACAGCTGATCGTCACACCCATAGGCAGATAGGCCCCACACAGCTGCCTCTCTGCTGCCTTACCTTGGCCTCCACCATCACAGTGACCTCCACCCTCTGCCACCAGCTCAGCAAAGAGAAGCCTGCCATGGCGCAGGCCATCAAAGCGCAGGCTGCAACTGACAACTGCAAAGGCCGCAGCATTGCACTGATGGCGGCAGTGGCCTGGACGGCAGGCATGAAAGGTGGCTGCCATGGTAGGGAAGTGACAGGGGCAGTGGGAAGGGTCAACCTGTGGGGGTAGGGGCTCAGGGTATTTTTTAACACAGCCTCAATTTGTGGTTCATATGTTCATGGGTAGGAAATTCATGGTTCATGGTTTGTCAACTTTGATGGCCCATGAACCAGGATGAACCACCCATCTCTAATCAGGACACCCCACTTTCCTATTAAGATGAGCACACAGTAGTTGCTGTTAAGGACACCCCACTTCCTATTCAGGTGAGCACACGGCCTTTGCTAATAAGGACTCACCCCTTCTTATGGAGCTGAGCATATATGGCACGTGCTGTTAAGGACAACCCCCTTCCTCTTAAGCTAAGCACATGGCCATTGCAGGTAAGGAAACGAATGTATTCCTATTAAGATGAGCACACAGTACTTTTTGTTAAGGACACCACCACTTCCTGTTAAAGTGAGCACACTGCCCTTGCTGTTAGAGATATACCCCCTTCCTATGGAGCTGAGCACATGGCTCAGCTTAACAGGGAAAATTCTGGAACAAATTATAAAATGGCCACTATTCAAGCACTTAGAAAACAATGCAGTAATAACCAGAAGTGAACATGGATTTGGCAAGAACAAATCCTGCCAGACTAATCTGATCTCATTTTTTGATTGAGTAAACTCTCTGACAGACAGAGGGAATGCTGCAGGCATAGTATATCTTGACTTTAGCAAAACTTTTGACAAAGTGCCCGGTGATCTTCTGATCAGCAAGTTAACTAGGTGTGGGTTAGTTAGCTCAAGTCTCAGATACACAATTGGCTACAGAATTGTATTCAGAGGATAATTATTAATGGCTCCTTCTCCAATTGGAAGTATCCAGCCTTGCAATGAAATCTAGTATTTTGGAAGAGTGGATCAACATGATCCAATCTCCTTGTCTTAGTTTTAGAATAAGTGCAGCAATGACGTACTGGTGGTGACAGTAGGGGGTGGGTGGGATAACCAGGTGAGATTGAGCCTCTTGGGCTTCCTTAGTTTTCAGTAAGTGACTCAACAAAGATCAACAAAAAAGAGAGGGAAACGTGTAGTCCCTGTACGGAATCTGAAGGCAAGGGATGATGATGCCTTTATTAGACCACAAAGAATTCAAAACCAGAAGCTAGCTTTCAATCCCATGCAGATCTTCTTCAGACTACACCATAGATCTGTGGATTATTGAGAAACAAGCAAAAAAGTTCCGAAAATCAGAGCTAGCTTTCTGTGTTTTCTCAAAACTACCCAGAGACCTGTGGTGACCTACATATTGTTTATTGTTAAGTCACTTTCTCCCAGATAATTTCCCCTCTCCATCAAGAAAAGCTTTGTTCTTGGCTCTGGGATTGGACATTACTGAGCTGGCAAGAGGGGAAGCAGAGAGAGAAAGGTTTGGTGTTGTCCCCTCCTTCCCAAAACATTAAAAAGGGCAATACAGAAAGCACAAAAGATACTACATTCTTCTCATTTCTGATGTTCCCTCAAACTTTGGAGGAAATTGATAATTTACAAGGAGGATCCAAGGCATTTTATTGTCCAAAGCAAAAGACAAGAGGTGGCATTCCTCCCTTCCAAATTCAAAAGCTTGTAAGACAGACCATTGGCAATTTATTTTCAAGGCTAGTGTAAGGCAGAATTTTTCATTATCTCTGAGGTAGGGGCATACACACCACTTGCCTTTCATCTGGGAATACCAGGGAGTTCAGGCTTTCACTGCTACCTTTCCCACATCTACTTCCTCCTGAGTCACTGTGTGTACAATTTAGATGTCAGCTGATCCACAACACCCACCACAGCCTGGGAAAAAAATAATAATTTTTGGACTATCAGCTCCCAATCAGTGCCCTGGTGGCTGAGGGATGCTGGGAGTTGTATTACAGAAGAGTAACCATTCATTGCCTTTAAACCAATCACATTTTTCCTAGAAAAAAAATATAGTTGAGTGGAACATGCTCTTGTCTTGACCAAATATTTAAATTTTTCTAAAGATGCACCTAAGCTGGTAAAAAGGCAGGAAATGCTAGTTCAGGACAGGCTAATTCACATGTTTTCATTACAATTATATACTCAGCTACATGGGAGTAAATCCCTTTAAATTCAATTTAGTTTTTTTTCTGAAAATGCAGTATTGGGTTGCACTATGTGAGATATGCTAAGAATACAGATATAACCTGACTGCAAAGCCCAAATTATATCATACTTGCAACTGGAAGATGGAGACAAAATGAAACCTTCAGCTGTATCACAGCTGCATGTTCACTGTACATTTATACTTCATCACACCCAGCTTTCATTCCTTTGTGCAGATAATGGCATTTAAGATTTTAGTTCCCCAGCCTGTATTCCTAAGGATATGACCTTTAAACAGCAACAATTAAAAAAAAAAACCCTTTCCATTCACAAAATGGAAAATTCTATCTCCACAATCATATGTTGCTAACACAATGTTGCTGTACTTTTTCAATGGTAGAAAATACTTTCAATACACCTTTCTTTCCAGGATGGGGAATCTACATGATTAAACTGCAACTCCCAGCACCCCTCAACAGCATAGCCAATTGGGAGGACTCATATAAACTGTACTCCAGCAACATTTTCATGGCCACATGTTGCCCATGATGCTCACAGTTCTGCGCCTCCCTCAAATCAACTTAAAATATTCTAATCCTGTCTTTTCCCTTTAAAAGGGTCCAGGGTGGCTTACCATCATTAAAAGACAATATATAAAAACTAAATACAGTAATATGTAGATATTAAGAATCAAACAAATCCCACACTAAAAATGGTAAAGTAGAGCAACAAGGCACAACACTCCATTTAAAAACCTCTCTCAGACATGGCATAAAGTGGATGATGTCATCTGAAACAGTTATTTTTCAGGAGTCCCAACGGTTCAAAGGCTGCCTTGGCATCCCTTTTGTCCTGGAGATGCCATTGGGTACTCCAAGATGGGAGCTAGCTATAGGCTGTCACATTGGAATGGGCTTATATATCCTAAGAGGGCTTCCAAAGTGAGAGCATGGTTACACTAGGAGAATGAGTCGGTAACCGGATTGGGGTTTCTGAAATCAGGTTGAAGTCACGTGGTAGTAACATGGCCTAGAGGTGGAACGGTAGAAGCCCCAATCCAGCCATGCTGCCCTCTGAGAGCAAGGGAGGGTGAGATGGGGGGGGATCCTGGTTCACCTAACAAGGGCTCCCTCCAACCGTCCTCCTCCCACCACCACCAACCCATTCCTGCAGCTGCCTCTTTGCCCGTCCTGTGCAACATTCCCTCCCTCCCTTACTTCCATTTATTCAGTCCTCCACCTTTTCTGCAATCCAGGCAACCACCCCACATCCCTCCTGACTAGGTCAAATTATGCAGGGGATGGATAAAGTGGAGAGAGGGAAGCTCTTTTCCCTCTCACGCAATATCACCACCAGGGGACATCCACACAAATTGAGTGTTGGGAGAATGAGGACAGATAAAATAACATTTTTTACCCAGCATGTTGCTAGTCTGTGGAACTTCTTGCCACAGGATGTGATGATGGCATCTGGCCTAGATGCCTTTAAAAAGGGATTGGACAGATTCCTGGAGGAAAAGTCCATTGCAGGTTACAAGCCATGATGGGGATGCATAATCAGGCTTAGAAGGAAGGTCACTCAAAATGCCAGATGCACGGGAGGGGGACCAGGAGACAGGGATCTCCCTTGGCCTGATCCAAAAGGGTTCTTATGTTCTTATCTCATTTGCCTCCCTTCCTTATTTTCCTCTGTTTCCCTTTCTCTTCTTGTACCATTCTCTCTCTCCCTCATCAGATCTCCACTGTGATTCTTTTCTTTCCTCCCCAAATCCCATCTCTTGCTTGCCACATCGGGGGGGGGGGGAATGGAAGTGCTACTCAGGATGAACCCTCAACCATCATTCTATCTATCCAATATGTATGCAGGATGGGGGAGAAAGCTTTGATTTCTGAAAATCACCACTAAATAATTTTTATCAGCTTTCAGAAATTCAAGAGTTTCCCATCCTGTGACTTTAAATGGCTTCTGTAGAACAAAGGGGATCCAAAGGGAACTTTGAAATCTTTGGGGAGGACAATCTAAAACTTTTAATTCCTGATAAAACAGAAATGGTTTATGACATCATCAGCCTTATACAGTGCAACTTTACTAGATTTCAGTCCTCATCATGAACAATTTGTTTTGTATGCACGTTTGATACTAACTTTCCATTTACATAGGAATAAAACTTCTTTTAAAAACAAATATATCACTGCATAATTTTGCAAGCAAATTAAAAACATGTTTGTGTGCTCCCTACAAGCTAAAGTACATAGCTGGTATCTACTGTATTTTTATGTGATGTCCTTCCCACAAAAGCAGGTGCTGTATTGACATATGTAGATCCAAATATTTATTTATTTATTTAACTTCTATGTTAATATCCGCACACATTAAAATGTTTTAAGATTTACACTTTCTCTGGAAAAAAAATACTCTGCCGAGTGCTTTGCAAAGTCCACCACAGCTGGGAAATATCCTTGTTTTTATGACATTTCTGTCATATTTCCATAAGCTTGAAAACTTCTGAGATACAATTGATATTGTAGCAGTAGAAGAGCAGCTTCGGTTCCTTATAGCAGCGGTCCCCAACCTTGGGCCTCCAGATGTTCTTGGACTACAACTCCCAAAAGCCTTCACTACCACTTCTGCTGGCCAGGATTTCTGAGAGTTGAAGACCAAGAACATCTGGAGGCCCAAGGTTGGGGAACACTGCCTTATAGCACAGGTAATCAGCTCTTTAGTTTATTAACCAACCATGCACCAAATGGCAATTTGGCATTCAAACTCATCCATTAACACAATAGTCAAATCCAACAGCATTTTGCTAAAAATATTATCAGCTGAGTGATCCCAATTAGAGCACAACATAAATATTTTAAAGCAGCAATTAGTCCAGTGCAAAAATAGAATCAAGGTTAGAAAAGTTGTCAAGATTTAATTAAGGCACATCAGAAAGTTGAAGAGGGAAATTTAAAATGTTCTAGAAAGAAAGAAAGAAAGAAAGAAAGAAAGAAAGAAAGAAAGAAAGAAAGAAAGAAAGAAAGAAAGAAAGAAAGAAAGAAAGAGCTTTGCTAATAGACAATCTAATCAAGAGGATCTAGCACAGTTATTAAGAAGTATGTCTTCACTGAAATATTTTCCGGGAGTGGAGGGAACAATTACTTCAGAGGTTTCTTCAATATGAGACCTTTTTGAGCAGCTCCTACAGTATGTATTTCAACATCACTTGGGCCAGGCCACTACGCAATAAAGAATTTGCATTGAGAGTACGCCCAGTGTAAGACAACATGCCTGTAAGTTGTCTTTGCACTCATGGCTATTTTGCAAATAAAGTTCAGAATAAAAAGTACTATTCCAATTGATTATACAAATCACCCTCAATCTAAGTCATTTGCTACCAATCCTAAAAGCAATGAGAGATGCCCAGCCTTGTAACTGAACAATTAGGAGCATTTCTCTCATTTCTCATATCCAAATGGCCACAATGCTGTCCATGCCATCTATCTTTATTCCACTGAAATATCTGAATATATTAAATCAATAATGCATTACTTTAACCAAATCACATATTTTAATTGTTACATTAATTCTTTATTAAAAGCACCAAAGATTAGGCTGCTGAGAGACTCAATACAGATTAAGGAGCTTCTATACAATAGCATTCCTAGGGAATGGGCAAAGTACACAAAAAGTCCTAGTGGACCTTGGGTTTGATATCGACATTTCGTAACAAAATGAGTCCCTTATTCATTCTCTCTGTAGTGCTCTTCAATTACATCAGAATTAAAATATACTACAGTAACTGTGATATCATCCCTATACATGCGTGCTAAGTCCTCAGGAAGAGTTAGCATTGCCATCAGCCTTTCTGGATCAATCACTCCATATTCATTATTGCCAATTGCATGTCGGATGAGGTGGGTAGCTACGTTCTGGTCATAAGAGTAGATATGCTTGGCCTTCCTCTGACGTAGCAAGTTTTGCATGTAACCCAGTTTGGCTGGTTTCTTAAGAGTCACACGCGCCTTCTTGACATTCGCTTCAACCAGATGGCCTGCCACCAACTTGACTACCTCTTCATTACTCAACATGTCCCATAGACCGTCTGAAGCAATCACTAAGAATTTATCCTGCCTTCCAATTTTGTGGTAGGTGACTTCCGGCTCTGCCGTTAAATAAGGAGGTGTCTGATAGTTTGGAGGCACATACTGGTAAATGTTCAGAGCTTCTGTGCTGCAGCCATTTCCCAGCACACTCTGCTGCAGTTCCTGGCTCCACTTGAACTGGACATCTCCGAAAGCTCTTGAAGGCACAAGGATACCAAGCAACCTGTTGTTCACAATGAGTGTGCCCTCTTCTTCAGGAGGATGTTCCCTTCTCATTCTTAAGATTTCCAGCTTGTCAAACGCATTGTGATCTCGAGTAAGTGGCAGGGCGGACCACGTCCCATCTTGATTCTGAACCCCTAGAACTGCTCTGCAGTCACCACTATTTGCAATGTGCAAATGAACACTATCAACATGAGCTATGCAGGCAGTTGCCCCTGAGAAAGCCACCTGAAGAGCAATGTTTCTCATCAGTTGATTTTCAGAGGGAGCCTGAGCCTCCAATGATATGTCTGAATCCAGCCTTTTGAATGCATAGGTCAAAGCCTCTTCTATTCTAAGGCCTAGTTCCATGTCCGTGTTCAGCAAGTCTTGCCAATAAACCCTGAGCTGCTCCAAATACAGAGAAGCTACCTCTTGAAAGAAGCTGTCGTTTGGATGTTTGTGCCACTGCAGAACAGGCAGAACTGGCTTCATAGACTCCATGGCACACTCCATTTCCTCCAGTCTTTTCTGGGACAGAAGGGAAATGGCAATGTAAAAAAACAGCCTCTCACCGACGGACTGGGCGCAAGCATAACCTGCATGGCCATCAAAGACTCCAAACATCATCCCTCTGGTCTGCAAGCAAGTAGTTGCACTTCTGCGGTCTTCTGTTGGGTTGTTCGCAGCCAAGTGATTACTCTCAAATTTCAGCACAGAGCTTGGGTTTTTCCCATCAAATTCAGGGACCGTGTGGGACAATTCATTAGCCCTTAAGATGTCATTGATCTGTAATGGCGTAAGGTGGAAGGAGAAGTCTTCTTCTTCTGTTGAGGTATGTCGGAAAGCTTTTTGAACAGCAGCAATATGGTTGAGGCTGCAATTGCAGCTCGCAAGCAAAGAAAAAAAGGGGTGTTTGGCAAGCAAACGTTTCCATGCTACTTTGTCCTGGCTTGAAACACATCTAGAAAACAAACGTCCTTTCCCATGCAAAGTAGAGACGGTGCTTCTTGCTGAGACTCTAATCAAGGAGGACATTGTACCTGGCACCATAAAAATGCAAGATGCTTTAAAAAAACCTGCAAGTAAAATAAAAGTATTCATTATTATTTGCTTAAAACACTTATCTCTTGCTTTTTTTCCTCAAGAGGACCCAAAGTGACGTATAATATTAAACATAAACAATATAAAGGGAAAAACAATAAAAAACAAAACAGCAGTCCATTTTTAAGTCAGGCAGTTACTAAGAAAAGCTACTGTTAAACAAAAAATGTAGCAGTGCTTCATGTAATCCACACTATGCAGAGATAAGGAACATTCTGACATGCTACTATGCTTTGAAGCCACAGCAGCAACAGCTTCTGTAAAATCATTATAATTCAGAGTACATAAGAAGCCTGCAATTATAATCCTATTATCATTTGTACACAAAAAACAGGAGGGCAAGGAAACTCAGGCTCCTGGGCATAATCAAGTCTTCATAGGATCTGATTCTAAGCCTTTGGGCATTTTCTCCACAAGACCAACATTCATTGGTCTCCCAGTGAAAAAACTGAAAGGCTACTCTTTAGCCTTTAGGTGGCATTATTTTTGGTTCTGGCCTTTTGACTTTATCCTGTTCACCACTAGAAGGCACCCACTCCCAACTCACCGAAACTGAATTTAGTTCTCAGATTGAAAGAGGTTCCTCACATTTGAATCAGAAGAAGTAACCAATTAAGCTGATGTAAAAATTGCCAGCTGCAGAATGTGGTAGGTTGTACCCTGACATTCTGATGGTAGGACCCATTTACTTAGAAACAAGCCCCATATTTTCATGGATATTAGAGTCAAGATGCCAGCATCTTCAGGTATTTGAGAGATCTTTTTTCTTCCACTTATCAGGGAAAGAGGTCGGTCCTAAATACAACAGCCCAAATTCAGTTGAATATTTATGCTGCCATAAGTGCACTAGCCTAACCTTGAGCAGCAAACAACCACCAATTAATGAGTCCACGCTTGAATTCCTCATTATATGGCAGTTGTCTAATTCTGTGGGTGACAAAGAACTCAAGGGGCCTCATTAGTGAGACTCTATCCATTCAGTTAGATTCGGACACTGACTATATTCAAGGGGCAATGGTTGCTGCAAGGCTGTCTTAGAAATAAAGCAGGAAATAAAGAAGTTTTCCAAATGCATACTTAATATCCAATTCCTGCCAAATCCTTCACAGCAACTGTGCATTGTCCAACATAGACTGGTTTTTTAAACGTGTGAAATCATGACTACCAAACACGTAACACTTTCAGAGTAACAAATACAGTGGGGTCTTGACTTGAGAACTTAATCCGTATTGGAAGGCGGTTCTCAAGTCAAAAAGTTCTCAAGTCAAATATGCATTTCCCATAGGAATGCATTGAAAACCATTTAATCTGTATCTGCTCTTTTCCGTCCATAGAAACTAATGGGAAGCTGCTATTCCGCCTTCGACCACTAGAGGTGGATATTTTGTTTCTTTTTTTCTTAGGTCAAGAAAGGTTCAGGGAAGGCAGGGAAAAGACAGTCCAGGCAGTACAAGTACCAGGCAGTCTGAAGACTGTCTCCCAATCCACTCTCTAAACGCTGGGAGGAGTGAGGAAGCAGACAGGCACCCTTTTCACTGGCCAACAGTTAACTGAAAGTTCACTTTTTGCACTTTCCCTGCCTTCCACGTGGGTTTTTTTCAGTTCTTAACTCAAATCTAAGTACTTAAGTCAAGTCAATATTTTCCTATGAGAGCGGTTCTTAAGTCAAAATGTTCTTAACTCAAGCCGTTCTTAAGTCAAGACCCCACTGTAATGTTGTTCGTGTTATCATCACTTTTGAACTAGAGATGGAAGAGACTCTATGGATCATATACAATACTCTTTGTGTTAAACATGCTTATCTCTTGGATGAGTCCTCCAAATAATTTGTTAATTAAGTACACCAAAGTTTGCTCTTAATAAACAATTTCAGTACTTGTGTCTTCATGTTATGCTCATAATATGTAAATAGTAACTACACAATTTTGATTATGTAATTCAAGGATCCATTGCCCTGGCTTGATGTAATATGGGCTGATGTCACTCTGCAGAAGATAAGACTATCAGTGCCTGACCTACAAACAAAGCTGGATGTTCCAGTTTCCCAAAGGAAACTGAACAGTATACTGTGTGAAAGATAAAAGAACTCCAGGTTTATTCAAATGGGGGGGGGGGAAGTTCCATCCTAGCTGGTTGTTGAGGAAAGTGGGGCTTACTGGTTTTTTACAACTACACTGCATTGATTTTAGCCATGGTTTTATTTATTTATTGGATTTTTAGAAACAGCTTGTCCTCCAAATTCTCAGGAAAAGAGACTTAGAAATCTATTTCCCTGCTGGAATATCTCTTTCGGAATTTCTTTTTAAAAATTCACCAGCACTTTCCTCAAGGAAAAAGAAGAGGTAGACAGGGAAGTAAACTGGGGGTTACCTGAGGAAGAACACTAACCAGGTGCCTGTTGTGCCTTGCACAGGATGACTGCCTTCCATTTAAAGAGAAGGGCTGTGGAGACGGTATAAATAAAAATGGCCCAAGCTAACACATATACATCCCAGGGGTGAAGGCTATCCAAAAAAAATGAAAGAAAAGGGGGGAAAAAGAGAAGATAGTGGTCCTCCAGGGGAAAGAAGAAAAGCAAGAGAATGAATGCCATGGCAAAAGACACACTAGATACCAGAAAAAGTGGAAGGCAAGAACAACTGAGGCTGACTCTTCAGAGCCTTAGTAATTGCCAAGATCCAAGACAGAAGCAGGAAGAGCTGCTGCAGCTTCTTTAGCTGATCTCACACTGCCCAGTGTACAGTGGTGCCTCACTAGACAGTTACCCTGCATGACAGTTTTTTTGCTAGACATTGACTTTTTGTGATCGCTACAGTGGGAATAGGGGGAATTTTGCTGGACAATGTTTGGTCCCTGCTTCGCAAACCAATTTTCGCTAGACAACGATTTTGACAGCTCCCTCCGCACTCGCAAAACGGGTGTTTTCGGGAAATAAGCTTCGCAAGACAGCTATTTAAACAGCTGATCAGTGGTTCGCAAAGTGGCTTTCCTGTGGCTGATCTTTGCTAGACAATGATTCTTCCCCATTGGAACGCATTAAACAGGTTTCAATGCATTCCAATAGGGAAATGCTTTTCGCTAGACAATGATTTCGCTAAACAGCGATTTCAGTGGAACGGATTATCATTGTCTAGCGAAGCACCACTGTACTTTCCTCAACAGTGCTGCAATTTGAATATATAACCAGTGAGAAGTTCAGAGGAATATAGTGAACATGTGGAAGAATGAAGGGATGAAGGAAAGGACATTTGACAGCCTTAAAAATAGGTAAGGCAAAGTTAAGCATGTTTCAAAAAAGTTAGTAAGTTACCAAAACACCACCCTCCCAGCTAAAACAAAGCACATCTTGTTGCAGAGAGAAGCAGCCATGAAAAGTCACAGATTTTGTTAATGTTTGGTACAGAAAATCCCAAGAGAAGCCTTAGTTCATATGAATGGCGGGGAAAACACAATCAGATCCATTTGTGAGAGCACACGGTCTATCTGCACAACTCCCAGTTTACTCCAGCTGAATTAACCACCACATCAATGCTTCCACAGCAGATGCTGTTACATTACTGACCAGAGTTGTTGCATCAGTTGAAATCTCGGAGCACAATGGCAATTTTTTAAATGGAATGGAATGACTTGCCCTTAACTCATTTCAAACATTTATCCCAAAATAATGTCTAGGTATGTTCAGCCTATATGTCATTGTTACTAATGCCAACAGATACAGTTGTTTGGACTGAAGGCAAGAGCTGTCAACTCTCTTTTCACATGAACACCAGTTGCTCTCTGATTTTCATATGCATTTTCTCCCCTACCCAGAGCAGTGCCCAGCAGTAATCAGGAGGTTATTTTTATCAGAATTGTCTGTTGTTCTTTCAAAAAAATACATGTTTGGGGATTTTTTAAAATTATCTTCCTTCCTTCACACTTCTGCCATCCCATCTTCTTATCTCCTTCCAACATACACATCTTTCTTCCCATCTACAAAAAAGATTTAAGTAACAGAAATTATGGAACAATTTGTATTTACCTTGTTAATAATCCTTGTGTCTATTCTTTCTGTGTATAACTAATGCAAAATGTTCCCCTTAATATCCTGCTGAAAAATCAAAGTAAAGTAGTAAAAACAGAGAAAGATACAGACACTATGCTTATAAATACTTCTAGAGCAGAAGTTATTATCTCTATACACTTAACAAGAGTTGGCAGCCATGTGCCAGCTAACAGATTCATGAAGTCAGATGTTAATTCTGAAGCTTGTTTTGCTTAAAGTAAACCCATTAAAGAAAAGAATGTAACTTTTAAGTTACACCAAAATGAAGTCTCACAGAGTTCAACAGGAATTATGTAATCAAAATAAGCAGGACTAATACTGGATTTATCCCAAAATAGCCCAGACCATCTAAGGATTGCTAGATAGGTATGTGATCACCCAGGTACAAGGAAAATCCTTAGTTTTTCAAGAGATATAGAGACACAAAGAGAAAACAAAATTTTATCAGATGAGATCAGTACATGGATAAAAGTGCTGATAGTTTAAAAATGCTACAAATGCAGGAACAGGTGATACTTTTACTGGACCACTAAATAAAATTAACAAAACTAAAAATAAACAGCAAGCTTTCAATAATAATTCATCTTCCTCAGGCTGTGCACCAAGTTCTCGTAGGTAGCTCCAAAATTATATGTTTTTATTAAAGTCCCAAAGTCTCATGGCTGCTGTTCGGGGCCAGGTGTAGCATTTTAGATTGAAATACACAGTTGTAGTCTGCACTCTGCAAAATGCCCATGGGAGAGAGTATGGCTTCAATCTCCTCCTCAGCCAGCAGTTTGGAATTTATCACCCACCTGTCTAAGCAAAAGGCAGCCAAGCATTTCGACCCTCCTCCTTTCCCCCTTTTAAAACTCAAAAAGTTTCTATTTGGCTAGGGAAAACAAGATGACCAGAAGCATGGCAAGTCTCCATCAGAGTGCAGTCTTCCAGCTTCAGCTCATTAAAGGCAATAATGGAAACAGAAAAGGGCCCAGATTTTCTTCAACAACTATTTAATTTTAAGAGAAAGAAGAGTCCAAAAGGGAGAAGAATGATGAATCATGTCCCCTGCTGTGCTGCTCAACTGAAAGGCTGGCAACACAGGTGGTTGCATAGGTAAAGGTAAAGGTTCCCCATGAAATTTAGTCCAGTGTCTGACTCTAGGGCATGGTGCTCATCCCTGTTTCCAAGCTATAGAGCTAGTGTTTGTCCCAAGACAATCTTCCGTGGTCACGTGGTCAGGACGGAACACTGTTACCATCCCACCGAGGTGGTACCTATTTATCTACTAGCATTTACATGCTTTTGAACTGCTAGGTTGGCAGGAGTTGGGACTAGCGATGGGAGCTCACTCCGTCGCATGGATTCGATCTTACGACTGCAGGTCTTCTGACCTTGCAGCACAGAGGCTTCTGCAGTTTAACCCGCAGCGCAACCACGTCCCTTAGAGGTTGCATAGTCACCTCTAAAATCTCTCTTTATAGCACTGTGGTACTGAGAATCACAATAAGGGACACAGTTCTGGCAAGGGTGGCAACCTCCCTTATCATCATTACCACCTTCTCACAGATAGGAATAGAAGGACATTTCATCTGGTTCATTTTTAATTAGAATTTTCAAATGCTTGCAAATTCTCCATCAGTTCAATAGAAAGAAATGGAGGACTTAAATATTCAAGTATGGCAAAAACTCAGATATATTTGCAAGTCCAGTACAAGGGGTTTGAATGTTTAAAAGACTTATATTCTGGTATACTTGATAACATTCCTCTTTTGTGGTTCTAAATTAGAGCTGCCATCTCTTTTTTTCCTTCAAACTCAATTTTTTAACATGAGAAATAACATACTAGAAATAGCTGCACCAACTGAACTGCACCAGCACTGAAGCTGAGATTTTCATTCCATTTGTTTCTTACAAGAACTTACAAAAATTCGCAAATTATTTCATAAAACATACAGAAAGTGCCAAAGAGTTTAGACATTTTGAGTGTGGGAGAAAGTAAAACTGACATTATTTGTCCCTCCATATCGCAATGTACCTGTTACACCCCACACTTCTGCAAATATTAATTTAGGAGAAAAGAAAGGCTCTTTCCAGTCACAAGTTCACATTGGCCCACAACAGATCTCATTGTTTGGCACTGCCAAAAGAAATTCATGCTATTTAAATTCCCTAAATTCAAAGAGAATATTGCACTTCACAAGTACATTCCCTTGTCAACAGCAACCTACATTTCGCATTGTTTGTATAATAAGTTAGCTGAGGTAATGTTATTTGAGAACTTCATAGAAGTGGCTTTCCCCGTGACTGAAACTGAACTGGGTCAGAATCTGTTTACTTTTCCCTCACAGTATTGTAGCTAAAGAGCTATCGATAATTTTGACTAAATCAAAGTGCCAGTTAAACTTCCTAAAAGAAAATGAGAGAGGAAAATGAAGGGAAGCATTAAACAGCTCAACATGAGAGAACCCAACTTTTATGACATGGATTAAAGAGCAGCCAGTCCCCTACACATCCTTTCATAGCCTTCCCTCCCCTATATAGCTCTGTGTAGATATAATATGAAAACTGGCTTTTCATCATAATGAAGCCTACAAATAGAACAAACAGGCAATATTTACAACCTCCTTCACTCACATACAGTACATTAGATAAAAACACTGTATTTTAGAGTGCAACCCCACCTCTTTCAGGTCCGCTTTTCAACAGTGGAAGGTCACTTGTGCGTTCTGGCTGCTGAAAGTATTGGCATTTCCTCCATTCTGTTAGAGGCTTCCCCTGTTAAATAAATATACAGTTAAGTTAAGCCGGCACATTGGAACAGACTTACAGCAATCCTCATAGTGCTTTCATGGCAAGTGACTGGCTTTACCAGTTCCCCAGTGAGCTTCCATGGCTGAGCGGCGATCTGACCCCTGGTCTCCACAGTCCCGGTCTGTCACTCAATCCACTACTACACCTCACTGGGTACCTTCAAATAAATATATACATAACCCAAATAAATAAAATACAATACAATAAAACTCCAGGCTGGCTCCTAAGAATGCAGTTTGGGAGTCTACAAATTGGAAACTCTTGACAATCAGGATGAAACCGTCTGAACCACCTCCTGTCAAATTTTTTTTTTAAACAGAGGCTGCAGTCAGCACAACGGTGACAGCCACCTTGGAATTGCATTATAGTAAAATGGGGGAAGGAATACTGCAAACGAGCCAACAGGATCTCCCTCCAAGCCGAACTATTTCACCTGTGGACTTCTAGCGCCTCGATTCTCTGACCTGGGAAGCCACAAAACCCGGCCAGGCGGCTTGTTCCTCCCCCTCCAACCGCGCGACCTCTTTCCTTCCCGTCGCAGATCGAATAAGGGAGGCAAGCGCCACCATCACGCCACAGCCGGCCAGAGAGAGGGAAGAACCCCAGCTCGACTCCTCCCCCCAAGCGCGCAGCTATTGGCTGCCGCGAGGGGTGTGCCGGGGCGCCCGAGGAAGCCATTGGTCGGCGTGGGCGGGGCCGCGACGCTCCCCGGCCGGCCACGCCGCGCTCACGCCGGAATGCTCGGAACGGGGTGCGGGTGCAGAAAGAAGCGGGCGGGCGCGGCAAACGCTGTGCGGCTCCCCCCCTCCCCTCGCCTCGCCTCTGAAAGCCATGACTCCTACACGCTCCGAATTAAAGTTTTTACCCGCCCGGGGGCTCTTGGCGAAAAACGGCGCGATCTGAACAAAAACACTAAATAAGAGCGGGTTTACTCAGGAGAAAGAGGGCACGGGGTGCTCCACTTAAGGGCAGCAGCCCCAAAGACACGTGTCGAAGGGAGCGAGCCTCTCCGAAGGCCGCTTCCAGGAAGACGCTGCCGACGCCGGCTCAGGCAAACGGGGCACACAGACACAACCCACACCGCGATTTAGCCACAATGGCGCTAACCGAGGATCCCGAGAAAGGCCTTTTGCCCGGCTGGGATCTTGTGTGTGTGTCACAGTCAGTCAGTCAGTCAGCCATCCATCCAGCAGGCAGCCGCCGTGCCGAAGGCCTGCCCGCCTCCGCTGTCCTCGCTTCACCTCGTCCTCGGGTGGCTCAGCCTCAGGGCCTAGCGGTGGCCCGGCTCTCCCCGGCCTCCCGCCCCGCGCAGGTTCGGGAGCGGCAGGAAGGGTCCTCCTCGCCCCCCCCCCCGTCATTCCCTCTCGCTCCGCACGACGAGGCCTCTCTGCCAAAGAAGGGTGGTGGGCTCTTTTTCCCGCCTCAAGAGGCTCGTCCTCTAAAATGAGAAGCTCAAGGGCTTCCCTTCCCTTGGGTCATTTGCTTCAGCTATTTTTATTCTGCACCTTTCTCACGAGGGCCCAAAATGGCTTACCGTCTTATAAACACACAAAAACTGGAAGGAGAGAGGAAAACAAACATAACAGCCCAACGACTAGGCAGCCCATCCCTGAGAAAAAGCACGCCTGAAGGAAAAAAAAATTCCTATTTTTGAGGGGCCTACTGGTCCACAAAGGAGAGAGGAGGCTTGTCAATTAAACAAGACTTTTCTTCAAGACTAAAACAAAGAACCTGGTGATATAGTTTGTGAATCTAGTATTGGAATTAGGGTACAGATTTGAATTAGACCGAGGAAGGCAAGAGCAAAAAAGGAAAAGAAGAAAAAAAATTCATTCAGCCCCTGGCCTATCGGGGGCAAAACTTGCAGCTGAACCTACCTCACAGGGTTGTAGGGGGGATAGGAGTAGGGGTGGTTAATTTATCTTTGTCAGCAGGAAATGTGAGATGGTAAGGATACAAGAACAGCAGGTTTATTATGACACACACTTCACAGTGCACTTTATCTGATGCAACATGAAACGTTTTTGGTTTTATCCTCATTTGCAGAATAGTCCTCACAGATACAAAGGCTTTTTATGAAATGTAAAATTTGGGGGAAAGTATGAGAAAGTATGTTGGTTCTCTTTGTGGTGGAAAATCCCCACTTAGAAATCTGTAGGTTTACAACAACAGTCTAACAAACTTAAGAGAGTGGGTTTTTCCATTACACTCATTAACATCCCTTTTTCCCCTTCTGTTTTTCATTCATTTGCATGTCCTTTGCTTAAGACTGTACTTCTTCAGTTTCCTGTTACTAACTTTTCCCTGTAGTACGGACTGCATGCTGTTCGTGAATTTGACCAAACTCCGGGAGGCAGTGGAAGACAGGAGGGCCCGGCGTGCTCTGATCCATGGGGTCACGAAGAGTCGGACACAACATAAGGACTAGAAAACAACAAAGGACAAGCAAGTGAATGAAAAACAGAAGGAGGAAGAGAAAAAGGGATGTTAATGGGTGTAATGGAAAAACCCAATCTCTTAAGTTTGTTAGACTGCTGTTGTAAACCTACAGATTTCTAAGTGGGGATTTTCCACCACAAAGACAACCAACATACTTTCTCATCTTTCCCCCAAATTTTACATTTTAGGGCTCTCTCTCTCTCTCAAATTACTCCTATGCTTAAGAAACTTTCAGGAGCTCCATAGTTTAATCACTCTTTTTGATGTGTTGCTTTTCCCAAGGAAAGATATGCATTCCTATTGCAGCTGACACAAGTCTTGTGATGTACTGATATTGCGATTAACCAAAGGCAAACAGAAGATAGTAAAGGTAAAGGCTCCCCTTGACCTTGAGTGCAGTCGTGTCCAACTCTAGGGCGTGGTGCTCATCCCTGTTTCCAAGCCATAGAGCTAACGTTTTGTCCAAAGACAGTTTCCGTGGTCACGTGGCCAGCACAACTAGACACGGAACGCCATTATCTTCCCACTGAGGTGGTACCTATTTATCTACAGTACTTGCATTTGCATGCTTTTGGACAGCTAGGTTGGAAGGAGATATTGTGCAGTTAATAAGTAATTGTTGTTGTTTAGTCGTTTAGTCGTGTCCGACTCTTTGTGACCCCATGGACCATAGCACGCCAAGCCCTCCTGTCTTCCACTGCCTCCCGGAGTTTGGTCAAATTCATGTTGGTAGCTTCGATGATGGTGTCCAACCATCTCATCCTCTGTCGTCCCCTTCTCCTCCTGCCTTCACACTTTCCTAACATCAAGGTCTTTTCCAAGGAGTCTTTTCTTCTCATGAGATGGCCAAAGTATTGGAGCCTCAGATTCATGATCTGTCCTTCCAGTGAGCACTCAGGGTTGATTTCCTTCAAAATGGATAGGTTTGTTCTCCTTGCAGTCCAGGGGACTCTCAAGAGTCTCCTCCAGCGCCACAATTCAAAAGCATCAATTCTTTGGCAGTCAGCTTTCTTTATGGTCCAGCTCTCACTTCCGTACATCACTACAGGAAAAAAACATAGCTTTGACTATTTGGACTTTTGTTGGCAAGGTGATGTCTTTGCTTTTTATAATTCCTCTGTGTATTCTTGCCACTTCTTCTTGATGTCTTCTGCTTCTGTGAGGTCTCTCCTATTTTTGTCCATCATGTTCATCTTTGCACAAAATATTCCTTTAATATCTCCGATTTTCCTGAACAGATTTCTGGTTTTTCTTTTCTTATTATTTTCCTCTTTTTCTTTGTATTGTTCATTTAAGAAAGCCCTCTTGTCTCTCCTTGCTATCCTTTGGAAGTCTGCTTTCAATTTTCTGTAACTTTCCCTCTCTCCCTTGCATTTTATTTCCCTTCTATTCTCTGCTATTTGTAAGGCCTCATTGGACAGCCACTTTGCTTTCTTGCATTTCTTTTTCTTTGGGATGGTTTTTGTTGCTGCCTCCTGTACAAGGTTACGAGCCTCTATCCAAAGTTCTTCAGGCACTCTGTCCACCAAATTGAGTTCCTTAAATCTGTTCTTCACCTCCACCTTGTATTCATAAGGGATTTGGTTTAGATTATACCTGACTAGCTCAGTGGTTTTTCCTACTCTCTTCAGTTTAATTTTGAATTTTGCTATAAGAAGCTGGTGATTAGAGCCACAATCAGCTCCAGGTCTTGTTTTTGCTGACTGTATAGAGCTTCTCTGTCTTAGGGTGCAGAGAATATAATCAATCTGATTACAGTATTGCCCATCTGGTGATTTCCATGTGTAGAGTCGCCTCTTGTGTTGTTGGAAAAGAGTGTTTGTGATGACCAGTGTTTGTTTTTGTGATTACTTAATTACTTAATTAATTATAATTATATTATTGCCTAAATGTATATTCATTTGGTAAGGGCAATTTAAGTGCTCAGGAGAGTCATCCCACATCATATTATGCTCCATAATCCTGGAGTATGCTCTCCAAAATAAGTTCTCTTTTTTTGAGAGAAAAATTCAAAAGAAACATGTTTCACAGGCTGGTGTCATGTCACCTAAATAAGGGAGCAGAAGAGAAATCGTGTTCGCATCTCCAGCCCCACCAACTGTTGCGCAGGCTTCCCATTGTTGTCTGTCCAGTTTTGCAACTGGGGGGGGGAGCATAAGACGACCCTGCCAGAGTAGAAGGGACACGTTATTTCCTTTCCACTCTTGTGTTTAAGTAACAGGATGCTAGTTACAATTTTAAATAGACTTTCAAGAAATTATTACAATTCTGGTCAGGTCACAACCTCTAGACTGTATTGTATTCTCGAAGGCTTTCATGGCCAGGATCCAGTGGTGGTTGTAGGTTTTTCTGGCTGTTTGGCTGTGTTCTGGAGAACATGGCCAAACAGCCCAAAAAACCTACAGCAACTTTCAAGATATTATTAAAAATGGCACTGTTGAAAGAAGCCTTATGAGACATTCTCCCCCTCAGGGAGCAGTTTTGATTCTTGGCTGAGTGGAGGGGAATCATGGAAGGGAGTCGCTATTACCTATTCAGTTATTTCATCATTTAGGTATTAGTTTGAGTTCATTATTGTTTATTTTCCTTTTTATTTGGATGGAGGGGGGTTGTGTTTACTTTTGGGTTATTGTATGTTGTGTTTTTTGTGTATTTGGCTGCCCAGAGTAGTGGATTCTCACTAAATGGGGTGGTATAAAATGTATTGAATAAATAATATGGTGACAGTTCTAATTCTGGTATATTATAATCAAGTACTCCAAACAATGATCCATTATTTTCTTTCAAGATTGTAAAAGAACAATAATCATGTCAGGTCACATCAAGTCAGTTCTGACTTATGGTGACCCTTTTCAGGGTTTTCCAGGTAGAGAAAATACTCAGAAGGTTTATCATTTCGTTCTTCTGGAGGTATCCTGGGATTGTGCAGCTTGCCGAAGGCAACACAAAGTGGCTCCACTCGTAGGAGGCACAGTGGGGAACTCAAAACTCCCAACTTCTGGCTCTACAGCCAGATACCTAAACCGCTGAGTTAAAAATCAAAATTCAAGGAAAAACACAAATTTGTAATGTAAGAAGATCAACCATTAATTTAAAAAAATCCATAATTTTCTTTCAAAGGTGAAAGAAAATTACAGATATGGAACATAAATAACATCCTTCATCTTTCTGTACAATTAAAATTGCTCTGCATAATAATTCCCTGTGTGGAACATATGTGACTGCTGCATACCATTCATTGAAACAAAAGAGGGCCATGTGGTCAATGCAAAATAAAATATAAATGCAAGAATAGGTGATACCTTTTAGACTACTAAAAATCATCATACAATACATAAGCTTTTGTGGATGAACACTACTTTGTCAAGTTTGTAACAATGTGAAGAACTTAAGAGTTCAAAAATTCTTGGCAAGATGGATTTCTGCAGGCACATTTTTCTTAAATGTACCTTAGGAGAGGTGCAGTAGGCAGTATAGTTGTTGTTTTAAAGTTACAGCTGAGGCAGCTGTGGATTGGATAAACACCATTTAGTTATGTGTCTGCCCCGAACAGATAGTAGGTATGAATAAAGTACACCATAAGAAAGTCTTCAGAAGATAAGAGAACTAAGCATCATAAAGGTGGGATTGGTTTTTTTCTGCCTGGAAGTTGATCTTTGATCATACGAAATATCTCATCAGCACAAACAACCTTTGAACACTTATAAGCATATACTTTCACTCATAATGCTTTAATCACAAAAGTTATAACAGCATAGCTGTCTGATTGGTACAATGTCTCTAATGCTGCTTCATATAAAGCTCAAAGTGACTAAATTCCAGAAGAACAAAATAGCCCTCTTGGATCAGAGCAAATGGTTATTGGGTCCAGCGTCCTGATTATGCTACTGAACAACCAGCCTCCAGGATGCCCAGGGCAGGCCTAGGAGACTTTTGTTGCCTGAAGTAAAGGACAAAACAATACCAACCTTGTGGGTCCTTCAATAGTGGCAACTATAGAGCGTGCACGCCCCCAAGGGTGGCAAGGTCAGTTTATGGCATGCTGGAACACACCGTTCTGTGTTCCAAAAAGAGACACAGTGTTTTGATCTTGCTATCTGTTGACTTTATGCTGAACCATTGTACATCATTGCCTTGATACTCCGCTGGACTGGACTGACCCTGCTTCCATCTACATGCAAAACTGATTCCTTTTTAAACTATATCTTGATTGTTGCCAGGCAGTAGAATCGCCAAGTTTCAAAACTGTCCTCTTCTTTGTCTTGGATCCCTGTTTAGCTCCCTGCTTTTTAGGTCAAACTGATAAGAATCCTTTGTCTACTCAGTTCCTGACCAGTACAGGTAAGCTGGCATGCCTGGCCCTATTCCTTGGCCCGAGAGGGCTATCGTATTTCCCCCAGAGTCACTTTGTATCATGAGAAATACAACAGCTGACTGGTTCACGCGGGTTGAGGGGGTGATGCTTTTCAATGCTCCTCTACTCTGGTTTAGTCCAATACAGAGGGATGGTTCTTCCTTCAATTGTTGCTATGTAGCTAATTCCTGCCCCTTCACGGACTGCTGCCTTGTCATGGCGAAGGGGCTTGAGTAATTCAGAGAAGCTATGGGCTATGTCATGCAGGGACACTCAAGACGGACAGGTCATAGTGGAGAGTTCTGACTAAATGTGATCCACCTGGAGCACAATGTCATTAATGTTTAGATGAATGAAATTCAACTTATTCCCAAATAAATTGTGTAGAAAAACTGTAGCCTTATAGTGGAAATCCTACACATCAAGGCAGAAGCTACGTGAATTCAGTGGGACAAGATGGTTGGACAGGCTTTGCTGCAATGAGAACATTCAGGATTATAACTCCTAAATATCAGTGACTGTAATATATATACATTTCTTTGGTCTGTGACAGGAATGGTAGCAACCTCATCTTTCAAAGTATTCCCCCCCCCCGAGAAGATAATGAGGGCTTAGCATGCCCACTTGTCACTGTACAGACCATTATGGCACGAGAGATAGAAAACCTTGGTGGGGAGTCAGATTACAATAGAGTATTGTGGAAAAAAGAACGAATAATTGGCTGGCTGGTTAGCTGACCAGAACCTTGAAAAGGAGCAGTTCAACAATGCAACATTTTGTTTCAGATCTCACTGGAACATCTGAGACTGTACTGAAGTGCATATGTATATAGAAGGGAAAAAGAATCCCATTTACTACCCGCCGAGAGGAAACGGTCTGAACACTCCTGTCCGAGTGTAGCACATCAATCAGTATGGATCCATGGTGGCTGCTGTGCTTTGTCAGTAATCCATGGATGATGCTTTGACTTCCACAACTGAATCAGCCTGCAGTTACTGACAAATGATCAGTAGAATTGTTGTTATTTCAGGGACATTGTTATTCCAAGTTTACTGAGTGACAACATGAGATGGATTGATTCCAAAAGTAACCATGGCTTTGGGTTTGCAAGACCCGAGTTGGAATATTAATGATAGGACCTCTTGGGAATCATTCAGTCATGGGGGTTGCGGTAAGTCTGACACTTCTTTCTGTCCACTGAGGCTCTGGAATCTTCATAATGGAAATTAGTTTGTTTACATAGAATATCTGGCCAGATTTATGGGGGGTGGGAACTTTTTTGTTTTTCTTCTCATTTTTGTACCTTCTAACTTGAAGAAAGGTTCTGAATGTCGTGATCATGAGTTATGTGGTTTAAGCTTTAAAGCATGTAATGTGAATGGGTTATGTAGTCATGAGAGATGTAACATGGAGTCAGAATGGTTCTTTGTAAAGAAGATTTGAAGGACTTTGGAATGTGTTTTTCTGAAAAAGCTGTGAGAATGTTTTCCTGTGGAGAGTACAGTGTGGGACGAGATAAGGAGACGGCTATGAAGAATCAACAGCCATGAAGACTCAACATTCTGGCCTAATTGAGAGAAGAAAAACAACACCTGGACTGTTTCATGGGAAAGAGGGGTGGAGAAAGGTGTTGTTGTTGTTTAGTCGTTCAGTCGCATCCGACTCTTTGTGACCCCATGGACCAGAGCATGCCAGGCCCTCCTGTGTTCCACTGCCTCACGGAATTGGGTCAAATTCATGTTGGTTGCTTCGATGACACTGTCCAGCCATCTCGTCCTCTGTCGTCCCCTTATCCTCCTGCCTTCACACTTTCCCAACATCAGGATCTTTTCCAGGGAGAAAGGTGTTACAGCCCCTAAATTCTAATTGGTTAACAACTGAATCGATAATGAAGGAGGGAGGAGATTGTGAAAGTAGAAAAATGGAGATTGTATTATATGAATAATTCCTTTTTAAATCCTTTGAACTATTTAGGTACAAGAATGAAGGTTTAAGTCTGATGAAGGATTTGGACTATTATTGCTAAGAACGTAGTGATCAGGAGAAAGGAAGAGGGGGGCGTAGCCTCCAAAAAAAGCCACCCAGGCTTTTAGATGTTTTTATGGAGTTGGGAATAGTTATTTTATTCTAACTGCATTGATCTTTGGATATGTACTAAATGCTATACTTGAGCAACAAACTGAATTTCTATGAAACTTAATTTTTTCAATAAATTTTTTAATCTTAAAACTGGGGACTGGTCTCTTGAACAGCAAATAGGTAGGCCTAATTCCAGCCAGTGGAAAGGCCACAAGATTGCAACTAGACAGAGTCCTACCTCACTGAGCTGTTGTGAGTTCTAAGGAATCACAAAGCCCAGGTGCCTGTACTTGTAAAGTACTAAGTAACGTGCTAAGTGAGCACAAAGTGTTCTTTTTAGATCGCACTTGCTGGAAGGGATTTATGCTATGCTCTGCTGGAGCTTGAAGGACTCGACCCAGCGAAGGAGGAGGTAGATAAAGGCCTGGAGGCTCTCTGACCGAACAAGCAGCACTCCCTAATGGGACCGTGTTTGTGACACTGAAAAACCAAAAGCCTTGCTTTATGATATTTTAATGATTCTAATAAAGATACTACACAAATGTGCATGTTGGTCAATACTTGAGTTTCTCTTCTGGTTCAAAACATGAACATGGAGACCTATGCTTGGACCCAAAATGCTTCTGCGTGATACGATTTGGAGCACATTTGGGATGGTGGAGAAAGTTTTATTATCACCATCTGCTTCATATTTAATGCACTTTTAGAAATCCATTTAAAATGTGTTGAGAAAAAAATCATACCCACTGACTACAAATACCCCCTGTAACAGCAACCAGGGATCTTGATGTAACCCTCCAGGGATCACTTAGAAATTCCTTCCATTCTTATGGTTGTCCGGCATCACAGTTTTCAGCACATCTCCACAGAAATAGTTCCCTCAAACACTTGTGCTTCCCGGGATTGCCGGATTAACAGCAACGCCTGCACTGAGCTGTCTGGGTCAGAACCTGAGAACCAGCCTTGAAATGTCTCCATGTCAGTTCAATGGAAGCCTCAATGATGACCCACACGTGTTTGTTTGTTTGTTTTTTGCCCTGCTGCTGCTGGGGCTTTTCCTGGTACTCCACTATCTGCTTAGATCAAAAGTGCAAAGAACCCAAGTCAATGGACCCATCAGCTTGCTTACCAAGCGTCCTTCCTCCTTGCTTTTCTGGTTTAATATTCTGAATAATCCCAAAACACATTCAAACATGATCCTACCGGCATGGTGCCAGTTGCTCGACTGGGAGAAGTGTCCAGCCTTTGTAGCTATCTCTCTCACACAAAACCAGACTTCATCATCCTCCCCAGCCACTCACTACTGTATGTACTTTGTCTCTCCATCTGGAGACCCAGGAAAGAACAGTAATAACCTGACGATTCAGTTAACCTCGAAAACCCACCAAACTAGGTGCCCCCCCTTTCACACGTCTATTTGTACATCAACAAACGGGAACCTTGGAAAATCAGCAACAAAGATTCTTGAGGTAAGAAGCAACTCCCACAGATCATACCTTACTTCCAATACAAGTATGCCTGACATGTTGTAATGCACACGTAGCTCTGAGTATCTTTTCTTCTAAATCAGCCTGTAAGGACTGCATCGTAAGTCCTCAATAAATGCAAACATCCCCTGGATTTCTGCACCAAATGAACATCGCAGCGACTATCCGTTCCAGTTACATTTTCCGCCTCCACCACTAAGAAGGCATCTCCATAAAGGAGGCTAAGTTCGCTTTTTTCACGGCCACAGCCTGGAATACTATATAAACGCGGCATAGTCCAAAATTACGACAAGGCGTGTTGCGCCAAGGATCCTCTTGCCTAGGCTCCGCACCCGTGGCAACAACAGCAACTGTAAACCGCTACACGTGTAGGGATAAGACGGGAGGCGAGGGCGGAAGAGCCAAATCCCACCCCCCCAGAACCGGAGGAGACCCTCGAAATGAAGAAGCCCCTCCGCCCAAATCAAAAGCGAGTTCTGCCTGCGCAGGCGCGTCTGAGACCGGCGCGGCGCCCTCTTCAGGAAGGCTCGGGGAGATGCAGGGGGAACGGCCTCGGCTTGGAGGCGCATCATGGCGGCGGCGGCGGGTCGAGTCAGCCTGAAAGAGCAGCGCTATGACCGGCAGCTCAGGTCAGCTCGAGGGACGAGGCGGGGAAGCCGTAGACGACGAGGGAGGGGAGGGGAGGCCTCTCTCTTTCGGCTTTTCAGCGCCAGGAGGGAGGAGGGTCGGGACTCCGATGGGTCGGTGGGAGAGAGATTTTTGCAGCCTCCGTTGTGTGGCTTTCCCTCGACGGTTGCCTAGTAACGACCCGGGCCTTGTCCCGAAGGGTCTCCCCCCTCCCCCCCACGGCGGGTATTTACTGGGCCGCCCCCTCCCCCCCTCCCCTCAGGTGGCTCCTCCTGTTCGTGGGCCTCCTCGGTCAACGGCTTGTGGCTTGTGGGAATAAACGGCTCCAGAGTAGGCCCAGTGAGTGAATCAGGGGAGACTTCGGTCAGTCGACTCCTCTGTGAATTCCATTGATCCAAATGGGCCTACTCGGGTTGGGAACTTACTTTACCCACAGGATATGGGCTGGTGGCTCAAAGCCCCACCGGTCACTTTCCAAAGACACTTGAGGCCTACCGTGGTAAGAGAGATACTGAGACTCTTTTTTTTTAAAATCTCCAAGGAGGAACTCGGTAGGGTTGCAAGTCATCGGTTTCTGTATTTTTTCATTTATAGTATATAAATTTTATACGGTGTTGGTGGTCCGAAGGAATATGCGTTAGGAGGAATACTGACGGTCCAGAGTTCTTGCTAGCGTGCCAGAAGGTTAGAGATTAATAATCTGTGCTAGGTAGGCAGCAGTTTGACTTCATAAACATAAAGGGCGCTAACATTTATACAACTGCAGTTGTTAAATTTAATGATGTTGTAGTTCAAGGAGCTACTGTACAAGGCTTGACCAATACTGCAGAGATCAGCGTTGCCCCATGAGATAAGAAGCTGGATCAGACATTTACAGTATGGGTTCTCTGTCTCACTTACTAGTTGTTATAACTTGTTGGATCTCACAGGTTTTTGCAGGGGAGGGATGCAGACATCATTTAATTTCATTCACTATTGTTTGGCAGGAGGGCAGGATATAAAATGGTTTGTTATGTAAAAAGTACCCAACATCTTCAAAATGGTATACACATATTGGCCCAAGTTCTGTTGCTTAGTGTAGTAAATTGCACTAGAGTAGGCACATTGCATTAACGGGGATTTGGCGACTCAACCCCTCTGAAAGTTCGGTCGATTCAAATGGGTCTAACTTGCAGAGGAGTTGACTCACCAACTCCTCACTGATTCAGCGGGCTGACATGCTACATTAAAAAATGAACATCAAGCTTTGAAAAGTAGGACAATCTGTCTGAAAGATAAAAAGAAATTACTGCAATGGGAAACTTGTGGCTGTAGTTTCCATCATCCCCGACCATCAGCTAGCTAGCTATATTGGCTAGGATTGGTAACAACCGCCAGATGTCCACAAGTTTATACCCCTGGTGCATGGAGAAGGTTAACAACACTTTATGGATTGGTTCCTGAGGTTTCTTGTTTTCATCTCTCTTCATCCCTTTCTGCTTTTTTGATGTAAGCCTACAAGGAAGTGCTGTCTTGTTTTTATTAATTATAAGTGAGATGCTCTCAGAGCAATTTAGTTTATAGAAAAAATGAAATACTCAGAATAAACGTCTTGCTCTGTGGTAATTAGCTGGTGATTGGGTTTAGTTTCGTAGTAAGAAGAGCTTTGCTGCTTTCAGCCTGCCTATCTTTTTTGGGTCATGTTGACTGGCTGTGTATCAGGTTTTTATCCTGTCCCACTCCTAAGAGTTTAGGGTGTCCAGGTGATATACATGCTTTACTCTTTATTCTTCATCATAACAGTCTATATGGTATGGTAGAGTGGCTTAAGGTCACTTAGTAAGCATTGTCTCTGAGGAGGGAGATGAATATTACTGTCTGCACTCATGTCAGCACTTTAAATTAGGAGTAGAGAATCTGTGTCCTTCTAGATGTCCTTGGACTGCAACTCCCAGTTAGCTTTAGTTGGTTTTGCTGATAGTGAGGGATGACAGGAGTTGCAGTCCAATAGCATCCGGAGACACCCATGTTGTCCATCCCTATTACTCGCTAGAACCATTGAGTCTTGTTATCTCTTCAAGAGTGCTCTTTTCCTTTCATCTTCAAATTTCTTTCCTGTCCAAGCTGTATGAGCTTTGCTGTTAGAAACTGATAAACAGATTCTTCCAGAGACACATGCCATGTCTGTTAAGACAATTTGTAAAGCCTATGATTACATTTGATTACCATACTGGTCAGGGTCTGCAGAAACTCTATATGAAATAAGCAAACATATGTTACCTTTTAATAACTTTTCACTTCAAAGCTGACATTTCATACATTTTAACCTCCAATTATGTTTTAAGATCTTCAGTTGTAAAGACCTCCATATCTATAAAGAGAAGCAGCACTCAATAGTCATGTCCACATAATAATTTAATGTGTCTTTCCGCTCCTCCAAATGAATCTAGAGTATTATATTCATGTTTATACTTTGATTTTACAGATTGTGGGGTGATCATGGACAAGAAGCTTTAGAATCTGCTCATGTTTGTGTGATAAATGCAACTGCCACAGGAACAGAAATCCTCAAAAACTTAGTTCTACCAGGTATAAATAAAAAACCAAAACTATAACTTTATTTAGTGTGAAAATTGTAATCTACTATGAGTGCCATCTTTTTCTTTTGTCTTTAAGGTGTAGGTTCATTTACAATTATAGATGGAAATCAAGTCACCGGTGAAGATGTTGGAAATAGGTAATGTGTTTTTTTATGAAGTTGGTGATATTTTCATGAATATTGACACTAAGAACTGTAGCAAGGGGAGGGAAAGAAATAAACTAGAAATGGGAAGATGGGCCCTCCTTAGCTGTGCAATTCAAGGCTTAAGTGACAAACCACAGTTAACACAGACTATATCTTACCAGGATGTATGAATGTTTTGTAGCTTCATAATTGCTTGGATACGGTTGAAGTGAAATGAATCTGGCCCCTTAGAAGGTTAAAACAATCTATTTGGTGCAAACTTTGGTAAACTCTAGCCCCTCCAGCAGATAGTGACTTGCAGTCTGCAAAAGCTTATGCTAAATAATTTTTAAGATGCTACAACACTCCTTGTTATTTTTGTTACTAGAGACTAACATGTCTGTTACTCTTGAACATTTTGAGGCAGACTATATGTGGGATGTGGTGGCACTGCGGGTTAAACCGCAGAAGCCTCTGTGCTGCAAGCTCAGAAGACAGCAGTTGTAAGATTGCATGCACGCGACGGAGTGAGCACCCGTCGCTTGTCCCAGCTCCTGCCAACCTAGCAGTTTGAAAGCGTGTAAAAATGCAAGTAGATAAATAGGTACCACCACAGTGAGAAGGTAACGGTGTTCCGTGTCTAGTCGCGCTGGCCACGTGACCACGGAAACTTGTCTTCAGACAAACGCTGGCTCTACGGCTTGCAGACGGGGATGAGCACCGCACCCTAGAGTTGGACACGACTGGACTAAATGTCAAGGGGAACCTTTACCTATGTGTCAATTGATTTCCAAGAATCAAAAATAACAATTAAAAAGTCTTAATGAATCTAGAAATGTTGCTGTATGAGAGAGGAAATGTGGATAGAATACTGTTACTGGGTTGTATTTCATATAATATATAAAATAATATAAATATAATAATATGTTGTATATAATAATAATATATAAAATAATATGTCTGAATATTTTTTTGTATTTTTGCAGTTCAGTTCCCAGAATTCTCTCAAGAATTCCAGGATTTAGAGCCAAGAAACAAAAATCAGCACACCTGGTGCCGCCCTCCCTGGGTTTTCAAGCAATTTATCTCAAAAGGCTACTCCAGCTTTCCTCTTGAACAGGTTTCCTCTGTTTCTTCTGGTTGATTTGTAGAAGAAGAAGTTGCTGTTGCTTCCTGGTAGATATTGTCTCACTGAACATTAGACTCTGTAGAAAATACCTTCCAAAAAAACTGAGTCTACCAGGAAGCACTGCAATAGCTGAGGTGGGGTGGGGTGGGGGAATGAAGCCTATACCTGTGCTGATTTTTGTTTCTGAGCTAGAATTCTGGGAATTGAAGTCTGAAAAATCCCATCCTTTTTAATGTATATAACATATTTCAACTGACTGAAAATGTGAAGGAATTGTTTCTGTTTTCTAGTTTTTTCCTGCAAAAAAGCAATATTGGCCAGGTAAGGAAATATTAGATGTTACTGAAAAATATGATCATATTCATAGAAATACATTAAAATACATATACATACATATAAATACATGTTAGCCTCCCAGAGTAATGCCTTGGCACAAGATGAGCAGGGTATAAATGTAATGAGTAAAACATTTAAAATAAATAAAATAAAAACACTTCTTTTCTTTCATAGTAAAAGCATATATTTGGTACAGCATCTGAGATTAATGATGCAATCCTATACAGGTCTCCTCATTCTTCAGACACATTAAGTTCAAGGGGCTTTATTTCTGTCCAATCTAAATAGATCAATTGCTGTAATATGTCTTCAGTGTAAATAAGCAGTTGCATCTTATGTAATTGCAAGTGAAAACTTCACAGATCTATTCAAATGCATAGAATGGTGAACTGGGGCAGATTTCTTGAATATGTGCTAACAAGAGGAAAAGGGAAAGCTCCAAATCAAGAATCAATGCAGTTCTGGAGAAGAGGACAATAAAAGAAGAAGAATAATAAAGATAGAGCATTACTGCAAGAGGTCCCAACTGGGGTGGTGGGAAGCACAGTCTATTTATGTTTTATGTTGTAGTTTAAGAAAAAAACAAAAAAAAAAGAATGTTGAATTCTGAGTTGTTTCATTAAAATTAACTTCTATGCACTGCACTTTTGGCTTTTAGCATGTGCATGCTAGGGTGTTCTTCATAACATATTTTCCCCTTCTGACAAGGAGCCTTATGGTGCAGTAGTTAAACTGCAGTACTGCAGTCAAAACTCTGCTCACCACCCAGGTTCAATCACAGGAAGTTGGCTTGACGTAGACTCAGCCTTCTGACTTTCCAAGGTTGGTAAATTGAGTACCCAGCTTCTGGATGAGAAGGGTGGGCCATATATAGCCTGAATAATTAAATTGTAAACTACCCAGAAAGTGCTTTAAGCGCTGTGGTGCGGTACCTAAGCAGCATACTTTTTTTTTTTTATAATGCTAGTAATAATTACATGTCACAAGTCAATTCTGACTTATGGTGACTCTTTCAGTGGTTTTCTAAGTATAGAGTACTGTACTCAGTAGTGGTTTACCCTTCCCTTCTTCTGGGGGTAGTCTGGGATTGGCAAGGATACACAGGCTGGTTCTTCTCCTAGTAGATACAGTGGGGAATTGAAATCCTAAACTCTGACTTCACAACCAGATATCTCACTAAGGTCTCCAACTGTTAAATGATTATGCATGTGCCTGTGTTCATGGATGACATTTCTTTATGCACATTTTTTCTCCCTAAAATCTATAGGAGCTTCTGTTTTCACATTCCTTGCTTTTAGCCCAAAACATGATATATCACCCTAAATCAGTCTGTGTCTTATGTTTTCAATTGAGAAGATACCACCCTTCTTAAGAGTCCATGGGGCTCCTCCTCTTCTTTATTATGATAATTCCATTTGAGTTGTTCATAAAAAGTAAGCTATCTTAAATGACATAAAAACAAAACTGAGTTTAGAACTAGACGATGCAGCACAATTTTGGGACTATTTTCACAAATAGTCAGCAGTAATCAGCAGTGTTTACTTCCAGTTAACTGTACATTTCTCTGATTATTTTTAAATAGAATCGGGCCCAGTGTGCAACTGAACAGTTGCAAGAACTGAACAATGATGTCTCAGGAAACTTTGTGGAAGAGGTTTGTGTCAAATACATGTATATACGTAAGCATGTGAGCCTGTTAGAAAAAGTATAAGAGTCAACATCGATCCCTACACTAGTAACCTATTTCTAGAATATTGCATCGCTGACTCCCAGTGCAGGCTGTTTTCACCACCAGTTGAAAACTTGCTTGTTTGTAATTTTTCTGCTAACAAAAATAGCCAATTACTGCAGTGATTTTAAAAGTTTAGTGAAGCGTCTTACTGTTTTATCATTGTGTCATTTATTATTTTATTTAATGAATTTAAATATTGAAATATTATGAATTGTGTTAGGATTTTTAGCATGCAAAACAATGAAGAAATAATTTAATAAAATAGTAATAGGAAAAAACAAAGAAACAATTATTTGACTAGCTAGCTGTAGTATAGTATCTTTTTTCTTCTTCCCAATCCATCGTAAAGACAGACTGCCCTATCATGTCATTACTTCATAATGTCAACAGTTACTCCTGTCATTATTTTACTGTACAGCACAGTATGTACTGTGTTAATTGACACTGCAAGTTAATGTGCATTCATTGCAAGAGTAAGCAGTTGTTAATGAAATTTTAAAAGGGAGGAGGAAGTGTGCCTACCAGGAGAAGAGCCACCTCAAATGTCATGATCACACTTCATACTATTTATCAAATTTCATCAAAGCTGATAGAGCACATTCTTTGTTGAAGAGTCTTCATTGATATATGGCAGGGGATGTTTCACAAGTTAATATGACCTTGTTTGTAGATACAAACGGAGGGAAAGTTTGCATTCAGATTATTTCTGTTTTTGTACATAAGTCTGCAGTTCATGAAGAATTCTGTTACACTCAACCTCATTAGTTGAAGAAACACTAACTTTTAATCTATTTGTGTTTTCTGCTCTGATATGCTTTCTCAAGAATCCCGATAAACTTCTAGACAATGATCCTTCATTCTTTTGTCGGTTTAATGCAGTGATTGCAACTCAGCTCCCAGAGAGGTAAGTGGGAGCTGATTTTCATGTTATTGTTTTCATTATAATAAAAAAATAAGTTTTATTTTAAGGTGTATTCTGTGAAACATGTCAGTTATGGGTGGGATATATTTCATTTTTGTTTTTAACCTTTAATGATTGTAGTCAGTCGGTTTTCCTTTTTGACAAGAACACTATTTTAACATGTTGTATTCTTGCCCAGTTCAGGCATGGGAAGCCTTTGGCCTGGCAAATGTTTTGGATGATGGCTCATTTAATCTCTTACCATTTATCCCTTCTGAGTGAGAGTTTGGGGAATTGAAATCCAAAATTTCTAGGGTGACAGAAGTTCCCTTCTGACTCTTGCCATAGTAGTGTGATCAAGAAAATGTACTGCTTAGTTTGAAGTTGACTGCAAAAGCAACGGATCTAAAACGCAGAGGTTCCTTTAGCTGGGGAAGCTCTTCATGTATGCTAGAACCTTGATTTTCCCACCACTGGGCTCATGTGGAGAGCTCTCTTGGGTCGAAGAAGGTCTCTTTTGGCTTGTTGCCTTTCATAACCACAACATGACTGAGGAGATAGCCATTTCCCCTTCTTTGTGTATTAAGTAAATGTATAAAACACACCTGAATAGAGCTTTGGAACCTGTCCTGGGAACTCAGGTAAAGGAGTAGAGCAGTCATTGTAAAAGAGTAGAGATAGAATATGCAGGTGAGCAATGATGATCTAAAAATATGTTTTAGAGCAAAATGGCTGGGCTGGTGGTGGAGCTGAAGATTTGTTTCAACTGTAGTTTTCTGCTTTAAATACATTTTGCCACCTTCCATCATACATACATATGTACAGTGGTGCCTCACACAACGATGTTAATTGGTTCCGAAAAAATCAACGTTGTGTGAAACATCGTTTTGTGAAACACCATTTCCCATAGTGTTTTCTCCATTGGAAACCATTAGACAGACCATCCAGTGGTTTCCAATGGAGAAAATTCAAAAAATCATCATAAATTAACGAAGTGTCAGAACAACACCAAAATCAGTTTACATAGGTTTCAAGAGGTGGGCTAACCATTGCAATAATTTAAAACAGCTTCCAAACATTGTAAGACACTTTTACAGGAGCGAAAAGGGAGATCGTTGTGTGAAAATCCCCCATAGGAAACATCGTTGTGTGAGGCGGCAAATTTAACAGAAAAAGGCATCGTTGTGTGAATTCATCGTTGTGTGAGGCACCCGTTATGCGAGGCACCACTGTACTACTTTGCAGCGGTGAAGCAGCAAGCTACATTCCCAGTTATCCACTTGTCATCATATGCCATGGGGCAAACTATACAAGATGCAAGCTTTGCATTTAGAAAATGAAAAACATGTTCCCTCCAGAGGTAGATTTCTTCAAGCTGCTGTTTCTGTACAATTAATTTTCAAACGAAGCCTGTTTTTTTTACTTCATGATGACCAATTATCAAGCAAAACCAATTAATTTACAACTTAGGGAGCTGCAAAAAGCCATGTTAGGATAATCAAAATCCTGTACCTCTCAAGGAAGCTCTGCTTCTGATTAGAGAGCTGGCCTCCCATCTGACCTTTACTTTTATCTTCATCAATTTTTTGCCATGTTCCTCCATACATACCATCTTCCATTTTAACCACTGTTAATAAACTTACTAATTTACTGTTTTTATTAGGAATTTGTGAATTGCATTCAGATAATTGGCAAACTCAATTCATCAACTTTATTTTATAATTTATTTATTTAAAATATTTTTACCCTTCTTAAAAAGGGTTCAAGGCAGCTTACATCATTAAAAAACATTAAAGCTAATGACAGTAAGTATACAAATACTTGTGGTTGAGAGGGTGGTGGCCGATCAGCTCCAGGCTCACCTGGACGAAACAGATGCCCTGGATCCATTTCAGTCGGGCTTCAGGCCGCGCCACGGTACTGAGACGGCATTGGTCGCCCTGTACGATGACCTGCTGAGGGAGGCCGACAGTGGCAAAATCTCCCTGCTGGTCCTCCTCGACATCTCGGCGGCCTTTGATACCGTCGACCACGGTATCCTCCTGGGGAGGCTCTCTGAGTTGGGAATTGGTGGCTTGGCACTTGCCTGGCTCCGTTCCTTCTTGGGGGACCGTCCCCAGAGAGTTCAGCTTGGGGAGAGCGTCTCGGCCCCATGGAGTCTCAATTGTGGGGTTCCACAGGGGTCGATTATCTCCCCAATGCTGTTTAACATCTATATGAGGCCGCTGGGTGGGGTCATTAGGGGATGTGGGGCTTCGTGTCATCAATATGCCGATGACACCCAGCTCTATATCTCCTTTTCACCAACTGCAGGTGATGCTGTCCTTTCCCTTCAGCGTTGCCTGGGGGCCGTACTGCAATGGATGCAGGAGAATGGACTGAGGCTGAATCCGGATAAGACGGAAGTTCTGAGGGTGGGTGCCCCCGTGGTAGGTGGCTTGGGTGGCTCTCTCACATTTGGGGGGACCACCTTGGCCGCGAAGAGTGGGGTCTGCAGCCTCGGCATATATTTGGACCCGACGCTCACCATGGAATCTCAGGTGGCGTCGGTAGTCCGCACCGCATTTTTCCATCTTTGGCGGATTGCCCGGCTGCGACCCTATCTTGACATGGGGGTGCTCACTACCTTGGTGCATGCGCTCGTAATCTCAAGATTAGATCACTGTAACGCGCTCTACGTGGGGCTGCCTTTGAGGCTGACACGGAAACTTCAGGTGGTGCAGAATGCAGCGGCCAGGCTCCTTACAGGACTGAGAAAATATCAACACATCTCTCCAATGCTGGCCACATTGCATTGGCTGCCCATCTGTTTCCGTGTCAACTTCAAAGTTTTAATGCTTACTTATAAGGCCCTAAACGGTTTAGGACCTCGATATTTGGCGGAACGCCTCCTCCCACCAAGGTCTACCTGGATCACCTGCGCGAGTCAGGAGGTGAGGCTGAGGAGCCTGACGCCAAGAGAGGCCCGGAAGGAGAAGACACGAAACCGGGCCTTCTCGGCGGTGGCTCCTCGCCTCTGGAACAATCTCCCTCCGGCGATTCGCGCGGCCCCCACGCTGGGCACCTTTAAAACCCAATTAAAAACATGGCTGTTTATTCAGGCCTTCCCTCCAGCCAACTCTTGATTTTTTTCTTACTTTTCCTTTTTATCTTTACTGCTGTCTTGTTCGATTATTATGTATTTGTCTGTTTTATTATTTGATTTTATATTTGGAAGCCGCCTAGAGTGGTCCGGTGGGCCAGATAGGCGGGGTATAAATTAAATAAAATAAATAAATAAATACTAGAAAGAGTCAAATACTACACTACAACACAGTAAACAAAAACAATAGCAAAAACACATTCAGGGCCACCAGTAAGGGACCACAATCTGTTTAACAACCCCACTCAGGAAACCCACCACGGAGGGAAAGAATTGGTTCCATACAGTTACCTGTTTTGTTTTGTTATTTGTAAAATTATGTTCCATCCTCCATCTTGTTTTGGAACAGAGGAAGCAGTTTTCTAGTGGAAGGTGCACTTGGTGTAGCTGCTGTTCTATACTTTGTACTAAGGTATTTCATGATAAAAGAGGAATTCAATCCGAAGATGTTCTGCTTCCACAACGGATTATGGAAGCATGAGAATGGCCTTTTTAACTTAATTACTGTATAGCACTATGAGAGCATGTGGAATAGTGGTAATGGTGATCTTCCTACCGTTGTCCTTCCTTTGTATCTTACTCTATCTCTGTATTTTTCAGTACATTACTTCGACTAGCTGAAGTTCTCTGGAATTATAATATTCCATTACTAGTTTGTAGGACTTATGGATTAATAGGCTACATGAGAATTGTTATCAAAGAACACCCAGGTAAGAGTGTTTGATAATTTTAAAATCTCCTTTACCTATAAGTTGTAACTTAATAATTTTAGTAGTGAAGTTATGTGTAAAATGACCCTATTTTAAATTCACATGGCTGGTTTCAATTAAGTATTTTGAATGTACAAATGAGAAAAATATACCTAGAAATAGTTATGATCTGCATACAAATGCACACAATGTTACATTTATTTTGTAGAATGTAAGATAAGAATCTGGTTCCATTTGTAAATTCAGCTTGGCACTACTTCTCATTATATGCCATTTCCCAGTGATATTCCAATGTATGTAACCATTTCAGAATGTAATATCACACAGGTATGAAATGTACAGTTTACAAATTCAGAGACAATTGTTTCATGTCATTTTCACTTTTAGTTTGAACTAAAGTTTGTAATGTTTCAATAGTTATAGAATCTCACCCTGATAATGCATTGGATGATTTGAGATTGGACAATCCATTTCCGGAACTGAGGGAGCATGTTCAGTCTTACGATTTGGATAATATGGAAAAAAAGGTTGGTATGAAACTGCAACTGTGCTTGGCAGAATGCATGCCAGCTTCAGAAACAGTTCACAAATTTATTCTAGAAAAACTGGATTGCAAAAAGATTCCTTAAAACTGAGAAATTTTCCATAGGTCCACCTATTATCTATATAGAACCTGATTTTATTATCCTGAAGGATTTGATGAGTCTCCTGTAAAAATTTGTGTGATAAACCTTGAGTTTATCTAGGAAGCACCTATTACTCCCGTTTCTTCTAGGAAAAATTTCCTGAGCATGCTTTTTTGAACAAAATCCTTTGTTGCGGACTTGCCTTCTCTGTAGATTTCCTATATAACCTCTATATGACCCTTTCATGCAGCAATGCCAGCCCCCCCAAATATGGCTGCACATTAGAGGCTATCAATATACATTATTAATGCAGGATTCGCAAAGTCATCTCCACACAGTTAAAAATGGAGATATTGTGTTTCCTTGGATCTGTCACATTAAGGGAATGAATTATACTGCAGACATCTCAGTGACTGCTCTTGAAGGCAATTCTGTTCATTTACCTGTTTTTGTTGGATTTTGAATGTATGTGGTATATTGAGTTTGTACAGCAACACAGCTTCATTGCTTTGGATTTTTCTTTTGCTATACTTTAATTTTGCATTTGCAGGAACACAGCCACATTCCATGGATTGTGATTGTAGCCAAGTATCTAGAAAAATGGTATAATGAGGTATGTGGTGTAATCCTACCTATGACGTGGTGTAATCCTAGCTATATTATCAACTTTGTTTACAGAACTCAGAATTATGTATTCCTTTAGAGAATTTTTTGTATGTTTTAGTGCAAAGGCTGTAGCCTTCCACATTGTTAGGCTGCTTAAATTCCATTGGAATCAAGAGTGAATGTTGTATCTAATTAGATTGGGTGTAATGTCGGCTGGATATTTTTGACTGCAAACAAACTTGGGTGTGAGGGTTCAGTAGTTTTCTCCAACTCTTTTTCAAAGAATGCACCCTCCTTGGTTTAGAAATAAGGGTAACATTTATTGGGGTATTCAACAACAGTCCAGTGTCAACAAGAGCATTCCAAACTTTCTCTCCCTTCGACAACAGGTCGTCCACTTTGAAAGGGTTCTTACCTTGGCTATTCCAGGGTCCGGGCCACTCCGGTGGAGTATCAGGGTTCAGTAGTAATCCCTCCTTCCAGTAGGGGGATAGTGTTTTCCTCTCAGACGTCCACCCAGTCATACTCCCTGGGGGGTTCCCCCATCTCCTATGGGACTCCAGGAATTCTCTCTGCTGATTCTCCCAAATTCTCCATTCTAACCTCTCCGTTCTCTTTCCACTCTCTCTCTTTCCTGTTTCAACTTCCTCCTCCATTCCTTAGTTTCTCGCTCACCCCAGTAAGATGGTTTAAGTTCACGCCTCCTCCGTGCATCTGCTTCTTCCTTAGGGACACACAGTTTTTCCGTCTTTCCTGTCCATGGATCTTCTACCCAGATCCACTCCCAGCCTACTGGCAACTCTCCTTCCCCCTTTCTTATATACCCCAACCCCGCCTTCACTACTTCCCACCTTCCCCCCGCCCCGCGCCCGCCAAGGTAGTTCCGGGTTCTGTAATCACTAGTTGTTTCAAATGTCCCTCCAAATTCCCCGGGTCATGTCCAGGAAGTCTTGTCTTCCGGGGTGAGGGAACTGGTGGGATCTGGCTCTCTTTCCCAGTGGTTGGTGGGAGGAAGGGCACTCCTGAGAGAGGGATCTCTCTCTCCCTCCTTCTTCCATTGGGGCTGAGATACTCATATTCAGGTAATGGAAGTTCTGTACATACTTCCTGTATCCCTGTTCAGACCTTGCTCTGTGCATGCAAATTACTTGTGCTCCAGTTATATCTCTGTGATGGGACAGACAAACACAAAAGCAGATACTGTATTCTGAGGGGTGCTCTGTGTATAGGAGCTGTACCCATCAGTAATGATATTTTGCTTTTGTTTTCAATATAAATTATCTTTGTAAAATGTAAGATCCTGCCTTTGTTTTAAGCTTAATACAGTATTAGTGATGGGTTTTATGCTTTTTATATGTGGTAAGCCAGTTCAGTGTTTTGCTTAAAGCAGAAAAGTGGCTTGTATGTGTGTGTCTAATTAGCTATCTTTCATCTCAATGAGATTGAAAAGAATTTCAGGTTTGGTACAGATTTTGTGATGCTTAGAGTAGACCCATTGGCATTGATGGGGCAAATCAGTCACCACTCCCTTGTCCCATTGATTTCAGTGTATCTGTTCTGAGCACGACTAGTCAACTCATTATGCCTAGGCAGTTTATTCTTCTTTGTATATTTATTTAAAGTAATTTTATACTGATTTTAACTTGTGCCTCAGTGAGAAAAGCTACGAGTGGCTTATGTTTAATCAGTGAAAGAGATGTTACTGTTGTGTGGTTAGTCAGAGCCTCATACAAAGTCTAGAATTGCCCCAAATCACAATTTCTGCTATGAATTCCTAAAACACAGATGTAAATCTTGTAGTCCTTGCTGCTTGAACTACTATGTTCACCTGTTTGCTTTTAGTTTGAATTGGTTTTATCAAGTTAAAAGTACATAATTTTTTCCCTTTAGAACAGTGGTCAGATACCTAAGAACTACAAAGAAAAGGAAGCCTTCAGAGAGATGATTAGGCAAGGTAATGTGTGGCTTCATCTATATTATGTTTAAAGTCACATGTAAAAGTCATAAAAGTATATATTTTGTTTTAATATGTGCTATTATTAAAGTGCTTCATAAATGGAGTATATTTATCTGGCTGCAGAGCCAGAGGTTGGGAGTTTGATTTCCTATTATTCGTCCCAGGAGAAGGTCCAGTCTGTGTAGCCTTGGGCAAGTTGCACAGCCCAAGGGCAACCCTGGAAGAAGGGAACAGTAAAGCACTTCTGAGTACTCTGTACCTAAAAAAATTGTGGAAAGGCTCACATAAGTCTGAATTGATTTGGTGGCTCCCATTTTGTGCCAATTACAAAGTAAATCTATAAAACGATCTACTGACAGATGCAAATATAGTAATCAGAACAATCCCTACCAACACACTGAAGGAAATAAATGAGTTCAGGTATAGCACAGCTACCATAAAAAACATGGAGCGTGGTTACAAGCAGCAAAAAACCAAAAAAAACAAAACAAAAAAACCTCCTGGCACTCTAGAATGGAAAGTTTGGCTGGCAGAGAAAGAAACAAATTATGTGCAGACATTAGCAACTTAAAACATTTTAAGATGCAAAAATTAAAATTAAAAAAGTGAAAGCCAGACTATGTGAAATATATGACCTAGAAAGGAAAACGTTGAAATTATGGAAGAATTAAAACAATGGGTAACAGCTACAGCAAAGAAAACAAAGACGCAATATAAGAAACAACAATTTGAAAATAAACAGAGAGCAGCTGAGAAATATTGATGGAATGCATGATAATAATTCAACAGAGGCATGGCTAAAATTGGGGACCATTAAGAAAGAAATCGAAGGCTTGATTTTTGCTGCACAAGAACAAGCACTTCAAACCATTGTGATACAAGCTAAGATCCAAGGAATTAGTGCTAATAGCAAGTGTTGATTCTGCCAAGAAAAAGATCAAAATGTGTCACAACTCATTTGTGAATGTTCAAAGATTGCACAAACAGATTACAAAGTTAGACATGATTAGAGTGGCAAAGTTAATGTGCTGGTCATTATGCTAAAATATAAGTTGCCAACCTCCAAAAACTTGTGGGAACATTAGATAGAGGAGGTCAGAAAATGAGGAAGTCAAGGTCTTGTGGGATTTCCAGATCCAAACGGACAGACACCCTGAACATAACACAAAAGACATTGTAGTAATAATGAATAAATGTCTGGATAATTGACACTGCAATTCCAGGGGATGCCAGAGATGAGATGAAGAATTGGAAAATTAACAAAATATGAACATCTGGTAATTGAAACATATTGTGGAACAATATGGAGAAATTTCACACAGTTGCAGATCTCAGAAATAGCACCATTGAACTATATAAAACAGCAATATTCAGAACAGCATACATGTTGTGCTGATATTTAACAGATACTTAGGTTTTTGGTTAAAACTTTTATCTGTTATGTAATACCAGTCAATGTTTTTAGAGTTTTGATTGACTATGCCTGATGTTTATTAATAATAATTCATAATAATAATAATTACTTGGTGGCCAACAACAACTATTATTCAAAAATACAAAACACAGTCTTTGCTTATATATACAGTGGTGCCACGCATAGCGACGTTAATCCATTCCGGATTAATCGTCGCTATCCGGAAACATTGCAATGTGGGTGGGAAAACCCCATAGAAACGCATTAAACTTTGTTTAATGCGTTCCTATGGGGCGAAAACTCACCGTTATGCGAAGATCCTACATAGCCCTCAGTAAGCGAGGAAATCACGTGAAAATGGTTGTGGCGGCCATTTTGGAACCGCCGATCAGCTGTTTTAGAAACATCGCAATGCGAAGATCGGTAAGCAAAACGCTTACCGATCATCGCAATGCGATGTTTTGCCCATTAAAACATCACAATGCGATCGCATTAGCAATCTCAAAAAATAGATCGCTATGCGGATTCATCATTAAACGGTGCACTCGTTATGTGAGGCACCACTGTAACGGATATAGGTGTCAACATTGTTTTTGTTACTGTAGTAGCATGTCAGAATTCATTTGGAAGAAACCACATAATGTGCCGAAGGATTTTAAAAACAAATAGTTTAAAAGTTCTGTTTTTTCATTTAATAATTTCTAATTAGGAATCTTAAAGAATGAAAATGGAGGACCTGAAGATGAAGAAAACTTTGAAGAAGCAATTAAAAATGTGAACACAGCTGTGACTGCTACTAAGGTAAAATGTGGTTCGTCTTTAAACATCCTTCAGCTAGATAAAGTAGTTCCTCCTTTGGAAAAGGTGCTAAAATGTAAATATTTGTTTTCATTACAGATACCAATTTGTATTGAAGAAATTTTCAGTGATGACCACTGTAATAATCTCTCACAGCAGGTAATAAATAAATTGCTGATATCTAATAATGTGTTTCTCTGAATAGAAGAACTAAGTGTAGTGTTTTTGTTTATTCTTAGAGTCCACCCTTTTGGATCTTGGCTCGAGCTGTAAAAGAATTTGTAGCAAAAGAAGGTCAAGGAAATTTACCTGTTAGGGGCACAATTCCAGATATGATAGCAGATTCTAGCAAATTTATCAAATTGCAAAATATGTAAGTATTCTTTACAATTTAGTATTTTATACACAAACATTGAATTGGCTGTTTTGTTTTTTTCATTCCTAACCAGCTGTGTATTTTAGTCAGGCTTATCACTATGCAAACTAAAAGTTAAGGCATCCCATGCCTGTAGGGCACTTGCTATCCCATGCACAGAAATATCTTCCATGGATATACCCTGAAGTAAGTGTTTATAGGATTCAAGCTTTAGAATACTGCCCATAGGCTGTTTATTCCAACTACTGCTTAAGAAGAAAATAATTTCCACATTGTGTCTGTGTTCACATTGCTGATAAGACACACACAGAGAGAAAGAGAGATTGCAGTATTGATCATTTTCATTGAGTTGGCTCTAAACTTGTGTACATAGAAGTTTACTGTTTCAGCAGGGAGAAGGCAGGTAGACCTTCCCTAACAATGCGGAAAATGGAAAAAGAGGCTCCAGCAGGACATTTCCACTGAATCCCAGTTCCCTCCACAAGGAGGGGAGGCCTTGAGAAGGGGCACGTTGACATCCAGCTCAGCAGCAATTTTTCACACGCCTGTTTTATACAAACTCCTTATGTGCACAAAACATATATAAAGCCCAAAAAATGGCGTGTAGACAGCCACCTGGCAGATACTGAGTTTTTCCATGTATAAGGTGATACTTTTGTCTAAAATCTTTACTCTAAAAATTGAGGGTCATCTTATACATGGACATAAGTTGAGGAGAGAACAAAACATACCTTGCTTCTGCAAGCAGGCTGCCTTCAATTTTGAGGCTTAGCTTCCTTCAGTCATGAGCTTTATGGAACTGATGTTAGCTGATGGTGAACAAACCAATTGGAGCACACCTCATTGGAGGTGGAGCTGTAAGTAGTGCTCAGATGCAACAGGGACTCATAATGTCTGAGCGTTCTGAGCCCAGAGGCTGAATACTCAAAGCTAAGTTAAGATTTCTTAATTTGGGGTTTAAAAAATGGGGGGGGGTTGTCTTATACATGAGGGCATCTTATATGTATTCCTGCATCAGCAGTGGGTTGGAATTGATGGCCTTATAGGCCCCTTTCAGCGTCACCATTATGTATTTTGGTACACAAAAGGCAGGATGCTGTTTACCAATGGAGAGCATAACACCTCTGCATATGAAGCATTCTGGTAGCATCTGGCTTGCAAGTCAGAGGGCACCCCATTGGTCTGTCTGCTTGCAGATAATTTGTTAATTTCCTCTTTTACAAGTGGTGGGAAATGAGGAATTGCAGAGAATGGACTCTTCTAAGCATGGATAAGTACCAGCAGGATACTGGCTGTAAATATGAGGGAGTTATTGCAAGTATTGTCTTCTCAACTCATTTGGTGCTAGAGATGGGCACAAACTGAAAAACAGGTGATTTACGATGGTTCATGGCTACCCACAAACCATGAATGATCACAAAGTCCTCAAAAACTGAACCAGTTTGCGATTCGTTTTTTGAGTTCATGCCGGGTGGGCTACTTCTGCTTGGTCCTGCACCCTCTGCTGCCACTGCAGGCTGCCAGTGCCCTATTTGGAGGCAGTGGCTGGCTTCTGGCAAGGAAGTTGGACCCGCTGCCTTTGCGTCTGCATCTGTCTCCCAGCTGATTAGGTGGCTGCATTGCACAGATGCAGTGGGCCTGGCTTCCCTGCCACTTCCTCTGAAGATGGTACTGGCGGCTTGTGGTGGCAGAGGAAGTAGCGGAGGTTGCAGGAGTCGGTCCGGGCAGCAAGAGCAGATCGGGAGGTGACCCGGGGGGAGGGGCAGGCAGGCCATCTCTTTTTGCCAATGTAAAATGAAGTGCCAAGCAGAAAAAAGTTCAGCACTTCATTCTGCTTCAGCAAAACAGGATCCCCAAACCACTAACTGGGCTGGGCTTGTTGTTTTTTCTGGTTTGTGCCCATGTCTGTTTGCTACTGCTAAGCTGTAATAGGAGTATAAATATCATTGTGGAACAAGACTATAGATTCTTAAATATACAGTAGTTTACTAAAGGTTTTTTGTCTTCCTTTTTTAAAAAAGTTATCGTGACAAAGCCAAGAAAGACGCTGAAGCTGTGGCTAACTATGCTGCTAAGTTGCTACAATCAATAGGCAAGGTGAGGTTTAAAATAATGTTTTGCATCTTTCTTAACTGAGAAATAAAAGCTTGAGTAACTGGTATGTAGTAATTCAATTCAGAGAGTTCCTATGTTTGCTCACAAATTTATGCGTGATCATCTTGCAAGTGCCTTTGTTAAAACCTAGCCAGTTAGCATACCATTCTCTTCCTTTCAGTGAAGAGGGAAACTGAGCTTTGGGGCTCACTTCCTCCACTCACAATCAGGTCACTGCTCTAGTAAGGGTGGTGTAGCCTGCTGATGGAGAACCACACATAATTAGTTTTTTGGGTGGTTGGGAAAGCTGTGCAGGGGGTAACAGTTTGATTGCGGCTAGAGGTCTTGAACTGCATCCTCCTACCTGCATGTTACATGAGAAATACATACATGAACTGCTTTACTTTCATTCTCATTCTCCACCTTTGTGACTGAGGTTCCCTCTCAGCTGGGCACTCACATCTGTTTCCTCCCTGCGCACAGTGATTGTGTTAGGTTCCAGTTGTGGCGCAGGGGGGAGTCACGCATGCACGCAGGGGGCAGTTGCATGAGAGGTGGAGTCCCATCCAGCAGGGTTGAAAATTAGAGGGTATGTTGATTGTGGCCAATTACAGCCACTTTCATCAAGCCTCAATTAAATTCTTCTTAAATTCCTCCTATTCCTGTAATGCCTCTTTCTTTATTATAATTCTTTTCTAAGTGTTTCTTTCCTGTACTAGAGCAGGTCATCTATTTATTAGCTGAGGCTTTGCCATCAGAAACGCTAACAAATGATACTCCATTGTATTTTCTTCATTTGTCACAAGAAATAGAATGGGTTCTGAGCTAAGAATTTCTAGGTTGTTAATAATGCACCATTTGGTACAGGCACTTGGACCTCTAGCAAGTTATGTGTATATTTTTGTAGTTGTCCCAGCCCTTCTAATAGGGATATCATTGACCTCTCAAAACTATAACAGTAAAAACATAATTCATCATTTTTCCACAAAATTAAGGAATATATGTGGGCACACATACTGAATTAGTACATAGCAATGAGAATTGACTTGAACACACAGAATTGTGAGAGATGGTCTTACAGTTTTTAATGTAGTTTTATTTTCACTTGACTTTGGATGCATTTGACTCTGTTGATAAAAGGTTAAATGAGTGTTAGTTGCTAGGAATATATACAAAACTACTGTGTTAGAAACATGTATATGAACCTGGGGGAAATGGCATTGTATTTTATAGGCACCGGAATCCGTTTCTCACAGAGAGCTGAAACTTCTTTGTAAGTATTTTTCTTCTTTCTTATGATGGAAATATTTTTTCTACATTATTACTGTGCAGCGAAAGGTCATTATCAATGAATTTTTAACATGTATTAAATTCCATAAATCTTACAAATGGGTATTTAAGCTGCCTTCTGATGTGATCTAGCAATTGTTTTATCATGAAGCTGCCTGTGTGCCTAAAGGCTTTTCTTAACTATCCTCATGAAAAAAGCTATAACATTTATTTTGAGTTTGCGTGGATTTGCTGGTTTCATTCTAGTGAATGAAGTAGTCCTGTGTTTGTTGAAGCATTATATATTGAGAGATTCTCTGAATTTGGAACAGGATTGTTTTCTCTCTTCTGAAATTTTGTGAATGTACTCTTTCAAAAGTTAGTGAGATTTATTGTGTTCAGTTTTAACTAATATTAACTAGACAATAGTTCAGGAAAAAGAGTCAGTAGCAAGCCTTTGGATAACATATTTTATTGTGAACCTCTGGGTGGTTTACAATGATGCATGTAAACCAAGAAAGAATAAATATACAAATACAAATTGACAAACAATAAAATAAATTTGTCAGTAAAACTACTAAACTACCGTAGCTAGCCTATTATGAGTAGACATATGTCTAGAAGGGCGGGATAAAAATCTAATAAATAAAAATAAATAAATAAATAAATAAATAAATACATTTTTTAGATAAATAAACATTAGACATCACTGGTAAAATCACTAATAAAAGGCAGCTTTAAATAGTTCTATTTTCACTACTTAAAAACTCAAATTAAAGCACCTGGTGAACCTTTACTGGAAGTTTATTCTAGAGGTGTAGGGCTACAAATGAAAAAGCCCGGTTCCTGATGTTTGCACTTTTGGCCTCCCTTGTTGTTACTGTTTTCAACATCCTAGACTGCGAAGAGCTGGTGGGATGGGTAACTTTTGTAGGTGATGAGCTGCACCTTGAATTGGGCACAGAAACCAACAGGAAACCAATGGAGGTGTGCCAAGACTGGAGATATATAGTTATATCTTTTGGTACCTGAGATCAGTCTGGCTGCTGCGTTTTGGATCTGCATTGAAAGAAACACAATACATGTAGCTCATTTTTATTGTATGAGAATATTCTAATTTTTTAATGAGTGATCAATAAAAAATATAGGGAGCTTTAGTAACAGCCAGGGCTTATCTTTTTGGGACTAAGTTAAAATGATTTTTAAGAAATTGGTAATTTTGATTTTAAAAATACCCTTGCATTAAGTTCTATATTCTCTGCTGCCCCCTTCACAACTATCCGGCACTCTCTTTATAGGTAGCAACTCAGCATTTCTTCGAGTAGTGCGGTGTAGATCTCTTTTGGAAGAGTATGGACTGAATACTGCAAACAAAGATGAGATAAGTAAGGATATATTTAGTTATCTATATGTTTTCACCTGTGCACCATAATATGAATATTAAAGCCTTGCTACATCGGGAAAGAAATTAGTCATACTGCTGCTTTTTACATTTCTTAATATGTAGGTCAAAGTTACTAATTCCAGAAATATCAGTGAGCCCCAGACCAAGATCTTCATATATTTGCATCTTTGCTGGATTACATATAGTATAGCAAGAATAGTTCAGCAATGATGAGGGGAGCAAAAGATTCTTGGATTCCTGTACCTAAATTTCAGTTGTATCTGTAGATGATAAAGTCAAGAAACCATCAGTCTTCTGCTAAAACAGCGTTGAAGCAAGGATAAACAACTCCCAAAAGGTCTTGCTGCTGCAGGACAGCAAGAAGTTACTTGGACAACACTTTTCTTTTTTATATACCTTAATTACAAAGGTACAGCACCAGCAAACTATTGTCCTAATACTTTTATCTCATAATGTTGCCTCAAAACTTCTTCAAGCAACAAGTACACCTGGAACTCATCACATGTTTCCTTATCTATGTAGGCTTGTAAAATGGTGATCAGCAGCTGTTAACATATTTCCCTCCAGAAAGGGTGATCAGGTTCCAGAGGTCTGTGGGCCAAACATACCCCCTCTAGACCTCTTAAACACCCCCCAGGCCACACAATGTATTTTTAAAAGATGAAGACAGTCTCTCTTCTGTCTAAGGGGCTTAGGGGGCAATTTTGCCATGTTTTGGCAAAATTGGGTAAAGGGATGGAAGTCATGGTAACATTGCACAGCGGCACAGCTACCCAGTGGGGGCTGCCTTCTGCCTCTGTATGTTCCATTGGACCCACCCCAACCCTGCCACATTGCTCACCAGGCTCAAATACTTTATTGCTTTGACCACTTTGGTCATCTAACTTCCACCAATTTAAAACATAATTGCCAATAATAATATATACACAAGCATGGTGCCAGCTGAACAAACACAATGCCAGCAGATTAAAAAGTACAAATACAAAACAAAATAGGAAAGAATTAAATGTAGACACAATTTCAATTTTAAAAAGCCAAATCATTTCATGTGGGTCTTCAGATGAGGTATGAGGTATTCCCACATGCTCACCAGAGTTCTTGGTTATGTTGTTTAAAGTTTTCATTAAAAGTAGAAGAGGGTCCAAAAGGGTATTGTGGGACTATGGGGCCATAGAAAACTGCTCGACCGCTCAGTGGTTTAGGTATCTGCAGAGCCAGAGGTTGGAAATTCAATTCCCCACTATGCCTCTTTGACAGGAGTTGGAATCAATGATCCAGAGTCCCTTCAAGCTCTGCAGTTCTAAGATGATGATGATGATGATATGCACACTGCATTTTGCTCACCTGCATGTTTTGCTGAGTTAGGAAGTGGTAAAAGTGTTTTAGGTTCACATGATCTTTCTTGAATCAGTGAAGTATTCTTCTCCAGAGTATTGTTAAACAAATAACAGATTATCTTTATTTTCCTTTAAAGTTTCCCATATGGATAACCCAGATAGTGAGATGGTGCTGTACTTAATGTTACGAGCTGTGGATAAATTCTTTAAACATCATGGTAGATACCCAGGTAATTTTTTTCAGTATTGCCCAGTACAACAATAGAAACAAAAGCAGAATACTATAAGCTTAATAGTATTCCTTGCTTAAATGTTTGTAATTATGTAGATCAATTGTTATGACAGAGTTATAGTTTATATTTGTAGCGTATGCACTCATTTGTTTATATATCTGACAAATCAAATTGAAAGGTTTATTAAGCATTGCAGTTGCATGGGGAAAGGTGGCTTTGTTCACATTACTGTAGTTAATTTTTTTCCCTTAGGCAAAATCCACAAAACAAAACAAAACAAAAACAAGACAAGATAAAAGAAGACAAAAGCATATTGTTCCTTAAAGACTATTATATTTTAATATGACCTTTTGTGGACATGTCCACTTCATCAGAGATATGAAAACAGAATGAAATATTGAATTAAATAGCACTTTCATACTAAACATCAATTGGCTCTTGAATGTATGTTACATTTACATGCAGTAATTTATTTTATTTTATTTTATTTATTGTACTTATACGTATCCCACCCATCTGGTCAGTCGACCACTCTGGGCGGCTAGCAACAGACAAAAATAAAACAATTTAAAATATAACAATAGTATACAGCATCGGTAATCAATTGCTCAAGATGGAAAAGAAAAAAGAAAAGATAAATTAAATAGTGGCTGGAGGGAAGGCCTACTTAAACAGCCAGATTTTCAGTTGGCTTTTGAAAATACCCAGCGAAGGGGCCATACGGATCTCAGGGGGGAGTTTATTCCAAAGGCGAGGAGCCACTGCCGAGAAGGTACGGTTTCTTGGTTTTTCTTTCTGGGCCTCCCTCAGCGTTAGGCTCCTCAACCTCGCCTCCTGACTTGATCAGGTGATACAGGTAGATTTTGGTCGGAGTAGATGTTCTGCCAAATATTGAGGCACTAAACAGTTTAGGGCTTTGTACGTAAGTATTAAAACTTTGAAATCAACACAAAACCGAACAGGCAGCCAATGCAAAGCAGCCAGAGTGGGAGATATATGATGGTATTTTCTCACCCCACAGAATTTATGGCTTCTGTTGTTTTAGGGCTCTTCTGTAAAAATTCCTCAGGAGACAGAAAACAGAAACCAAGCCTGAGCAAAGATGAAAGAGAAGAGAGGGGTGGGTGGAGGTTGAAGATTCACTTAAAACTCAAGATGGAGCGAAAAAGAGAATATTAATTAAGTGAAAGAAGATGGCAGAGGAATCATGTTAATGTAGGGAATAGTGACAGTTTTTTCCTTTGAGCCTTGTGATGAGAGATGGGCTTGGTAGTTGTGAAGAAAATAACAGAGGCAGTAGAGGCAGCAGAAGTATTACATTTTTATTTATATTCAGTCCTATTATATGGGGGTCATGCATGTAAACTTTATCTCAGCTGTTTCCCTCTACTCTTGATTTGTAATGATTTTGTTCTAAAATAGTGTCTTTCCACAGAGTTTCCTGATAGACTGAAATAATTGGAGACAGGTATCTGTGCTTTGTGGTTTCTGATGTCAGATTTGTGACCCTCAGTCTGTTGCTGTAGACATTGTCTTGTTTGTCCTATGTAGAGTGAAGAGAGTTATTGTTCTAAAATACTATCTTTTTCTCTCCATCCTGAATTTTAAGTGAATCCCAATCTTCAACCTACAGCGGCACTCTTCTCTCTCCCTCCCCCATTTTTGCCCGGTCCTGGTGCCTATTTCTGTCTCCTCAGGAATTTTTACAACAGAGCCCTAAAACAACAGGAGCCCTGACTTACTGAGTGTAAATTTAACATACATCCAAGAGCCAATCAGTATTTAATATGAAACTTATATTTCATTCAACATTTTTCCATATGTCTGACAAAGTGGATGTCTCCACAAAAGCTCACATTAAAATATTATAGTTAGTCTTTAAGGTTCCACATGTTTTTGTCTTGTTTTGCTTTGGGGTTTCTTTTTTTGTTTGTTTATTTGGATTGTGCCTGATATACTTGCACAAACTAATATGACTACTTCCAAATTTTATGTACTTTCAGTGAAATGTAAGCACTGTTCTTAATTTTTAAAAATTGTTTTCAGGGGTATATAATTACCAAGTGGAGGATGATATTGGAAAACTAAAGTCATGCCTTAATAGTTTTCTTCAGGAATATGGATTACCAGTAACAGTGAAGGATGATTATGTTCATGAATTGTAAGTGTAATACACATTAAATACTATTTTTCTATATGTTTATATTAGACCATAAATATTAATATTAATTTTTTTTCTGTGTAGTTGTCGTTATGGAGCTGCTGAGCCACATACCATTGCAGCATTTTTGGGAGGTAAGAGTACAATTGAATGAATGAATGAATACTTTATTACGGTCAAAGACCAGTAAAACCAAATCAATATAAAATAGATACAGTGGTGCCCTGCATAGCGAGGTTAATCCGTTCTGGATTAACCCTCGCTATGCGGAATCGTCGCTAAACGGGTAGGGAAAAGGTATTGAAACGCATTAAACTTAGTTTAATGCGTTCCAATACCTTGCTTACTTACCCGTTCAGCGAGGATTCCCCTTGCCGGCAGCCATTTTCGCACCCTCGCTAAGCGAGGGCAGGGCGTGAAAACGGGTGCCGGCAGCCATTTCCGGGCTTCCGGCGGCCATTTTGGAGCCGCCGAACAGCTGTTCGGCGGTTCCAAAATGGCCGCCGCAATACCCGATCTTCGCAATGCGGGTTTTCCCCATTGCGAAGATCAGGTATGTTTCCGTATAGCGATCCCAAAAAAGGGATCGCTATACGGAAGCATCGTTATACGGTGCACTCGCTAAGTGAGGCACCACTGTACATATAATTATAGCTTGGTGAGATCAGTCAGGGTAATAAAATTCCAATAAAACATGATAAAACAACCCTTCTTTCCAGTTAATAACATCATGTATCCTTAATATAAATAAAACCTCAATCAGTGTTACATTAAAAACATATCCATCTAAAATCACCTACCCAAACATTTGATTACGAATAACCATTGCTGCTGCACAGAATTTGGCCACTTGTCTCGTAATATAAGGGGTGTTGTCAGAGAGTAGCAGTTGGACATAATCCTCTGATCTCCCGGGAGATTTACAAATAATAGATGATAAAAGCTCCATACGGAGATCCCGATAGCAAGTACAGAAAAGGAGAACATGACCAACTGATTCAACTTTCTCACTGTTACAAGGGCAGAGACAATCTGCTGTAGGCAAACCTCGAAATTTTGCCTCCCAAAGCTCGGAAGGAAATACATTGAGCCTAGCTAGCGTAAAAGCCCTTATGGCTTTAGGTGACATAGTGCTGGCTAAATACGAGGAGATGGCCCCCAGTTGCTCCAAGGGAAATCTTAATGCTAATTAAGCTATTTAAATCTATTGTTTTTACAGGTTCATGTCAAACTATATGGTTATTGTATATAAAAAGATTATTACAACATTGGGTCTCTTTTGCACTATAATTAAATTTTGCACTAGTACAAGTTTGAGCACTTATGGATGCATTTTTTAAATTCCTAAATCCAGTAATAATTCTCAACAAGAGTAGACATATTGAATGAATTATATTTGCGGATATCATTGATTCAATGTTGACTTAACCAAGTTCTGTTCATTCAGTGCACTTATTCTAGTTGGGAATAACAATTGAATGTAGTCCAAACTACTTCATTTTAAAAACTGATTAATTCCCAAATATATACATTTTTATTCATTTAAGAAATACAAAAATTTGTACTGTATATTTCTGTACATATTTTGGTGTATGCAATGAGGGGTAGTATGGAGGTAATCATATCAGTTAAGATCAGCTATAATTGAGTTTCTTTTGAAAATAGTGAGTTCTGTATGCACAATAAAGCCTCCCAAAACTACCAGATTGTGGAGGGGGGACCCTGAAATTTATGGTTATTTGCCCTATAATATCTTGTCATAAAATTCAAACTTTATTTCTTTTTCACTGTTCTCCCACTGTTTTAACAGGAGCTGCTGCCCAAGAGGTTGTGAAAATTATTACAAAACAGTTTGTCATTTTTAATAATACCTACATTTACAATGGCATGTCTCAGACCTCAGCAACATTTAAGCTGTAAACTAAACAGAATACATTATTTGAAAGTGTATTTACTTTTGACTTGCATTTTTTCCCTGTAAATTGTTATCTGTTATGATTAAATATTATTTTGAATTATAATAAAAACTTTATCCAACATTTTAATTAAATGCACTGGGACATGGAACATGCATACTTTTAAAAGTGTGAAGAGATTTTACGTGTCATCACTGTTTCTTCGTATTATTTTTTTGGTAAAAGCACTTCTGTACTTTACTCAGATCAGTAGTACACCAACATGATTTAAGAAAATGTTATCTATATTAAATATATGACTACTTGAAGCAAATGTGCAACAACTAAATAGGTTCTGTTGTTTTTCAGAACTTGCCTTCTTCCCCTGTGTGAACATAATTTTGCTGGGGGCAAATCTGGATTCAGTCCCTGTATCACAGGCGTCGTCGCCTGGTGCCAGTCCGTGGGCTTCCTTTAACTGGGCCATGGACACGGATCTCCGCCCCCCCCCGCACGCACGCCCGGGGGGTGTCGTAGTTGCGGAGGGGTGTGTCATGCTTGTGCGCATGCACACAAGCACAACACACCCACCCACAAGCGTGACACAGCCACCCACTCTCAAAATCTGCCTGGCTTCTAATTTTAGCCCAACCCGGAGTGGGAGCAGCGGAGGCACCTACTTGGCAAGTGCAGGGCTTCCTCCCCGCCTCGTAGGGGCTGGGTCCTGCCTGCCACCCCTGAAGCACCTACGCATCCAGAGGGGGAGCCCTCTCCCTGCCCGGCAATCTTCTCCCTCAGGGGTTTGGCGCCACCGGGGCTTCTGCTTTTAGGTCTCTCTCCCCCTCCCCCCCCACTCTTCACGGGTCACCTGGCAAGGCTGCTGCTGTCACCTCATCCTCTGCGGCTGAGGTCGAGGAGGGACCCCGCTCGCAACCTGGCCATGCGCTTCTTCCCCCTTCCTGGTGCTCCTCTGCTCCCTGCCCAGACGTGCCGCAGGAGGAGGTGATGCTGAGAGAACAGCCTTCTCACACACGCTCCTCTCCCCCGGTCTCCTTTGCAGCCTGCTACGGAGAGCTCGTGCCCATCCATCCGTCCATCTTGGTGGTCTGTTGCTCATTCCCTCCCTCCCTCTTCCTTTCCTTTTTGTTTGTTCCTTGTTCCTTGGTGGCTGCGCTCCTTCGGTCCTGGCAGCGGTGGCAAACAAGTAGCAGCAGGGAAGGGTCTAAACCAGTAAGAATTACATTTGTCCCTACCAGCTAGTAACATGCAGAGCCTGATATTTAATCCTAAAAAGGATTTAGTCCCTGTGTTAGAAAAGCTTCCCTTCTCCTGGCTTAGGGCTTCTTATGTTCTGACCCAAAATGAATCAAATTTTGGCACAGTCAATTTTGTTTGAGAAAGTTGTGAGAATTGTGAAGTTTGGAATAATCTGAATTTCCAGCTTTAATATTTGCAATTAAAGAGAAGCTACATGATGAGATGTTGATTATTTTCTGATGTGCATTTGTGATAAAATGTTTCCATTACCCACATAAATATTTCTAAAATAAGATACCTAGTGAATATGAAGAGATATGTGAGCCATAATCTATTAATCATGAATCAAGAGTGTGATTCATAGCCGAATGAGGACATACCTGATCATTGTATCAAACGAATCAAAACAATTCTAAAAAGAGCCTGCCATTCATAATTATGCTGTGGATATTAAATATATACTCAAAGTGAAAGCTAAGTGTGATGGCCTTTTTGGAGATTAAGCTTTAATTGCAACAAATTCTGCTTGCAGCATATGAGATCAAACCAATGAAATGTATTTGTAAATGAAAAAATGTAAAGCTCATCTATATTTTTCAGTATTTTTGGTATCTAGTAGAACAGAACAAAGCCTATTTTATATTTGTTTCTTCCACGTAGGCAGAACACAACATATTTCAAAATGTATTGTTATTGTCACACAGTAGTTGAAAAGAACATGTGTAGCACCAAAGACTGAAAGGGAGTACTTTTGCTTCTGTGTGAGTAGAATTCCGTCTTTGGGCCCTGATGTAGTTTAGCTGTATGTAGGACCCGCCACGTACCACAAAGAGCTCTACCATCCAATACTCCACTATTCCTTTCCACTCCCCAGTATATGACTTCTGAATCCCCCATCCCCTTCTGCCTAATGGCAGGACCAAATGCAGACTGAAAGAGGAAAAAAGGAAATTCAGTTTTTAAGCAAGGAACATCTTACTCCATCACATCCAATTGAAGAGACGGTGGTCTTCTCACCCCTTTCCTATTAGAGGCTGGATGTCATTGTGGCCATTCTGACCATGCATGCAACAACTCTAAACAATGATACTGTGTTGTATCCAGACCAATAATTTATTATTCTTCCCGCACTGCTTTTTCCATTCATTTTACCTTTTACCTGTATGACCAGTGGTAACAATCTGTCACAGATTGCTACAAATACCATCTCGATCTGCAGCTCTTGGAAACTTCCGTTTAAAATTTATAAGGGTCCAACCCTTGGATCTCTATCCTTCAGGATCAAGAGAAAGAGAGCTTTTTTTCTTATGTCCAAATGGGAATGCCACCAGTTTGATGTTTTCTTGATAAATCAGCAATACTGATCATGTGAGCCCTGTCTCAGTAATTCACCTCTTGTGTGATGAGGCAGAATCAGTAGAAAATCAGTATGGTGTCAAGCCTGTGATTATTCTTGTGGATATCCTACATTTGGAGAGGTGGGAGATGGAACTTTGATAGTGGCAGTCAAGACTGCTTTTGGGATGAACTGTGGAGCTGTTGAAAAAGAATGCAAAAGAGAAAATGTAGATGAGAAATGTAAACTTGTCTGGAAAGCATTTGAGAATTTTTGTACAGTAGTTAAAATATTCTGCTGTGTCCCCTTGTTGACCATAGACACTGGAATATACAGTAATACTATGAATTTCCAAAACACTAGATTTATTCACATGATATTTTAAAGTTCATGAAATTAATATTCGATGTTTTCCTCCACCACTGTTATTTAATCTCTGCCCACCCACTCCCGAAATAAATAGATGGACGAAGGTGTTTGAGTTAACAAGGGCCACACTATTGTTTTTAACCTCCACACTCTCATCCTGCAGAGGGGCCTGGGCATCATGTGGATCCCTGGAGCAGGCTCTAGGGGTATCTCTTACCCCCTCTCCAATCCTAAGCAGGTGGGTCCCAAGCCCCTGGTCAGAGCTGTCCCCTGAACAGTTCGTACCCAGATGGCCACAGACTAGGAAGAAAAACATTTCTGAACAACATAATTTTTTTTTCTAATTGTGGTTACTAAGGAAGGAGATTAACCGAATACAATCTAATGCATGCTAGGAATGAAATACACAGATTAATCATGCAGAGTGAGCAAATGTTTCAGAAATAAAAAATTTCTGTTTCATTTCCAACAACTACAGCCACAGCTCCATCAGAAAGGGGGCACTCAGAAAAGGATCCCCACAAATGCTACTCTTTCCCATCTGTGTGGGAAGTCTGTTCTTGAAATCCAGCTTACATCTGGCTGCCCCCTAACAAACCCATTTATCTCCATTAAAAACCAACAGCAACCTCTCAAAAGTCCCACATCAACTGCCCTGCCAGACCTCACCACCTTAAACCTACACTAACCGGGCAACACCTCAATGTAGTTTCCAGAGCTATAGAAAAAACAGGAAGCAAACCTGTCCGTTGATAACAGAGTACGTCTCTACAAACTATGAACCTGAATGGCTGAGAAACTCCATGGTTAAGCCTGGATGAAAGGTAAATGTAAGTAATTTTGAAAAGCCAAGGTGTCTCTAACTCATTCTGCTCCCAATGGCTGTTGAGGCAGGAAAGCAGCAAGTGGGCAAAGACCAACTGTCAAGAACTTACAGCACTGTTGCTCCAGCAACCATGTGACCTCAGAGGTCATGTGACACCTTCTCTCATTATGTCCTCAGCGGTATGTCAAAAGTTATTTAAATGTCTCTCACACTCAAGCCCAACCAGGCTGCTTGCAAGAGTGACATAAAAGTCTTGTCCTGTGGATCATAAATAGTTCTGCATGGGCTACTGCCAGGCTGTTTTGTTTTTGTTTTTATTATAGGCTCATAAATGATAAGTACTATCTCCAAATGAGCATCCATTAACTATCTTAGTTAATGATGTGAAGCTGTTTACCTGCTCCTACAAAAGAAACTGGTGGTTTAAAGTGTTTGGATATACGTGTAGTGACTATAGAACAAGAGTTTTTAATGAGTCATTTGCTTAATGTTTTAATAAAAATATACATGGTAGTCTTTACTAGAGCAAGGAAAAGGTGGGAGACATGCAGTTGGATTCTGGGGAAGATATGGAGCCAGGGAAGCACTGTTCTGCCTATATAGAGGGAGTTGCTGTGACATGAATGTGGACATGTATACTTTAAAGGATAACCTTTGACTAATCCAACCTGGTTGGCTGAGGGAGTTCTTTATAAGCAGGGGTAAACAAATTGTGGGTAAATAAACTATTTAAGATATGTATTCTCGAAGGCTTTCACTGCCGAGATCCGATGGTTGTTTTAAGTATTTCAAGCCTATTTGGCATTGTTCTGGAGGTTTTCTTCCTAACATTTCACCAGTCTCTATGGCTCACTTCTTCAGAGGACAAGAGTTAGAACTCTGGAACACAGAGTTTTAACTCCTGTCCTTTGAAGATACCGGCCACAGAGACTGGTGAAACGTTAGGAAGAAAAACCTCCAGAACATGGCCAAACAGCTTGAAAAACCTAAAAGAACTATTCAAGAGAGATCAGATTGGCAACCTGGCATTGGCAATAAAAAGCTGCAGTGGAGATTGAAGATAGATGACAGAGGACATAGAGATAGAATTACAGGGATGTAATTCTGCTTTTGAATTTGTACTGTACTCTGACAACACATTTAGAGAGTCATTTGCTCATTCATCCAAATGATAGTATCAACAAATAGATTATCAACAATACCCAACAGGCCAACGATGCAGTAGTACCAGCTGAAAATTTAGATCAAACACTGAACAACAAAGCAAGTGGAGAAAGTAAGGGATGCATTGTAGAAAATATTCAGAAAACTAAGTCCATGATAAGTACAAAGCAAGTTGCTGAAGAAATGGAGTTAAAGATCCATAATGAAAATGTGGAGTGTGTTACCGGGTATAACTGCTTTGGATTCTACAGTATTTGAATTAGCAATGAGCTTTTTTTAAATAACTTTTCACACAGGGCTCCTATTAAAAAAATCAAAGCATCTGAAAAATACTAAGGCAAATAAAAGTAAAGAAATCATAAAATATACAATGCAGCAAGCTAGAATACTTTGGTCATTACTAAGAGGTGCAGATTGTTACAGCTGATTGTTCAAGGTAAAATAAATGGGAAAAGAAGTACTGTATAGGAAAGAGAATTTATTGGTTGAAGAATTTCAGGAAGCAGGTTTGGATGCAACACAACATTATTTTTCAGGGCTTGTTTCATTGGAAGACAAAACTGCCATGGATAGACTAGCAACAATAAAGAGGTTGTTCAACTTACTTTAAATGGGTAAACTCTCACTGACATCTTATTAACCTTTAACAAAATGATTTTTTGGAAGAATAAATTGTTATCCGGTTCTCTAAAAGGGAAAGCTCTTAAAAATGAGAGAACTGAGACATGAAGGCTTTCTATTGAAGTTTGTTTATTGCAAAAATAGAGACGCTGCTGCAGGAGCGGGAGAAAGCAATTCACCTACTTAAGGTGATAATGGGTTTCTCCAAAGAACAAAGGAACTGGTACAATCTCTTATAGCCTGTCCCTTCAGGGCGATTGGGGTGGGCTCACAATCTCCTTAAAAGGTCATTAAGTTAGTTAGCAATAATTCATTGGATTAGTGAAAACACATTTTAAACATGCGCAGAACAATTAAACAGATCACTTTCCCTAAATCGTCTTTTGTTAACCTCAGCATTCCATTCTTATCTATTGTAAGCATGTTGCTTCTCAAGAAGCGTTAGTCCTTGAGCTGCGAAGAAAGAAAGGGGGAGGGGGTCGGGCCTGCTTTTACGAGGCTAGATAATCTCTCTTCTGAATAAGTTTTTCTAACGGCCTGTTTCAAGTGAGAACAATAGCCTGCTTTTACGAGGCTTCTGCCTAATTGAATAAGTCAAACATTTTACTACTATCAAAGTCACAGACTAACAAGTGTGTTGGGGAAAATAATGTCAGTTTACGCTTTCTGTTCATCTGAATACTATATATCGGAATAATAAATTTGAAGGGTTCAGTTAAGTTCCAGAACAATTTCTGAGTGTAAGGCCAGAATGTCAGCCCACCTCTGCCAGCAGAAAACAGAAAAATATTTTGGTGTCATTATTAAAGTCTGAACTGAAGTTAGATATTCTTTTGGGATCTGCTGCTAAACTCATTAGGTGACCTTGGCTCAGGCTGATCTACAGTATTTGATGGGCATGCTGTATAGAAAAAATAAAGAGAAAAACCACAGTACACAAACGTGTGTTGAGCGCATTGGATGAAAGGTGGCTGATAAAATGGAACTAATATATTTAATTCTTGAAACATATATTGAGTATAGTGTGAAAGCATGGGGTATGATGAAAACAAACCATATTCCTTTGTGAAAATTTGAAATTAAAATGTAATAATATATTTAAAATACATATAAATATATTTAGAAATATATATTTAAAGTGTAGGAATATATTTATAGATCTATGGGCAGAATTCATTGATTTTATATTGAATAAGGAGGAAGGGATGTACATCTTTGGAAGAGTCAATGTCATATTGGAAGGAGAATGAGGCTCCATAGAGAAAGAAAAATGGTTTGTAACTCCCAAATAGTCCTGGGGCCAGGAACATTACTGTATTTGTATAGACTCCTTGTTATGTGTTATTAGATTTTTTTTATTTTTCTATGATTTTGCTTATATTTTCAATAATAATAAAAATGTTAAGAGGAAACACTAGACCTGTTCCAGTGAGTTTTCTGACTGGGGAAGGGTTTTTAATACAGTATATACCTCCCTATACTGTTTGTACATGGCTAAGTTGTAGTGCAGCTCTCCCCATCCCCGGGGTTTGGAGTTTGCATGGCATATTGAAAAGTCCATTAAAGAGACATCCTCACAGGCAAAAATGGCGTCCTGACAATTGAGGTGGGTGGGAGATATCTGCCTTACACCTCAAGGTGCTGAAAGAAGAACCAGATCTGAAAGAACAAGAATCTACAGTGGACTTTTTTGAGGGAACTTCTGAAGACGATTCTAGCTACTGAAAACTTGCCTAAAGATGGGAAAGTTGGCTATTTTGGACTACAACTCCCAGAACAGCCCCCACCATCCTGGCCTGTGGAATGTTCTGGGAGTTATAGTCCAAAAAGGAACTCTTCTTGGCTTCCAGAATAGTCTTCTTTGGGCCCTAAGAGTCTTTCCTGCTTTTGCTATCACAACTACCGCTATAGAAACTTAAACTGCGCTAATCCTAAATCTAATTTCTCTCGTTCAATTCCGTGTGAAAAATGTCCAGCCTTCAACCCGCTTATACTTCTTGACCCCAGAAGGTGTCTCCTTTCTCTCCCCCCGAGCCGCTGTGGTCACAGAAATATGTATTCAGCTGGGAGAGGGATGAGGGAAAAACCAGAAAATTTCCCCCCGATTTAACTTGCCACAGGCGCTGAAGTAAACGATGACAGAAGACTGGCGGGGGGGCGGGGGGAGAAGAGGAGGGGGGGAAAGGCGGGGAAGCCACTGAGGCGACGACGCTTTTTTACGGATGGAGGAGCTGCGGCCGGCCGGACCGCCCCCGTTTCCCGCCCATTTGGTCCGTTTCTTCGGGCCACGAACGAGTGACCCTTGAGTTTCCCGTTGTGGCCCATGAGCCACTAAAATATAATTAATTATACATGGGGCAGAGCAGATAAATTAGGCGTTCATGAGTACTATTTCCCCACCGAGCTCAGTTTTCTCTGCCTAGCGTGGTGTCTAATACTGAAGTGAGGTGTCAGTTCTATATCACTGTTCACTTCTCTGACACGGGTCTCCTGAGCTGGCCATTTATTTTATTTTATTTATAAGCTATCTTTCTCCCTATAGACGACCCAAGGGAGCTCACGACAATCAAAACGATATAAGATTTTACAGATTTTAAAAAGCCATAACGAAACTCTTATTCAAACACAATTTAAAGCAGTTTTAAAAACATTTAGTGCCGTTCCGGAAGAAAAGAGAATGAGAGGACGGTGTTTACTGACACATGAGACGTTCATACATGGTGTGTAGACTTAAGTATTCTGATTTAAAAAAAAAAACATTGGTTTATGTGTGTGTCCTGCAGTTCTGTATGTCTCTTCCTCTGAGGAAATCAAGGCAACATGTTTTCCCCCCACACACACACCTTATTTTCAAAACGATCTTGCGAGGTGGGTGAGGGAAAGAAAAGGGCGACAGACACCTGGTCACAGGAGAGAGCCTCGTGGCCCAGGGTTCTGTCAGGATTAGAACCTCGGTCTCCACAGCATTTGGCTTTAGGGAGCCTAAAACACTTTAATCCCACCTCTGAAGAAAGTACAGTACATGGCTCTGCCTGGGGCTTAAAGATGGGAAAGGTGGCTTTTTTGGGGGGACTACAACTCCCACAATGCTCCAGTCACCATGTTGAACTCCCGTTTTGTGTCAGTACTAGTGGGCCTATGACAACAAATGAGGGAACTCCTTTTTGCCCTTTAGTTTTGTGGGGCCACCCAGGGAATTTATGGAGCCTGGGGCAGGTGTGAAATTGGGGGGGGGGGGACACACATGCTGCTAGACCTCTAAAAGAGACAGTGTGGTGTTTTTGTGTGTGTGGTAACTGGTACAAAAGTGACACCCACAGCACCTACTCTAGAAATGTTAGGTGGCCATCCCTCATCCCTTGAACTCCCCCCAGGGCCCTCTTTAAAGCCCGCCTGGTTCCTTTTGTCCTTACCAAAAAACTCCCAACGGGAATTACTTGGCCTGGGCCAACCTTAAGCTGCCTAGATGTAATGGCTTTAAATTGAAGACAATACATTCACCATATACTCCTACAGTATTGCAAGCCTAGCTAATAAGCAGATCCCTCCCTCCCTTCCCAAGGATCTATTTTAAAGCCAGTTGAAGTTTAAACAGAGGGGCAAAAATAATTTGGTAAAGGCTTGTTGAGATTAAGCATTTGTTTCTCCCCATGTTGTGCTCATTGGTGCCATTTAAGTGCGGATCTTACCTCGATTTCAGTTGCTAGTGCTCCACTTCTCTTTTAAGAATTCAGTATTTCTTTAAGAAATGGATCAAAAATCTTTCAAAATACTTGGGGGAAAACCTTGAAGAACCCTTTTATAATGCTGTAAGAACCTTTAAAACTATCTTATCTGCTAGATTTCAGCCCCTTTGCTTTAACAAAACTCTGGAAAGTGTTGTTGTAAATCAGAATCGACTTGAAGGCATGTAATTATTATTATTTGGCAAAATACTGTACGTAGTACTAAATTGAAAGGCCCCAGTGGTAGTAGACAACCACAGCTAATCCATTATACTCTTGCCTTCAAAAACTACTGTTTTCAAAATCTAGACAAAACCCTAGAAATTAACACATACTGGATTTTTCCTGCTGAATATTTGCAGTCGCCTTCTGACTGAAGTACGCAGTTCTTGTTATCAGAAACCCACCATGAGTGCAAAGTTAAATGCCCTCTTCCCTGCCATAACCTCCTAGAAATTATTTTTAAAAGCACAGAATAATAAGTTTTTTGTTCATATTTTATCATAACTAATAATAATGGTTTAAAACCTTGCATTGTCTGGAGAGCAAAAAAAAGTACAAGGAATGCTGTCTGGATGATTCCTCTGTTTTTGCTAGACTGAATTCAATTATTTAATCATTTAATGCAATTATTTAAACTAGCATCTTTTGGCTGAAATCCAGTTAGTTGCAACTAGAGTTGGCCTATTTATAGCAATGGAAGTTATAGGAGAGTTGACTAACCAAACTTCTACTGATTCAGCGGGCCTACTCTAGTGCAACCTAATACACCAAACATGTGTTTCAAACACTATGGAAATATTTACTTTACCATACTGTAGTTCAATTTCATCACACCAACATGCTGAAAGTTATCTTACACACTTGAAATACCATTTCTACTTTTAATGAAAACTTTAAACAACATAACCAAGAACTCTGGTGAGCATGTGGGAATACCTCATACCTCATCTGAAGACCCACATGAAATGATTTGGCTTTTTAAAATTGAAATTGTGTCTACATTTAATTCTTTCCTATTTTGTTTTGTATTTGTACTTTTTAATCTGCTGGCATTGTGTTTGTTCAGCTGGCACCATGCTTGTGTATATATTATTATTGGCAATTATGTTTTAAATTGGTGGAAGTTAGATGACCAAAGTGGTCAAAGCAATAAAGTATTTGAGCCTGGTGAGCAATGTGGCAGGGTTGGGGTGGGTCCAATGGAACATACAGAGGCAGAAGGCAGCCCCCACTGGGTAGCTGTGCCGCTGTGCAATGTTACCAACTTGCAAGGCTTGTCCAGGACAAGAAAACAGAATTGTAGCAGGCCAAGCCACAGAAAAAGGAAAGTGATGGTTGATCTTTCTTTCTTTCTTTCTTTCTTTCTTTCTTTCTTTCTTTCTTTCTTTCTTTCTTTCTTTCTTTCTTTCTTTCTTTCTTTCTTTCTTTCTTGGCTTGGGAAACACATTTATGGTCTCAACAGATTACAACTGTGTCTTTGGACAGTTCTTACTCTGTGATGTAATGGGACAAAAACTTGTTAAAACCTTATATATCAGTGGGCAAGGAATGCTACTGCTAAGTGCCAGATCGGTAAATGAAAAAACAACAGCTATAGAGACTTGGTTGGATGAAGCTGGGGGTGTCAAACTCACCCAGCCTTGTCCACCAGGTTCTCTGTGCAGCAGTAAGCAAGATCTGGGGGTTGGGGAGGTGTCGTTGCAGTCGTCTTCCATGATACTATTCCATGGCAGTGGTGGTGGTGAAAAATTCATTCTTCTCTGCCACCGCTGTATCTGCAAAGAGTTGCCAAGTGGAAGTCTTTTGTGTGGTCAAGAGCCTAGTATATGCCAGCCCCCAGGAAGAGAATGCAGACCACACAAGAGCTCACTGTGAGATATTTCCACAGCACTTTGCAGGCAGTATTGCTCAGATCTGCTCTGACTTACACTGTAGTTGATACAGGCCCTGTAGATGTAACTGCAGCCCCTGCTTGTTAATGGATAAGTTTCAAATGGCGATGCGGCGCTCGTGCGGGCAAGCTGGAGCGCACACGCAGGTGCAAACGGGTGGCGCAGGGGTGAGTGCACATGGGGGGGGCGGGGGGAGGTCTCAGTGTCCCGGTCTGGCCCAAGCCAGGGACCGGGGCTGGGCTGAGGACCGGGGGTTGGGGATTGCTGTACTAATGTATCTTGTATCAGTCCCACCCAGCCTTCCAATGGGGCCTGGAGATTCATTCTCTTCCTGCTCAGCTGGCCACTCAGCAGTCATGCGGTGAGACACGTCCTCCCACCCCCTGTCTGGAGTGGCCAGCTGAGCAGGAAGAGAGTGGAGCTCTGGGTCCCATTGGAGGGATGAGCAGGACCAGTGCTACAGCAAGACGCATGGGTGGATGGTCCGGTCCTGGGGTAGGATTGACTTGAGCAAATGCAACATATTTTCCTCATTGTTTTAAAACCCTGAAGTACTTTGGTAAAGCAAATGGCACTCATGTTTCCTGTCCCCATTTTTAATTGCAGTTAAATACTAAGAACAAAATTAAGCCAAAATGCAAAGTGGAAGAGAATGGAAAATCCAGTGTGGTAAGTTTGCCAATATTGTTCCATATTTAAAATTATACTTTACTTTTTGTTAGTTTTGGTCAAACCTAAGTGAAAAACTGTGCCTTTTTAGAGAGATCTCCCTGCTCATTTTTCAAGAATTTGTTTTATTTTTCCTTTGAGTCTCTTTTAGTTATCCTAAGGAAATTACATTTGGATCAATTAATGAGGGGGTTATTTCCTTAATGAATCTGTCTTTATATATCTGTCTACAATTCTATGATTCTTTGATTCTAAGCCCCTAAAAGAGACCATTCGGTCATGGCTCTGTGGGAAGAGTCTTTAGTTAGGATGACTCAAAAACCCCTGAACTTTATGTGGTAGGAATTTCCACATCCTGAATCCCTGGTGGGCCAGAAATCTAAACCTAAGAAGAAGATGGCTCAGTAAAAGAAGGAGGCTGTGATTCTGCCAGTCTGTGAGGCCTCCTGCTTTCATCCCTGGCAGAACCAGCAGCCTCAGGATCTCCCACCAATAACTCAGTCAGCTCCAGGTTGCTGGTAGGAGTGCTTTTAATTGAATTTGGTGCTTCCAACACCAGTTCGTTGTCACTGCCCTCCCACACATAGCAGGCTGAGTTTCCTGCAGGAATCCCATGGAAACAATCAGGACTGGGCTTGGAGCCTTTCAGTGAGGGTCAGTAGAGGCGGCTGGTGAGTGTTGGCTGTTGACGCCTCAGAGAACCTCCATCTCGTCTTGTGTTGGCATTTGCACTGCCAGTGACTCATTTGGGTGGGAGTGGGCAACAAGGACCTATCGGGCATCGTGGGTGCCATGCAGCCTGTGGTGCTGGAGCCTTTTCTGGGGCTGGGGTGCTGGAAGACCCTCTTCCCCAGTCTAGGTGCCTAGTAGAGATGGGCACGAGCCTCTGGGAAGCTGGTTGTTAGTTCTTACTAGGTCATTGTCCCACTCCCAGGCCAGCTGTCTGATTGTGCACAGGATATGATCCAGTTCTTCTACTGCAAACTTGCAGGTCTCTTTTTCTTCAGTGAGGGCAGATGCCTGGCAAGGGTGCCAGCAGTTACCCACTCATACCAAACCATAAGGCTTCTAAAGGGAAAAGGCACAAGCCTAAGGAGAAGTCCTGGGGTGTTGTACGCAATTACGGAGAATGATTCCATGAGAAAAGAAGCCTCTGCGAGAGTAGATGTTCTGCTTGAAGAAAAGCTCTTCCTTCCAGGGACACAAGTGCGCCAAGTGGGAGGAGAGCATGGTTACACTATAGAAACATAGCAAGGAAGAGATTGAAGTTTTTTAAGTGTTTAAATTTAGTTTAAAGTCATGTGGTAGTTTCTCTGTCTGTATTGTTTTGGGAAAACATTCCATCTATTTTTAAACTGTGTTGTATATCAGTTGAGGCTTTTAGAATCATTGCACCTAAGGCGTTATCCTGTGCCTGCCCATCCTCAAACTAGCTGCCTCTCACTGCCACTCGCCATCTTAAATTTATTTCAATGTAAGATGGTGCTAGAAGGGAATGAGAGCATACTTTTTGTTTTTATTATGTTTTATGATTGTAAGTTTGTTTAGCACTACCTGAGGAGAAACGATGGGGTAAAATATAATAAATAATATATAATAAAATAATTTGGAAATGTATTTTCTTTATCCTTATAGATGTGAAAACTGATCTGAATTTGCTACTTGAATGTCTGAAATATCAAATGGACAATCCTGCTTCTCAGAAAGAATCCTTGGTTACTATTTATTCCGTTTGTCAACAAAACAGTAAGATATAGAGTACTACAAGTTTAACTGGGTTTCTCTGTGTTTTCGCCCTCTGTTACTGTATGTATTATGACAGAAGTAATGCATTTTTTAAAAGAAAAAACTTAATTCTGTCTGTCTTTCCTACAGGTGATGCAAGTGATTATTTTCGAGAAATAGGTGGTTTGCTCTTTGTTCATAACCTTGCAAAGTCAAGTCTACACAGTATGGTGAAGGAAGCTGCTTTATTTACATTGGGAGGTTTAGCTGAGAATAATGGTAATACACAATTTTATTCTTATATTTTGTTCTTTAAGGCATCATATTTTGTTTCTGCTTATCAATTTCTGCAAGTATGCGGTTTTAAAATATATTTAATAATTTATGAAAGTTATTCTATGTCTGGTCATGTGAGAATTTCTCCAGCTGAGATAATCTTCATAGCTGATAACTGAAACATAACCCCAGATTGAATTGGGGCTGCGGAAGACAAGCAAAATAAGAGGAACAAGAATTTTTAACAGTTAAGAAAATAATTGATAGTAGGAAATTGTGATTGAGTTCACACAATAAAGGAGTTTACTCAGAATTAAACCATACATATAATTAATGATGTCAAGATATTGTTTAGAATATTTATCAATGACTATTGTGACATTTTTAATGTGAAAACAACAAGGAATCTTATGGTACCCGAAAAACCCACAACAACCCGAACCTGAAAACCCCACAACAACCAATCTTATGGTACTTCAGAAACTAACAATTTTAATTTGGGATAAGTTTTATAGACTGTAGCCAACTTTTTCAGATGCATTTATGTGAAGTTGGCTTAACACTAGCATGCAACAACAAAAGGGAAATCAAATAAGCTATGTGAGTTGAACCCCAAAATAGAGATGTGTATTATAACTGGACCACTGAAATATAAAAAACAGGCAAGCTCTGAAGTCTAATAGAACTTTTTTTAGGCTGGACATTTTAATAAATCACCATTCCTTATTTTTTTGATTCAACAGCATGAGAAAATGCTCTTACACTCTGATCTATACAGGCCTACTCTCAAGTCATTGGAATTGAATGTGTATATAAGGCCACAATACTAGAGAACCCTAGTGGCTTGCATATGATTAAATATGCATTGGATTATAATCTAATTACATAAAATAAAGAAATATTGAATTGACCATGCATATTAACATATTAAGTATCATCAAGGATAAGTAAGGGAAGAATTGTCTGATCAAGAAGGTGTCAAGAACAGATGGCAAGAATATGTGGCAGAACTGTATGCCACCAGCAAAGAGGGGCAACATCAAACTGAGGAGGAGAAGGAAATAGAACCAGAACCAGTTATACTTGATAGCTGGTCATGTGGGCAATGAACCATCTGCCAAATAACTAAGCCCCAAGGGTCAATAACATCTCTGTACAATTGCTGAGGCCAATACCAATGGCAATGATCATAATCTCGTGCCAGAAAATTTAGGAAACCAACATAGGGTCACAAAACTGGAAACAACCAGTGTTTATTCTGTTACTAAAAGGGGGGAAATTAAAAGGATTGTTCTAACTACTGCACGTTTGCTCTCATCTCTCACGCTAGTAAGATCTTCCTAAAAATTATAGAACAATGCCTGGCACCAGTCATTGAAATGGAATTGCCAGATGTCCAAGCTGGTTTCCATTGAGAACACCCATGATCACATTGCAAATGTTCTATGAATAATGGAAAAATGCTATTAATATCAAAAGAACATCTACATGTGCTTCATCGATTATAGGAAAGCTTTCAGCTGTGTCCACCATGACAAATTATGGAGAGCCCTAGAAGAGTGTCAGTACTTTTGGTGAAGTTGGTGAAATCACTATATAAAAATCAGGAAGCCACTGACTGCACAAACTCAATATGGAGATACTGGTTTAAGATGGAGAAAGGTGTGCAGCAAGGTTGCATCATGCCACTGCTCTTATTCAACTTGTATGCTGATCATCAGAAAGCTGGAGTTAGAAGAATCTGTCAGGATTTGGCGACAGGAAAATGCACAGAGTTACCGTATTTTTCGCACCATAAGACGCACTTTTCCCCCACAAAACAGGGGGTTGGAAAGTCTGTGCATCTTATGGAGCGAAGAAAACAGATTATATTTTCCTGTTTTCTTCTCCTAAAAAATTGCTGCGTCTTATAGAAAGGTGCGTCTTATGGAGCGAAAAATACGGTAATTGAAGACACACGTTCTTCTTCTTTAGCAAGACGGGTGTATTTACAATATTTACAAGTACAGTATATACAGGCTGGCATCACTTCAGCATGGCAGGAAATCATTAAACAAACCAGCATAGAGGATAACAGCAAATGGTGGAGAGAGAAGAGAAATCTATGAACACACTGTTCACTTATATACATATACAAGGCTTCTTTAGTCCAATCAGAAGACACATGACATCGTCTTCTGCACCTGGGTGTCTTCTCATCTTCAGACATTGCATCATCTTCTCAGCAGTCACAGTGACTCAGCATACACACATCTGTTCACAATGGCAGCTCATTAATAACACATTTATCCAGGTTCAGGCCTATAAAAATTACAATATCCTGACAGAATCAAAATTTGGGGAAAAACTGATGAAAGAAACATCAATAACCTTCGATATGCAGATAATACAACCCTCCTCTCAGAAACCCAGGAAGGTCTAAAGTATCTGATCGTGAAACTCAAAGAAGAAAGCAAGAAGTTTGGCCTGTTTTTGAATATTAAAAAGACCAAACTCATGACAACTGCAAAGAATTGAAACATCAAAACAGTAATTGGTGGAAAGGAGGTTGAATGTGTGGAAGAATTCATCTGTTTATGTTATTTGGTAAATCAAAACGGCAATAGCAGCCAAGAAATAAAACATCTGTGTCACAGAGCAATGAGTATGAATTAAATATGGAAAAGTAAGGATGTCATCTTGATGACTACGTGCAGATTAGTTCACACCACCATGTTCTCCATAACTACATATGGCTATGAAAGTTGGATGATGAAGAAGATGGACAGAAGGAAAATCTATTCTTTTGAGCTATGGTGTTGAAGCTATGTGCTCTTGCACATTCCATGGACTGCAAAGATAATAAATAAAGAAGTGCTGAAGCACTTAAAGCCAGACATGTCACTGGAAGGCAAAATACCAAAACTTAAGACTTAGTTATTTCAGCCATGTCACGCGATCAGTATCATTGGAGAAAGATGTTATGCTAGGAATGGTCATTGGTAAAAGACGAGGATGCCAAATAACATGTTGGTCGGATGCAGTCAAAGCAGACACTGACCAAAATATAAAGCAAGTAAAAGAAGCATTTCAAGATCAGAAATCATAGAGAGAACTGGCTCAGGAATTGCCAAAGGTCAGATATGACTGAATGGTTAATTTGATTTGATAATTAGCATGTCTTTTCAGGAAGGTCATATGCCTGCCTGAAAGAAAGCACAGTTCAGCCCATTCTTAAGAAATCTAATTTAACAATGGATGGCTTGAACAACGTCAAACCTGTTGCTAATATCCCCTTTTGGGGCAAGTTAATTGAGAGGCTTGTGGCAGATCAGTTGCAGGTGTCCTTGGAGGAAACCAATTGTCAGGATCTTTTTCAGTCAGGGTTCAGGCTGTGCCATGGTACTGAAACTGCACGGGTTGTGCTGCATGATGACCTTTTAAGGGAGACCAACAGGAGAAGTACAACCTTGTTGATTCTCTTGGATCTCTCAGATTTTGATACCATTGACCTCAATATCTTTCTGGATAGACTGTCAGGACTGTCAGAATTGGGGATCAGAGATCTCACATTACTCTGGTTCTGGTTCTTTCTTGATGGTCATGGCCAGATGATTCAATTCGGGGACGCTGTCTTGACCCTTTAGGTTATGGGATCCCACAGGGATCGATCATCTCCCCAATGCTTTTTAACATCTATATGAAGCTGCTGGTAGAGGTCATCCAGAGTTCTGGAGTTTGCTGCCATCAATATGCTAGTGACTCACAACTCTATCTTTACTTTGCCTCATCTGCAGCAGATGTTGTCCAGGCCCTTGGGGGCTGTCTAGTATGATAAAGGGCTGGACTACAGATAAAAGATTGAAGCTGAATCCTGACAAGATGGATATCCTGATTTTGGAAGGTTCTCCTGCCTTGCCTGGTTTGGATGGGGTTACACTACTCCTAAAATACCAGGTTTGCAACTTAGGAGTGCTTTTTGCTTCTGCACCCTTGCTAGAACAACATATATCTGTTGTGGTCAGAGCTGCCTTTTTCCAATTTAGGTGGATTGCTCAGTTGTGCCTTTACAGTGGGGTCTCGACTTACGAACTTGATACGTATTGCAAGGTGGTTCTTAGGTTGAAAAGTTCTTAGGTCGAATCTGCATTTCCCATAGGAATGCATTGAAAACCATTTAATCTATATCTGCTCTTTTCTGTCCATAGAAACTAATGGGAAGCTGCTATTCCGCTTTCTGCCACTAGAGGGAGATATTTTTTCTTTTTTCCCTTAGGTTCAGGAAACGAGGAGGAAGGCAGGGAACAGTTTGCAAAGCACTTTAGAAATCTTTTTTTTCAACAAAGCCGATTTTAAATCATGTTTTAAAGCATGTTGTGCTGATTTTTTCAGCACAAAGACACACAGGCAGGCTTTTTAGGTGCTGAGCAAGCCTCCCCAAGCCTCTTCAGAGCCAGCCCATCAGCTGATAGGTGGGGAGAGGAGGCTGCAGGAGCAGGGGAAAATCACAAAATGGCTGTCAGGCTCCCTTCTGGGTGTTGGCTTTCAGCTGTTTCCTGCTCTTTTTCCTGCTGTTTGGGGGCTACCAAGGCCTGGTAAATGACTTTCTTTTATTTATTTTTAAGTTTCTGACCCTTTTCCCCCGTCCAGAAGCCTTTAAGGGGAGGGGACACTTTTTTTCCTGTACGTAACTCGAGGGAAGTTCGTATGTCGAGTCCTTATTTCCCCTATAGGGCGGGTTTGTAAGTTGAATTGTTCGCAAGTAGGGTCGTTCGTAAGTCGAGACCCCACTGTATCTGGACAGGAAATCCCTGCCAGCACTGGTTCCTACACTGGTAATCTCAAAAAATGATTACTACAATGCTGTAATGATGCTGTCCTTGAAGATGGTACAGCTGGTACAAAGTGTGGCAGCCAGGCTGATTTCTTGGGTAGGTAAACTTGACCATATTGTCGATCCTGGCTCACTTGCATTGGCTCCCTGTTACTTTCTGTACCAAATTCAAGGTTTGGGTTTTCACATATAAAGCCCTGATTGGTTTAGGACTTCTTGGTTTGTGATTCAGTAGGGTGTAGTGAGTAAAATAAAACTACATGAATACAATGCCAACATGAGAAACTAGTAACAGAATATGTCAAATTCACATAGTTATTGTTTTTATTGTTATTGTAATTAAGATTAATAGGACTTTTTCCTAGCCAAATTGGTAAAGGTATTGCAGCATTTGTTTAAGATTTTTTTAGTGGGCAGTTTTTATGATATTTGTTTCTCTATTAAATTTTATTCAGTTAATGTTGAACATTAATTTTGCAACTGCATTTTTTTTCAGTGTTCTGCCAACAGATGTTATGTACTTCTGGACTATTTGAAGACCTTTATATATTCTTAACTGATCAGAATTCCAGTGTGAAATTGAAAAGATTGTCTGTTTATGTACTACTAGTGCTGGTTTCAAATAACAGTAAGACTCCCTTCCTCTCCATATATATAATTTAAAGTCACCCAAATACAGTACTGAAAACTAATTTAAATAACAATTTTTAAATATAATAAGCTGGGTTAGACTTCTTAGGATCAATTAAACTCACAGTTCAATACTTGTAAATCCTGTTCTCTAAATTGCATATAAACAAGTTTGTAACTTTTTCTAAATATGTTCCAAATTGCAACAGTAAGTAAATCAGTGCCACGTGTCAGACACATAGATTGCACTGCTATAGAATGAATAAATTTTAAAGGCAATTTGGCAAGATCTAATTTTGGAAACAAAGTATGCATTACACGTGATTTGGGGTAAAATACAATAAATTTTTGTCCCTCTCAACTGGGTTAGTTAGAAGAAGACTGGAAACAATTAAGTGGCTAGCATCTCATATTTCTGTAAGTATCAGTTCCGTAGGCATCATCTCACTATGATACATTTCATATATCAGAAACCCTACTGTTACTTCTCTAATGATTTCTACAGAAAAAAAATTCTCCTTGTGAACCAGATCTTATTGGGTGTCTTATTAAACTAGATGGTCCTCTTGGAGAAACAAGTGGGAACTGTGGCCAGGTCAGCATATTATCATTTCTCTTCAGTCTGGAAACGTTGTCCTTTCTTGGAGAAGTCAAGTGTGGTGACATTGATCCATTCAACTGTAACCCTAAGGTTAGATTATTCTAATCTAATCTATGTGGGGCTCTCTCTGAAGTCAACTCAGAAGCTACAGCTGGTCCAACATGCAACAGCTGGGCTATTGAAAGGCTCCTCATATTGTGATCATATGACACCTATTCTGTGCCAGCTGCATTGGCTGCCAGTGGTTTTCTGAATTCAATTCAAGGTCTTGGTGACTTTTAAAGTCCTACATGGTATGAGACTTACATACCTACTGGACCACCTCAATCCATGTGTGCCCCTGGGTGAATTTAGGTCACCAGGAATGGATCTTCCAATGGTACCAACAATTAAGCTTGTCAAGCTGAAATATATTAGGAAAATATATTTTTCTTTGCTTTGGAATTCTGTTCCTGGGTCCCTGCAAAGTATGACATCCCTGCAGAGAGTCAGGAGGGGATGAAAAGCAGAATTGTTTTGTTGCGTTTTTGGATGTTAAGAAACTCCTCTTGATGGCTGATGATAATTTATTTATTTAATGTATAAAATAAACAGCAAATGGAAAATGTAACACTGATTCTATACCACTTGCAATTGTTGCCAGTGCATTTCCAAAATTGATTGAAAGTAGCAATTGGAATTCCTAAAGTGTTTTGAGACCAATTTAACCTAAAGACCACAGTTATCTGCACTTTACAATAAGTGACGGAGGCACTGCCCAGATACAGACCAGTGAGCCCAAGAACCGAGGCCTTTCTAGTGGTGGCTCTGTCACTATGAAGCTTTTTTCATAGAGAATAGTGTTTGTGTATATTGTTGATTTATTTGAAATCATCATCATTATCATCATCTTCACCATCTTAAAACTGCAGAGTTGTAAGGGACCCTATTTATCACTGAATCCAGCCCCTGTCAAGGAGGCACAAGAGGGGAATCAGACTCCCAACCTCTGGCACCACAGCCAGAGACCTAAACCACTGAATTATCCAGCAGTAGACTAACTAAGTCTTGATGGTTTCAGTTTGCTTTTAATGGAAACTGCTGTTAGTCAACTAGTGGATGGGCTATTGTCAAGTCGGTTTAATGACCGCTACTACTTTATCTTTAGTATTTAAAGTTTTGTTTTCATATTCATGATCTTTGGTTTAGTACTTATTTTTAATTTACAAGCAGATAACAGTTTGTGAATTAAAAACAAACACTAAACCAAGAAGTCTTCAGGATCCAGGCTTTGGGCTTAATTATAAACCATCTCTCCTTAGTTTTACAGATTTGCACAAAAAGAAATATGAGAAAGCCACTTTTGGTAGTGTATCTTTTCTTTACAGTATATCATATCAATGCATCCAGTATGTCAAATATTTCATTTTTAAAAATTATATGTCAGTATATTTTCATTTTATAGAGAGTGGGCAAACAAGTGTCAGAAAATCTGGTTGCCTAGATGTTCTCCTACAATTATTCAGGTAAGGAAACAAAGTTACTGATATCAAAGATATTTTCATACACTTCAATTGCTTTCTCATTATGTTTTATCTCCCCAAAACAGAACAATTCTTTCAGTATCTGAAGTGAATCTTTTGGATCAAAATATTAACCATTATCATCTGTGGTCTTCAGTTTGCAGTACTCTCTGTGCGTGTGTCAATAATCCCCAGAATGGTAACCTTATTTGCTTTCGTTATTTGTCTGCTAGCAAATGTGAGGAAAACACAAGGTTATTTTCAAACACAGTATTAAATATAAATCACTGTTTTCTCATTTACAGAGGACAATCAGAAAATTTGCACTTTGGTTTTTCCACATGCAAAAGACTGGCTACAAAATTGTGTGAAGTCTCAGATAATTCGTCCAATATGCTCATTCATTATGCTCACAGTTGCAAATAATTGTAAGTATCTTACATTGTTGGAATCTTTTGCTTTTCATAGAAGCTTTTACTTTTCTAGTGTGCTTAATCTGCTGCATCTTTTGCACTGAAAAGCAGGATTAGCAACTTTTGTGGCACTTGTGCCTCCACATTTTAGATCGGGGCGGGTAGCTTTAGCCCACTAGATGATTTTGGTCCAGCAAAGAAAATGGTGAAGAATTATAGGAGTATTCTCAAAGGCTTTCACAGCTGGGATCCGATGGTTGTTGTGGGTTTTTCGGGCTGTTTGGCCTTGTTCTGAAGGTTTTGCTTCCTAACGTTTCGCCAGTCTCTGTGGCCGGCAACTTCAGAGGACAGGAGTTAGAACTCTGTGTTCAGATGTAGTGTGTGAGAACCTACAACAACAAATTATAGGAAATCTAATAAAAACATACATGAAAGATTGTAGTTGCCTACCTGGTTGGAATTTGCAGTAGAACCAGCAACTTGCCAGAATAAGTTGAAAAAAATCACGTTTTCCTTACGTTGTTTGGGAATCATCATGAATGTTTTAGTTAAATTGCCACTATAATGAAGGTACATATATTGTTGTACTTCTTACAACGTCTAACAGGCTATGAGAAACTTCCTTTTTAAAATAATCAAAGGCTGCCACTACCAATATTTTCTTCACCTTACGACCTGATCACACTAGTCAAATATACCCCAGTTATACCCCAGTTAGATCATTGCATAAATTTCTGATCACATGACCATGAACAAATAATTTTTCAAGTCAGCTATATACATATTTGTAGTTTACTTCCACGTCACTGGGAGTGTTGTGTAATTTTTTTCCAATGACATATCAGATCATTCCTTACTCGCATTACATGTGTGACCATCCCTATTGGTTCCTTTCTACTAACAAGTCCCTGGGGAAAGCAGCCACCATTATTGCCATGCAGCTGCCCTGTAATTATTTTTAAAAGATATCGTAGCTGGTATATGTTTACATTTGTAAACATATCTCAATGGCTTTACAGCTGGGGAAGTACCCAAACTCTTCCAAGTATGCTAGTGCATTGGTAGGTATTACATCACTCCACTGACTGTCTGGCATGGAAGGGGGGGCTGGGCCCATTATGTGTAATGCATTTCTTCAAGAGTTGCTGGCACCATAGATAAAATGTTCCTGAACGGGAACCCCTTCCCAACATATTGATGTATCAGTAAAATATATAAATTTTTAAAAGTAAGGGGCTGCGCTACCCCAGGAAACAAGAGAGAAAATAAATCAGTTCCACTGTGTAGCAGGCCATAAGATTTCAAATAGGAAGAAATGAATCAGTAATATTAAAATGAATATGAATGCTCTCTATACCATGTGGCTGCGATTCAGTACAACAGAAGTATGGAAAGAATTGTTAGAACTGGGGTACATTTGGCTAGTGTGATCAGGCCCTTAGTCTAAAGACATGGAACTTGGATTTCTGATATTTTTGAGGTGAAGGGAAATATCTGAGAGTTAAACTACAAAAGACAATTCACATTTAGAAGCTGATAGGATGTTTAAGAACATAAGAGCCCTGCTGGATCAGGCCAAGGGCCTGTCTGGTCCATCTTTCTGTATCTCACAGGGGCCCCACCAGATGCCTCTGGGAGCACACAAGACAACTAGATACAGTACCTGTCTCCTGATACAACTCCCCTGCATCTGGCATGTTGAGGTCCCTTCTTTTTTAAGCCTGGAGATTACACATCCCCATCGTGGCTTATAACCTGCGATGGACTTTTCCTCCAGGAATCTGTCCAATCCCCTTTTCAAGGCATCTAGGCCAGATGCCACCACCACATCCTGTAGCATGGAGTTCCGCAGACTGACAACACTCTGGGTCAAGAAATATTTTCTTTTGTCTATTCTCACTCTCCCAGCATTCAATTTACATGGATGTCCCCTGATTCTAGTATTACGCGAGAAGGAAAAGAGCTTCCCTCTATCCACTTTATCCATCCCTTGCATAATTTTATAATTCTCAATCATGTTCCCCCCTCAGGCGCCTTTTCTCTAGACCAGGGGTGTCCACCTTTCACCTTCCCTGGGCCACATTAGAAGATGAAAATTTGGTTTGGGCCGCAACTACATTTGCTTTGGGCCACATGGGGGGCAGCCTTAGCCGTCCTCCGCAGCCCCGCTCCAAGCACGCTTACGAGCAGCTGCGATCTCAGACAGGAGGGGGTCCACCTATTGACGGGGATGGCGCAATGCAGTCATGCAGCCCCCCTGTCCCCTCCCCTCGCACTCCTTTCTTCCTTCTGTCTCTCCCCCTCTACTGTTGTGACAGCCCCAGCCATATTCCGGCCGCAAGCGACAGCAGTGTAACTTGAAACTTTGGAATTTCTTTAAAAATAAAAAAATTGCACTGGGCCGCATTACGAGCTGACCTGGGCCGCATGCGGCCCTCGGGCCACAGGTTGGACAAGCCTGCTCTAGACTAAAGAGCCCCAAACGCTGTAGCCTTGCCTCATAAGGGAGGTACCCCAGCCCAGTCATCATTTTAGTCGCTCTCTTCTGCACCATTTCCAGTTCCACAATGTCTTTTTTGAGGTGCGACGACCAGAACTGTACGCAATACTTCAGGTGCGGCCTTATCAGCATTTTGTACAATGGCTTTATAATGTTGGCTGTTTTATTTTCAATCCCCTTTTGAATGATTCCTAGCATGGAATTGGCCTTCTTCACTGCCGCCGCACAATGGGTTGACACTTTCATTGAGCTTTCCACCAGCACACCAAGATCTCTTTCCTGATCCGTCATGGACAGCTCAGAACCCATCAACTGATCACTAAAGTTTTGATTTTTTTTTTGCCCCAATGTGCATTACTTTACATTTTCTTATACTGAAACGCATTTGCCATTTTTTGCCCATTCTCCTGGTTTGGAGAGATTCTCCTGGAGCTCTTCACAATCCCTTCTGGTCTTCACCACCCGGAAAAGTTTCGTGTCATCTGCAAACTTGGCCACCCCACTGCTTATCCTTGTCCCCTGGTCATTTATGAACAGGTTGAAAAGCACCGGTCCCAGGACAGATCCCTGGGGCACTCCACTCTTCACCTCTCTCCATTGTGAAAATTGCCCATTGACACCTACTCTCTGTTTCCTGGTTCTCAACCAATTCTCAGTCCATAAGAGGACCTGCCCTCTTATCCCCTGACTGAAGTTTTCTCAGCAGCCTTTGGTGAGGGACCATGTCAAACGCCCTCTGAAAATCCAGATGGACAATATCCACTGGTTTGCCTGCATCCACATGTCTCTTGACCTTTTCAAAGAATTATTACCTTTACAGAGCACATCCTGATTTTCCCTCAGCAAGGCTTGTTCTTTTATGTGTTTTAAGATTTTATCTTGGACGAGACTTTCCATCATCTTCCCAGGAACAGACGTTAGGCTAACCGGCCTGTAGTTTCCTGCCCCCCCTTCCATTTTTAAAGGTGTGCCTTCTATCCAATTTGATTTAAAATTCTGGTTACATTTAAATTAACTGACAGAATCACAATCTGATGCTTGCAGAAAGTTGCCAGCTTCTGTTTTTTTATTCGTCCTCATCTCTAATTGGAATGTAACACCTTCACCTAATTCACCTAACTGCACTTATTGTGTGCAGGCATCCTTCAGTCTTGAGAGACTATGGTAATGTGCTCTGAATAGGGGTCTTGGAACAGTGTCTTGTGTGGCTGAGGAGGCCAGTTCAAGAGTGACCATTCCTTCCACACTGAAGACAAATACAATCTGCCCCCTGTCCAGCTCCTTGATTTTGCTGGTTTGGGGACTGCCTCTTTGCCTCGGCCTGCTGCACAAGGGTCTCTTCAAAATGGAGAGGCCATGCTACACCGCCTGCCTCCAGGCTGAATGCTCCAATGTCAAGGTTTCCCATCTGCTGAAGTCCATTCCTAAGGCCTTCAGATCCCGCTTGCAGATATCCTTGTATCACACTTGTATAGTACTTAACATATTACAGTGGTGCCTCACTTAACGATGTTAATTGGTTCCAAAAAAACCATCGCTATGGAAAACATCATTAAGCGAAACACCATTTCCCATAGGAATGCATTGAAAACTGGTTAATCCATTCCAATGGGAACGGATTACCGTCCTTAAGTGAAAATCCTCATAGGAAACATCGCTAAGTGAAACAATGTTTCCCCCAACGGAAAGCCATTCAAAAGCATTGCAGCTGGCTGCAGTGCTTTTGAATGGCTTTCCGATCTCCGTTTTCGCTAATTTTTAAGTGTCTTAAAATGTTTGAAACCTGTTTTAAATGCTTGGAATCGGTAGTCCCCCTTGTGAAACATGTGCAAACTTAATTTGGCTCTGTTCTGAGTCTTCGTTAATTTTTGGTGATTTTTTGTTTTCCCCATTTAAATCCATTGAACTGTCCCTTCAATGGATTAAAATGGGGAAAACAAAAAATCACCAAAAATTAACAAAGACTCACAACAGAGCCAAATTAAGTTTGCACATGTTTCACAAGGGGGACTACCGATTCCAAGCATTTAAAACAGGTTTTAAACATTTTAAGACACTTAAAATGAGCGAAAACAGAGATCGTTAAGTGAAAATCCCCCATAGAGAACATCGTTAAACGATGCGGAAAATTCCTCCAAGAAACACATCGTTAAGTGAATTCTTCGTTAAATGAAGCAATAGCTAAGCGAGGCACCACTGTATCTATTTTTTTAGCTGCACTAGGCTTCTGAATAAATAGAATAAGCTGCCTTGTGCAAGGGACAGAGACAGGATATCAATTAATGAAATAAATTGAATAAATAAACATTATTTTATTTTATTTATTAGATTTTTACTCCGCCCCTCTAGACAATGTCTACTCGGGGCAGCTTACATGGATAAAAACGCAAGAGTATAACATGTATAAAATCATTCGAAATACACTTATAACAATTACAGTGGGGTCTTGACTTGAGAACTTAATCCGTATTGGAAGGCGGTTCTCAAGTCAAAAAGTTCTCAGGTCAAATCTGCATTTCCCCTAGGAATGCATTGAAAACCATTTGATCCGTATCTGCTCTTTTCCGTCCATAGAAACTAATGGGAAGCTGCTATTCTGCCTTCGACCACTAGAGGGGGATATTTTGTTTCTTTTTTTCTTAGGTCAAGAAAGGTTCAGGGAAGGCAGGGAAAATACAGTCCAGGCAGTACCAGGCAGTCTGAAGACTCCCAATCCACTCTCTAAACGCTGGGAGGAGTGAGGAAGCAGACAGGCACCCTTTTCACTGGCCAACAGTTAACTGAAAGTTCAAATTTTGCACTTTTCCTGCCTCCCACATGGTTTTTTTTCAGTTCTCAACTCAAATCTAAGTATGTAAGTCAAGTCAATATTTTCCTATGAGAGCGGTTCTTAAGTCAAAATGTTCTTAACTCAAGCCGTTCTTAAGTCAAGACCCCACTGTAGTTCCAAACAACACAGTACCAAGATGGCATGACTCATGAGGAAAAGAAAAAATATATATATATATATAGAAATCACTTAATGTGACTGGAGGGAAGGCCTGCTTGAATAGCCAAGTCTTTAACTGGCTTTTGAAAACACCCAGACATGTTGTGGGTTTTTCGGGCTCTTTGGCCGTGTTCTGAAGGTTGTTCTTCCTAACGTTTCACCAGTCTCTGTGGCCGGCATCTTCAGACGACAGGAGTAGCACTCTGTCCAGCAGTGCTACTCCTGTCGTCTGAAGATGCTGGCCACAGAGACTGGTGAAACGTTAGGAAGAACAACCTTCAGAACATGGCCAAAGAGCCCAAAAAACCCACCACAACCATTTGATCCCAGCCATGAAAGCCTTCGTGAATACAAAATAAACATTAGTTTATGTCTTTAAATCAATTAGATTTATGAATAAGTTGCCAGTTCATGGATGATACACATTTTTTAAAGTCAGCTTCCTATGTCTAATTTAAAGTGTTAAATAATTCAGGACAAGAAAGAAAGAGCTTAAAGAGCATTGGAAAAACAGCAACAGGCAATTCTAACTCCTTGCAGTGCTTCAAGGCTATACATCTCCTGCCCTGGGAGAGTAGGTTGCCCCCTCCTCGTTATTCTTTCACTGGCAGGCAAAGACAAGCTTTTGGGCCTGTCCGAGCTGCAAAGAAAAAGGTTTTTAACTGCACTTTTCTTTTCTTCTTTAAAACTTTTAAATATGTGTATGTTTATTGTCATTTTTGTTTTTAAAGCATTTTAAATGTAATAATCAATTCTTATTACTATCTGTTTAATTAAATGTTTAATTTTTTAGTTTATATTACTCTCTCCTGACCCAACATTTTGTAACTTTCCTTGGGACACTGAACTGTGGAATAAATAAATAATTAAATAAACATTACAACGTATAATAGATGCATAATCCTCATACATTATATAATGTATGTAAACCATTTTAGAGCAGTAGGCAGAGTTCCCCAAAGCAAACAAAGGAAAAACAAAGTGCTCCCACATCAGCTTCTGTGAGGATGATGACTCACAAGGAGAAAGCAAGCATTTAGTTGGAGAGAATCTGGGGGCTTATCAAATCCAATACACACACATGTGCATAAATGCACAAAGAATTATGTTTAATTCCTTTTTTGAATCAGTAGAACTAGCTTTAGGATGCCCTGAAAAACTGAAATGTTATCCCTCCCCGCAGCTCTGGGCAGTCCTTGTATATTCAGGCAAAGATCAGAATTATGTGCTTAGTCTTCTTCCTTGTTATGGCAGGAATCTTTGACACATATCAGAATTCTTAAATGTTGCAGGGTTCAAGTTATAAGTATAGTTGAGATGAAGAGAGTATGTTGCCTTTTCATCAATGTATTTAAGTCAACAGAAGTTGCTTTCTTTGGATCGTTTTTATTTTAACTACTATTGAAGATAGGTACCAAAATAAGTAATTTTTCAAAACCAAATGTTTTGGACTTTACAGGTTAGGGCTGGTACTTTGAATTGTGCCAGGAAATGGCTCAGCAGCCAGTGGAGCTGCTCCAACGGAGGGTTATGTGATCCATGTTTTGACTAAGCCTAAACCTTTTGAATTAAAACACACTATAAACAGTATAGTTAATAACTTTTGTGTTGTTTCCTTTTTCAAGCAAGAATTCAGCAATTTTTTGTTTCTCTTGGTGGACTGGCTGTTTTGGACAATCTTCTTGACAAACTAATACCCAAATCATTTGAAAACTGTTCAAATACAAAACTTGCAGTCATCGTGACAAAAACCTTGGATGCTTGCATCGCTGATAACCGTGAGTGAACAGAACTAAATATATTTCTATATACTAATATCTGCAGTTTTTTTTGAAATCACAGATATGCTCAAGTACCACTCAGACTCATATCTCTTTACAAAATAAGAGATTATAGCCACAGCCATTTATTGTTCATACTGCCAGCATCTGCCTTGGTTTCTGACTTTGTATTAATATTGTTACCACAAACTTCATTAAAATGATTTCAGGCTGGGTCAGCGTAAGAGATACTGCAAGAAAGGTTAAGTGAGCTTCAACTTCTCTTTTGCAAAAATCTAAGTGTTCTTCTATGTGAGAAAGTGTGAGCAATTAATTCCTGCTCTCCCCTGCATTACCCTCCCCATAAGCTCTAAAAACCTGGTCTAGGATCTTTGGAAACCCTATGAAATGGGTTTTCAATTCTGTAACTACAAAGGAAATTGCGAGAGAAGGCCCAAGACTACTGTAAACATAACATTGGGGGTTACTCCTTTCTCTAGTGCACTTCTGCTCCCCACATGTAATGTTTTATCAATCTTGTGCTTAGTTGCGGTCAAAACAGATGTTATAGTGAGTCTGTCATCAGAAGCAAAATTCTCTTAGAAGTTAAATTTGTTTGTTTTATCTTATGAAAATGTCCAACTCCAGAGAATCTGAAGGTAGCATCTACTCTAGTGATCTCTTGAAGCTGCTTCTGATCTCAAGCAGCTTCAAGAGAAGCTTGAGATAACTGGAAACACAAATGCAGCATATTTTTTTAAAGTTTTGAGTTATTTTTCACTGTAATTTGTGTTTAATGTGCATATTTCTCTTTTTTGTGTGTCAATAGCTGTAGTTGGAGTTTCCTTGCCAAAGTATAATATTGTGCCAAAATTATTGACACTTCTTTCTCACAACATTCTGGATTCAGGAGATCGATTTAGTCTTATTCTTACTCTTGGACATTGTACAGATAACTGTGGTAGGATTCTGTTTTATTTTTATAAAATTTTGTCATTTTTAAACATTTAAGAGATATAGGTTGCATTAGATTCCTATGCATAATTATCCTATCTACCTAATCATTAACCATGAATGATCAAAACCAAGCTTCCTTCTAAGGTGCATGCCTGTACATGCATGTGCACGACTCTAACACCCCCCCCCCCCGACTTCTTCATCCTCACTTCACCGACAACAATTATTTTCAGCTCCTTCCACAATGGAAGCCCGCACTGGGAGGGGATATCATGCATGGGTGAAGTCTCATGCACGAGGGATAGAGCCCTGGCCAGCAGGACTGAAAATTAGAGGGAGCATTGATCAAAACTGCTTGCACTAGAATTTCAGTGTACAACTATCCTATCTAATTGTGGATGACTACAACTGATGTTATATTAGCATTCCACAATACATACGTATTATGTATATATATAAATTATGTATATGTGTTGTCCTTGGTCCCCTTCCTTGCCATACTTTTTTCACATCACAAAGAACTGCCCCTGTGATACCACAAGAAGCCATTCCCTTATCCCTTATAAAGCAGCACGCTTTATCTTGGGTTGCAGCCCTGAAATTTCAGGGAATGAGATGCTGCTGATCTGGCAATTCTAATATGTAAAATATGTAAGTAAATTATCACATGGCTGCCTTACCTTATTTCTGCCTTTTGTTTCTGAACTGCAGTACTCAACTGCAGGGGTAGCATTTAGAAGGAATAACTGAAAGCTTACTGGGCAGTTTGTTAACTTTTTTTAATGGCTGGGTCTACTATTAAGCTGCTGCTTCAGGCAGCTGGTTTTGGGCATTAGCAAGAATAGCTACTGATTAACAGTTTAATTGGTTAATAGTGTAATAATTATAATTATAATTATTTTAATAAATAAATGATAAAGAGAAAACTGCCGTAATCTAGCAGCTTCTAGAAAGTATTGATAAACAACTGCCAAATGATAAATTGGAGTTGCTAGGAGAAGCAATGTATGAAGTGTTCCTTAAGTGCTGAAGTTTTACACTGAAATGCGCAACATCCCCAAATTTATTGGGAGGATGGAGGGCTGCAATGAAATTGATATAAATGAAGTCATAAGGGAATATGTTACTGTTTGTATGCAGATAACTCAGAAATGATTGTAGAGAAAATTCAAAATTATTGCATTTAATTGCATACCTATTGCCTTTTCTTCTGATGTTATTGCAAAGTACTGTTAATTAACTGTACAGTTTGGATAAATACATTTTACTGGGGTGAATGCAATCTTTTTAGAGGACAATCAGTACACTCTGGTGAAGAACAATGGTCTCCCAGTTATGATTCAAGCACTAACTGAATCACAGGATGAAGAACTCTGCAAAGCTGCTATCTTTGTGTTGCAAAACTGCAAACCAACCAGTAAGAATATGATTATAATGATTACTTTTAAAAAAATATTTCAAGGACAAGTTTCTAAATAGTCACATGCCTAGTTATCTGTGACGAGTAAGATTTGCATTTAGGTCTTGGAAGGCTTTGTAAATTATAAATCAGTTTTTCTTCTCTCTTTCTTTGTGCATCTCTTAGGCTACTAACAGTCTTTTAGGGTTATAGTTTAGCATCAATAGATACTGTTGTTAGGCATCCTTCAGTCTCGAAAGACTATAGTAACGTGCCCTGTATGGAGGACTTGGAACAGCATCTAGTGTGGCTGAGGAGGCCAATTCGAGAGTGACAATCTCTTCCACACTGAAGACAAATCCAGTCTGTCCCCTGTCGAACTCCCTGGTTTTTCTGCTTTTGTTACTTCCTCTTTGCCTCGGCCTGCTGGACAAGGTTCTCTTCAAATTGGGAGAGGCCGTGATGCAACGCCTGCCTCCAGGCTGAACGCTCAGATGTCAGGGTTTCCCATCTGTTGAGATCTATTCCTAAGGCCTTCAGATCCCGCTTGCAGATATCCTTGTATCGCAGCTGTGGTCTCCCTCTGGGGCGATTTCCCTGCACTACTTCTCCATACAGGAGATCCTTTGGAATCCGACCATCAGCCATTCTCACGACGTGCCCAAGCCAACATAGACATCGCTGTTTCAGTAATGTATACATGCTGAAAATTCCAGCTCGCTCTAGGACTACTCTGTGTGGAACTTTGTCCTGCCAGGTGATACCAAAAATCCATCGGAGGCAACGCATATGGAAGGTGTTCAACTACATTATAAAGGGTATATAAACCAAATTATAACAGCACAAAAACAACTTATCTGGAAAAAGTATGAGTAACTTTGTATTTAAACCCTCAGTAGCAATAAAATCTACACAAAGGGATACTAATCCATTCTGAATAGGTAAGACAAATTCACCTTTGAAGACTTGAAACAAACAGACTTTGACTGAACAAATATTCTGTTTTGGATGGTTAAGTAGTTTCATGCATCAATAATGAGTTAGGCATTTTGCTTTTCAGATCATATACTGTTTCAGTATACCCAGTATTCTGACATCTGTTATTCACACACTGCATTGCATTTTAAGTGGAGAATAGCTTTGGTGAATTGTATTAATAAATGGAACATTTAAATATTTTACTGTGTGGTGTTAGTGAATTAAAGTGGACTGGAATGAGACACTTACAGTCAGACATCTACACCATGTTTTACTCTGAAAATTGCATACTCAGCAGAAATGGAGTGGCTGTAATATGGAGGCAAGACATAGGACAGACAGTTAGAGGCTATAATGCAAGCTGTGACTGGATAATATCAATCAGACTTCTGGGAAAATCCATCAACATAATCATCATTCAAGTCTAAGATCCTTCAGCATATGCTGAAGGAGATGAAATGGAAAGTTTTTATTCAATCATCCATGAGGAAAGTAACCACACACCAAAACAAGACATGACTGGAACACAACAGTAGAAAACAAAAACAGAACTGAATTTTGTTAGAATATTTGGTCTAGGGGACATAACAGAACCAGGAGAACAACTTGTAGAGTTCTATGAAGCCAACAATTTATTGTTGCAAATACATGCTTCAAACAAACAAAAAGACAACTGTAATAGTAGACATCACCATAAATCAATTAGACTATGTAATTGGGATCAGGAGACAAAAAAGCTGTAATCTTTCCAAAACAAGACCAGGAGCACATTGTGGTACTGATCATGAACACTTACCATAATATGAAATGTTAGAATGAAGCTGAAGAAGCGCACTAAAATAATCCAAGTGCCAAAACATAATTTAAACAATATTTCTGATTAATCTAACTCCATATAAAGAAGAGATCTGCATTAGTAAGCGGAATTGATTCTGAACTGGAACTGTGAATTGAAACCAGAGATACTATTAGGTGAGAATGCAAAAATACAATGCTTGTAGTAAAAAGAGAAAAAACTCCTAAATAGATGATAGAAGAAAAACTTAATATTGTTAAGGACAGATGAAAAAAAGTAAAAGGTGACATAGATCAGAATCCTGAATGCAGCTTTTCAGCAACTGTAGCATAGAGACAAAGAGTACTGTCACAATAGCCAGCACAAAGAAATAAACTAAACAATGAAAGAGAAGAAACAAGATATCTCTTCCAGAAGATCCAAGAAAAGGAAATTTAAACTTAGATTAAAAATGCTGAAAGACCAACAGAGAAGCACTCTATCTGGGATAAAATACAAAAAGCCTAAAAATAGCATACTATAGACCTATACAGAAGAGATGAAAGGATGACAGATTCCATTGAAGAGGAATGCTATAATGAAGAACTTGCAATTTCTACGGGCACATGAGCCATAAGTCACCAGATTGCTACTCCCCCCCCTGCAGCCAAACCTCAAGAGGTGGCTGCAGCTGCAGTGCTGGCGCTTCAACAGGCAGTGGGCCAGGATCCAGAGCAGCTGGTGCTGGTGGCGGATCTGGAGTGGGGTCTCAAGGCACCTCCGTGCCCAGGATTCTCCCTTCCACTGCCACTTCCGGTTCTGCCGCTGCCACAGCACACTATCTGCTGTCTCTCCCTCTCCCCCCCCCCCCAGTTCGGGCACTCGGGCCCTGGACTGACAGAAAGATGAGCAAATGGGTCCTAGAGCAAATCAAGTCTGAACTATTTCTGGAGACAAAAATGATGAAACTAAGGCTGTCCTACTTTGGGCATATCATGAGAAGACAAGATTCTCTAGAAAATGCAATAATGCTGGGAAAGACTGAGGGCATCAGGAAAAGAGGAAGACCAAACACAAGATGGATTGGCCCCCAAGAGGAAGCCAAAAGCTTGAGTTTACAAGAATTGAATCGAGATCTCTCATTTACAGGGTTGCCATATGTTAGAGGTGACTTGACTGCATGTAATAACAACAGCTCCAACAAAAATAATAAAGAACCCCCTGTAAGACCAAATATGAGATGAATTGACTTCCTAAATGAAGCCACAACTTTGAGTTTACAAGAGCTGAGCAGGGCTGCTGAGCACAGGACATTTTGGAGATCACTCATTCAAAGGGTCTCTATGTGATGTCGAGTTGGGGTGACTCAACATCACATAACAACATTCATAAATATCTGTGAAGAAATTGAGAAAATAGGGGAACGTAGAACACATAATCCATCAAATTTTGAGGTTTCTTTGTGAGTGCCTGGGAAACCTGACTAAGAAGGCAATTGTGAATATCAGCCAAGAAGGAAGGGGGAAATGACACTTTCAGTTGATTTCCAGACAGGACCTTTGTCTCTTGTCATCAAAAGCTAGTCTGCTTCCTTCCCTGTTGTTGCTGATTAGTCATTAAGTCATATCCGACTCTTCATGACCCCATGGACCATAGCACGCCAGGCCCTCCTGTCTTCCACTGCCTCCCGGAGTTTGGTCAGATTCATGTTGGTAGCTTCGATGATGGTGTCCAACCATCTCATCCTCTGTCGTCCCCTTCTCCTCTTGCCTTCACACTTTCCCAACATCGGGGTCTTTTCCAGGGAGACTCCTCTTCTCATGAGATGGCCAAAGTATTGGCGCCTCAGTTTCAGGATCTGTCCTTCCAGTGAGCCCCCAGGGTTGATTTCCTTCAGAACGGATAGGTTTGTTCTCCTTGCAGTCCAGGGGACTCTCGAGTCTCCTCCAGCACCACAATTCAAAAGCATCAATTATTTGGCAACCAGCCTTCTTTATGGTCCAGCTCTCACTTCCATACATCGCTACTGTAAAAAACATAGCTTTGACTATGCGGACCTTTGTCGGCAAGGTGATGTCTCTCCTTTTTAAGATGTTGTGTAGGTTTTCCATCGCTTTCCTTCCAAGAAGCAGGTGTCTTTTAATTTTGTGGCTGCTGTCACCATCTGCAGCGATCATGGAGCCCAAGAAAGCAAAATCTGTCACTGCCTCCATATCTTCCCCTTCTATTTGCCAGGAGGTGATGGGGCCAGTGGCCATGATCAGAGTTTCAGACCATTTTTTGCACTCTCCTCTTTCACCCTCATTAAGTGGTTCTTTTATTCCTTCTCCCTTTCTGCCATCAGAGTGGTATCATCTGCATATCTGAGGTTGATATTTTTCCGGCAATCTTAATTCCGGCTTGGGATTCCTCCAGTCCTGCCTTTCGCATGATGTATTTGGCATATAAATTAAATAAGCAGGGAGGCAATACATAGCCGTGTCGTACTCCTTTCCCAATTTTGAACCAGTTGTTCCATATCCAGTTCTAACTGTTGCTTCCTGTCCCACATATAGATTTCTCAGGAGATAGATAAGGTGGTCAGGCACTCCCATTTCTTTAAGAGCTTGCCATAGTTTGTTGTGGTCCACACAGTCAAAGGCTTTTACATAGTGAATGAAGCAGAAGTAGATGTTTTTCTGGAACTCTCTGGCTTTCTCCATAATCCAGCGCATGTTAGCAATTTGGTCTCGAGTTCCTCTGCCCCTTCAATATCCTGCTTGTACTTCTGGGAGTTCTCAGTCCATATACTGCTGAAGCCTTCCTTGCAGGATTTTGAGCATAACCTTGCTAGTGTGTGAAATGAGTGCAATTGTACAGTAGTTGGAGCATCTTTGGCACTGCCCTTCTGTGGGATTGGGATGTAGACTGATCTTTTCCAGTCCTCTGGCCACTGTTGAGTTTTCCAGACTAGCTGGCAGATTAAGTGTAGCACCTTAACAGTGTCGTGTTTTAAGATTTTTAGTAGTTTCACTGGAATGCCATCACCTCAACTGGCCTTGTTGTTAGCCATGCTTTCTAAGGCCCTCTTGAATTCACTCTCCAGGATGTCTGGCTCAAGGTCAGCAACCACGCTATCTGGGTTGTCTCGGACATCCAAATCTTTCTGGTATAATTCCTCTATGTATTTTTGCCACATCTTCTTGATGTCTTCTGCTTCTGTGATGTCCCTACCATTTTTGTCCTTTATCATGTCCATCTTTGCACAAAATGTTCCTTTAATATCCCCAATTTCCTTGAACAGATCTCTGGTTTTCTCTTTCTATTCTTTTCCTCTATATCTTTATGCTGTTCATTTAAGAAGGCCCTCTTGTCTCTCCTTGCTATTCTTTGAAAGTCTGCATTCAATTTTCTGTAACTTTCCCTATCTCCCTTGCATTTTGTTTCCCTTCTCTGCTTTTTGTAAAGCCTCGTTGGACAGCCACTTTGCTTTCTTGCATTTCCTTTTCTTTGGGATGGTTTTTGTTGCTGCCTCCTGTACAATGTTATGAGCCTCCATCCATAGTTCTTCAGGCACTCTGTCCACCAAATCTAGTTCCTTAAATCTGTTCTTCACTTTCACTTCCTTCCCTGTAGTTATACGAATTGAGAGAGAATTAAAGCTGTGTGAAAGGAAGAGGGAAGTGCTTTTGTTTTGGTAGATTAAGATGTTGAGAAAAACAGTTCGGAATGGGTTGTTTAAGGTTCAGTGACTTTGCCTATCTGTAAGGAAAATGCAGCTTTGTCCAACTCAGCCTGACTCTTGAACAGGGAGGCTTTTTCCAAATGCTGTCTGAGCACTGGAGGATGCATTTTGTACATGCCTTGAAACTACACTGACTCTACACTAAGGTGTGAAGAAGTAGTTTCTTTTATAGATCCTGTAGGACGATCGATTGATCGATTGATGGATCGATCAGTAACACCCTAAGTAACCTTGTGTCACTCTTCTGAGGGGTCAATAGTTGAAGGCTTTGATGTGTAACATTATATACATCCTTTGTTTTTATGAAACAAAATCATTTTTTTGTCTCTTTCAAATAGTGGAAAAATTGTCGTTGAAATTAGCTGAACATTCAATAATAGAGGATGATGTAGGAAATCTGGAAGTAAGTTTGCAAAACAAAGAGAGGAATCTTGAAGACTACAGGAACGAAGCAAAAGAAATATGGTATAAAATTAAAAGTCTTGAAAATGAACATCAAAAGGTACTTCTCCCTCTTTTTAAAAAGCCATAACTGGAGCATTGTGCTAACATCCAGGAAATACAGATTTAATGCAGGCAAGAAATTGATATCTGTGTGGATTACAAAAAAGGATTATCTCTGATAATCTGAATTTATTAAGTATTCTTAGCTGGATGACTACAATTCTGATATTTGGATTTAAGCCACTTGCACCTATATTTCATGAACAATAAAGTAATTTGTGATCAGTTCAAACAAATGCAGTGTGATATAGTATGAGTGCATAGTATCTGACACAGCAAACTTTATTCTCCAAACTAGTACAAAGTTGATTCAGGTTATCTTGAAAGTTTTGTGGACTGGATCCTCATTCTTTCCAGAACCAGCATGTGGAATTTTGCAAGTATTACCTCCAGGACATATTCAGAGCAAGAATAAAGAATTATTTTTGCATGGAAAAGAATAAAAACCTTACATTGTTTATAGCCCCACAGTGCTTTAAAGAAAAATTGTGTTGTGGACTGTCAAGTTGCAGTGAACCTGTGATAAGCCTAAAAGGGTTTCAAGCTATGTGAGATATATGAAGAGTTGTTTTATCATTGCCACTCCTCCCCCCCTCGCCATGAGTTTCCATAGACAAGGGAGAATTTGAACCCAGGTGTCTTGAGTTTTAGTCCATTGCTCTGTCAACTACACCACACTGATATCCCCTATTTACCTTTTTAAAAATGCAAACTTACTAGAATGTTTTCCTCTGCTCATATTCACTTCTTCATTTTCATGGTAATCCAGCATGAGCCCATCTGTTCCTACATTTCTCCTAAGTATTTAATTATTGATATCCCTGGTAAGTACTGATTTATGCATATTTTAAAGATGTTCATTAGTCATGGTTTAGAATATCCCATTTAAAAAACTTTAATTTGTTTTTTTTAAACAAATTTTGAGGATTTCTTAGGGTGAATTATCCTAGCCTGGATCAGTCTTGATTGTGCTAAACAGGGTTGCTTTGAGAAGTGGTATGTCATTTGGGGCAATCCTTATATCCACATGCAGGGATCAACCACAAACACCTCAAGTTACCCTGTTTGTTGTTGTTGTTTAGTCGTTAAGTCGTGCCCGACTCTTCATGACCCCATGGACCAGACACGCCAGGCCCTCCTGTCTTCCACTGCCTCCCGGAGTTTGGTCAAATTCATGTTGGTAGCTTCGGTGACACTGTCCAACCATCTCATCCTCGGTCGTCCCCTTCTCCTCTTGCCATCACACTTTCCCAACATCAGGGCCTTTTCCAGGGAGTCTTTTCTTCTCATGAGATGGCCAAAGTATTGGAGCCTCAGCTTCAGGATCTGTCCTTCCAGTGAGCCCCCAGGGTTGATTTCCTTCAGAACGGATAGGTTTGTTCTCCTTGCAGTCCAGGGGGCTCTCAAGAGCCTCCTCCAGCACCACAATTCAAAAGCATCAATTCTTTGGCAGCCAGCCTTCTTTATGGTCCAGCTCTCACTTCCATACATCGCTACTGTAAAAACCATAGCTTTGACTATGCAGACCTTTGTGGGCAAGGTGATGTCTCTGCTTTTTAAGATGCTGTCGAGATTTGTCATTGCTTTCCTCTCAAGAAGCAGGCATCTTCCAATTAAAAGGCAATTTCCTCCCCTCTCTTCTGGCCTAGCCATTCCTGCACAAGCCAACAGGCCTGAGTTTCAAAGGCAACTGAAATAATCATCCCCCTCATTTTCTAGTTTCCTGACATACATCTCACTCTGACTCCCAACTATCAAGATGATTTTGGTCTAATTTTCTTGAGCCTTCAGAAGACGTTTCTTGATAAGTAGCTGTGTCAGTCTTGTGCAAATGAAAACAATATAGATTGGAGTGATGCCTTAAAGATTAACCACTCACAATTTCAAACTTTTGTGGAGATTGTCCCCTTCATCAAATGGGTTATGTCCATTAACATTTATAGCTTTATTGTTTAAATAAAACATTGTTTTGTTATGCATTTTTATCTCTTTCTTTTGATTTATATTTTTAAATACAGGAGAAAATGAGAAGAAAAGCATTTAATAATGATAATGCTCAAGAAGCAATTCTGCAGAATACATCAGTGCATTTAAAAGCAAATGCAAGCAAGCAACTCTCTAACAATGGGGTGGCTTGTACAAAAACTGAAGCAAATTCCTCATCTCCTCAGCTGATTATTACAGAATGTATAAAAGGCTCTTCCAAGAATGAACTACTAAAGCCTGCCAACAGAAATCCAATTGATGCGTCAGTCAGTCAAAACGAACACAATAACTGTTTTCATTCTAAAAGCAGTATAGCAAAAAGAAATGAAGTCCATTTTACAAATAAAAGTGTTATTTGTGAATCTAGTAAATCTGAGATTCAGGCAAGGTACTGTATGAAGGATTATAGATAAAAAGATACATTACTACTTTTTAAACACAAGTATAAGTTACATTTTCAGAAAAAAACAACTATTGAATCCAGGCTGCCAGATTGTAGAGAAGACTCATTGAAATCAGTGGGATTTAACTCTGTCATTATGTATTTGGGTCTTATTGATTTCAGATAATGTCTTAAGTCCAGTTCTAACCTGTAAAACATCAAAGTGGCATTTTGAATAGTTAGATGTAAATTACCTCTTAAAATTCATGGGAGAGTGCTATAAATATTCAAAGCTATACATGCAAATAATAGAGGCTTGGGAAAACATATAATCAAAGTTGGTGTAAATATCTCGGAGAGACTATATATTGAGGCAGCTTTTTCTTTGATATGGCTGACACAATTGCTGCTACAGTTTTCTACAGCAGTTCTAAACATGGAAAATATATTTGCCTCTTTCAGGACAATAGCTCCAGCCCAGTTGCAGGAAGTATTGAAAGATAAAATGTACATGGTCAACACTTCACGTATCTGCAAGAAGAAACACTATTGTAGCACATGGTATGGAACTTACCTACCTTATAGGTGTGGAACTATGAAGATGCTTTCAGATAAGAGTTTTTTTTCATGCAACCACCTTGTCTTATTAGTAGACTTTTACTGATGTCAAGACATCATAGCTTGGTAGTTCAGCTGTGATTTCCTTCCACTCTTTTTTTCTCACAAAAATTTATTAAAAACTATGAAACATCTACACAAGGTCTTCTGATTAAATCCTGTTGCTTGACGTAGTAAATCACACTAGATTAGGCCCACTGAATCAGTAGGGATTGGGTGAGTTAACTCCTCCATAAAATCCATTAGTTCAGATGGGCGTATTCTAATTGCAGCTTACTTTGGTATAGTCCAAGGTGCCCCCAATCATAAAACACTTCTTAATATTCTGTACCTGGAAAACTCTGACAAGGATCGCCATAAATCAGAATTGACTTGACGCCACATTATTATTATGTGGTATAGTAAATTACAACTAGAGTAGACATACTTGGATGAATGGAATGTACAGAGGAGTTCACTCACTAAATATCCATTGATTAATGGGCCTACACTTGTATATGTTAAGCCCAGGATTTCAACCATTGTCTTAAAGCATTTGGAGACGGCACCAGTGTTTCTGATGTATTGCTCCAACCTGATCAACGTATTAAACAGGAATGGGGACCCAAGTTGCAGGACTTGCTGTCAGGTCAGACTTAAGACGCACTGGTGACTCAGCTTGGAATCTACTCAGGTCTCTTTTTCCAATGACTTTGACTCAACTTGAAACCCACCCTCCCTCCCTTTTTTTCTGTGGAAAAAGGCTTGTTTTTAATAGAGATTTGGACTTTGTGCTTGAGACTCAGGACTTGGCACCAAAGGCTCAGACTCAGACCCAAAGATTTGCCAATATCCCTGATATTAAATGTATTGGTCATTCGGCACTTGAGTTGGATTCATGAAAAAATGCAGGCTTGATGTAAAACTAAAAGAAGACCCTTTTCAGATGAAATGCAGAAGAATCATGCATTCTCTTACAGTGGAGGAGGGCGTCCTTAGATTGGGTTGTCTCTCTGTCTTGCTCCAATACATCTGTGCCTTCTAGTGAGTAGGAACAATCTAGGCTGTTTGGTCACTACCTCTGCTCCATCAGTTTCTTCAAGGTGTGAAAAAGTCTCTCTTTTTTTTGTCTGATAAAATATCCAATTGTTCTTCAACGTGGTTCTCTATGAATCCACACTGATGGGTTTACAGCACCTGCGCTGGTCCTCTCGGAATCTTCCAGAGCTATAGGGAAGAAGTAACAAAGTTTAGGTTGCCCTGTATTGCGCACGCTCCGCCCGCCAAAGCCTCAGTTCCATTTTTCCGCCCGCGGAGTTGGAACCTCTCAGATCAGAGCTCTTTCAAAATTGCTTATTTTACTGCCTTTCGATTCAATTTTGGCTACACCGTCTATCCAAACTTCTGTTGCCCTGACTACGGACTGCCTGACCTGTCTTTTGCCTCTGGAGATTACAGCAAGTACTTGATTGTTTCATTGATCCTAATTGCGGCCTAGTGGCCGCCCACTGAGGCGCCACGCGCCTCCCTGACTCTTTCAATTTACATCCCTTCAACTAGTTTCCCACGCTATTCAGCTTATGTCAGCGAAAAAGGGACCATTCAGCCAATGTTCGTCGTGTTCCAGAAAGCTACCTTTTCAGGACGGGCATTCTCTCTGTCTTTTTTTGTCTTGGGGAGACACATTCTACTGCCCATTGAAAACACTGCAAGGACTTTACCAAAGCGTCGTTAAAAGCCCGCCAACAGCACCTGAAATATTTCCTTTGGAGCCAGACCTTGTCTGCCTCACAACCTTCCGACATGGAGTCGGTTCAATCTACTTCAACAGTCCGTTCAGAAGTTACCGTCGTATCGTCCCCTACTCCTCAATTGACCAAAGAAATAGTTAAGAAAACATCTAAAGTAAAGCCTAAAAAGCAGGCTACTGGGAAGAAAGCCTCATCTGATTTAGCAGCTCCCTCGACATCGGAGCCGAAGCAAAAGGCGGTTTCCCAGAAGCCAAAGGCGAAGTCTAAAGAGATCACTCTGGTAGTCCCTCCTGTGTCTGCCTCCTTGCCTTCGCCCATCTTAGAGGACTCGTCTCGGGACCGAGACTCGATGTCTGACCTCGGCGCCTCCCTTCCACCTCGACAGGAACCACCGGTGGATGTGGGAAGGTCGCCTACAGCTAGCCAGATTGGTCAAGTGATTACTGGCTTAGCTAATGCCCCTTCTAGCCCAATTCTAACTGGGCGGGCGACTCGATCCCCTTCAGTCATGTCGGGATCGCTTCCTTCCAGATCTCCTCCCGCTCCTCGAGGTTGACCTGTGAAGCCAGTCGAGGACCCTGCCCCTCGACGCCCACTGTCTGATCGTGATGACGACGAGCCACCAGCAAAAAAGCGTCGACATCACCACAAACATAGGCATGGGCATCGATATGGAAGGGATTTTCCCCTAACTGACTCTGACTACAGCCGTGGGCGCAAGAGATCACGCCGCCAGCGCTGAAGGAGAGACTATTCGACAGAGTCCTCCTCGACGTCGAGGGATAGGAAACGACGGAGAAAGAGATCTCGTTACTCTTACTCGTCTTCCTCCCGCTCTGGTTCCTCACCTAGGAGTCCTCCACCAAGGAGACCTCTCGACACCGAGCCTATTAAAACCTCGGTGTCGAAGACTATTGCGAATCCAATTCATCCTCCAGCACAACCGCCTCAAACTACAGGGTCTCTACCATCGCACCCTAAGCACACCGACACCGTGCCTGAAGTTCCTCAACGTCCGGTCCTCCTTACTCAATCTGAGGATGACCAGCCACATTTTGAGGGGTCTTCTGATCAGGAAGAGGAGGAGGATTCTGAGGTTTCTCTTGACACTCCTGTACCTGGAGAACTACCCCCGGATGCTACCATTCTTCTTCACCATCGGAGGACTTCTCCTCCTGCACTCAGATGATCTCCCGCATGGCTAAAACCCTGAAGTTGGCAATTGAGCAATCTCCCCAGAGAGAAGATCTTATTTTGGGGGACATTAATGCAGAGAGGTCTCACCCCGTGAGTCTCATACATATGTACCCGAATTGCTGGATCTGATCAAAGAGTATTGGGAGCATCCAGCTAATCCTACTACCATTTCTAGAAGGACTGAGAATTTATACCGCATTCACAGCAAGGACACTTCTTTCCTCATGGTGCACCCTGCACCTAACTCCTTAATAGTAGAGTCCAGTGCCACCAAGACTCCTGCTAAAGGCCATCCTACACCCACCAACAAGGAGGGCAGAAAACTGGAGATATTGGCGCGTAGAATGTATTCTATGTCTACCTTCATTTTACGTGCAGTGAATTACTTGGTGGCTATGGGAGCCTACCAAAAGCAACTTTGGTCCAGGGTATTGCCTGCATTACAGGTAGCTCCCGAAGAGTTCAGACAGCTCTGTCTCAACACCCACGGAGAGGCTCTGACAGTCTCCAAGTACCAGCACCTGGTGTCTTGTCATGTAGCCGAAGCTACAGCTAAGAACTTTGCTTCCATCACAACCCTGAGACGGCACACCTGGCTATGTTCTGCTACCATTATAGAGGACATTAAGTCACGGGTGGAAAACTTACCTTTCGATGCATCTGGCCTCTTCATTCAGAAGACCGACGAAAATCTTGAAAATCTCCATAAAAGTAAGAAGACAGCAAAATCATATTCCATCCAACAACAACCTAAGCCTGCCAAATTTCAATGGCGTCCCAAGTACACCACCCAATCTTATCAGCAACCATCCACAAGTACTTACCGTTCGTTTGGTGCCCAAACCGCTCGGCGTCCCGCTCAAGCTTCTTCATCATTTACCACCTTCAAACCACAATCTTCCTAGAGGAAGCAATCCTACAAAGCTCCTGAAAAGAAACATAAACAATATCTTTGACTTTCCATGACTCATAGCAACCACCAAACATGCCACCTGACTCTCTCCTTACCTTCACACCTGGACACTCATAACCCAAGACATTTGGGTCTTGAGCATTATAAGCTCCGGCTACCGGCTGGAGTTTACAGAATTGCCTCCTCTAGGACAGGTCAACCCTACATCGTTCGATCCTGTCCTAGAAGAAGAGATTCTTACACTGCTGGAGAAGGAAGCCATCCAAATAGTACCAGCCAAGGACATCCTGAACGGCTTCTACTCCCGGTATTTCTTGGTGCCCAAGAAGGATGGTGGCCTGAGACCAATTCTGGATCTGAGGAATTTCAACAACTTTCTCAAGTCACGACGGTTCAGAATGGTGACTCTAGAATCCATCATCAACCTCTTGAGGAAAGGAGACTAGTTTGTGGTGGTGGATCTGAAAGACGCATATTTCCATATCACCATACATCGAAGCCACAGGAAATACCTGCGGCTCCTCTTCAACAACACTGTCTACCAATTTGTGGCTCTACCATTCGGACTTTCAACTGCGCCAAGAACCTTCACCAAGTGCATGGCACCTGTGGTGGCCTACCTTCGTCTCCAAGGGATCGAAATATACCCATACATAGACGACTGGTTGATCGTCTCCAAGTAAGGGAGAGAACAGGCACTAAAATACACCGAGTACGTCCTTCATACATTGGAGTCCTTGGGTCTCACCATAAACTACGAGAAGTCCAAGTTGCATCCTTCTCAAGTTGTGGACTACATCAGAGTGAGGATAGACTCTGTCCAGGCTCGCATGTTCATGCCACCAGAACGTGTCCAAAAGATAAAGAGGGCCATCAAGAAATTCAAGCCACACGTAAGAGTAAGAGCAAAGCTTGTGCAACACCTTCTGGGACTCATGGCTTCCACAACTTTCACTCTGTCTCATGCTCGCCTCAAGATGCACTCTCTACAAGTCTGGATGCTCACTCTCTTCAACCCTCTTCATGACAGTCAAAACAAACGCTTGACAATCACCCCAGAATTGGCTCGGCAGTTACAATGGTGGACTTTCCTACCTCACCTGTTAGTAGGACGCCCCTTCCGTCCTATTCAGCTGAAATCGCAGGTTACGACAGATGGCAGCCCTCTGGGATGGGGAGCACATTGCGACGGCCATCAAATTCATGCACTGTGGTCTCATCACGAACAATCACTCTACATCAACCATTTAGAGCTTCTAACTGTCATAAAGGGACTCAAGTCCTTCCTTCCACTTGTGCGAGGCAGGGCGATTCAGCTGGTCACGGACCACACCACTACCATGTTCTATGTGAACAAGAAAGGCGGGACGAAATCGAAGTCCCTTCTCCTTCTATCAATACATCTTTGGGAGTGGTGCTACCAGGAACATATCTACCCTGTGGCCATACACATCTCCACCACGGACAACCTAGTGGCGGACGAACTGAGTCGTCGCTCTTCTCAGAACCACGAGTGGGAGTTAGACCTGGGTGTATTCCAAGCAATATGCTACAAGTGGGGGACTCCCTGCATCGATATGTTTGCCACTTTGAACAAGAAGAAGTGTCAGAAATATGCATCTGGTGCAGGGAGAGGCCAGGGGTCGTTAGGAGATGCTTTCATGATCCCTTGGAACAAGGGCCTCCTGTACATGTTCCCTCCCATTCCCATTGTTCAGAGATCTCTTGTCAGGGCCCTACAGATGAGAGTGGAAGCAATCCTAATTACTCCCTGGTGGCCCAGACAGCCCTGGTTCTCTCTACTTCTACAGACGGCCGTGGACAAGATGAAACTTCCCCTGCTCCCACACTTAATCACTCAGGATTCAGGGTCGATCTTTCATCCGGATGTGGAATCTCTCCACTTGACACCATGGAGGATTTCCCATTGATTAAGGAAGTGATTGATAAAGCAAGAAAACCATCAACTATTTACCTTTATCAACACAAATGGCAAGGGTTCCTGAAGTTTGCTGCGGAGCAAGGACTGCAACCTTCGCCAGTATCACTGTCTACGCTGTTACTGTACCTTCGGCATCTATTTGACTTGGGTCTTACCAAGTCCACTTTGAAGATCTATACATCAGCTGTAATGACTTTTCAACCCCAGGGATCTCAATCATCTAAATGGTTCTCCCATCCAACCGTGAAGGCATTCTTCAAGGGTCTGTCAAATATGAGACCCTGTCACGTTCCCGGGGGTTACAATAGCCGAAGTCCAGTAAACCAGTCCAGGGTCAGAGATACCAAGAATGCAAACCAGAGTTCCAAAACAAACTTACAGAGTGCAGTCCAAAGTCAAAGTCCAGGGTCAGATACACAGTCAGAGTCCAGAGTTCAGAGTACGTAGTCCAGGGCCAAGGTCCAAAGTTCAATACCAGTGCAAGTCCAGGGTCAAGGTCCAGAGTTCAGGAACAAGAGATGTGGATGCCAGCCAAGATGTTGACTCCTTGCTTCCACGAAGTTTCTTGCTTCGCTGAAGCTCGTTTTATCCTAAAGCAGCTCCCTGAGCTGTTGGAACGCTCTCTATTCTGCTAGTGCTCAGGGCTAGGTGAACGCAGGTCCCTGTGGAAAGCTTTAGAGCGATCCTCTGCTCTTCTTTCCCTGAGTCTTTTCCGAAGCCTGCCCCGAAGCCTGTCTGCTGTGGAGGGAGAACCTGGAGGCTGCTCAGCTGTTTCCAATCTCTCCACATTCTCCTCAGCCACAATTAACCCTTCTGGGTCCAGATCTTCGGGCGCACTCATGACAGACCCCCTGTGAAAAAGCCCTTACCTCAATGGTCATTACAGGTCGTACTGCATTCCCTTACTCGTCCTCCTTTCGAGCCTATGGCTACTTGCAACCTCAAGTTTTTGTCTTTTAAGACCCTATTTCTAGTTGCAATCACTTCAGCCCGCAGAGCCAGCGAGCTGTCGGCACTCCGAGCAGATGCCCCATACCTACAGTTCTTTAAGGACAAGGTGGTTATATATCCAGATGTTTCCTTTCTCCCCAAAGTTGTTTCAGAGTTTCATATTAATCAGCCATTGTTGTTACCAACACTCTTTCCTAATCCTACTTCAGAAGTTGAGCGCATGCTCCATTGTTTGGATGTTCGACGTGCATTGTCCTTTTATGTTACAAGGACCAAGGACTTTAGGAAGGTCCAAAGACTCTTTTTATGTTTCTACGGTCAACATAGAGGGTCTGCTGCCTCATCATCTACCCTGTCCAGGTGGCTGGTTTCCACCATTTCCCTGGCCTACGAATTGCAGCATAAGCCTCTCCCTGAAGGACTTCGTGCTCACTCTACCAGAGCTGTTGCCACATCTACGGCCCTGCTGCGAGGGATTGACATCCCTGACATCTGCAGAGCAGCAACCTGGTCCAATGTGTCTACCTTCATCACGCATTACGGACTGGACCTAAGGGCCAAGAATGAGACCAAGTTCAGGAGAGCGGTGCTTACTTCAATGCTGCAGTGAGTAAGCTTGCTAGTCACCCATCAGTGTGGATTCATAGATAACCATGTTGAAGAAGGACAGGTTACTTACCTGTAAACATGGTTCTTCAAGTGGATTATCTATGAATACACAAGACCCGCCCGGCCTCCCCACGTGTCCGTCACTGCGGAAAGAGTTCCAACTCTCTCTATGTGCGGGCACATGGAACTGGGGCTTTGGCGGGCGGAGCGTGCGCAATACAGGGCAACCTAAACTTTGTTACTTCTTCCCTATAGCTCTGGAAAATTCTGAGAGGACCAGCGCAGGCGCTGTAAACCCATCAGTGTGTATTCATAGAGAATCCACTTGAAGAACCATGTTTACAGGTAAGTAACCTGTCCGTTTGTCATTCCAGTTCTTACCTCACTGCCACCCCTTTTGTTTCTTCCTCTTCTTCATGGTCTCTGTGATTGATACCAATGGGCTTCTCTGTGCATGCACAGATATCATCTGAATCTTTTAGAGCCTAGGGAAAAATCTGGTTATGCCCACCTTAACACATGCTCTCCCACTCGACAGCTAACCTCAGCTCTTTCTCACTGCTGTTTGTAAATCATTTTTACTCCATTATTTTACCTCTCTTTAGCACCTCCCTTTTTGTCTTTTTAAAAATAAATTTATTTATTTATTTATTTATTGCATTTATACCCCGCCTATCTAGTCGAACGATTTGTTTTCATTGCTTAATTTTTTAAAAAAATAGTCTATATTTCATCATGTTCTAATTTTCTATGATTATTCAGATGCAGTCACAGCATAATTTCCTCTTGTAGAGATTCCTGCTTAATAGAATCTATGAAGTGTCTCAGATGGCCTTCAAAAGATATGCACAAGAAAAAGGAAATGGACTTACAAAGCTTCTGGCTTTCTTTCAGGAGGGGGTCAACAAGGTATTAATCACTAACACCTTAAAAATGCAGGTAGCAGCCTTGTCTTCAGGCTTATCTAAGTATAGTTTGCAGGCCTTAACCTCTGAATTTAAAAGATTTACAAAGGGGATTCCTAAATTAAGACCACCTAAAGTACACTTACAGTACACAGATTTCCGTCTTGCAACGTCTGTACCATGTTATAAGGTCTCATTAAGCCTTTGTTTGAACTTATTAGAAAGGTATTCTTAAAACATCTATAATAGAAAATATTGTCCCAGACTAATTATATCAGCTTGCAGAGTTTCCAAACTGAGATTTCTTTTAGTGTGCCCAGAGTTGTATATTATTCTTAGGAACTCAGTAGTGTTAAGACTGGATCTCTTCAGTTTTGCCTTCCATCTTCCCTAACCTAGCTAAGTCCTTGGAAAATGAGTGGCATAAATTAGACATCAGGAGAGAGCATAAAATTTATCTAAAAAGAACAAATTACTTTTGAAGATCAAATTTTTGTTTCTTTAGGCAAGAAGGTGCATAAAATCAATCTGGCTAGGTGGACCAAGGCTTTCATTGACCTGTCAACCTGTAGTAAAAAAGGCAGGAAATTATTTGAGAGCAGAGTTTGTTCTCTGCTGCTTTCCTACTAGTTATCTTTTTCCACAAGATATTTGGTAGGTCTGCTTTTTTCCCCTTGACTGGCACTTTTTCATCATCTTCATGAAGTACAGATTGCAGAGCCTGGATTATCTCTACTTGCTAGAGGTTGCTCCAGATGATTTGAAGTATCCTGCCTATCCAAGCAAATGGAGGGGTCAGCATAAGCTAAGGATGTCATCCTTCTTCTATAGAGAATGTAAAGCGTACAGTAAGTACCAGCATACTTTTCTAAGTATGCAAATATAAATATAAACAGGGCCTTTGATTTCTGAAGTAAAGGGTAACATGACACCTTTCCATTCTACATACAAAAAACTTCCCTTTCTATCTATAACATATCCTCTAAATATCAATAATACTACAAGTGAAAGAGATCTTGGAATTGTTGTTGATTAAAAGCTGAATATGAGCCAACAATGCTGTGTGCTTGGAAAAAAGGCAAATATGATTTTAGAATGCATTAACAGAATTATAGTCTCCAAATCCTGCAAGGTGCTAGTCCCCCTTTGTTCAGCACTGGTTAGGCTTCACCTTGAGTCTTGTGTCCAGTTCTGAACACCACACTTAAAGAAGAATGCCAACAAACAAACAAGTTTAGAGGAGGGCAACAAGAATGATCGGGGCTGGAAACCAAGCCCTGTGAGAAAAGGCTGAAAGAATTGGGCATGTTTAGCCTTGAGAAAAGAAGACAGGGGTGATAGGATAGCACTTTCCAAATATTTGAAATGTTGTCATACAGAGGAGGGGCAGACTTTGTTCTTGATCAGAGTGCAGGACATATAATAATAGGCCCATGTTACTAGAAGCCAGATTTAGGCTGAATATCAGGAAAAACATTTTAACTGTCAGAGCAATATGACAATGGAACCAATTACCTTGGGAGGTGGTGAGGGCTCCAACGCTGGAAGCATTAAGAGAAATTCAGACAACCACCTGGTAGATATCCTTTCATTTGTATTCCTGCACAGAGCAGGGGGTTGGAGTCAATGGCTTTATAGGCCTCTTCAAACTTCATTATTCTGTGATTCTATGATAACTTAAACCAGCAACTGTCTTGCTTCTTTGTGACTTCTGAATAGCCCAACATATTAAACTTATTAAAATCAATCTGGGATTTTTTTTGAAGGACGGTATGGAATTATTTTAAATAAATACATTATACTATGCATAAAACACAATACTATAAAATAAAATTAAAAATAAAATTAAAAATCTCTCCAAGCTCCCCATGATTATTGCCCCCTTTTTGGCTAGGATTTTCACACAATACACCGGGAAACTGCAGTGCTTATAAATGATATTACTATGTGTTTTAGAAGTTATTTCCATTTTAAGAATGTTCCTTTCATTCTTCCAGTGAACCTGCTAAGCAATCTGATGTTACAAATAAAAACATGACTGAACAGGTACAAAATACAGGTATAGTTAACTTAAATATTGTTCTAATTTTAGTATTACTTGGTTGGTTGTTGCTAGAAATTGAATTAATTTATTTAAGTGAATGACAAAGCTAAACACTATGAACTTGTTGGTGGGTTCTCAACAAAACAAAATTCCTGATTTGCAGGAGGCACAGCTACAGCTATGCAACTCTTGGTCTTTTTTTAAAAAAAATTAATTACATTATGAATAACTGATCCATAAGATCAGTAGCCACAGGTTCACTTATCCATGGTCTGAAAATATTAAAAAGATTAAAAGAAACTCCACCCAAGAAATATGTATTCCATGGCATAATTACCAGAATAAGTCACTAGAGGGAAAAATATGAATCAGAGCATGCCAGTCCCATTGTATTTCCTGCATTATAAATCAGTGTAATTTTAGCCTCATCTGGCTTGGAACAGGACAATAAAGACTTAAATATAGTCAAGCATATAAAATGTGCAAACCATGTATGAATGTATTATTATATGTTTGATATTAATCTGAATATATTTTATCTTTTATAGAGCTGTTGTGTTCAAGCATAGTACCAACAAGTCATTGGATTTTTACTTCTAAGGATCCTAAAATCCCAGAACGAAGGTGCTCAGGTGATATTCTTTAAATCTTCTTTTAAGGATCTCGTTTTAATAGTGCAGTTCCACAAACTGTCTGCTGTAAAGGAAGTCCATCTGAATTAGCATGTATGTGATTATTGCAGCTTAAGAGAACAATAATTACTAGACAGGGTGGCTGAGGGCCATCTGAGATCACACTTGTCCAGATAAAGTACCCTCTTCCAGCCTAGCAAGGTTGGAAATTATTTAAGACTATCCTTGTCTTGATCTAACTTTGTGCTAGCATAATGCCTGTGGCTTTGGACTGAAGGAGGTTTGGATCTGGCATCTTGTAGCTCCTCCCTTACTCCATCTCTGTTTTGTAACATGTTTAGCTCTTTTGCCTTAGCTTAGCCCATGAACTTAGATAGTTCCACTGGCCAGTTTCTGAGGCCAGTTAGTCCAAGTGCTCTGCTAGCACAAGGTCATTTCTGCTAATGGGATTTCTGACAGCAAATGAGGATTCTACAGTTGGCAGATCTCTGACGCAGGATTGCACAGTTATTCAGGATGGCCGTCACCTTGACCTGACTTTATGCTACATAGTGGTTGTGTTGCTCCTCTGTCCCTTGTCCTGTCCCTCTTTAGGTCTTCGCTCTGCTGACTGATGTCAAAGATTGTCCAGAAGAAGTGATTTTTTTCCTTGGCACAATTACATGTCTTCCAGCATAAAAGGAATTTTGCTGGCAGAATAGACTTCTGCCTCTTCTGTTACCTACAGCTAGTCATCTTTGAGTTAGGCTTGCATTGCAAAGTGGGAAATTTATTTTGATATTAGACAGTTAGCTCTTTTTATATGTAAACAGTTTTTAAAATTATAGATGGAATTACTTTTAAAAATATTGTTAAGAAATAGCAGTTTCTCATCCTTCTGCATCTTGGCCAATTGTAAGTGTAGTACCACACATTCAGTGGTAGCTGGGTTCAATGTTAATGTGCCATATTGATCAGGATTTTCACAATAAGAACTTGTCAGATTTGCGGATATTAAACACAGAAAGTCAAAATTTAGAATAATATATTTGTCACGGTGTGGTTAAAAGCAAATATACAGCCTGAAATAGTTTATTATTTATTACATATTTTATTAAAATGATTCTCTGCACATACATTCTGTTTCTATAATAATCTTTTTCTTCTTGTTGTAGGCTGTGAAGCAGTAGGGCTTTCCTTGAATAGCCAAAATTTTATTAAGATTTTGCAATCTTGCCAGTATCTATGTGAACAACACAAAATCATTTTAGAGATTGAAAGGAAATATAAAATGCAACTAAAAAGAGCTCTTTCATCCAACACTTCTCTAGATTATAAAGGTAATTGTTATGATATCTTTTCCTGAAGAAAAGTCAAAAGCACCCTCCAATGAAACTCATTTCAGTTGACAAATAAGTAGTATATATTTTATGTAATATCATGTTTGAATTGCACCAATAATTCTAAAGCTATTTGTAAGTATTATGTTTTTTTTTCTATTGATTCAATTCATTTTGATGCCATTTAAGCACATAATACTTTATGTATAGCTGGCTAAATAGTTTGGTGAGTTAGGTAACTGGTTGCAGAGTCTGAGGCTGGGAATTTGAATCCCTGTACATCTGAAGAAGAGAGCCACCCTGTACATCTCAAGAGGAAAGCTGCACATCCCAGGGCACCCCCAGAAGAAAGGAACAGCACACCACTTCTGAGCATTCTGTACCAAGACAGCCCTGGAGAGGGTTGTCATAAGTCAGGCTTGACTTGCTGAAATGTAATTATTATGTAGTTGTAGTTTTAGAAGAGATGTTAGTGTGTGCAAGAAAAAAATAAAAAAAGAAGACATAAACGTTGTGGCACCTTGAACACTAACTAATACATTTTAATGTGGGCTTCTTCATCTGAAGAAGTGTACTTGTTCATGAAAGCCTACATTAAAATATAGCAGAACCTGTCCCCTGGTATCTGGAAAAGGAGGAAACCTCTACTAGAGAAGTAAAACTGTGCCACAGCCATGTCTTATAACTACATTTCTTTATAAAATGCAAATAGAGAAATAGGCAATACCTTTATAGACCGTTAAAAAGTCATCATACAATACACAAGCTTTCATGGATTAAAAAACCAGTTCATCAGGTGTGTAGCAGTATGGTTCTTTAATTTTAATTACAGTAGTGCCTCGCAAAACAATGTTAGTTAGTTCCGTAAAAATTACTGTCTTGCGAAATGCGGTTCCCCATTGGAATGCACTGAAATCTATTTAATGTGTTCCAATGGGGAAAAAATGTCATCTTGAGAAAATCGCCCATAGGAAAACTGTTTTGCGAAGCGTGGACCCAGCTTCAAAATCACTGTCTTGTGAAAAACTGTCCCTAAAAAAACCGTTTTGCGAGTCGCAGACCCAGCTGTCAAAAATCATCATCTTGTGAAAAACCGTCTCGGGGGGGGGGAACCCATCTTGCGAAGCACGGACCGAAACATCATCTTGCGAAAATTGACCATAGGGAAAATGGTTTTGCAAAGCGCTATAGCGATCGCAAAAACCCATCGTCTTACGGATTAACCGTTTTGTAAGGTAATCGTCTAGTGAGGCACCACTGTACTTGCATACATCTTTATTGAATAAAGCAACAGACCATTTCAATATTACATAGCAAAACATAAATATAAATAAATGTATAAAATGTTAATAAACAACTATAAATATGCATAAAAATTACCTTTAAAACAACTATTTAAACCCCATTGACGCTCCAGGTAACCTCTTAGTGGTTATACCTAACTAGTGAACCTCTTTAGTGGCATGTCTCAACTAAACTGATTTCTTGATTCCTCAGGATTGCTGATTTTACAGCAAAAATGGCCACTTTATGAGTTAAATGGGGGTTAACCCCTTGCAATAAATAAGTCAAATTACCCTCATCAGCCCCAGCCCCCCAACGCTCCATAGGGTGTTAAGTAGAGTTTTCTGATTTTAGCATATAATTGACAATGTGATAGATAATGTGCCAGATCTTCAGCTTTTGCTGTCCCACAAATACACAATCTATCCTGTATGGCAGGGGTGAGCAATTAATTTCTACAGGGGGCCGCATGAAAAATCTGAACTGTGTTCAGGGGCCGAACCAACTTTACTTAAAAATAAAATGAAAAAGTGATGTTGATTGCTTTTATTTTAAACTTGTTAATCTTCACAAATACAAAAGAGTTTTTTTGCGGTATGTTAAAGATAAGTGTTACAGCCAGCTATGATGTCTCCTGTCCTTCAAGGTTTTGGAGGGAGTTTAACATCCAATAGTGGGAGGAAGGCGGGACATCAGTGGGTGGAGCTGGGATGGATAGATATTGGGGAGAGTGTGTCATGAAGGAGTTCTGTTTTAAGTTCTGCTGGAGCAGTTCTGTATCGAGTTTTGTGGAGTTCTGTGTGAGCTCTGTGTTCTGTATGAACAAACATTTAGAGTCTGTTTATGCTAGTGCCTTGATTTAAATAGTCTCTTGTTTTATTTGTTTACCAATCCAAGTGTGTACCAATCAATAAATTTTAGTTCTTTTGTTTTTGAAATCCATTCCTGTCTGTGTGACTCATTATAGGGAATGGTTGGTGGCAGTCTACCTGAAGTGTGAGAGAGTGTTGATGTAGTGTAACAGGCCTCCTTGGTGAAATAGAGAAGGAGGTTGTTACAATAAGCAACTGATCAACTTTAGACAAAAAGCTATAAATGGTTTTGATGTTCAACTTGTTCAGTGAGAGAAATCCAGTCTGGACAGGAGCGGCTCGCGGGCCGTATGTGGCCCTCGGGCCGCACCTTGCCCAAGTCTGCTGTATGGGAATGCCCTGATATTGGACTTGTAACATCCTTGTCTCCGTAAGCTCAGAACAGAGACAGGTAAACGCGATATGGATATTTTTTTCTTTGAAAACAGCATGTATTTTTCTACCTGAAAAATAGCTTTAGACCTCGCTAGCCATTTCATTGATTGCACTGAAGATAAGGCCGCCATATCTGTTTGAGCTCTAATGTCAAACACTCTTTATTTGAATGCATCTTTGCTGTTAGAATTACTTAAACTAATGGCCTCAACACTCAAGCCCTGGTTAGAAAGCATTTGAGAAAAATTCACAAATCAGGATTTTATTGTGGGGTTAGACATTTGTGTAGCAGTACTGAGAACTTTGTCCAAAAGTTCATGGCAAAGAGGAATTCACTAGGTACGTCTCTCTTAGATGTAACTCAGGAAATATTATGGTTGCTGTTTTGTGGTTACAGCTGAGGCTGCTGTAGATTGAGTGTAACCCCCAGTTCTTCAAACTAAGAAGCACTAGCTATGCACGCCCACCCACACCCCTACCCACTTGGCTTTTCTTTGAAATAGACATTTTCCTGCTTGGCTGGGATGGGGGGGGTGACACAGAAAACCTGAGTCCTCCATCTGGAAATTGGGTGGCAATGGAGTAAGCTCACCAAGTTTAGGACTAACTGTAAAGGTATTGCTTATTTTTGCAATTGGATTTTATTTTGTATTGATTATATGACTACCCTGTATTTCAGAATATGTATTGGTAATTCGTATCTCAGATGTAGTGGGCAAAGGAACTTGCAGGATCAATTTGTAGAAAGCTTGCTTAATTTTTCCATGCCTACTAATTTTTCTGTTTCCAGTGACTTCTTTCTTCCGTTTCCCTGTTGAAAGACTTGTACCTGAAACCTAGTGGTCAGTAGGAAGAATATCTACGTATGATACATTTGCAGAGGACAATCAAGAGTAGGGGTAAAAATGATGCTTGTCCATCAGCCCTGGGTTTTAATAAGGGAACCATAAACACAGAGCTTGAAAAACAACTCCCAGAGCACCCCAGCCAGCACGGCTATACCAGCTGGGGGTTTCTGGTAGTTGTAATCCAAATAAATAATTTTTTCCAGGTCCTGAATTAGTACTATAAGAACAAAGAAAACATATGAGCCCGAGAAACTTTCATATCTGTATAAAACTAGTTCTGCTGTTGGTCTTTCATAACTGTCTCTAAGCAAACAATATCTGGTTTTACACAGACGATCTCCAAACCAAACAGAATATGTACTCAGAAAAACAATCTAGCGAGCAGAAACAGAGCTTCAAAGACCAAGATGTGAATGAAAAACATACTTACTCATTTGAAGATGAGGTATGGTCACTTAAATGGTAGCACCTGGCACTTCAATCTTTGAGTGAGTACATAGTGGATTATAGTATATGTAAGCATGTGCTTGTAGAAAGTGCTCCTGAAGCACACAGCACGCTAATAAATAACAGATGTTAAGATTATGAGTAATTCACTTAGAATCATGATTAATTATGAACTTAAGCCTAAATCTGCTAATGCCAACTGGAGCAGATCTATTGAATCAATGTAGCTGTAGATTCATTAGCTGTATAGTGGTGCCTTGACTTACGAACCTCCTGATCTACAAATGTTTTGACTTACAAACAGCTCCGGCCGCAAAATTTTGCTTTGACTTGCAGCCGGAGCTTTGACTTGTGAACGGAAAAAGGCAGGGAAAAGGCGAGAAATTCAAAAAACCTAACCATTGGTGGCAAAGAGGCTGCTTCTTTGTAGCTCTTTCGCCCCAACTGTTAGGGAAAGGGAGCCTCCCAGGCTTCCGGCACAGCCGTCTTCGGGGGCCTCCCGGGGCTTCCCTGCCACCATGGGAGACTTCCTGGGGGTCCCCCAACGCCACTGATCGCCGCCTTCGCAGGTCTCCCAGGGCTTCCCCGCTGCCATGGGAGACCTCCCGGGGATCCCTTGCCTACCAGGGGAAGTCCTCCCCTGGTAGGCCCAGTCTACCAGGCTTTCCCGGGTAGCCCGGCCTACCAGGGGAGGGCTTCCCATGGTAGGCCTGGTCTACCCCCTGGGAAAGCCTGAAGGCAGCGATCAGCAACCTCCTCCTCCCAAACAAGATCTCGTCTTCAACGACATCAGTCAGGAGAAATCGCCTCCATTGAATCTTGCTTTCATTCCAGTTATGCTGGACCTTATTAAGGAGTCCTAGGATAAGCCTGCTACTTCTTTGCAGATTTCCAGGCGTGTTGAAAATCATTACAGAGCCCACGAGAATGACACTGGGTTTCTGGCAAAGCATCCTCTCAAATTCCATTATCATGCAGTCTAACCAATCTCAGGGTAGGAACCGTTCTACTGTCACACCTACGAACAGGAAAGGTAGAAAACTGGATGTCTTGGGCCACCATCTCTACTCTCTTGCATCCTTCTTAATGAGGGTGTTGAACTATCAGGCTGCCATGGGGGCATATCAGAGGCAACTATGGAACAAGATTCTCCCAGTCCTCCAGGCCTCCCCTGAGGATTCTAGGACTGAGGCTCTCAATACACATCTAGAAGCGTATGTTTTGGCTAAACAGCAACACTTGGCCTCTCGGCATATGGCAGATGCTGTTTCTAAGACCATGGCTTCTGCTATTGGCCTCAGGAGACACACGTTGCTCTGCTCAGTGGGGATCACCGATGATACTCGGTCCCGCATAGAGGACCTTACATTTGATGGGGTTGGCTTTTTTAATGAGAAGACGGGCGAGGTTATGGACAACCTGCATAAAATCTGCAAAACAGCCTGATCTTACTCTACTCAGCAGGCTAGATTCCAACGCAACCAGTGGCGTCACCCATTCAACTTCCAACAACCATACCACCAGCAGTCTTATAGATAATACAAACCTCCTCCACCGGATCGGTGCAATCCTCCCTCTGTTCCCAGGCACCTGTCCAGTGCTGTCAACCTTTTCGTTGATCTGCAAAGAAAAACAAACAATATATTTGACTGTCTTCCCCTAGCCCTGCTCCTCGACCGACCCCATCATCCCCAGCTAGCCCCCTTTTTTTGACAAATGCTCAATCATTACAAAGGACAATTGGGTGCTTGCCATCATATGTTATGGTTACCTCTTGGAGTTCAAGGAGCTTCCCCCCCCATAGGTCGCATCAGATCTACTACTTACTCACCTGCCCTAGACAGCGAAGTATCTCTCCTCCTGCAGAAACAGTCTATTCAACGGGTATCATCTCAAGATGTTCTAAACGGTTTTTATTCCTGCTACTTCACAGTTCCCAAGCAAGATGGCGGTCTTCACCCCATTTTAGATCTGCAGCTTCTCAACACTTACATTCGTTTGAGGAGTTTTCACATGGTTACCCTAGAGTCTGTTAGTCCTCTTACAGATCTCCAGGACACTTATTTCCATATCTCCATTCACGAACATCACTTCAAATTTCTCTGGTTCTTCTTCAAGGGATCAGCTTACCAATTTTGCGCTCTTCCCTTTGGACTCTCCACTGCTCCAAGGACTTTTACAAAGTGTCTGGCCCCTGTGGCCGCCTACCTTCATCTACACAACATCACGGTTTTTCCATACATAGAAAATTGGTTGATCGCGGCGAGTTCCTATCACGAAGACTGGAGGGATGCCATCTTCACCCTTCAAACTCAGGCATTTCTATGTCTAAGGGTCAACCTCGAGAAATCTCATCTCGAGCCTTCTGAAACCATGGACTATATCGGGGTGCACCTCTACTCTAACAGGGCCAAAGTCTTCCTTCCTCCTGAAAGAATTCTCAGGTTGAGGTGAGCCATTCGCCCGTTTCAGCTCACCGTATGCAGCACCTCCTTGGTTTGATGGCTTCGACCACGTAAGTGTTTCAACACGCAACTTCTTCGGCATCGACATCAATCTCAGTGTCGAAGTCACCCTCATTCTTCTTTGTGGCCTCTGTGAAATCACACTAATGGGTTAATCTGCACTTGCGCAAAGGCCTCGGAATATTCTAGAGCTTAAAGTAATATTTTTGGCTCCTCCCCTCAGGACCTCATGGTCTACCCACCGTAACAGTTACCTCAGTTCCATTTTTTCCGCTACTGCAGTTAGGTCTCCTAGCTAGAGCTCCATGAATCTTGTGGAAATTCTCCTTTCTCGGATCCTTATCGTCTGAAAAATATAGGAAAGTACAAAGACTTTATTTCTTGGAGGAAGGGAGGTGTTTTTCGCCGGTTTTTCTGGGGGTTTTCCCCTTCCCTTCCCTCCCTCCCTTTCCCTTGGACTGTTTCCCGTCTTTTTTTGCATGGCCTCCAGGGCTTCTAAATCTCCCAAGGTCACTTTTAAAAGCTGCGCTGCCTGTGGGAAAAAGATCCCTTCCACGGACGGTCATTGCTATTGCTTGTTTTGTCTTGGGGAGTCCCACGTCCCTCAGTCCTGTCGCCACTGCGAAAACTTTACTAAACAGGGACTGAGACTCAGAGAGCAACGTCTACGCGTGGCTCTCTGGGAGAAATCTCTTCGGCCACTGGGCATGGAGACGGCTGCCTCATCTGTGGCCCCTGAGCCTATGCCTGATTTGAAATCCAAAGATAAAGACAAAGCCTCCAAGACCAGGGCAGAGTCTTCTAAGTCTTCTGCTAAATCTTCTAAACCGAGAATGACTGCCTAATCGCCTATTCCTGAGCCGTCTAGGTCTCCTCAGACTACTCCTAGTCTCCCTACACCTCGTCAGGCTTCTCCACCTTTGCCACAGTCACCCATAGAGATCCCTTCTCATGGATCTTCACCACCCGCCTCTCCTGCATCTCTGGCTCCGCTTCCACCAACACCAGAGTTACCTCTTCAGCCATCGTCTCCTAGAATGAAGAAGGCGAAAACTAAACATCTGGTGCCATCTATCGGAGATTCCCGGTCTTTGAGACACTCGGGACCAAAGGTCTCCCCCTCCGGGGCTCGACATTCTTGCCCCAAAAAAGCTAGCAAGCATGCGCCTAAGGAGGACTTGCCACCGCGCAAACTCTCTAAGAATTATCTTAAACGGTGGTGGCAGCAAATGCAGAAGCTGTATGACCTTCGCCTTGCTGCGAAGGAGTCTTCCTCCTCTTCCTCCTCTTCCTCGGATTCATCCCAGGAGAGCTCGTCATCGTCGGCACCTTCCCCTCCCAATTCCGGGAGGAAGCAACATCGCTCAGTACCGAGGGCGGCCCCGGTACCGAAGAAGCTGAAGCACAGCAAGCCACTGGAGGCCCCGGTACGCCCTGGAGGGCTCGTACCGTCCGCGGGAAAATCCGCACCATCAGGTCCACGTCGGTACCGTGGCATCCAAACGTAAACGCGCACACGGTGAAGCGTCTTCAGTACCTAAGCCTAAAAAGAAACATCGTCAGGTTTCGTTGGATTCTGATTCTTTTCAGCTAGACATACTCGGTACCGACCGTGAGTCTGATACCGAAGACATCCGTGGTACCGATCTCGGGGGTCGTCCCAATACCGCACATGCAGCCGGTCACGGTACCGATCCTCTTCTGAGACTTGCACCCAAAAGAGCAGCGCCTAGACCTTCTCCACCACGGCGCCCTCTCCCAGAACCATTCTCATCTGATCATTCGGATGTCCCTGCTGACTCTGATTCAGAAAACAGCTTTTCTGACGCTTCCGCTCCTAATGACATTACGCCTGATTCTGGAAGCATTGACAAAAATCCAGTCTCTCCTGCTGCGGACTTTCCTACCTATTCTCAGATGATACACTGCACTGCTACTACTCTGGAACTTCCAGCTGAAAGACCACCATACAAGCCATACGTCTGGCCTATGAGTTGGTGCAGAAGCCTCTTCCATCTTCTGTCAAAGCTGACTCTGCCAGGGCTCCTGCAACCTCCACGACATTACTCCGAGGTGTCCCTCTTCAGTGTGAGCAAAGCCAGTTTCCTGAGAAACTGCTCAGCCACGGGACAGAGAGGATTCAGAATGATTAGCTCCTTTACCAGGCAAAACCGGGTCCACCTTAGGGCAGCTAAATCACTCTTGCACCAAGTCTGACCCGATTTCATTCAGAACCAAGACACACACGTGAGTTCTAGGGAATCTAATTCTCCTAGCACTCAGGAATATGTTGGACCCAAATGGTAGCGTTATGTATACGTGGCCTTATGAAGTACATCAATTTAGTTAAACCAATTAATTATTGTAGCATATGTTCTATTCAAGAAGCCAACTTCCAGATATTAAGCATATTTTGTTTTATTAGAAGAATAAAGTTCTGAAAGAATAAACTTTAGCGAAGCAAGGCATATTTACATATTTCCAACCCCATCCAAATGACAAGTAACTAGATTCCTCTATAAGAAACAAAAATAACAAACTACTCACTAATAAAATTAGGGGAAGGCGGCCCTTCCCTCCAACTTCAGCAAAATCTACATCTTAAAACAAAACTGTAATTCCCATTGTCCATAATGAAAACAACAACATACCAAACTTCTGGAAAATCCAAAAATCCATCAGCTCAATAGGAAAAGTCCTGTTTTAATGTCCATTTAAAAGTAAAGTCCATCCTGTGTCTTTTCTGCTGTCCTCCATCTTCTCCCTCCTCGTGCTGGAATTCTCTCCTCCCTTCTTCTTCCTATGAGTCTTAAGGAAAATGTTGTGTCTTTGCTCCCTCTGTACTAGGACAGTTGCTAAGTAACAAGATAAGGGTCACACTGCCCGGTACAGCAGTGCACAGTTGCAAGAGAACTGTCTCTTGGAATTTTCCACTCTCAGACACACAGAAACCAAAATGGATTCTTTCAGGCTAACTTTGTAACTACATGTTCCATCAGTAAATCACTTTCTAGCTTTCATAACCAAATTCATCACACGCCCCCACTAAGACTAACAAAATCCAGAATAATTAGCGTTCTTATTTTGATAACTACTTAAACTATTGGTTATGAAAGGTAACTGTTAATGATTAACATGAATACATGTATAATTGCACTTGTCTAGCAAAGCATCAAGGTAGAAACATACTAATATCAGCAAATGAATACATTCTTATGGTTAAGCACACACTCTATTGAAAATACAGAAAAGAAAACAAGTTAGTTAGTATCATAAACAGTAATTCAGAGTAACAATGTACTTTGACAGTATTTCAACGATCAGTGACATTCTGCTCAACCACTCCCACCAAATCGGTACGATCAGATTTGTCTGGAAAAACCTCTTCTTCAATCTGGATAGCATATTCAGTTAACATATCAACAGGTTCATTTTCAGGTTGAAAACATGCAACATGACATTGAAAAACCATTGCAGATCTGTCTCTATACAATTTCAAACTATTAACATGATACATTACAGGTTTCTTAGTAGAATTCAACATTTTGACAAGGTAATTGACATTTCCCAATTTTTGAACAATTTCCCCTGGACCTTCCCAGACAACTTCTAGCTTAGAAGGTCTGAGTGGGTTCAGAACAAGTACCAAATCACCCACAGCAAATTCTCTATGATGGGCTTTCTTGTCATGGTAAAACTTCTGTTTTGCTTGAGCATCCAACAAATTGTCTCTAGCCAACTCTCAGACAGCCAAGAGTTTCTCTTGGAGTTTTCTAACAAAATCAGCAACTGGAACAGTACTGCTTTTGACCACACCTTCCCAGTCAGATTTCAAGAAATCCAAAGGTCCTTGTAGATTTCTCCCAAAGACCACCTTACTTGGAGAAAAATGTCCAAGAGAACTGTGTGGTGCTCTTCTATAAGCGAATAAGGCAAAAGGCAGAAGTTCATCCCAAATGTTTCCATATTCTTGAACTAAAGTTTTAATCATCCTAAGCTAAGTTTGTTGACCACTGTCCTTTAGTCCACGTGATTGGGAATTTTTGGTCGTGCTAAAGGAAAGTTGTATTCCACTAGTCTCACAAATTTTGTTCACAAGGGCGCTGGTAAAAGCAACATCTTGATCACAGGTAATTTGAGAAGGTATACCTATGCGAGAACACAAGTCCACCAAAATACGGGCAATAGTTTGCGCTGAAAGGTTGCTGATCGCATAGGCCTCAATCCATCTGCTAGCTTGACAGATGAATGAGATGATGTATTTCTTTTTAGACTTGGTAGGAACAAAAGGTCCTAACACATCCATTTGCAAATACTGGAACACCTGGTCTGGGATTTCCATGAGCTGCATTTCCGCCTTCATGCTGTCCGTTTGACTCCCTGTCCGCTTACAGTAATCGCAGGAACCAACATAGACCTTGACAGTTTTTGTAACACCAGGCCAATAAAAATGCTGAGAAATTCTGCTCAAAGTCTTTTGTATTCCAAGATGGCCACTGCTTGGACTGTCATGGGCAATCTTCAGAATTTTCTTTCTGTACTCACTAGGAATCACTAACTGTTGAACCGGTTCGGCCTGTGCATTGGATTTAGGAAAATACTCTCTGTACAAAAGTCCATTTTGTCCCCACAAGAAGTTCACTTCTTGTTGCATAGGTTGCACTGCATAACTATCTGCCTGTGACCTTAAAGAGGCTAAGGTAGGATCATTCAGCTGTTTCAATCTAAAATCAGCTGAACCCATTGGAATAGGTAAGTCCTCTGGCTCAGTCTTTGTATTGGCTGCACTATCAGGTTCGGTCACAAGAGGCTGCTGTTGCATTAAGTTTCCATCTGGGTGCTCCTCGGAGACATCATTAGGTGGAACTTGCTGCATCACTTTGCTTTGAGAACGGGTGACTGCTTGCACTGAAGCAGATTTTAAAGTCTGCTGATAGTTCAAAAATGCCAAGTAATTTCCCAACAAAAAGTCAGGTTTGCCCTCATGGACTAGCAGATACTTGGAACCTTTCCAATTCTTGTAACTGATTTGTAGGAAAGCGAGGGGGACATATCTCTCGATTACTTCACCAGAACTATAGGTTCTCACAGGACATCTCAGATTATTCAAAATCAGTTCTGGATCCAAAAAAATCTATTAATAGAAGAAATGTCAGCTGCTGTATCGCGTGAAGCGTTTACAATCACATCACCACTAGAAAAATGTAAAGTCACGGCCTCAGAAAAATTTTGTAAAGACCAGGAAAATTGCTCCTCAGGTAGTATGCAACATGGGTCCATAACAGTAAATTTCCCCCCTGTCGGGGTTTGCTGAGTCAGTGTTGTCGAAATCTGGGCCACCTGTAAACCCATTATCCTTGGCACAAGCTGATTTACAGCTGCATGCATTCCACTGGCTTGGGAAGAAGTTGTAGTTACGTTAACTCCTTCCTGTCTCTGGGTAGGCAAAATGCTTGACTGGTTAGCTACCTGCTGTTCTGCTGGTAACTGTTGAAAGACAGGCTGATGTCTACTGTAGCTCAAAGGAAAGGAAAAGGAGCCATTAATCTTCACCCTCTGAGTGTGATTCTGTAACCAACTGTGTATCCACCTGACAGTTCTACCCATCCCACATTTTTTGCTTATAGACTGAACAGACAAGAGGATAAAATATACCCTATAGGGGCTCCTTTACATGCTTTTTTTTCTATGAACATTATGAAGCTCAACAGGCTGTTACTGAGTCAGAGCACAGGACCATTTAGTCCAGTATCATCTAATACCAATGGCTATATCTGCCTGCCTGCCTTCTTTTCCCTCTCTTTCCCTTTCCCTTTCCTTTAACTAGCTCAAGCCGCATACTCTCCTTTTTTCTACTTTTTTTACATAATTCTGGTCAAGCTTCATGAGGGTGACTGTCTCAAGGTAATGTAGTTGAACATGGGATCTTAAACACGCAAAGCATGTCCTTTACCGCTCAGCTAAAACAATTCCTCAGAAGCTTATATGTTTTCCATTAATTTTCTAGAATAGTGAAAGTTGTGTGTCAGAAGTACCTGCAATAGTTTTTAAAAAACAACAACGAAGAACTAGGAAAGATTTTACAGCAGAAGAAATAAATTATCTTTTGGATGGCATAAAGAAAATGGGACATCATTGGAATTCCATTTTATGGGCCTATCCATTTCAGAAAGGGCGGACAAACGTTGATTTAGCTAAAAAATACTTCAAATTAAAGGTACTGTTGTTTCTGATTTATTTCACTGTACCTTTCTGTATATTTGTAGTGGGTTGAGAAGGAGGGAAAGAAATACCGGACCTAATGTAAATATTTCCCACTCTTTAGGGGATGGAGGTAATCTACTTGTTTTGGAGGCAGGACTGTGCCTATGCTTGTCCCTCATCAGTGAAAGGAGAAACTTCCTACAGTTATAGGATGCAATGCAACTGGCAGTAGAAAACACTGGGCTTAGAGTGCAATCAGATGGCAAGAAGGGATCATGTCTGGTTCTGGAAAAGGTCACTTTGACAGAACTTATTTCGCTTAAAGTGACCTTTCCATCCACTGAGGAATCACTAGCCAAACCCACAAAAAGAGCAGCTCTCCTGCTGGACCAAAAAGGTCCAGCTTGGACCTGATCAAGGTCAGAGTGGAATGCTATTGCCCACATGTCATGTGGTGGCTGGGAAACAGCTTGCACTGGACCAAGCCACAAGCAATCCCAAATGCAACATGTGAGATATTTCTGCGTCTGATGTCAATCTTAAGCAGCCATTTGCTTCCCACCAAAAGTCAGGTCTATATAGAGTGGTATAAAAGGGAGACAGAGAAGGAGGAGGCAGAAGTAGCAGGAGGGTCAGAGAGGGGGGGGGGAAGTCAGAAGAACTTCTCCCTGAAGGGCGGGAGTGAATTCTACTACAGAACCCCTGGACAGAGGAATGGAGAGACAGAAAGTGCCTGGGGAAGAAGCAGAAAGGAGGAGAAACACTTACCCTCCTTAAAAAACTTCTTACGGGGAGGAGAGGGAAAGGAAGGAGAGAAGGGGGTGAAAACAACAGCAAACCCAACAAGGGAAAAGGGAAAAAAATACAAGGGACTCATTGGAACCCCCCCTCCTTTGATTGGGCCGAAAACGCAGAGGTTCTCGCAGGGCTGGAAGATGACTGAGAAACACGGGCTAAGGTGGGGATAGGGGTCCAATCCACTGCGACAAGTGTGGTTGCCACCAGAGCTCCCGCAAGAACAAGAGTGGAAAGAAGGGGCAGTCTGTGTGTATGATAACCTATGTATAGGGATCACTGAGAGGATAGCTCATAGAACCGTTTCTTCTCCCCGTTGGAGACGGGAGGGCAGTTGGTAACCAAAACTGTTGCAAAAGACCCCATTCGGTCACCATTATTAAAAGTTAAAAGTTTGAAGCAGGAGAACGACTCAGCCTTGGTCTCTGGGAGATGCACAAGGGGAGATGATCATGAACCCAGCACTGAAATATCAGCAGCTCTGTACAGAGCTGACATTTGGCAGGAGATCTACAACATGTGGTTGCTTGAGTCACCATCTTTTCTTTCAAGAGATAATGCCTGAGGTGCCTTGCTTGCTATTGCCTGGCATCACTCACATCTGCTGTTGCTGACACTTCATTTTTTTCTTTAAAATAAGACACTTTTTTGCTATTCCTTCTCTCTGTCTTCATTGGGTGGAAGAGACCTGGATATGAGAAGGGAAAGGAGTTCTGTACTACCCCCTAACCCAAATAACAAACAAACAGAGAAGGAACAGGAGAAGCTAATTTATTTTGAAGGAAAGATGAGTGGTGACAGTGGCAGTCTTATTCTTCACTTCCACTCTCTTTATTTGTGGGTTGATGGTAATGCAATAGTGCTTCCTGTTTTTCCTCTCGTCTGGGTGGTGGCAATAGGAGAAAAGGCGCATTTGCTGCCCCAGCATTTCACCACCTGAGGCAACTGGTTGTCCAGTGTAAATACCAGCACAATAATGACAAACTCAACATTCTAAAATAAATTAACTTATAGCTTGTTTACAGACAATTGGGTTTTTGTAACCTTAGATAATTGCAGAAAGTACATTTTAATATGATATGTCATATTAGTTCTGCATATTAGTTAATGCATTGGAATTTGATTAGTCTTTGCTTTTTCTCTCTTACAGAAGAATGAAAACAAAATTATTTGACATGAAAAGAACAGGTTTATCATAAACAGGACCAATTTTGTTTTAAAATGTAGAATTTATATTTGTTTTATGTATAACATTTCATTTTTATTTTGGGATTTGGATTGCTGTATGTTCTTTCAGTGAATAGCATTTAATTTAGAATTTCATTTTCCCAATGTTATTATGCATGCTGATAGATAAAGGATACTATGATTCTGTCTATAGTTCTCCTAAAAAAATAAGAGTGTGTGTTCTATTTTCTAATATAGCACTTGTTTTAAAAATACCTATTCATAAAAATATGAAAAATTAATGCAAACATATTGTTACAATACTACTAAAACTTACTATATTTTAAAAATGCTGTTGTTTGTATTCCTGTTTTTTATTTGAGCGTTTCACTTTATCATCTTCTTGAATAGTAAATATGTTATTAAAATATATAAGGTTGAACTATAGTTTATAATCCTGTTCTATTACTGCATTATTATGTGCCTTCAAGTCGGAACTGATTTAGTGACCCTAATAAGACTTCAAGGTAAGTGAGAAATTTAAGGAGTGGTTTTACCAGTTCTGCATTCCAATGAGTTTCCATGGCTGAACAGAGATTCAAACCCAGGCCTCCTGAGTCATTACTCTATCCACTGCAATACACTGGGTATTCTACTACTGCACACCAGAGCCAAAAATTTTTTTTGCCCTGCTTTTCTTCTCAAACATAAAAGGTAAAGGTTCCCCTTGACAATTTTTGTCCAGTCGTGTTCGACTCTAGGGGGCGGTGCTCATCCCCATTTCCAAGCCATAGAGCCAGCGTTTGTCCGAAGACAATCTTCCGTGGTCACATGGCCATTGCGACTTAGACACGGAATGCTGTTACCTTCCCACCAAAGTGGTCCCTATTTATCTACTTGCATTTGCATGGTTTCGAACCGCTAGGTTGGCGGGAGCTGGGACAAGCAACGGGAGCTCACTCCGTCGCGTGGATTCGATCTTACGACTGCTTGGTCTTCTGACCCTGCAGCACAGGCTTCTGTGGTTTAGCCCGCAGCGCCACCACGCCCTTAACATAACATATGTCATAGTGCTGGCATAATTTCCCCTGCCCCAAGGCTCTCAAAGGCTTCCTCATCCAAAAGGAAGCCTCAATACTTGAAGGGTGGGGGGATACAAATCTGTCAATTCATTTAAATTAAATATTTCTAGAGCAAGACTCAGTTTATGCTCAATAGGATTTTCCCATAATGTTTTTCTGTATGATGATAACATTAACACAGGGACATTTAATGTGCTCTATTAATAGGTTATTTTATTTTCATTTACCTGGGAATCAATGTGTGTGTCCACATATCTTGCTGGTAGTGGGTTTATTGGCAATGAAAATAATTCCATTGCTCTACTTCATACATTATAACATTAAGACTTTTCTTTTATAAAGAAATGTTCTTTTTCTGACAAAAATATTTTTGAAGTTGCTGTTAAAAAAATTTGAGCAGGACATGTAAGTGTGACCATCAATCTAGATGTTTCTAGCTTACAACACCCATCAGCCCTATCCTACAAAGACTGAGGCATTTGCATTCCAAAAACAGCTGGAAAGATGCAGTTGCTCACCTATAGATTAGGGATTTGAAGGTGTTCTGTTGTGGTCTTCCTTATGGTCACTAAGATTCAAATAAATGATTCTTATTATGTGTGCATGAGTATTTGGAAATATCTAGATCTGACTGTTCTAGCCTTGGCAGGAGCCCAGCTCAGGTTCCAGTGTGTAGAACCACTCCTGTCTACCCGTTTCTTTCCACCCACTGCAATCTTTGCAGGATGTATGAAATTCTTCACTCATTCTAGCAGAATTTATTTTCTTCTCTTGTGTTTCTAACCTTGCACCCGAAGATCACTTAGGCTCCTGCTCCCTCTTCAATTTCCCCAGTTCCCTATGTCTTCTTATGAGAATGGGCACAGTAGAGTGCAGTCAGGTCCGATACCGAGACATCCAATTTGTGGGATGTTATTCAGAGCTACTATCTTTGAGCTACAGTAGACATCAGCAGTCATCTTCTTGATGTTCCATCTTGCCCACATGGTATTAGGTTCTTTTCGATTTCAGAGATATTTGTTGTTGTTTAGTTGTTAAGTCGTGTCCAACTTTTCATGACCCCATGGACCAGAGCATGCCAGACCCTCCCGTCTTCCACTGCCTCCCGGGATTGGGTCAAATTCATGCGGACCTTTGTCGGCAAGGTGATGTGTCTGCTTTTTAAGATGTTGTCTAGGTTTGTCATCGCTTTCCTCCAAAGAAGCAGGCATCTTTTAATTTTATAAATAATAATTAAACAAAAATTAAGCCATTATTAAAATAAAAACAAGGGTCCGTGTAGAAAGCTTTCCTGAATAGCAATATTTTAAGTTGTCTTCTGAATGTTAACAGGGAGGGGCACAAGCGTCGCTCTTCCGAGAGCTGGTTCCACAACATTGTAGCCACTGTCAAGAAGGTCCAATCTCTCATGGAAGACTTCCAGGTCTCCCTTGAGGTGGCTACTTGAAGGAGTTTGGTCTGGGAAGCTCTGGTGCGTTGGGCAGATGACAAAGACATTCCAGCAAGTAGCATAGTCTCAGACCGTGTAGGGCTTCATACGTAGGCATCAGAAGTTTGAAACTTGTCCGGGACATAGCGAGTAACTAATCCCTTCACAGATTGCTGCCTTGTCATGGCGAAGGGGCTTGAGTAATTCAGAGAAGCTATGGGCTATGCTGTGCAGGGACACCCAAAACGGACAGATCACAGTGGAGAGTTCAGACTAAACGTGATCCACCTGGAGCAGGAACTGGCAAGCCACTCCAGTATCTTTGCCAAGAAAACTCCATGGACAGAAACAAAAGGCTAAAAGATATGACGCTGGAAGATGAGGCCCTCAGGTCGGCAGGCATCCAGCATGCTACTGAGGAAGAGCGGAGGACAAGGACAAGTAGCTCCAGAGCTAATGAAGTGGTTGGGCCAAAGCCAAAAGGACGCTCAGCTGCAGACACGCCTGGAAGTGAAAGAAAAGTCCAATACTGCAAAGAAAAATACTGCATAGGAATCTGGAATGTAAGATCTATGAACCTTGGTAAGCTGGATGTGGTCAGACAGGAGATGGCAAGAATAAACATTGTGGGCGTGAGTGAACTAAAATGAATGGGAATGGGTGAATTCAATTTGAAAGTTACAGAAAACTGAATGCAAACTTCCAAAGAATAGCAAGGATTTCCAAAGAATAGCAAGAGGGCCTTCTTAAATCAACAGTGCAAAGATATAGTGGAAAAGAATACAAAGGGAAAAATCAGAGATCTGTTCAAGAAAATTGGAGATATTAGAGGAATATTTTGTGCAAAGATGGATGTGATAAAGGACAAAAATGGTAGGGACCTCACAGAAGCAGAAGACAGCAAGAAGCGGTGGGAAGAATACACAGATGAATTACGGTATATCAGAAAGATTTGACTGTCCTGGGCAACCCAGATAGTGTGGTTGCCGACTTTGAGCCAGACATCCTGGAGACTGAAGTCAAGTGGGCCTTAGAAATCATAGCTAACAACAAGGCCAGTGGAGATGATGGCATTCCAGTTGAACTATTTAAAATCTTATAAGATGACACTGTTAAGGTGCTACACTTAATATGACAGCAAGTATGGAAAACTCAGCACTGGCCAGAGGAATGGAAAATATCAACTTTTTACTTAAGCTGGAATTTAATTTATGACTGGTGGAAAGCCAAAGTCCCGTAGTAAAGAAATTAAAATGAATAGTATGGATAGGATCTCACCAGAAAAATTATACTATTAAATAAGATTGCTTTTAGGTTAAGCTTATAATTTATGTTTACATCTTAAAGATACATGATGTTGTATTTATATGTTTTTAAGTCTTATTTTGGAAAATAAAGTATATTTTTTAAAAAAATGAAAGAAGGGCAGTGTCAAAGAATGCTCCAACTACTGTACATTTGCACTCATTTCACATGCTAGCAAGGTTATGCTCAAAATTCTACAAGGTAGGCTTCAGCAGAATGTGGACCGAGAACTCCCAGAAGTACAAGCTGGATTTCGAAGGGGCAGAGGAACTAGAGACCAAATTGCTAACATGCGCTGGATTATGGAGAAAGCCAGAGAGTTCCAGAAAAACATCTACTTCTGCTTCATTGACTATGTAAAAGCCTTTGACTGTGTGGACCAGAGCAAACTATGAAAAGTTCTTAAAGAAATGGGAGTGCCTGACCACCTTATCTATCTCCTGAGAAATCTATATGTGAGACAGGAAGCAACAGTTAGAACTTGGTTCAAAATTGGGAAAGGAGTACGACAAGGCTGTATATTGTCTCCCTGCTTATTTAATTTATATGCAGAATACATCATGAGAAAGGCAGGACTGGATGAATCCCAAGCCGGAATTAAGATAGCTGGAAGAAATATCAATAACCTCAGATGATACCACTTTCATGGCAGAAAGTGAGGAGGAATTAAAGAATCTCTTAATGAGGGTGAAAGTGGAGAGTGCAAAAAATGGTCTGAAGCTCAACATCAAAAAAACTAAGATCATGGTCACTGGTCCTATCACCTCCTGGCAAATAGAAGGGGAAGAGATGGAGGGAGTGACAGATTTTACTTTCTTGGGCTCCATGTTCACTGCAGATGATGACAGCAGCCACAAAATTAAAAGACGCCTGCTTCTTGGGAGGAAAGCTATGACAAACCTAGACAACATCTTAAAAGCAGAGACATCACCTTGCCGACAAAGGTCTGCATAGTCAAAGATATGTTTTTTCCAGTAGCAATGTATGGAAGTGAGAGCTGGACCATAAGGAAGGCTGACCGCCGAAGAATTGATGCTTTTGAATTGTGGTGCTGGACTTCAAGGAGAACAAACCTCTCCATTCTGAAGGAAATCAACCCTGAGTGCTCACTGGAAGGACAGATCCTGAAGCTGAGGCTCCAATCCTTTGGCCATCTCATGAGAAAAGAAAACTCCCTGGAAAAGATGCTGATGTTGGGAAAGTATGAAAGCAAGAGAAGGGGACGACAGATGATGAGATGGTTGGACAGTGTCACTGAAGCTACCAACATGAATTTGACCAAACTCCGGGAGCCAGTGAAAGACAGGAGGGCCTGGTGTGCTCTGGTCCATGGGGTCACGAAGAGTCGGACACGACTTAACGACTAAACAGCAACAACAAGGAGATTACCTGATCAAAGAATGAGATGAGATCGTTCTGGCAGGATTTGTTCTTGACAAGTCCATCTTGCCTTCTAGTTATTACTGCATTGTTCCCAAGGTCCTTGCAGAGTCACTGCTTTGTAATCTGCTCCAGATTTTTTCCTGGATTGATGTCATGCTGACTGGCCTGTGGTTCCCAGGTTTCTCCTCTTTGCCCTTTTGAAGATAAGGATAACTTTAGCCCTCCTTCAGTTGTCTGACACTTCACCCAATACACTTCACCCAATACACAGTGGTTCTACGATCTTTTCAGACAGTTCCTTCATTATTCTTAGATGCAGTTCATTCGGCATTGTTATCATTGTTATCTAAAGAGAACATAGCACCTTAGCTATGTCCTTTGTAATTTGGCTTACCTAAAAATCTACTTGGAGTTTTACTGGCATGCTGAAAGGTTGGAAGACCAGCAGTCGTAAGATCAAGTCCATGTAATGGAGTGAGCTCCCGTCGCTTGTCCCAGCTCCTGCCAACCTAGCAGTATGAAAGCATGTAAGTAGTAGGAACCTACTAATGTACTCATGTAAATGTGATTAGATAAATAGGTAACACCACAGTGGGAAGGTAATGACATTCCGTATCTAGTCGTGCTGGCCATGTGACCACGGAAACTGTCTAGGGACAAACGCTGGCTCTGTGGCTTGGAAATGGCGATGAGCTCAGTGCCCCCTAGAGTTGGACACGACTGGACTAAATGTCAAGGGGAACCTTTACCTATGTATGTATAAATACCAGTGATGTGCAATAAACAGACTTTGATGTGTAAATCTGGTGATTTGCCATGTATTTTAATTGCTGTGTATGAAGGCCCCCTCCCTCGAGTTTTAAACCCGGCCCTGGCTGCTGCGGCTGCTGAAGAGTTGTCTATATACTTCCCTTATAGCCATAAGTCTCCATCAGCAGGTGTCAGCTCTGACAACAATTCTGAAGAAATTATTCAGTTAGAGTGCTCTGTCGCACAGCACTGGTCAGCTTTGTGTCACCTGATGAGCCTCCATCTCCATCTGAAGACTGCTCATTCTGACACGCTCATATATTTAGCCAAAAGCCTGAATGTCCCCTTCTGTAGACAGGAAAATATCCCTGTGTTGTCTGTGCTTAGCATTAGGAATAGCTTTCCAGTAGCCTTGCCTTTATTGACTTTCTTGTCAAGACTAGCTCACAAGATCATTAAGGGATCTGTATGTATGTCATCTAAATGAGCAGAGTCTTTACAGAATCCAAGACCATAGACACAAACATCTATTCCAGAAGCCAATATTGCTTTGGTCATTGTTGTTTCTTCATTAGATTGTTCCTAGCAACCAGTCTGGCTTTGTCAGTTTGTTGAGTGGGCACTGTAGTTTAAGAAGTGTCTGTTTTAACTCCATGAGTTCTGAGTCTGGAGGCATTCAAGAGACGTTAGATAGCCAACTGTTAGATATACTTGAACTTGGATTGCTGCATTGAGCAGGGTGGTGGACTTGATGGCCTTATAGGCCCCTTCCAACTGTATTATTCAATGCAAAATAATAATAATAACTAGGGTTCAATAAAGCTTATTCTTTTAACATCCTTCATCCTCACCGGTCTTTACTACCATCATAGGAATATGTATAAATACAGGCGACATAGCATTTTCATTCCTTGTGTCTGAAGAAGTGGATTTTGATCCATAAAATGAAATAAATCTATTAATCTTTAAAATACCACTGTATTTGCATTTTTTTCTCTTTCATCATAAAATCACTATGTCCTTTGAAAGGGCATATGGATTTTCATCCCCCCCCCCATGAAATGGAAGCACCTTCACACTTCTGAAGCTCTAGTAAACAATAATTTCCACACTAAAATATAGTGTGTATTGGATTACAACTCCTAGAAGGTTAGCCACATAGGCAGTCACCAAGCTTTCTTCAACCCAGCTTTGGAAACTGTTCTCCATACAAAAGCAATTAACTCTGACTCAAAGTGGAAAAAGATATTGCATGCCTCCTCCCCATAAACATTGCCATTCACTGTCAAAGTTACTGTACAAAGAAAGTTGGGTGAGCCATGCAAGCTTCCTTTCTTACTTTGAGTCAGAGGATGGTTTTGCTTCAAATTATTTTAAATACTGAAGGTGTTGTTCAAATCCCTTAGCAATATTTCTGAAACTAAATTATCCATGGGACAGTGAAAGGCAGTAGTTTTTAGTTATGTGATAGTCTAGTGGAGGTGGTGTGTATATGAGTTAGGACCTGAAATAGCCATGCAGGGCAAGGAAATTAAGCTGTCTGTCACTGTTTATCCTTCTTTAAAGTTTTTACAGCAGTGTGTTAAAAAAAATCTAGAGGTACAGTATACAGATTACTGTTCTTTGACTGAAGTTAGCACAATATCCTGGACATCACAACTATTGTCTTTGTTGCCTGGGGATTCTGAGAGATATAATCCAAAGGTCCAAATTCCCACACTTCTATAAAAATCTATAGAAAAACAGTTGGAGAGCTGTTTGCTTTTAATTCCATGGACCAATCATTAGAAAGTGTGTGGTTTGTGCCTTTTTCTCTAGGAATGGGCAGATGAACCTTGCCTTTTCAGATGTACGAGATAGGATCATGCCTTGGAACATGACAAAGCAGCAAATACGTCCATTGTCAAGGATGAAGGGATCCTGTAAATTCCGTTTGAGCACGGACAACTTAAATAATGAATTATAAATGTTCATTATATGCTTATCTTAGTATTGACATCTTCTGATGACAATGAATTCACTTTCAATTCAAACCTAAAATTCCAAGCTCTGTTCTGAGCTCCGAACCATTGTACTAGATGGGAAAATACGGTAATTATAAAGCGTGCCAACTTTGCTTGTGTAGTTGACAAAAATACTGTACAGTAATACGAATTCCGCCTCGGGTTATCACAAAACGACGCGGCCGTCCGGGGCTTTGACCAAGATGACACCCCTCACTTTTTATCTCTCAGCTACGCGGGAAGAAGCGAGGCTCAACCTCCGCTCGCCTTCCTCCCGCGCTCCTTCCTGGGCGTCGCCGACGGCCCCCGCAGCGCTCCACGCGGCCACGAGGGGGCTCTGTTTCGAACAAACCCTTGGGCGGCGGCCTCTAAAACCCTGAACTCACCGTCGCGATTGGGGAGCCGCGCTTGTTAGGTGCCCAAGCGCCGCCTGACTAGAAGGAGCCGCTCTCTCCGTCGCCCGGCCGGAATGCCGCCTTGAAGCCTCTGCTTCGCGCGTGGCCGAAGTGCCACTGAAGGGAACCCATGTGTCAGTGGGAGCCCGGCGCGGAGAAAGAGCCGGCGAAGGGAGCCGGCGAGCAGGCATCGGCGCGGCCGAGAGAGGCCCGGGGGTTTGACCGTGCGGGAAAGGCGGGGTCCTCCTGACAGGGCCTGGGCGGATGAGGTCACTCTTTGTGGTGGATGCTGTTGGCAAGATGGCGCCGGTGCTGGCGGAGAAGAAGCTGCTGGGGCCGGACGGGCCTGTGGCTGCCGACTTGCCCAGCGAGGAGGAGGAAGGCCAGAGCCTCTGGTGAGGAGCCGTACGAGGCTGCGCTGGGCAGGGCCGGGCGGAGGCCTCTCGTTTTTCTGCCTGATCATCGTGGAAGTGGGAGTTTGGCCCCCGGGAAAGAGGGTCCGGCGGGCCAAAACTTGCAGGGAGTAGCCTTTGTCCGGGAAGGGTGTGTGTGTGTGTGTGTGAGGAGGAGAGGAGCCTTCGCTTGCCTGCTCTCCCCAGCGCCTTTGCTAGACCTTCTCCACAGACCTCCTCTTTGAGAGGGAGGGAGAGCCGGCTTGGCTGTCTCCGGGCCCGGGAGGGGCCGCCTTTTGCAGCTGAAGCGCCATCAAGGGGGCGGGGAGGGGGGGAGAAATTGAGAGAAGGATCGGGGCCCCCGACCCGCCCGCCCGCCTTCCCTCCTTCCCTCCCTCAGGGGCTCCTTTGGGCGAGGACGGCGATGCAGGTGAAGTTGGGCTGCCACTGAGAGGCAGGCATGGTCGGGAAGAGCCTTTCCCGGAAGGAAGCCGCCCGGTCTCTCCCCGTTACTTTCTCCCTGCCTTCTTTTTTCCCCCTTGAGGCTCTTGTTGTGGAGCCGGGACTCGTCCCCCCCCCCCCCCAGTTGGAGGCCCAGGAGCAGGACCGCCTGCGTCCGGAGAAGTCTCTCATCCTAGCGAGAACCCCCCCCCCCCAATCGCGACCATCATTGGCATTCAGAGTTGTTAGAAAAAGCGAGGAGGCAAAATCGTGGTGTCATACTTATAACAACATAGATGGGTGCAGAACCCAGTGTTGTCCGTGTGAATGCAGCCCAAACCTAATCTCACCTCTGCAGCTTTAACTGAGCTGAAATGTTCACAGTACAGTATTATTGTTTGGATGAACAGAAATTTAGGACATGTTCTTGTTTTTTTCCCCATCTCTGTCTTCATTCTGTCTTAGTGTATTTAAAATGTGATGACTGGAATCCACTTGGAAAATTATGTCAGTGTAAGTCCATCAGGCTAATTTGTGGCAGTTAGCAGCTGAGATTTACAGGAATGTGTGTAAGTAATAGGATTCTGGATACTTAATGTTGTGCTCTGTGCCTGATGAAGTGAATTGTAATGTATGAAAGGCCACACTGAAATGTTACTTATAAGAAGCCTGAGTAATTTTTGTGTGTGATCGTGTTCCCTTTCTAGACTGATCTCTTCAGGCCTACTAACAAAACTCTGGCCTTTAAAATGGCTTTTCTAGCCTCATTTTTGTGATCTAGAAGGCGATCTAGGATTTGAATTAAGGCTATCAGTAGAATTTAAGTGAGGGTAAAGGAAAGGTTAATACGCACATTGCTAATGAGATTTTAATTGGTTGGGGATTTGAGCATTTATTACTGATGAGCATCTGTGCTGGCATTCTAGTGGAGAGACCAGTTCACTGCACATTACTAGAAGGGAACCATAGTGAAACTTTTGAAACAATGATATTAGACAATGATGGTTTTTAAAAAAAGTTTTAAAGAATTCTGTAAAACCAAAAGGTTCATCTGAAGTTGCTAAATGGATAAGATGTAAAGGTGGGAATTGTTATTGTGTATCTCTTTTGGCTTCCTGGTGATTCATTTCAGCTGTTAAGCCAAATGCCTGTTGGGGAAAGAGACTAATGGATTTAAAACTGCACTACTTACCACTTGAGCAGAGTAGTACAGAACAATCAGTTTTAATGCTAGACTGTCAGCAGTGAAAGTATCAGTTACCTTACTCTCCCCCCCCCACCAGCATGAGAGGTCAAGTTTCCCCAAACTGCTTTGCTGCTGAATGTCATTGCAGTGCTGTGAAGGGGAAAACCCTATCTTAAAATATTCCCCATTGATGCCTCGGAATTGAGTTTTTTGAAGTTCAGCCCCAATGACATGGCAGTTCTTCTGAACATAAACTGTTTTGTTGAACTAACTATAAAAGCAAGTTAAATAATTGATTTAAAATATTTTTGTACCGTGCATTTCTAAATGAGTGTTGATACAAATTGATGCCTATAACTACAAAGCCTACCAATTTGCAACTAAATGGAGCCTTTATGCTATATAATCTTAAACCTCTGGTCATTCTCCTTGCAAGCCTTATGTTTTGCAGAACTGTATCTGGTTAAGGATGCAGAACATAAAATGCCAGATACAGGGGAAGGTTGTTAGGAGGCAGGTATCTCGTCTCGTGGGCTCCCAGAGGCATCTGGTGGGACCCCTGTGAAACACAGGAATCTGGATTAGATGGGTCCTTGGCCTGATCCAGCAGGGCTCTTCTTATGTTCTTAAGGGTGTTGGACTATGGAATAGGTAGATAGTTTAACCACCTGTCCACATACAGAGTCACTAACAAGATTATTTATTTGGAAACAGAGGATTTGTCAGAAGGCAATGGACGATCGTGGTGACAAAATATGATTTTAGTCCTAGAATTTGAAATAACTTGGCAGTTCCTAGGTCCAGCAAGGAAGGTCTTCATTGTCAATACCATTTTAGGAGTTGTCTTGCTTGATCTGAGATATCAATTACTTCCTGTGATTTTTGTTGTTTGTATGAAGAACAGAATTTAGCTCCATTTGTCTGAGGAAGGTTTTATTTTGATATGCACATACATGTTAACATGTTTGCATTAAGTATTGGGTTTTCCCCAGTTTTTGGAAGGAGAAGCATACTGTAATGGAACCAGAAATAACATTGTTATTGATATTTATATCAATAGGTATCAATACCCAAGGCAGAGATGGGAAGGCATAAGAAAATCTGAAAAAAATACTTCTAAAAACTTCTCAATGTTTTTGTCTATGTCTATTCCATTAATTTTGTTTCACCTCATTTGTATAATATCTAATAAGCTAATTTGTCAAACTAATAAAATAATTTGTTTTATACAGGTTCTCAATATTGAGTGAAGTTTCTACACGGTCCAGGTCTAAATTACCGTCAGGCAAAAATATTCTTGTTTTTGGTAAGTACCAGTGAATAATAGTGAAAAGCTTTTAGTCTTGTAGGAATACTGCATTTTGTTCAAAATAGGTCAGAATGATAAAAGAAAAAGAATGATTTAAAGCCTATTTAGAGGGACTTAATAGAATGCTCTCCTACCTTTGATTGAACTTGTATTCCTTTTGCTATCGGAGTAAATTAAACCCAGTGTGTTAACATAAGATTTATAGTTCAGATAATTAGTTTAATGAAAACCATTCAAAATATTAAAAATAAAAATGGAATAAAAGTATTTAATGTTTTAAAAACTGCGTGACTGAGACGTCAATCTGTAATGGGTCTGCTCCTTATTTTGTGTGTTTGTATGTTGCATCTGACTCCGGCAATCCTAATGGGGTTTTCAAGGTAAATGATATATTGAAACAATGGTTTTACCAATGCCTCCTGAGTTTCCATGGCTGAGCAGGACTTGGACACAAGCCTTCTGAGTCTATCACTCTATCCAGCACAACACGCACTATTGCTCCAGCACTAGAGGCATTCAAAAGAAAAGTGGACAGCCATCTGTCAGATCTATTTTGATTTGGATTTCTGTATTGAGCAAGTGATTGGACTCAGTGGCTATATAGCCCCCTTCCAACAGTATTATTCTGTGATTCTATGATGCAATGACAGAATAAATTAGATAGTTCTCCAGTACTTGTCTTAAATTCCCAGCTCAAAACCATGAATGTTTGTTTTCCCTGTAAAATATTAGCTTCTTGATGTTTCTTTTCTCATCTACAAACTTACTGGCAGGTGATGATGGCTCAGGCAAAACAACACTGATGACTAAGATACAAGGAGCAGAGCATGGCAAGAAAGGAAGAGGCCTGGAATATTTGTACCTAAACATCCACGATGAAGATAGAGATGGTGAAGTATTTTCTTTATTTGCATTCCTTTTTGCTTAATGTAAAAAGGCTTGCTCATTTTCACAGGCACAGTTGTATTGCTGGTATCTTTTTATTGTGTTATCCATGGCTGTAAATTGTTCATGAGCCTAAGTTGCATGTATAGGATTTACAGCTGTTATTGCATCAGTTGGTCTTAAAACACACATGAAAGTTGAAAAAGAAAAAACATAATGCTTCATGTGTTTCATACTCTTGTTGCATGGCTGTTAGAAAATTAAGATACACTCTATTAATTCCCACTGAGCACTTCGTCATTATCAGGGGCTTTTTTGTTTGGTTTTAGGCAAGTCATTTATTTTACATTAGCTCTGATAATGGATTCTTGAAGTGTTTATCTGGGATTCCTTTTTTTCTCACTCCTCAATTCCAGTGAGTGGTAAGATATTGGGTGTACATTCAGAAGTACTGGTGTGGAACTCCTAGAGTTTAATACTGTGGACTACACCTTTAGGGAAGGATACCTATTACTAATACTCAGGTAAAAACAACTCTCCCTCCATGCAGCACTGAGTTTAGGTGAAGTATGGGGAGCCATTGTACCACCCTTATGTTTGGGTCGGCAGCAGTCTTCAGTATCACTTAGTGTAGCTAAGTTAACTCAAATACAGTTAACTCAAATACAGTGGTGCCTCGCTAGACTATTGCCTCACAGGACAGAAAACCCGCAAGACGATTGGTTTTTGCAATCACTATGGTGCCTCGCAAGATTTCTTTTCTGGGACAGTGTTTCGCAAGACTTTTTTTAAACCGATTTTTCGCAAGACTTTTTTTAGACCGATGCTTCGCAAGACTTTTTTTTTGAGAGCGATGCATAGGGGAACCTCGCAAGACAATTTTTTTACAAGACGATTTTCACGGAACAAATTAAAATTGTCTTGCGAGGCTCCACTGTAGATTTAAATCACAAGTTAAATCACTACTCAGAAAGACTTTGTATAATCATATGCTCCCCTCTCCCAAAAGTGCACTGAAAAGTGTGAAGCTAATACATGTTTACTACAGTATATGTATTTCATAAATGTCCTTGCCTTGATTGATTCCACCTCCATTAAGCCTCTGTTCAATGATAGTTCCAGTGTCTGAAAGCATGCACTGTAAGAGAAGGAAGTACGGGTTTGACTTTGTTTACTCAAAGTTGCAGGGGGACAATAGCCACATTGCCGTTCTGAATCAGCATTTCTGTAAGAAGTTATTGAGAGCAGGGCCAAAGATTTTAATAATCAATCCTGTGGATTTTCATAGGGCTTCCAAGAATTTCCAGTATTATGTCATATTGAGAGGGGGAAAAAACTTCAGGAATAGCTTTTGTCAGATTTGGAAAATAGAATTAATTGGGTCTGTCATTTCATATGTCCTTAAAATACTGTTAAAAAGTATATATCTCTAGAGACAGAAACTCAGTTTGAGGACTGCAGGTTGGTGCACAGTCCAAAAATTGTTTCTAAATACTTGAATGTTTTGTCTCGTAGAATTAGTAATTATAATACCTGTTCCACAATAAAATCATAGAGATACAAAATATTTTAAATTAAAACTACATAAGGCTTTTTAAGCAGAATAAAGTTTTAATAAAATTTTTAAAAACTGATTTCATTTTTTAAAAATTGATTCTTTAAATTTTAAATAGTTATTTTTACCTCTTTCATTGATGAGGGACTTTGGGAATTGCGGTTCAAAACATTTGAAAGGTTTAAGGATCCCCATCTATAAATTAGACTTTGTACTAATGTTTGTCCTAACTGTCATATACTTAACCAGAATTAAGAGTAACTTAGACATTTTCAGTTAGGAAATGTGTAAATCTTCTAGTCATAGATGATCTGTATCTGTTAATAAAAATGTTACACATTTTAAGAGGCCTCCTCTCCTAATGAGAAGATTTTCCCCCTCTTTTACAGATCAGACTCGCTGTAACGTCTGGATTCTTGATGGGGATTTGTACCATAAAGGTCTCTTGAAGTTTGCTGTTTCAGCAGACACATTGCAAGAGACCCTTGTGATCTTTGCGGCAGATATGTCTAGGCCGTGGACGATTATGGAATCCTTACAGAAGTGGACAAGTGTATTGCGTGAACATATTGATAAGCTGAAAATTCCTCCTGAGGAGATGAGAGACATGGAACAGAAATGTAAGTAATGCATGACTGAACCTCTCCCCCATCTTTAAGCAGTATATTGAGATGCTCACATGTAATGGCCTTATTCAGTGCCAGACTGTGGGCACTTCCAGCTTAGCCGTTTTTGTTTAGATTGTCACTAGTGCTTGGTTGGCTGACTTTGCTACAGATAAGTTTCAAACAGAAACTATAACTGCTTATATGAGTATTGCTTCAAGGAACATGTATTCTGTGTTTGTTCAGTGAACAAATGATTAGTGAAGATTGGCATTCTGAGAACTCCAAGGCTTGAAAGCAAACAGTTTTCTATTCTTTATCCTTTTAGAGAAAGATACAGAAATCTTGGGATTATATTGGGTGAGTGTTCAGATGAATAGTGTGTTCGTTTTGAGAACAGGACACATTGATGTTTCTTTAAAGAATGTTGTCTTCAAGAACTTATACTGCTATGGGCCTGTATATACTGTATATATTTAAAAATATGCCAGAAGGTTAATTATTATGGAAGTGAGGATCTCCCAGGTTGTGAAGGAATCAACTTTTCTTTTTCTCAGTTGTCACCAATGGTAGCATGCTCTTAGTGGTTGGGCAGTAACACTGAAACCATCCTTTAATTTTTCTGGTGTTTGCCTGCAATCTCTGCTGATAATCAAGTATGAGTTGATATTTTGGTGACATTTAAAGTAGGCCATCTCTCCCCCAATCCCCCGTTTTTTCTAGTGTTTTCCTGCGGTCTCTGTTAATGTAAAGGTTCATGGGGTTTTGACACTGGAAGTAGGGCCAATCCTCTCTTTTTCTTCTTATTTTCTGTACAGCTTCACACTTGCATGATTTAGCCTTTTGCTCTAACTTGTGTGAAATGTGTTTTTGCGGCTGTCATTTGTTTCACTTGGAACATTCATAGTAGTCCTGCCTGATCTCTGCTAAAATGTCCTCAGGCTGCAGAGTCTTAGTCATGCTCAGATGACTAGGTGAACTTCCTCAAGAATGAAGTGCTTTCTTTCTTGAGCATTTTGAATAGTGATTATCAGAGTCCTTTTCCAACAATTTCATCCTTTTAAAACTCCAATCAGGACATGGTTCACAAACATAGTATCAGGGCTGAGAAATGTTTGGCCCTCCAAGTATTTGGAACTTCTGTTCCCAAAAGTCAGCATAGTTGTTCGTATGGGATTCTGAGAGTTACAGTTTAGAACATTTGGAGGACCAAATTCTTTCCATCCTGCTATATATTATAATGAGACTCTTCCTTCACCCTCACTAGTTTTAATTGCGTTGTGAACAAGCACTTTTTCCTCTACTGAAGTCTGGTGGAGGCCAGAAATGTAGCACTGCATGAGGGAAGTGGTCGGGGCCCATATTTTTATTCTTTGTTTGATCACATGCAGTCTCAACCCAGGTATTTAACAGCGGACCTGGGTGTATTGGCGAGCATCTCTTCACTGCTGTTATACCTCTTGCAACTTTTTGGAGCCTTGCAGAATTCAGTAGCTTTGTCCAGGCACAATGGATAAACAACCAGTTATGAACCTTTGTGTCATTTAAATTAGTATGCTTCATTTTTTTGGTCTTTTAAAAGTGTATTTGGCTATTGAGCCCCAATGTATGGTCTCTTTTTAACATTAGATTTTTTAACACTGCTTACATGAAATACTTCAAGAGCAGATAAAAAAGTTTTGTAGGGCTCAAATAGTTGCACTCAAAGTCTTGCTGAGCTCTTGTTGCTTCAGTGGCTTGAAGCTTGCTGTGGGGGAGACTTTTAACAATGGTGTATGCTTGGTGCCAAGGAGGTTGGCCATGTGTTTTGTCTTGATGTATCATGGCTAGTCGGTGTTACGATAGTGGCAACATTTTAACTAAGGAGCTTCCTTTGACAGCATTTTCAAATAACAGATCTTTTTCGTTAATAGGGAGCACATATACAAGATTTTGATGCAGTTATTAAAATCTTCAAAAGGGAGCTCAAGACTGTAATTCTGCTGCTTTATTGTCATCTGATCATGAACCAAAGGCAATGGAAATACAATATAATCAAGAGCAGGGAACTTAAGGCAGAGTGGACAAGTTCTGGAGTTCTGTAGCACTTCCTCCAGATGAAACCAGAAATTATTGCCTGATTTTGTACTTCTTAACTTCTAAAAAATGTCATTTTAAAAACAAATGGAATTCTAGATAAAACAAGCTGTAAGAGAGACCATGCCTTGTTACAGAAGACAATCATGCCTTTTAGATATATGATATTCCACTTTTGTGAGAAAATTTTAAGAAATCTTTTTTTTTTAATTATCCTCCATGGTCTTGCTGCAACAGTTGCAGAGTGGCATGTGAACCCTACATGCCTGAGTTGTTTAAATTTAAGTAATGGTTGGACATCGTTAAAAATTTGTGGCAGTCTGAGACATTGTGAGGAGCCTTGTGGTGCAGTGGTTAAATTGCAATAGTGGTGCCAAAACTCTGCTCACCACCCAGATTCACTTGCAAGTAGCTAGCTCAAAGTTCATAGGAACAAATAGGACTTAGCAGCTTTTCTGCACAGTGGTAACTTATTTTAGTGAATTCTAGAAATAAGTTTAAAAGTGGTCACTGGAACCAGTAAATGTCTCGTGACATTAGCTGCCTTGTAGCCACCAACAACATTAGTTTTAAGAGGATAACGCCTAAAGAGTCACAAGTACCGTTTGGCATTCTCCAGCATGTAAGTTCTCAAAGGCAGATGATTGGTATCCAACTTAAAATCAAATTTATTTACAATATTTACATTGCAGTTGACATGATAACATCTCTAGGCTTCGAGTTAAGTGTGTTTAACACAATATAATGCATTGTAAACAATTTAAAAGCTTTCAGAGATAGTAAAGAATTTTGTGAAAAGGCATGAGCTACAGTGTATTGATGACTAGGTTGAAATAATTGCTCATGGGCAGAGAAAGCCCACCAAAAGAGATTGTTAAGAACTCCATAAAAATCAGTTTGCCTCTTGAATTTCTTGAAGGAGAGTATTTCAGAGCTTGGGTGCCATTGCAGGAAAGGCCTGCCTTTGCAATTTTAGATGGCATCATTCTGTTTGTTGTGGCTCCACAATAAAGAGATCAGGGCCAGCTGGGCAGTTTACTAGATGGTCTTAATGGCCATTTCTTTTTGAATATTGTGAGCTGAATAGTTGTAATGGAACTTTTAATTTAGAGCAACATAGATTTGATTTAAATCAAATTGTTTTAAACCATGATTTAAATCATTTCTCAGGAAAAAAACTGATTTAATCATGTGATTTTTTTTCACATGAAAAAGTACACTCCCGCTTGCTATAATCTTAAAGCATATTTTTCACCATCTCCTTGCCCAGATGGACTCCACCTCCAGTCACCCTCTATTCAGTGACAACTTCCAGTGTCTGAAAGTATGCACTTTCAGAGAGAGAGGTAAGGGTTTGGCTTTGTCTACACAAAGTTGGGATAAATAGGGTTGCTGCTGTAAAGGAAGAAGCAGGATTTGAGGCACTCTGAGCATTTGAAAGCAATCTTGGAGATTTTGACAAAGCTCCAAGAATTTCCAACATTATTTTATGCTGAGGGGGAAAAATATCTGGGAATAAATTCAATCAAATTTGGAAAATAGGGCTAATGGTGATACATTGATGTTAACAAGTATGTATTTCTGAAACACAAATTCAGTTTGAGGACTGTATATTTTTCTGATGGTATACACTAGTGAATATTGGGGGAAATAGAAAGATTAGCCTAAACAATATATAGAGAAGCTGGCAAAATCATAAAACATTGAGATTCGAATTTGAAAACTGTTCAGCTTGATTTAGAGAACTTTCTTGAAAAGATGATATCACTATATTATTTCCTAATACAGAATGAGAATTAGAATTTATAATCCTTATTCCATAATGAGATCTGTGAGCTGTAACACATATTAGATTAAAACTACCATAATATAGGGCCTTTAAGAAAAACCCAAGCATTTCAATAATAACAATTAAAAAATCCTGTGTCAAATAAAAAAAATCAGATCTACATTAAAAAACTTATGTTTTTTAAAAAATTGTTATCTGCTGTCTGCCCTTGACCTTGTGTTCTGCTCATTTTAAAATGGTAGTCTGCCTTCTCTGACTTTTCAAATCTGTGTTATTCAGCTCCGTCAAACTAAGAAATAAACTTAAATATGGTGGATAAATTCAGCCCTTTCTTCCTCAACCACATAAGGATGTTTGCAGTGGGATGACATCATTCTATTTTTGCTGTGTGAGTTAAACCATGAGCTACTGTCTTTTGTGGTGAAATTAAATGCCTGCTTTCGGACTTCAGTAAAATGCGTAGCTAGCTATTCATGCTTCTCCCTGGTTGTAACATTTCTTGCAGCAATTGTGGCAGACCTGCCTCTGCCGAAATGGAAGCGAACGGTTGAAAAAGGCAGGGAGTGGAAGGGTTGGTGGTCTGCCCTCCCCACCCCTGCCCTCGGAGACCTGTCATGACAGCTATAACGGTAGCTTCGGGATGTGTGAGGAAAAAATCACCCTAAGGAGAGCAAGATATTGGTTTTTTACATGCTGTGGTTGTCCCCAAGAGGCTATTCATGGAAACATCTCAGTAAATATCGGAGCTCAGAAACTTAAGAGATGGAGCATTGCTTCTTGCTGTGAATGTTTCTTTTGGTGTTTCTTTCTGGCTTCTGGCAAAGAAAAGAGGGTAGAGTACTGGTGAGTTGTCCATGCATGTGGAGGGTGACATATAAAATGCAGCTTTGAGATTAGTCGGTGTTTCTTTGTCAGAGGTTTTTAAGCAGAGGTTGGATGACCATCTGTCAGGCATCCTTTAGATGCGGATTCCCTTCCCTGATAGAGGATTTGACTAGATGATGTCCAGGATCCTTTTCGACTTTACTTTTGTGATTCTGTAGTTGAAATGCTGTTACTTAGCATAGTAAGTTGCACTAGAGTTGGCTGCATTGAATCACTGGGGATTTGGTAAGCCACCTCCTCTGTAGATTCCAATGATTCAAAAGGGCGTGCTCTAATTACAAAAATCCAAACAATGAAAACAAAACAAAACAAAAAAGTATTTTCTGAAGATCTTCATTTTGTCCATGGAGTCTGTGGAAAGAGTCACCAAGTCTGATGTACAAATCGGTGTTGTCTTCCTCAATCAAAAACTATGTTCCTATCATTTCTGGAACTCATAAATTGCTGCAGCATTGAAGTTTCAAACCAAGACATACTCAAATAATTTTTGAATACTATATCAAAAACCTTAGTGAAAACTACATTCCGAGATGATGACTGTGTATGTTTGTGGGGGCTAAGTGAAAAACAAAAGATATGGAAGATAAACTGGTGACGCCTACAAAATAATTGTCTAAATTCTTTGACTGATGGCAATTTCAAACCTATTTACAGCAGCATAATTTTAAGGTACTGCTTTTTTTATCTCATTTTCCTCTGTTCTGTTCTTTCCTTATTCTCAGTTGTGAAGGCGTTTCAAGAATATGTAGAACCTGAGGAAGGTTATCAGGGATCACCGCAAAGAAGAGGTCCACCAGGACAAGAGGACGAAAATGTTATTCTACCACTTGGAGATAATGTCCTGACACACAACCTTGGGATACCTGTGATAGTTGTTTGTACAAAGGTGAGCTTGAGCCCTGGTTCCCTGTCCGGCAATGTAGCTTGTCTGTCTTGCCTGTATGTTGCTTTTGTTTGCAGGCCACCTTTCTCCCGATAAGGGGACCAAAGCAGCTCACAGTATTCAAAGGAATAGGAATTAAAAACAGTAAGTTAAACACTAAAAACAATTAAACTATATGCTAATTAAAATACAGTGAAATAATTAAAAGCAAGTAAACATTAATGGACTGATACATATTTGTTTGAAAGCAAAATTTGGGGCTTCCACTGGAGCAGTTAGAGGAAGAAAGTGGCTCCTCTGTTTCAGTAAAATGGTCAGAATTAGCCATTTTAAAGAACTGAAATTTCATACTTCTGGAGAGCAGTTTTTAACCACTGAAACAAAAATTGCTTGTAGGGCTTTTCAGTTGGCACTTAATGATACAAAATTGGGTACATATTTTACTTAGCACAGAAACATATAACCCCCCAAACCCACCCTGCAAAACAAAGTACAGTGGTGCCCCGCAAGACAAATGCCTCACGGGATGAAAAATTCGCAAGACGAATGGTTTTGGCGATGAGGTTATGACTCGCAAGACAAATGTTCCTATGGCCGTGCTTCGCAAGAAGCATTTTTGCTCCTGCCTCATGTTAACTGATTTTGAAATGTTTTTCTATGATGTTTAAAAAGTTAAAGTTTTTTGATTGACATTTTTATATCATCTGCACAATATGTATGGCTTTAAAGAGCACTTAATAAACCCTTTGTAAACCAAATTTGACTTTGTTCTGACTTTTTTTGCCCATAGGAACACATTAATTAGATTTCAATGCATTCCTATGGGAAAACGCGTTTCGCAAGACAAATTTTTCGCAAGAAGACATTACACACAGAACGAATTAAATTGGTCTTGCGAGGCACCACTGTAAATGTACTTACTCAGGAGCAGAAAGCAGCTTCAGGCAGTCCCAAGCCTCCTGTGATGCACTCACTTTAATCGTTGGGGCGAAAGCGCTACAAAGAAGCAGCCTCTTCGCCTACCAACGCCTTTTCTCCCTGCTTTTTTCCTGTCGCAACTTGAAGCTCCGGATGCAAGTTGGGCAAAATTTTATGGCTGGAGCTGGTTGCAACTCGAAATTGTTGTATGTTGGGATGTCTGTAAGTCGAGGCACCACTGTACAGTATGGATTTTCAAGATGTAATTATCAGAACTGGCCTCTGGAGGGAACCAGTCACAATGCTATATAGCTAACCCACTGCTATTTCACTTAGTCTCCTGGCAGCTTGAGGCAGCTTCTGCATTCCAGAGTAGTGTTGTTGTAAAACTCAGATTTGGGTTGGCTTGCAAGGTCAGAGGAAAGGCATTAACCTAAGCCAAATGTCCTCCTGTGAGAGGTTTCCTATCTCCCACCCTTCTTGCCTTCCAGCTAGCCCCCTCCTCAGTACTTCCATGCAAACAAGGAAATGCATTCTTAATAGTCTTTGAAGAAGAAAACTTGCAGAGCAATTGTGTGTGTGTGTGTGAGAGAGAGAGAGAGAGAGACTGTCGTCTTCAGTCTTCAGCACATTGAGGAACAAGAGAAAATTTCAACTCTGCTCTTCGAGACCCCATTGAGATAAAATATACAAGTACAGTGGTGCCTCGCTTAACGAGCGCACCGTTTAACGACGAATCCGCATAGCGACGTGTTTTTTGCAATCGCTAATGTGATCACATTGTGACGTTTTGAATGGCAAAACATTGCATTGCGATGATCAGTAAGCGTTTTGCTTACCAATCTTCGCATTGCGATGTTCTAAAAACAGCTGATTGGCAGTTCCAAAATGGCCGGCGGAAGAAAAAAAATGACCACCTGCTCCATTTTCGCGCCCTGCCCTCGCTTACCGGGTGGCGAAAATGGCGGCCGGATGGGGGAATCTTTGCATAGCGGTGAGTTTTCGCCCCATAGGTACGCATTAAACGTTCCTATGGATTTTTCCCCCCTGCATAGCGACGAATCCGATTAGCGACGTTAATCCTGGAATGGATTAACGTCGCTATGCAGGGCACCACTGTACAGGGGAGTCCTGGGTCCAGTAGATTGTGTTAGCTATAATCTGTGCTTTTCAGTTTCCACAGGGGGCTTGGAAATCCCCTGTAGATATGGGAGTCCTACTGTATGTGGTGTCTGTGAGGCTTAAATTCATGCTTTTATGGTAGTCTAAGAAAAGATGCTTTGTCTACCCAACTTTAGTGATACGTGGTAAATGTTTTGCTCCGTTCATCTAACAGTTTGTTTATGTCAGCCTGATTTATGTCAAAAAATGCATGTTCTACATGCAGCTTGCACTTACGGAGGTCTTAAAAGTTTCTCTTTGTGTTTCTTTTTCAGTGTGATGCAATGAGTATATTAGAAAAGGAGCACGATTACAGAGAAGAACACTTTGACTTCATTCAGTCATACATTCGTAGATTCTGCTTGCAGTGTATCCTTGTCTTACATGAGCTAAACCAGTAGCAGATTGAAATGCTACTTTGCGCAAGATCAAAATACCAGCAGCATAACCCAATTATAATCCTAGTCTATTGTTCTCTTCATAACATGCAATTATCATCTCTGTGTTAATATACTTTGCCTATTTTACTGTACATCTCAACAGCAAAGATCCACATTTCATCTTCCATTATCCTAATAGTGGCAATATTTTCTTTTCCATTATTAGCTAATAAACACATTGGTGTTTATGTGTTCTATGTCATCAAGTCGGAACTGACTTATAGGGAAACTAATAGGGTTTCCGGGTAAGTGGGATATTTACGGAGGACTTTTACCAGTTTCCCTGCCCCAGTGAGTTTCCATGGCTAAGTGGGGATTTGAACTTTGTTCTCCAGGCCGCTGATAGAAATCAATAAATCACAACTTGCCGCTTCCTGTACCTTTAAATTATCGGCATAATCCTGGATATGTTGAGACTCGTCTTTCTTGGGCCTGAATTGTAGAGGCCCAGAAAATATAGGAGAGCTCGGGAAAATAGCTACTGGAGCATATTGGGGGATTCAGGAGGACTACATGGAAAAAACAGTAGGGGGAAAAAGCCTTCTGTTGGATTTAACCCATAATACAAAATTATTTTGGCAATTACTGCAGATCACTTAGTAATTGCTCCATGTAGTTCAACTAGCCATACAGTTTTAAGTTATTTTCTTTATTTTTAAGTTTTGAGTTCTCTGTCTTAAAGTTAAGTGTTTGCTTTCCAGTCATAACTTCTTCCCAGCATGCTTTCTTCTCCACTATCTTTAATTTGACCCTGAAATGTTTGGCTCATAACAGTTGCACTTTGATTGATGGATTTAATTTCTGAAAGGTTTACTTTGTTCAAAAACCAGTTGAATGTATATTAAACAAATTGATTTTGGTTAATTTTGCTCTGATCAGCACTTTCCTTAAAACAAGTGACCAGATGGTGCAGCCTTGATCTATACCTCAGTTAAGGAGGAAAAGAACCTTGACCTGTTGTATAAGTATGCTGTACATAAAACATACGGTTTTCACTTTACCACTCCTGCCTTAGTGGTAGAAAAGGATGCAGTTTTCATGTAAGTTGAAGCGTAAAGAAGTACTGCTGTCTTGTACATCTGCTGTAAAGCTTAAAAAGCCATTTTAGCTGAAAAATAAGATTTTTTTAACCCTGTGGTTGGATGGTTGAGTAGGCAGTACAGATGCAGGCGGCACATGGATAAAATTGTAGCATTAATTCCTCAGTCCACTCAGAAATCTGTTTCCTTTGATTTGACGGAAATCACTTTACTACTGATAATAATAATCTTAGAACTACAGAGCTGGAAGGGACCCTATGGGTTACTGAATCCAGGCCCTGTCAAGGAGGCACAACTGGGGAATCAAACTCCTATCCTCTGGTTCTGCCTAAACCACTGAGCTTTCGAACAGTTAAATAAAAGTATTCAGAACTGTGTTATTATGGACTTATTTAGGAGCTCCTTGAATTGTAAGACATGTTGCAAAAATGTATTTCTTCCACAAAGAGACACATACCTCCTGTCAGCATTGCCATTGTGGCTTTACCAGTGGGTATGTCAGAGATACAGTGGTGCCTCAACTTACGAACTTAATTGGTTCCGGAACTCCGGTCGTAACTCGAAATGGTTGTAAGTCGAAGCACCATTTCCCATTGGAATCCATGGAATGCAATTAATCCGTTCTGGCCGAAGAAGAAAATCACAAAAAAAAAATCACTGCAAGACCCATCAGAAATGCGATTAATCCATTCTGGCCGAAGGGGGGGGGGGAAGGAAAAGCAAGCAAGCAAAGCGTGCAAGATCCATCGGAAATGCAAAAAAAGCAAAGCAGAAAGCAAGTGAAGCATGAAGACCCATCGAAAATGCAAAAAAGCAAAGGAGAAAGCAGAGTGTGCCAAACCCATCGAAAATGCAAAAAAAGCAAAAGCAAGCAAGCAAAGCGTGCAAGACCCATCGGAAATGCGAAAAAGCAAAGCAGAAAACAAGCAAAGTGTGCAAGACCCATCGGAAATGGGGGGAACCCCCCAAAAAACAAACCTCCCAAGACCCATCTCAGCACAGAAACATAACCCCCCCAGCCCAAAACCACACTTGAAAACCCACCCAGAACAGTTTTTAAAAAGCAGAAAGCAGCACCTTACCTTACCAGGCAATCTGAAGCCTCCTCCAATCGCACTCAAACTGCTGGGGGGAAAGAGCTACAAAAAAGCAGCCTCTTTGCCTACCAACAGTTAGCAATTTGGATTTCCCACCTTTTTTCCCTGCCTTTTTCTGTTCATAACTGGAAGCTCCAGCTGCAAGTCAAAACAAAATTTTGCAACTGGAGCTGGTTGTAACTCGGAATGGTAGTATGTTGGGACATTCTTAAGTCGAGGCACCAACTGTACCACGGTCCATGGGGCTAAAAAGGGGGACCACTGTTTTAAATAACATTCTAAAAGACAACCTGGTTTACTTGTGAGTAAGGAGACAACAGCTGCCATTGGGGTGAAGGTTAGGAAACAGAAGGGACGTAGAAACCCCCTTTCCCTCAACCTTTCTTGCTCTATATGAGTTACTGACTTCCAAACTGTCCTATCCTTAAGAATTCTGTTCAGATCCTGCAAACCAACAACATCTTGTTGTTTTCTCTTCCTGCTACCCCCCCCCCCCCCAGCAATATTGCCTTTTCCATTACGTTCTGGACAGAACTTGGAAACAAGCAGCTGTGCCTTCCTTTACTGAGTAAACTCATCTCATATTAGATGCTCCTCTTTATCCTTTTGACCACAAAATTCTGGACAGCCTCTTTCAGTTTTTCATGTATATATTTGAAATAGTATGGGGAAACATGGAAGCTTGAGATACTCCCCAGGGGTCAAGGTGTTGAGTCCCCCAACACCACTACCATTCACAAAGTAACACCACACAAGGGAAAATCCTAGAAGTTCACTCCATTTTTCATCAGTTAAACACTTTTCACCCAAACACAGAGCAGTTGTCTGGGCTATTTTTCAACAAGTATGACTGGTAGTGAGCAGATGAGGGGATCCTGTAGACTGTCTTGACTTGCTGCCATTATTGTAAACATTCAGGCTGCCCTTTGCTAGGTAAAGCTTGGCATACTTTTTCCTGCTGGCAATGCGGGCACAATATTGGGCCATTTCCTGGCTTTTTGAATCATGGGCACAGAAGCACAATATTACACTGTGAGGGTTTATCTGAGATGAGTTGTTCCCCTTCATATTCCTTCTTAGGATCAAAGACAACTTCTCAACTTTTTCCAAAATATCAGCATACAGTATATTTCCAGCATATCCAGAAAAACAAATAACATCAACATGTGTAACATCTCTTCCTCACTCAGTGGGGTGCGGAAAGGATTTGACTCTTGAACAGGAAAGAGGTTGTCAACAGGGGTTCCGAACACTTCCGCATCTCATATTGGGCAGGTGTCTCCTATCCTCACTCCTGATGGTCTTGACAACAGGGGCACCGCTTCTCAGGCAAAGGGGTTGGCATAGTCCAACTGTCCTTGTTCCCAATTCTAGTAATTCCCATAGTCTCAGGTCTAGTTGTCTGTAATCCCTGACCAGGTATGCCATCTCGCCCTCTCCTCTCTCAGGCCAGCTTTGCCCTTTCCTCTCTAATCTTTCCGCTCCACTCCTGGGTCTCCTTCTCCCCTCAGTAAGAGGGCTTCTCCAGCTTTCTCTCTGTCCTCTTTCTCTCCGCCTCCTCATGAGGAAGCATAAGCCTTTCCTACCTCTACTATCCCATGGCCTTCTTTCCCTTGTATATCTCCCTACCCTTCCCCTTTTCTATTCCCGGCTTTTCCAGAAGCTTCTCTACCTCCCCCACTGTTGTCTCCTCCTTTTCAGGCAACTGGTCTTCCTCTATCGGAGCTCTTCCCATCTCACATAACAGTCCTGACCTGTCCCCCTTTCCTCCTCCTCCCTGTTTGTCAGGCTCTATCTCTTCCATTTCCCTCAAAGGGGTCGTAACCTTTTGTACCATCTGGGGTTCCCCTTTCTGCACCTCTAAGGATTTATCCTGTCTCTTGGTGGGGAAAGAAGGCACTTGAGCCTGTAAGGTATTGGGCCATCCAGTCTCCTCACACCCACATTTGTAAACTGGAGGTTTTTTTAATAATTGAATTATAACTAGATTGAAACTCCCAGGAAAAGTTTTAAGAGTTTTAAGCTAAAATAAGTTGGTGTGGTTTAAGCTACTGTTCATTGCTCTACAGTATTACCAAGATTTGTTGTTGTATTTGTGGTTGACCCTGAGGTGATCCACAGGATTGGATTGTTGTTTCTTTGTATTCCTGTTTTTTATAGTCAAATAGATTGCTTTTGCCTCTCCTTGTTTGGAAGGCAGGTTTGCTTTTTCTGCAGAAGAAAACATAGTCCAATTAATGTGCAGAATAACAATTTGCTCCTATATTAATTCCCTTATGTGAAGTAAAGCCATGCTAACAAATACCTTTAAATGTTTTATCTGTATTGATTGTTTTGAAAAAGATGTGTTTCACTGATAGTATTTCTTTCTGTAGACCTGCTGGCTGGGACAATGAAAAGAAAATTGCAATACTTCATGAAAATTTCACAACAGTGAAACCAGAAGATTCATATGAAGACTTCATTATAAAACCACCTATAAGAAAGGTATAGCAGCTTTGAAGTAGACGTTGCTTTCTCCTGCATGCAGTGCTGCTACCGTGTTTCACCGAAAATAAGACAGGGTCTTAAATTAATTTTTGCTCCAAAAATGTTTTAGGGCCTATTTTCAGGGGGGTGTTTTATTTTTTTCATGAACAACCATCTACATTTATTCCAATGCAGTCATGTCATCTTCTTCTGGTTGCTGCACAATGGTGGAGGGTGGGGTTTCACTTAACTGGGGCTTATTTTTTGGGTAGAGTTTATATTACAAGCATCCCGAAAAATTATACTAGGTCTTATTTTCAGGTTAGGTCTTATTTTTGGGAAACAGGGTAGTAGGCATCGCACTGAGCTCCATATCCTAAAATGTCTGAGGCAGTAATTTGATTGTACTGTACAGTAATTTGGCTTCATATTTTTACCAGTTGGTAATGCAACCTTCACTCTTGCAGTGTTTCAGGGAATATTTCAGGGAAGCAGGCAGGCTTACTTACCATATTTTTCCGTGTATATGACACTACTTTTTTCTAAAAATCATTACACTAAAAATTGACGGGCGTTTTTTACACTGAGGTAAGCTGAGATAGCTGAGGAGAGAACAAAACAGTCCATACCTTGCCTCTGTAAACAGGCTTCCTTCAGTTACAAGGCTTAGGTTCCTATAGTCCGTAGACTTAGCTTCCTCCAATCATGAGCCTTATGGAACTGATGTCAGCTGACCCTGAACAAACAAATTGGAACTCACCATCTTGGAGTTGGAGCCTGTAGGCTCAAGATTCAACAAAGCCTCAAAATGTCCGATGTCCTGAGCCCAGAGGCTGAATCCTCAAATCTCAATTTTGGGGTTAGAAAAGTGGGGGGGGGGTGTCTTATAAATGAGGGCGTGTTATAAATGGAAAAATACAGTAAGTCAGGTTGTGAATAAATTCAGAAGGTATTTTTTAAAAGATTGGAATGTTTTATTTGAAAAGTTTATTACTCAGGAGTGACACATTGATAGGTAATACTAAAATACTAATCTATTATTTTTATTTCTTTTTGGATGATTACTATTTTTTAAAAAATATGCTTGAATACAAATGTGGCTTCACATGACCCAAAAAAAGCAATATTTTCAGCAGAAGAAAATACACTTTTATTAGTTTTATAACAACATACAGATCCGTTGCCTTTCCCCATTCTGTGGTGTGGGAAAACTCTAGAAGGAGTCACCCCTTCTGTCTTGTCCTTGGGGACAGTAACTTTGGGATAACAAAACTGGAGCGATGTCGGCAGGGGTTAAGCTTAGAATCAACATTCCCCCAAAGCTGCGCAGCCGCAGAGCGTTGCATCGATGCTGTTCACCTGCAGCCAGTGATGCCACCCACTGGGTTCCAGTAGTGGCCATAACTGTGCATGTGTGGGGCGGAGTTTCTGCTCAGTGCTGGTGGAAAATTGAATGCAATTTTTAATTTTCCTCCAGCGGAAATCCTGCCCCTTGTGCGCAAAGTTCTGGCCACAACTGGAACCAAATGGGCAGCAACACCGGCTGCCTGTGTACCTGCGCAGCGTAGAGGGAACGTTGCTTAAAATCATTTTTGTGATCAGTCAATCAATAAAATGCTTAAACAGGTTAAGAGAAATTAAAACAAACAATTATTAATCCAGTACTTATTACTGCAAAATACAGGTAAAGCTGTGTTAGTTTCACAGTATTTGTTGTTTGGTAAGTGGGATATAAAGGAAGAAGTAAGGAAGACATTTATAGAATTCACTTTTTGTGAGTGAGCACATATTTTTTTATCAACATAGCTAGATGACCCCTAAAGTGTTTTATTCAAACTTTATAGGGGTAGTCTCTGCAGGGCAAAGGTTTTTTTGGGGGGAGGGGTTGCAAAGTTTTGGGGCAGAAATTTTAGCGTCTGCCTGTGTTCATGCATTAGACATCCCTGCTGCCCATCTGAATTCTGAAAAAGTTATTTGGTGAACTCTAAAGTGAAACATGTTATTCTATGTCTAGACTTTTATTTTTTTAACTGGAAGTGGTTTTGCCTTAAGTGTTCTGTGATTTCTTTCTGTGTGTTGTATGAAGATTCACTTCTGGTAAAACTGAATTTAAGAGAAATTTAATTAAATCACTCATTTCCAATGACTCACTCCATGAAATAACTATGGTGGCTTTTGTTTTTTGGTATCTCCACCCACAGCTCTATGTCTTCCATGGAGCACACGAGATGCAAAGCTGAACCAGCCGTTAGGGCAGTAGATGTTGATGCTTTGATTCTTAAATATGGACACACATTTCTTGTAACGGATTGATTGTCTTAGCCGGATCCTTTCTCAGGACTTCTTTTATTCTGCAATAGGAGCTGCACTTTTGAGGTTTATCCATGCTTAGATTGCTGTATGAATTGTCTAAATCCTGTTATAGTGATGAACATTTTAATTTGACGTACGAGTCCAAATGATTTTCTTTAGGAGCTGGAGTGGTCTGGAATTTTTTTTTTCAAAACATGCCTGTATATTTGCTGTGTTTTGTTTGCTTTTCTGGTTGTTAATTATAATTTTGCTCTGAGAGAGGGATAATGTTTCTATTAAACAGCCATAATAGTACAAAAATACTTTAGATGGAATAATTAAATGTTTCACATTCTGTACAGTAATGACGTTACAGTCAGTGCCCATTTTTTTTGCAAAATTAATGTTACGTGTCTCAAAGTATTACAGGTAACACACATAGTCGCCTGAAATGCCTCACTTCCAAGCTTTGTTCTCAATTGCAAGCATGTGTTTCATGCTTGTATCCAGTTAGCCTAGTGTAGAAATGAAAATGGACTATTAAGTTCCTTGAGCTAGCCTTGATGAAAGATGTCTTATAGAGTTGCACCACATTTCTCATTGTGTTAGAGTATGGGGAATAAAATGAAAATAAAAGGATGTAGCCCATAACATCAGTCAGGATCTCTTCCCCCCCACCATCCACCCACCCAGTGGCTCCTTATTTGTTAGCGCTTGTACTCTCTAAATCAGTGGTTCCCAACCTTGGGCAATCCAAGTATTCATGGACTGCAATTCCCAGAATCCCCAGGCAGCACAGCTGGTGGTGGAGGCTTCTGGGAATTGCAGTCCAAGGACACCTGGGTTACCCAAGGTTGGGGACCAGTGCTCTAAATCATACTATCCCAGCTGTACTGTTGGCAGAGCAATTTATTCCAGGTAATGCCAAAGGGGAATCCAAGCCACCGCAAAAACAGTATTTTCTTGTAAATATCCATGTAGACGTTTTTGTTCCCCAAAGTTATTGACATGTTTTTGGCTCAGGAAGAGGTTAAGGAAGAGAATTTTAGCATTCTTTGCTTAGTTTAAAAAAAAGTTTAATTGGGCTGTGTGTAATTAACAAATGACAAATCTGATCACCAGGAGAGTTGGTTAGGGTTTTAAAAGGTTTATTCAAAATATTTTTTTTCCTTATACCTGAGGATATTACTTTTACACCAAAGCCAAAAGGTATTGCAGCCTTTGAGAGGAACAAATCTGTTTTAGTATATCTGTATATAAAATAATGCTTGTTATTTAAGCCAATTTAACTTGGAACCTCAAATAAGTATAATAGTACAACTTTTAAGATCTTTAACATATAAAACCTGACTTACATAAATATAAAAGAACAATTTATCAAATTACAGTATTAAGGAGTGCATAGAGAACATTCCAGGTAGCATCCTTTCACCCTGCTGTTATAATTTGGGCAACTGTTTTCTGTTTGTAATAAAGTGCTTCTCTTTTTATCCCCCCTTGTCATCAGTTAGTTCATGATAAAGAACTTGCAGCTGAAGATGAACAGGTGTTTCTTATGAAGCAGCAGGTAAGAAAATGCTAAATACTATGGAATTTCTTCGAAGCCTAGAATATTGGAAAGAACAAGTGCTTCTTTTACATTAGCAGAAGTGAGCGTATGGATAGCTGAGTGCTTGTAGCTGAGTTTGTAGACTGGAGTGCTTCGTGCTAGAATGCAAAAGCACTAGATGTGTGATGCCACCTTCTCTTCTTACCCCTTATCAAAGCAGAATGATGATTGTGCTGTCAATGTACTATAACCAGTTTTACACTGCATTAACTGTCACAGAATCATAGAAATATGGAATTAGAAGAGTTCCCACGGATCAGTTGCCAACACAGGAAATCCACAACTAAATTATTTTCACCCTCTGAAACAATTCTACTATTAAAAGTTATTTCTAATGTTCAGGCTAAATTTCCTTCCTTCCCGATGCTCTAGAGCAGTGGTGTCCAACCTTGGCCCTCCAGATGTTCTTGGACTTCAACTCCCAGAAATCCTGGCCAGCAGAGGTGGTGGTGAAGGCTTCTGGGAGCTGTAGTCTAAGAACATCTGGAGGGCCAAGGTTGGACAAGCCTGCTCTAGAGCTACAAAAAAACAAACAAAAACAAAACAAAAAAAAAACCTTGCTTCATCTTCCACATGACAATGCTTCGGATATTTGAAGAAGGCTATCATGCCTTCTCTTCTCTAGATTAAAAATACCCAGCTGCCTTTCCAGATCCTCATAGAGCTTGGTTTCCAGATCTTTTATCATCCTAGTTGCCCTCCTCTGGACATGTTCCCCTTGTTGATATCCTTCTTAAACAGTTGTGTCTGGAACTGGACAGAATACTCCAGGTGAGGTCTGACCAAAGCAGAATAGAGTAGTGCTGTCGTTTCCTTTGATCTAGACACTTTACTTATGTTGATGCAACTAAACATTGCATTTGCTTATTTTGATCACTGTTTCACTGTATTGATTTGTTTTGCTTGTGGTCTAAGACCTTCAGATCCTTCCCACATGATCTATTACCAACCCAAAGTAGTCAAGCTTTCTCCCGAAGAACCAGGAAATTGAAGTTCTATTGGGAAACTGCAAGATATCTCTATGTCCCACAATAGCGGGACTCCCTAGTTCCTTGATGATAAGCCATTGTTTTAGGATAGCTGTGAACTTTGGTACAGATGTAACTGAAAAATCTCCATTATCCTCTGCAGCATTACAAAGCACGTCTCAAGTCTGTTATGCACAAGTTACCTTCTTCCCACTTTAACTCTTGGTGCTCTCCTGTGATACTATTGAGTATATTTTCAAGCTTATTTTTCAATCTTATAAAATAACATATTTTTAACATAAATTTAAAATTTGGATAAAAAATACTTTTATTTATGAGCTGTTGTTCTCTTTCAGTCCTACCTTGCCAAGCAACCAGCCACACCTACAAGGGCTTCTGTAAGTATGCGTTTATTGGGTAATCATTTGCAGTTTAAAATACAGATAGACGTTCCAAAATCCACATGACTGAAATTGCTGAACACTTCTACAGTGTTTGCTGAGAATTGTTTAGAACATGACATACTACAAACATCTCAAGGCACTGTCGTTGCTTGTCTGTTCTGATCCAGAAGATGAGAAGATAATTTTACCAGTGGAATGACTTGGCAGAACTGGTTGCCTTGGACTTCAAGATGAAAACAATAAGAAATTAATTCTTGATTAATATAAAACATTCAGGAGATTCCTACAGTAAGCTCTAGATCAGAAGTGTCAAACTCAGTTTCATCTTGGGCTGCATTGGCCTTACGGTTGCCCTCAAAGGGCCGGTTGTATCTGTAAGACTATATAAATGTATCTACTGTTTATCATAGTAAATATAATCCTCCTCATTTGATTATTACTGGTTTTAGTAATAACGTAAGTAATAACTAGCTCTGAAAGTAAAAGTCTATGATCAAAGTCTAGAAATAGTGTCAAGCAGATATTCAAGTGTATAACTAATGTAAAATATATTCAAAATGGGTTTTTAGTAACATAAATATACAGTGGTGCCTCGCAAGATGAATGTAATTCGTTCCGCGAGTAGCGCTGTCTTGTGAAAAAATAGTCTTGCGAAAAGTGGCTTCCCATAGGAATGCATTGCAATGCATTCCTATGGGAACCTCACAAGACGAATGAATTTTTTTCGTCTTACGAGGCATCGGTCTTGGGGGAAATAAAGTCTTGTGAAGCATGGCCATAGAAGAAGTTGTCTTGTGAGACAGCATAGCGATCGAAAAAACCATTCATCTTGCGTTTTTTTCTTCCCACGAGGTGTTCCTCTTGCGAGGCACCGTTGTATTTTTAAGTCATCAAATACTGTATTACCAAGCACTGTTTATTATATTAACTTTGTTTAACTGTTTGGTCCCAGTTGAGACAGGGAGAACTATGATAAAGCAAATAATTGCTGTGAACAAAAAAGATGAACAAGGAAGTCAATCTGCTGCTTCAAGTTGGGGTGTTGAGCCCCTTTTTCTTAAATTCCAAAGTGCAAGCACTTTTAGGGTCACCATCACTAGCAACGTCAACAAGAAAAAGAGAAGATGATATGCTTTATATCCAGAAACCCAAAGAGACTCGCAAAACCCGCCCCCTCTTCAGTGCAGCTTCAGTATAAGTGGATAATGAGGAAAAGCAGTTGAAGGGCTGCAAGGGCAACCCCTGCTGTGCCCCAAGTCAAGAAGAGCAAGGCAGGAAGCTTCACCTCTTTCAGAGGTCTGTGGGCTGCCCTTCATGTCTCTCCACTGCGCTGCTGACCCAGCCAGCTTTGCCCACCTGTTGACGCCTGCTCCACAGCCCCCCATCCCCGGTATTTGTTTTGTTAGTTATTCGTGGAAGTCTCCTGCCTTTCCCTGGAGCTTGCCACTGTCCTGGGCCCTCATTATCACCGGGCTCCTCACTCACTTCTGCAGCCAATGTGGGAGAGGAGGCGGAGATGGGCCACTGCCGGAAGTGAAGACTACATTTCCCAAGCGGCTGGACTTTCTGACTCTTTGCTGCTTGGAATGCTGGGATTAGAAGTCCCGCAGGGCGGATTCCCAGCTTCCTTGCGAAGCATTATGGGTGACTGAATAAGCGCCTGTGTGTTATATACTGCACAGTAGCAGGCAACACTGCGAGGGCCACATGAAACGACCCATGGGCCTTGAGTTTGGCACATGTGCTCTAGATTCTTAAAAAGATGTGAGCAGTTGGGTATAAGAGACTGAATAATGTTGAGAGCAGTAATGGGGGGAAAGGTGGTAAAAGTAGATAATAAAAAGAAAAATGTGGAGGAGAAATGTGTTTTGAGGATAGAGTTTCTCAGAAATAGTTGCTACCAGCCCTGAACTTTAACCAGTAATAATTTTACCTTACATTTAATCAAAGTACAAATAAATTGATTTGCATTTTGAGATGCAGGGATTTGCAGCTTGGGGACAGACGAGTTTTACCTTTTGCCCACTCACTTTAATCTCAAGAACTCCATTCAGCTGGGTGGGGGTGGTTTTGTAAGCAAGAAAACATGGGTCTTAATTAGAGATGGGGGTATTTATATACAAATATCCCCCTACAGATACAGATCACGAGGGTCCTTCCTATCTCTCTGTCACTCACAGTGGATTAGCCACTTTGCGACTGGCAGAGAGGCTCGTCATCCTGCCTTCTGCCAGGACTGGCTAATCTTCTGTGATCAATGGAGCAATAGGAAGGATCCTAGTTATCTGTATATATAGGTACCTGTTGGCTGTAATTTATACTACTATTGAGTAGACCAGATAGGCGGGGTATAAATCAAATAAATAAATAAATGAGTAAATAAATACTGATGTATTATGTTGTTATCCAGGAATCTCCTGCACGTGGGCCTTCTGGATCACCAAGACCCCAGGGCCGGCCAGGTCCTGCCAATGTCCCCAGTGCCTCACCAATAGCATCGGTTAAGAAACCAGATCCAACTATTAAAAGTATGCATTACAGTTTAAGAAACCCAGTTTGTATATTGTCTAACTGTGTTGTCAGAACTATGAGTTTGTTAGATGTGACAGGTACAAAGGTAGTTGAGAATCCTGAACATGCATTTGGGCCGCTTGATGCTAAACATCATCAGTGATGGAGATAATTTTGAATTTTAATAATTGCCATCAAAAATATTGATAGATTTTTTTATTGGGGCTTTATTTAGTTATAGCAAATAACAAGTCCCCAGCTCTGAACCCCTTTTCAGTTTGATACAGATTGCATGAGGTTAAGAGTCACAGATTTGTTCTTATAGATCCAACAAGGTGGGCAGACAAATCCAAATGGATTGCGATAGAAGGATGGTTAGTTAATAGGCTATAATAGAAGAGCAAGTGACTTGTGAGAGATGAATAATAAAAGATAATTATTATTTTTTTGCACACAAGCCTGTTGAAATAAACAGTGGGAAGACACATTAGAGGTTGGATTGCTTGTATGATTTTTTCTTCTTCTTTCACTGTTTTGGTTCATATTTTTAAAATAATTTTTAAGTGTTAAGGATGCTAATCTGTCATAATCATTAAACTTGACCTGTCTCCCTTTTACCTAGATAATGCTGCAAGTGAAGGCGTGCTGGCCAGCTTTTTCAACAGTCTCCTGAGTAAAAAGACAGGCTCTCCTGGAAGCCCTAATGCGGGAGGAGTGCAGGGTACAGCCAAAAAATCAGGTACTTTTCCCTCCCCCCCTTATTAATTTATTGGGTTGGCTTAAATATCATGATAAACCAGGTACCCATCCTACAATTTGAAGTTTGTTTGTTTAGAAACTTCTCAGAGTGGTATCTATACCAGCACTGGTGGTTCAAACATAGTACTTAATCAAGATTCTTTAAAAATTAAGCTCAGCTCTGCTACCTGAAGGTGCCAGAACTTGATAAGGGTAACTGACTCCCCTGGGAGTCATACAGAGATTTATAGACCTCCAAGTTAAAGGGAACAGTTTCTGTGATTCATCATAGTTGGCATCCCAGTAAAGGGTTAATCCCAGAATGAAACCAGACAATCACTTACAAGCTTTTCTGAACTCATCTGGGTATCTGATTTTAAGTGTATTCATTGCTGCAATAATTCCAGGCAACTTCAAAACTTATTACATATGTACAAGTTTGATTTATTTATATATTTCTAGATTCCATACTTAAATATAGCAAATCCAAAAAATATCAAAGACAGTCTTACAATTGTTAGGAAAAAACTGTAGGCACATATGTTTAAAAATCAGTAAAAACTGAACGTAAACTTTGGACAAGTACTAAGTCAGGAAATACATCTCACTTGTATGCTTATAAGTGTAAAAAGTCCAGATAAGAAACAGCCATGTTTGAATCAAAAGGAAAATAATTAAAACACAGGAATTCATAGCCTATAAAGACAGAGAATGAATCTCTATATTTCATTTAAAAGTGAAATGCAGTATAACCCCCAAAATTTAAAAAGCTTTCTTCAAAACAATTAAAGAACATCAAAGGTCTTGTAATAAGAAAATACAAAATGAAGAACATTATTTAGCTCTAAGCATGTTATTTACACACAGAAATATATTTCCTGTAAAAAGAGAAAAGTTCATCCAGCCTTTCCAGCCAAAATCTAAGAAAGAAACTCCAGCATCTTGCTACTGCACTGCTACATCTCTGGATAAGCTGTGTTCACTCCTGGAAAACAAAGCTTGTGTCCTTTCTGTTCCCTTCAGATAAAATGTTTCTCCATGATATAGCAGTGCATGAGTGTTTCTTATTTATAGTCTAGTTCCGCTTCATTTATCAAAACAAATTGTGTCAGAATGTTGACAATGTCAGCCAATGAGAAGCTCAAATGTTGAAGTTCATAGGATCTGCCCATCTCAAATCCAACAGTGCCCAATTTCTTGCATCTCCAAAGCCTGGCCTTCAAGGTTTGAATTAAATTTCCCTTCCTTTGAGATTGTGCTTGTTAGAATGATATAATTTACTGTCAATACAATACCAATGCCTATTCAGTCATAATTACTACAGAATATTATATAATGTTATACTTCTTGTTGTCACACCAAATTGGGGAATTATTAATTATGAAGCTAAAGTCTTTTAAAATAAATGACACCTTTTCCCCCTTCTCTGCTTATTATTAAACAAGTTACTTAAAATAAACTTCATAGAATCATAGAAAAGTACAGTTGGAAGGGGCCTATAAGGCCATCACGTCCAACTCCCTGCTCAGTGCAGGAATACAAACGATTTTTACACTATTCTGTAAAAGCTTCTATTGTGCAATATATTGTTATTCCCATTTGTTTAACGCAGGTTTCCACATCTATTTTATTATAGCTCTTTGTTAATTAATATTATAAGTAAAACACAACACAAGTGGCAATTTAAAATGTTTTTCCATTTTTTCCTGTTCTCTGTTTAACATAATGTAAGCACTCAGTGTTTTGTTCACCGAAAGAACTGGCATGAAACTGAATGAGTAACTTCTGCCTTGTTATCTTATCAGTTCTGTGTTCCAAAACAACTGGCCATGTTGTAGTTTTGTAAAATAAGCTGTTTTCACAGAGCACTTTGCAATTGTACTTTTCCTTTTAATGCATCTCTTCTGAGGCATAGTTTAAAATAATTTTTCATTTTTAGAGCAACACCTCTACACCACATAAACACAATTTTTAAGACTCCAACAAAGGCATTTGCTGTGCTGTAAGGAAAGGTCAGATGAAGCATTCAGACTTCTTTGTGCTGTCCATGGACCAGTCATCATCATAGGCATCCTTCAGTCTCGAAAGACTATGGTAACGTTCTCTGTATGGAGGACTTGGAACAGCGTCTACTATGGCTGAGAAGGCTAATTCGAGAGTGACAATCCCTTACACACTGAAGACAAATCCAATCTGTCCCCTGTCCAGCTCCCTGATTTTGCTGCTTTCGTAACTGCCTCTTTGCCTCGGCCTGCTGGACAAGGGTCTCTTCAAATTGGGAGAGGCCATGATGTACCGCCTGCCTCCAGGCTGAACTCTCAGATGTCAGGGTTTCCCATCTGTTGAGATCCATTCCTAAGGCCTTCAGATCCTGCTTGCAGATATCCTTGTATCACAGCTGTGATCTCCCTCTGGGGCGAATTCCCTGCACTAATTCTCCATACAGGAGATCCTTTGGAATCCGACCATCAGCCATTCTCACGACGTGCCCAAGCCAACATAGACATCGCTGTTTCAGTAGTCCATACATGCTAAAAATTCCAGCTCGTTCTAGAACTACTCTATTTGGAACTTCGTCCTGCCAGGTGATACCAAAAATCCGTCGGAGGCAACGCATATGGAATGTGTTCAGCTTCCTCTCCTGCCATGCACAAAGGGTCCAGGACTCACTGCAGGACAGGAGTGTGCTCAGGACACAGGCTTTATAGACCTAGATCTTGGTATGTGTCGTCAGCTTCTTATTGAGCCATACTCTCTTTGTGAGTCTTGAGAACATGGTAGCTGCTTTGCCAATGCGTTTATCCAGCTCGACATCTAGGGAGAGAGTGTCAGAGATTGTTGAGCCAAGGTACACGAAGTCATGAACAACCTCCAATTCTTGTGTGGAGATGGTAATAGAGAGAAGTGAGTCCATGCCCTGGCCCATGACTTGTGTTTTTTTCAGGCTGATTGTTAGTCCAAAGTCTTGGCAGGCCTTCCTAAAACAATTCAAGAGTTGTTGAAGGTCTTCAGCAGAATGGGCAACAATGGCTGCATCGTCTGCAAAGAGGAAGTCCCTCATGCATTTCAGCTGGACTTTGGTCTTTGCTCTCAATCTAGAGAGATTAAAGAGCTTTCCGTCTGATCTAGTCCGGAGATAGACACCTTCTGTTGCAGTTCTAAAGGCATGCTTCAGCATGACAGCAAGAAAGATCCCAAAAAGGGTGGGTGCGAGGACACAGCCCTGTTTCACTCCGCTTCGGATGTCAAAGGGATCTAATGTTGAGCCATCAAAAACTACAGTGCCTTTCGTTCCCTCATGAAAGGACCTGATGATGTTAAGGAGTCGAGGTGGACATCCAATCTTGGGAAGTATTTTAAAAAGGCCATCCCTGCTAACCAAATTAATGGCCTTTGTGAGATCTAGGAAGGCCACAAAGAGTGGCTGTTGTTCCCTGCATTTCTCCTGCAACTGTCTGAGGGAGAATACCACGTCAGTGGTAGATCTATTGGCTCGAAATCCACACTGTGATTCTGGATAGACTCTGTCTGCAAGCACCTGGAGCCTCTTTAGCACAACACGGGCAAGCAGCTTCCCTACAATGCTAAGAAGAGAGATGCCACGGTAGTTATTGCAGTCACCCCTGTCTCCTTTGTTCTTGTACAATGTGACGATGTTTGCATCCTTTATGTCCTGTGGTACTCCACCTTCCCTCCAACAAAGCCGAAAGGCTTCATACAGTTTGGTGATGATGATCTCTTTACAGCACTTCAGCACTTCAAGTGGGATGTTATCCTTTCCAGGTGCCCTGCCAGAGGCGTGGGAATCCAAGGCCGCTTTTATTTCTGCTAAGGTTGGTTCACTGTCCAACTCTTCCAAGACAAGCAGGCACTCAATGTTATTTAATGCTTCTTCAGTTACTGCATTCTCTCTGGAATATAGCTCAGAGTAGTGCTGCACCCAGCGGTCCATCTGCTGTACTTGGTCCTGGATGACCACACCTGTAGCAGACTTCAAGGGAGCAGATTTCTTCTGTATTGGACCTAAAGCCTGCTTGATACCGTCATACATTCCTTTGATGTTACATGTATCCGCTGCTATCTGGGAGCAGAGCTGAAGCCAATAATCATTGGAACATCTCCTGGCAGCCTGTATGGACCAATAAACCACAGTTTACCATTGAATGTAGACCATCTCTCTTGTCTAGAAGCAAGGTTAGGCAACTGTGATCCACTGGATGACGTTGGGTTGCAGCTTTCATCAGCTCTAGGCAGCCTACCGAATGGTGAGAGATGCTAGGAATTGCAGTCTAACCACATTGGGAGCACCCTTTCCTGTCCCAGACTAGACAACATTGAAATAGGTCTGTAGCGTGGCTAATCCCACAGTAAAACATATGAGCCTGGGCTTGAATCTTGCAGGGCCACATCTGTTTTTGCCATCCCATATTATGTTTCTTGCTGTGATACTAGTATATCATATGTATACTAAAACAATTTCCTCTTTCTTTTTTCTTTTCTTTTTTTTAGGACAGAAAACTGTTTTGACAAATGTTCAAGAAGAACTGGACAGAATGACTCGTAAGCCAGACTCTATATCAGCCAACTCCTCTCCAACAGAGAATGAAGCTTGATTATGCTTGAAACCTGCATATGTAAATGACCAAATAACTATGTACATTGATCTGATAAGACCAGGAGCTCTCTGCTATGGCAGATATTATAAGTTTTTCTTGGGGCAGGGGGAAATGAAATTTAACCTTCATTGGCTTGTCCCAGTATCAAATGCACATTCAGGAAGTTTTGCATATAAAATTCCTCTGTTTTAAGATAACCATACTAGAGTTAAAATAGGGTAATTCTCTTATTTGGGGTGGCGGACAAGATGCAGCTGCAGTTCTTAGGGATGTACAGAGAGACGTGTAATGTGGAGTTCCTGTTGAAAAGCCTTTAGTGGCTGCTGGCACTAAGGAAGAATGAAGTCCCCTTTTCCCAAACTTACTGGAGTTGGCCATCCAAAATGTATCTGTACTTGAAGAGAATTAGGTGTAGCAGATATTTTGTTAGCTGAAGGAATGTATACATCTGTAAAAGGGGAAGTGTGAGATTTGGTGAATAGTGGTGAAAAGCATGTTGGACAAGCTGGAGAAAAGCAGTGTTGAAAACAGATCAGATAATCATGTTTTAAAAACAAAAAACCGTTTACATTTGGGAAGCACTCGAAGTTTAAAACACTGAGCATCATGAGGATTATTCTTGTTATCAGTTGCGGTTTTTTTAGTTCTAACAGGAAGATTCTTAAAATGTCGTGGATGCCCTTTTTGTCAGAACTGACACAAGGAGAAACTTGCTTCGACCAAGTGCCTGGCACAGTGAGAGATGTGTCTTTTAGAAGGTGCTTGAACCTCTCATGCACTGTAATACAAACAGTCTATGTTTGCTTAACTTTATTTTGAAACTTAGTTACTTTTGATAACTGTTTTAAGTTTGAATCCTTTTTTTCTTATAGCTTCTGCCCTGAATTATTTTCTTCTTCCTCCCGAATACATGACTGCCTGTCTGTTCAGAAGAATGAGTGACATATCACTTTACCATAATGAAACAGGATAGAAGTCAGTGTTACAGAATAAAAATCAGTTGTTTTCTTCTCTTTTTAAAAATAGTTGGGAATTGCAAAGCTAAAAATGAAATCCTGCCTTAAGGTTCTTAAAACCTGTTACAATTTTCTGGTAGACTTCTAAGAATCTTGTTCCAAATGGCAGTAAACTGTAGAGTTCTTAGGTTTGCAATTATAAACTAGTACTTCATTACCTTTGTGTTTTGCCCCACTCATTGTATTGTTTTATACATGGAAGGAAATCTTAATAGTTGTCCCTCATTACTACTTAGAAAAGTGTTTATGGCTCCTAAGAGACTCACAGTTACTGAAATGGCACTTTTGATTTTCTGTATGATCTGTTTGACAGAAGAACACTACCTTACATTATAGTACCAAACATTCTCATTATCAACAGACAGAAGGGAAAAAACCACCATATGAATTACACAGAGTTTACTTTTATTGATAAAGTTTTGAGTTATGCTATCTTGTTCCTGAATAGAACACTCCTAATATTTATATATGTATACACATATATTTAACTATATATATATAGTTAAATATACAGAATGAATTAAATATACAGAATGAATTGACCACTAACACAGCACTGGATGTAATTGCAAACCCTGTGTTACAAAAGGAGGCCATCTCTTTGTTTTTGTAAATCTAACACTAACTAGAAAGCTAAGAGAATTTACTTGTGTTAACATAAAAGCATGTTTATTGTGCCAGTGATGTTTTATCAATTTTTAAAACATTTTTTAATGTTTTAAAGCCTCAGCTACATCCACAGTTGCCTAGTTCTTAAACTAAGACATTGCAGCCAGGGGATTTAGTGTGTTATTTTGCTGCTTATTACAGTCTGGCACATGATCTGCCATATGCACATTTAACTCAAATTGTAGCCTTGTATTACCCCAGTAGATGTGACTTGCATCCTGCCCTTGTGGCTTGCAGCTTTAGTTTATTTTTAGGCAGCTACCACTTTTATGCCATGTATAAATGCACAACAAGTTGGCATGCTGGGATGGTTAAGTTTTACAAAGGGTTCTAGTAGATGGAAGTTCGCCTCCTTCCTTCACTTGCATAATGCAAATGACATAAAACCAGGCTTGCGATGGCTGACCAGTCCAGAATTGATTTTGACTACCTGGAGATACTAGTTCTAGGGAGTGAAACGTTGGAAGCAAAACAAGGAAGTTGGAGAAGTGAGAGGTTTTATGACCTCAATACACAGATGCCTTTTTAAAATTAACATTTCTGTCATTCACACAGATAGTAACAATATTGTGTTCAAGTGGCTACCAAAGTGTTTTTCATTTTCATAAAATGAATGTTAGATCCGCTACAAATGGGCAAACCAACAACATACCATTTCGAATTGTGCAAAGGAGTGCTTGAATCCAAATAAAAGTTTAACACACACCATTTCCTCTTTGCAAGTGACTGCTCCTACTTTCTCAAAGATGGAAGCTGTACGTAATGTAGTCTTTGTCAGTTGTCAAAGTCTAGTAATTTTGGAAAGCTGCACAGTTGTCTTTTCTGGTGTTCTCAGGCATTGGAACCATAGGCCAAACTGCAAACAGCTTTTATGTTTAAAAATACAATTAAATTTTTTTTCAGAATACACTTTTGTGGTAGACTGTTAAAATATTATGTGGCTATATTTATATATGGTATAATGATTGCATCTACTGTTCATGTTTAAACTGAAGTTATGATCTATTGATATTGAATAGAAGGCAAATACAAAAGATTGGCCATCCATCAAAATGCTATGGATATGCTGCTTCCTTTCTTTTTTAAGTTTGCACTTTTTATTGGCATTTTAAAACTTGTTTAAATTGAACAGGACTTGTATTTTATTTTATTTTATTTTATTGCATTGAAAACAATTAAACTTAACCATATCCATGCTGTAAATGAAAGTCCACTTCTCCTATATTACTCCGTTTATTGACTTTTAAAAACTTCCTATAAGGACTGCAGATGTATCCAACACAACCCTTAGTCCAGTTGTATGGCTTTAACCAGGTGCAGTCATGTGGAACGTTTGCTTTTTAGTGCTGGCAAAAAAGGACATGTCTTTAATTAATGGCTTCAATAAACACCAACTGAGACTGCTCTACTGGCATTGACTCACTTTTTGTTGTGTGAGGTGTTCTAGAATTGTACTTTGAGGCAAAGGAGGTTTTGAACTCAATGTAGTGTGGCTTGGATAGTCATGTTTTGTTTGCCTTTGTTTTAGTATGCAGAGTGACTAGCATTATGGGGAGACAAATAGGTCACCTTGACAGCCTGTTTTCAACTGGGATAACTGTCTCTTTCTAGTCTATGTCTGTTTCACATATATTTCGTCACATATGTCCTGTCCTGCCATTCTTTCAAATATGCAAAAATTCACATTTCTGCCTGAAATTAGGCATGCACATTTTAAGCCAAGAACTGTATCACAAGATTTGAAGGAGTGTACAGTCCAAGGAATGAATTGTATTCTGTTCTGTATTGGTCAAGAAAGAGCAAAGATGGTTGATGAACTTTTAAAAGATGGACTAATAAAATCCTCTAGCATCGCTAGTCAACAGATGTCAGTTATGTTCCTCATCACGGATCACAAGGCACAAAAGACTCATCAACTCAGATTGAAGAACTCTCTGCAGTCCAGTCTCATTTCCTATAATGCTCAACCAGAGGCTTGTGGGAGGTTCACAAGGAAAATACGAAGGTAATCAAGTTTCATTATTAAGTGTTCCCAATATTTCACTTCAAAGTGCTGTTATCCTAACAGTTGCTTCTGACTTAAAAATTTAATGAACCCCAAAAGGGTCTCTCATGAATGGCCTTGCTCACGTCTTACAAAGTAAAGGCTGGTTTCTTTTCAGTTAAGCCATCTCATGTTAGATCTTCCTCTTTTTCTCAGGTGATCTACCATCATCACAGACACTCGGGTGCTCGCCATCATACGTTTTGGTTACCTGTTAGAGTTCTCAGATCTTCCTCTCGGTCATCTCAAGATCACTACTTACTCACCTGCTCTAGAGGAAGAAGTCTCTGTTCTTCAGAAGCATGCAGTTCAACATCTTACTTCTCAAGAAGCACTGGATGGCTTTTATTCCGGATATTTCATGGTCCCCAAGAAGGATGGAGGCCTGTGGCGAATCTTGGAACTCAGCTGTCTCAACATTTACCTTCGTCACAGGCGATTCCGTATGGTCACCTTAGAATCCATCGTACCACTTCTTGCTCCAGGAGATTGGTTCGTTGTGATAGACTTATAGGACACTTACTTTCACATTACTATCCACGAGTCTCATCACAAATATCTTAGGTTCATTTTCATGGACTCAGTGTACCATTTGGCATTGCCACCGCCCCAAGCACTTTCACGAAGTGCCTAGCTCCAGTAGCAGCCTACCTCTTTCTCAACAATATCATGGTTTTTCCATACGTAGACGACTGGTTGATCGTTGCTAGCTCTTATGCCAAGGCACAAGAGGACATGGCCTTCACACTACAAACTCTGGCAGATCTAGGCCTTCAAGTCAACATTACGAAGTCACATGTTATACCTTCTCAGACCATTGACTATATTGGCACAGTTCTGGACTCCAACAGAGCCAGAGTCTTTCTCCCTGCCGAAAGAATTCACAAGTTACATCATGCTATCTGTCCTTTTTGACCAGGCACCAGGGTGTCAGCACACCACACTCAACATCTTCTAGGTCTGATGGCTTCCACCACGTCTGCTGTTCCTCATGCGCAACTGAAGATGCACTCCCTGCAGGCATGGTACCTCTTGCAGTTCAGTCCTCTGTTGGACAACCCTACCAAGCGTCTAGGGGTCACTCCAGAGTTAGCTCATCAACTAATGTGGTGGACCTTTGTGCCTCATATTCTGATCGGTTGACCTTTCAAACCCCTTCAACAGATGCCAGTACAGCAGGATGGGGCGCGCATTGTGGCCTTCACAAGATCCACACCAGGTGGTCCAGCTCAGAGAAGCTGCTGCATATCAATCATCTAGAAATGTTACCAATTATCAAGGCTTTCCGCGCTTTCTACCCACTACTTTGAACCACAAAATGAAGCATCCACACCAGAATCAAAGAACATGATTCTGCAGACTAAAACAACCGGAAAAATCGGCAGTAGCTGAACATGCCCTAAAACAAGCTGGACATGAAATGCCCTAAAACAAGCTGGACATGAAATGCCCTAAAACAAGCTGGACATGAAATTCTGTTTCAAAATACTAAAATACTAGACAATACCAGCAATCATTATGTTAGACTGCACAGGGAAGCCATTGAAATCCACAAACACCAGCAGAGCTTCGACAAAAAAGAAGAAAGTTTAAAACTCAACAAAGCTTGGCTCCCAGCACTGAAAAATACAGCCTGCAAAAGGTCAACGAACTCTACCCAGCCACAAGGACCAGTGATCACTACACACAAAAGACCAGCTAATGACACGCATCAATCACAATGACAGATAATCTCTCCTTATCACAATACACTCGCAACAAAAACACACTGATCACCATAATCACCCATCTCCTGAAAAGGACAAAGCTGATCCAACAGCTATAAATACTCAACTCCCAAGCAAACTGCACCAGAGCACAGAGTGCTACTCCTGTCCTCTAAACATGCTGGCCACAGAGACTGGCTAAACATTAGGAAGAACAACCTTCAGAACATGTCCAAAGAGCCCGAAAAACATACAACTAAGTTTGAAAATGTTGCTTTTTTGGACAGTCACTCCTGGAATCCTGCAACTAGCAGTTTTAGAAGCAGTTCTAAAACTGAGGAGGAATATGACTAAAGACATTCAAAGGACAGCTAAAAAAACCACAATAAATTAGATGACCATTCCTCTTGCTAAGAATGCTGGATTAATTCAGGAGTACTCCACTTAAAAAAATGATAAAAAGAACATGAAAGGCAGCTTTTGAACCACTGAAGTCAATTCAAAAGGACTTCCAAAATGCAAAAATAATTTGATGCTTTTTGTCAGTCCAAACTGGAAAGAATGATTTCACATCAGTCATGTGTGAAATTGCCATGGGTTAAGCTCAGAATTCTGGATTCTCCCTACCTTCTTGTCTAGCACTCTGAGCAATCCAGTTCTTATTTCCCCATTAGACTCGGCCCGTTAAATCAGCGGGACTTGTGTATCTGTTGACTTGCCACGTCCCATTGGTTCAGTGGGTCCTGCTTGAGTGGGATTTAGACCAAAGCATCTAGCACCAAGCATCCTAATACCTTTGTGGAAAATATACACAGACAGTGTGACAGGGATCAACATCTTCTGTTGTTTACATATGCAACTGCCAAAATAAAATTGTTAACTTTTGAAGATGCCGTGAATACTCATTTATTGTGTGCTTTCACAACAAACCCCCCTACTGGGATTTGGGAATGTGAGATATTTAAAGAGTGGCTTTAACATTGCCACTCCTCACTGAGTTTCCATGACCAAGCAGGGATTCAATCCCACGACTCCTGAGTCCAAATCCATCACTCTGCCCACTACACATCACTGCCTCTCTGCTACATAGACTGGCCACCTCTGTCAGTTTTACTTTCCACCCACACTGGAGTTTTGTGAATCTTGGCAAATTCTAATTTAGAAACAACAACAGCAACAACAGATATGAACTGCTCATCTCTGACAGGCAAATCTGCCGATTCCAATTTCATCCAGATTCATTTTTTGAATTTGGGAAAATTCTGATTAAAAAGCCAAACCAAACTGAAACAAAGTTCTCACCCAATCCCCAAACACGCAGCCTCTGTCATTCATGTCATGTTGTCTCCATCCAGTGGTAAGCAGAGGCATATATGCCTTTTTGAACACACAAAGGACCTGCTTAACTGACGTGGTTAATGGCAGAGCTCAGTTTTTAGGTGTCTGCCTGTGGAGCCAGAGGTTGGGAATTTGCTTCCCCACTGTGCCTCCTAGGAGAAGTGTGGTCCTTATAAACTGCACGGTCCCAGGACTTCCTCCCCCCCCCCCACTGCCCTTGAAGAAAGGAATGGTAAACTGAGTACTCCCTACCTAGAAAGCCCTGAAAAGGGTTGCCGTAAGTCAGAACTGACTTGATAGCACACATTATTATTAGAAATGTCACTTTGGGGACCACAACTCTCAGAATTCCCCAAGCAGCATGGAGAGAGTCACCATTTGACTAGCTAATAGTCACCACTTATCCTTAATTGAATGGCAATGATACTTTCAATTAAAGAGACATCTTCCAATAAGGCTTTGTCCAAAGTAGAGCTTGGAAGTACAGGCATACCTCCGTTTATTAAATTAATGCGTTCTACGGGACATTACATAAAGCGAAAAATTCATAAATTGAAACGTGGATTGCCGTAGGAATGGAGGTGGCACTACAAACCTCCAGGCACAATGCATCCTGGGAAAACTTTCTTCACAAACTGGAAAAAAAGGGGGGGACGAAAACCAAGGCATTATTTTCAACGGATTTCCATTTGTGAACCAAAAATTATTAACCGAGGCTTTTGTAAACCGAGGTACTACTGTAACTAATTACAAGTATGTAACTACTTTCTGGTACTGACTAACACAATTAGTACTGTAGTTACATAGTGACTTTTACGGTGTAGGTTAATACCTTCATTTTAAGGCTCTCCCTCCACTGGTCCTAATGGGGAATGCAGCCAAGAAATCAGAAGACAGAGACTATGAAGGAATTAGAAAAGATCATCAAGATGTGTCACTGGAGATCAGGACCAAGATCATCCACGTTCTTGTATTCCTAGTCACCATGTATGGATGTGAAAGCTGACAGAGGGGAAAAATTATTCATTTGAAATGTGCTGTTGGAGGAGAGCTTAGCAGATAGCCTGAACTGCCAGAAAGACGAACAAGTGGGTCCTAGAACAAATCAAGCCTGGACTATTTCTGGAAGCAAAAATAGTTGAAGCAAAGGCTGTCCTATTTGGCCAGATCATGAGAAGGTAGGATTTTCTGGAAAAGCAGTCATGCTGGTAAAAGTGGAAGTCAGCAGGAAAAAAGAGGAGACCCAAACATGAGGTGGGCTGACTCCCTAAAGGAAGCCATAGACAGACTTGAGTCTGCAGGAGCTGAGCAGGGCTCTTTGAGGACAGGACATTTTGGGGGTGGCTCATTTGTAGGGTCATCATAGATCGGAAGTGACTTGAGGCCACATAACAACATCAACAACCCTTGGCTTTTGGGCTAGCCTTGGCCTACGGGTTGTCATGAGTGCAGCCGAAGACCTGGAACCAGATGGGTTAACTGAGGCTGAAGAGAATGCTGAGAGATCAGAAACACCTGAACCGCCTCCAGATTCTCCTTCCCCAGCAGACAAGCTTTGGGTCAAGCTTCGGGAAAGACTTTGGACAAAAAGGTCAGAGGATCGCTCAAAGGCTGTCCACAGAAATATCTGTTCAACTAGCCCTGAGTATTAACAGGATGGAAAGGTTTCCAGCAGCTCACGGAGCTGTTTTATTATAAAACAGCTCCTAGCCAGCCAAAATTTCTGTGGAAGCAACGAGTCAAAACCCCTGGCTTGCATCCACGCTTCTTGAACCGTGTTCCTGACTCTGGACTCTGACCCTGGACTACGCTGTGTATTTGGACTCTGACCTTGGACTGCATTCTGTGAGTTGGTTTATGGACATTGGCTTTGCATTCTTGGTATTCCTGACCCTGGACTGGTTTATCAAACTTTGGCTGTTGTAACCCCCGGGAACATGACATGGGCTGAAATTTGGCTAGGGGACAGGGATCTCTGAGGGGTTTGGTTTTATTGGGGGGGGAGCATTGCCACTTTTTCTATGATCCGTATCCTCACCTGATCATAGTGACTAGACCTTTGTATATAAAAGCCACTCTACAAGTAGTCTGTAGAAAAAACACATGTTTACTTATATAGTTGTGAAACTTCAGTTACAATCAGAAGAATAAAAAGGAGTGGCGAGAGGTGGAGAAGAAAATTTTATATGTCTGCTCATATGTCTGTTCTGTTTTCTCCAAACAGAACAAATGCTATAAAAGAAACCATTCTCATAGGAATATAAAGAACTAAACTATGCTGTGGGTCTATTGGTCCACTTCCACATTGCCTGCCTACTAGCAGCAGATCTCCAAACTGATGTAGCATAAGTGTTTCCAAGTCCTAAATAGAGATGCCAGTGGATGAATCTGGACCCTTCTACATGCAAACTACCTTTATTTATTTATTTATTTATTTATTTATTTATTTATTTATTTATTTATTTATTTATTTATTTGATTTTTACCCCGCCCCTCTAGACCATGTCTACTCAGGGCGGCTTACAAAATAAAACAAAACAGTATAAAAATATATAAAATCATAAAATTACAAATTTCAATTTAAAACAATTAATTTAAAGAGAGGATTACCAAGATGGAATAGCCAAAAAAGAGAGAGAGAGAGAGAGAGAGAGAGAGAGAGAGAGACTTAATTGACTGGAGGGAAGGCCTTCTTGAATAACCAAGTTTTTAACTGGCTTTTCTGCAACTGAGCATGTAGTCTTCAAAAGGACATGATGGACAGGCAAACCCATCTTCCTTTGACCTCCTAACATCATTCTTGGTGTCTTGATCGCACTGAACTAGGATTTGAAATAAAGGAAAGTTTGTGTTTGAAGATTTAAAAACGTTTAGCTATTATAAATGACAAATATATAGTGAAATTTCCTTTGCAACTTAAGAAAAAGGGCATTAATGGAAATGCACAGACTGGGTGTGTGTGACCTTGGAGGTTTAAATTATGCTGCCTTTTATCCCTTTTAAATGTCAGCCACCACCTCAGCTTTGCATCATTTTCATATGACATCCTTGGAGTAATCATTTTCCACTTTTGAGCCTTTAGAGTTTGTTGTGGTTTTTTTCTCCTACCTTGTTCCAATATTGATAGCCCTAATAGCATGGATTTTTATATCCAAATTTGTCTTGGTAGTGATGAAAGAGTGTGTTCCTGGTGGAGATTGGTGCTTTTTAAAAAATGTGCATATTGTTACATTTTGCAGTCATAAACTTCTTCTGCATGCTCATTTGTTTCCAGCTGAGGGAGCTAGGGAGTGTAGCTTACCAAAAATATCTAGCTTTCAAGAATTTCAGGAAATAAATAAGCTTTTTTTCCAGCAGCCTAAGTCTGTTTTTATTGATGGTTGTTGTGGTTTTTTCAAGTTCTTTGGCTATGCTCTGAAAGTTGTTCTTCCTGACGTTTTGCCAGTCTCTGTGGCCGGCATCTTCAGAGGACAGGAATCAGAACTCTGTTTTTATTCTCGCCTTATGCTCTGTTTACAGTGAAAAAAAGAAAAGGAGATTCAAGCTCTTAAAGGTATATTAATCATGATGGCTGGTGGGGATTTTATCAGCTTTTAGGTTTGTATAAAATAAGTTTAAAGCAGACTTAGATAATTGAAATGCCTGTAGGGTTCTAAAAATATTTATATATTTAAGTTATCGAAGTAACTGATCAAGCTCTCCAGCCTTCCATTATAAAAGAATGTGTAATGTGAAGGACATTATAAGTAAGGAGCCAAACAACAACAACAAAAGCACGTGAAGACCTTTCTCTTCAAGCAAGCTTTTCCTTAATGACTGGCTGCCTGAATGGGGTTTTAAATGGATAGTTGTATTACAAAACTTGGGTTCAGCTCCTGGGTGGGTTAGCCAAATACCCAACTAAGAGAAAGAGAAAAGCAAACTGACACCTAGAAGGTCTCTGAAAGATTTTATTCTGCACAGAATACAAGATACACCAGCTCATGCTGCCCAAAAAGAGCAGAAAAGAAAGATTGAGTCTTATAAGTGTTGGCGTGGGGCCAAAACTCCAGAGGCTTAATGAGGCCCTGGCCTCAAGAAAACTTCTTAGAGTCCTGTTGAATGTGAAGCCTGGCAAGGGCACTCTGTTTGAAAGACAAGCCTTGAAACTAAGGACACTAGTTATACAGAGCCTCTTATTAAACTGCTTCCATTATTCCCCCTTAAATATAGCAAAGTAAGAGAGACGTAGGGAGAAAACAACATGAGAGAGTTCTTAATGATTATAATATAATACATTGGATATGACTATACATATATACAAAGCAATATACATTTGGCATAATAACATTCAGAGCAGTAATAACATAGAAGCAAATGACCACGAGACTTACTGCTGAGTGGCAAAGATCTGTTCTTCATCGTGGTCTTCTGTGAATGCACACGAAAGGGTTAGAAATGGGGATGAGCACCACGCCCTAGAGTCGGACACGACTGGACTAAATGTCAAGGGGAACCTTTACCTATCTATTATCAATGGCTAGTGGGATATGTGTATGCATGCAGGTCTGAAGGTAGCCAAACCGGTTATGCGGTCAAGCCTTATCGTATGTACTGTAAAATGGAGTGGGAGACTTCATTGTTTCAATAGGTTAACTGGGATGATTGCAGCTAAAAGATCCGTCTGGCAGGAAATTCACACCTGAACACAAGCAGCAGGTGGCAACAAGGGGGCAGGGAACTGACTAGGGGCTTATTGTCAGGTTTGTGTTCTTTTGGTGAACAGGGAGTTAAATTTTAATATTGTAATGAAGTGCAGCGTCACAAATGTAGTGTAAAAGCCAATGTAATGACTTACAGCATACAGGTGTAACAAGATGATGTAATGCTTGATTGTTAAGTAAGACCAGCTGTAAATGGTGAAATGTGGTTGGTTGTTCTGAGTATAAACGTAACAAAGACAGAAAGTTGAGTTACTTACCTGTAACCGTGGTTCTTCGAGTGGTCATTCTGTGAATCCACACGAAAGGGTTAAATCAGCGCCAGCGATGATCCTCTCGGAACGTTCTAGAGCTAAAAGAAACAAAGTTGTAGATGAGGTACACTGCGCATGCTCCTCCCACCCAGCCTTAGTTCCATTTCTCCGCCGTGCGAAGTGGTTCCTTTCGGCTAGAGCTCCTGATTTATTATCTTATTCTTGGATAAATTTCGGTTTTTCTGACTTTGGACTGCTTAGACTACTCTAAAATCCCCTATCCTGACGCGGATCGTGTATTTGGACTTTGGAACTGGTTTTTCCCTGGCTTTGGCGAAACGGTGTTTTTTCCCGCCTAAACCAACGGTCTCCCGGGCAAGGCAGATTTTTTCCCCTTTTGCGGCTTATGTCCCCGTCCGGTCTGTTTAGCTGCTGCGTGGACTGCAATCGGAAGCTCCCCTTTCAGGACAGACACGAAAAGTGCCTTTTTTGCCTGGGGGAGGCACATTCCCCACAAGATTGTAGGCATTGTAGGGCCTTCACAAAACCTGCCCTACGTGCACGCCAGCAGCGTTTAAAATATCATCTCTGGGACGCGGCGCTGGCTGCTTCAAAACCATCCTCAATGGAGCTTCCCGCCTCTGCAGCTACCCCCTCCACTTCTGCTAGCCTTGTTCAGCCACCTTGTACCAAGGCTCAAAGCAAAATTGGGGACAAACCTAAGAAATCTTTGAAAAAGTCATCTGCTGCAAAAGCTGCAGCGGCTAAGCCTGCAAAGCAACCAAAGAAAAAGCCGGTTAAGGACATCGGAACAGCGGAGCAACTGCTATCTGCTCCTGTCTCCCTCCCGTCTCCGATTCTGGAGGAGTTTCCAAGAGACGGAGAGTCCCTGTCGGAGGTACCGCTCTCGCTACCTCCTAGACAGGCTGAGCCACTGATTATTCCTTGGGCTTTGTCCCCGACACCTAACCAGCTTGCCAGCGCCACCACAAGCTTGGTGTCTCCGCCCCACAGCCCTGTGTCTACCGGGCGGGCGTCTTTGGCTCATTCCTCCTCATCGGCATCAAGACAATCTTCGCCGCCGAGGAAGCGTTCACGCAAGACCAAGCACATGTCGAAACGCCGACACCGATCTCCCGACAGGCGTTCTCGGCACTGACACAGGTCTCCCTCGGAGGATTCTTCATCTTCGTATTCGCCCCCGAGGAAACATCGACGTGGACACCGGAAGCGCTACACATCTACCTCATCCTCGACGTCGCAAGAGAGGCATCGACGTCGAAGGAAGGAGAAATACATTTATGCTTCATCATCTTCATCTTCACCTCCTCCGCGGCGACATCGACGTCGACGTCGCCTCGACATCGAACCAACACTACCATCCAGCGGACAGCCGAAGGATGCTTCTGCTCCTGTTTCTTCTGCACCATCTTCCGCGATTATTCCACAGCAACCTGTTAGAGAGCCGGCACGACCTCAACCGGCACCCCGTAAAAGAAGGCATTCACCCTCGTCTCAGGAAGATTCTCTTTTTTCAGATAGCTGTTCTGAATCAGAAGACGAACCCCACCCTCAGGATGGTAAAGGAGACTTGCCACTGGGTGAAGTTGTTGGCTCAGATACGGGTGACCCACATGCCTCCTCGCCATCGGAGGATTTTTCGTCGTATTCACAAATGCTTGCCAGGCTGGCTAAGGTTCTTAAGCTTCAGGTTGATGCACCGGCTATAGCCGAGGAGGACCTGATATTTGGAGACATCAATAGTGAGAGGTCCCCTCCACCTACTTTGTCTTACCTCTCTGCTTTGGTTAATATAATTGAGTTCTGGGAACAACTGTCGAATACTCCTTCTCTATCTCGACGCACTGAAAACCTCTATCGAATATCAGGAGAAGATACCAGATTTCTTCTCAAACATCCGATTCCCAATTCGTTAATAGTGGAGACTAGTTGTACTAGACCAGTGGTGTTGAACTGTGGCCCTCCAGATGTTCTTGGCCTTCAACTCCCAGAAATCCTGGCCAGCAGAGGTGGTGGTGAAGGCTTCTGGGAGTTGAAGTCCAAGAACATCTGGAGGGCCACAGTTCGACACCACTGTACTAGACCAACAGGAAGGTCACATGTCACTCCCACTAACAAGGAAGGAAGGAAACTTGAGGTGCTGGGCAGAAAAATTTATTCGCTGATCTCTTTTATTTTAAGAGTCGCCAACTATCAGACTGTGTTAGGGGCATATCAGAAGCAGCTGTGGCTTAAAATCTTACCAGGGTTGCGGATGATACCTGAGGAGGCTAGACAGGACTTTCTCAATACATACGAAGAGGTCAAATGGTCTCGAAGCATCTTCGTATAGCCACAAAACATTCTGTTGAAGCTTCAGCTAGGATTCTCATGTCTGCTGTCACTCTGCACCGACATGCTTGGCTTAGAGAGGCCAACATACTAGATGATGTCAAGGCGAAAGTGGAAAATCTGCCTTTCGACGCTTCTGGTCTTTTTAGTGACAGAACTGATTTGTACCTCGAGGAGCTACACAAGGCAAAAAAGACTGCCAAATCATATTATATACAACCGCAATCTAGATACACTAGATACCACTGGAAAAAAACTTACAATCAATACTCTCAAGGTTCTCAGTACAGTTTAAAGGACAATCCCAAGCAAGATCCTCCAATCCTGCACCATCTTCCAATACTTACCGTCCTCAACATTCCCAGCGCCGCCAAGGGTATAAGCAGCCTGCCAAAAAAGCAAAACAGTATCTTTGACCCGGTCGCCTTCGTTTCAACACAACACATTACAAGACTTTCTCCTTATTTCCAAAATTGGTCAATTATTACAAGAGACTCTTGGGTACTAAACATCGTTCAGCTCGGTTATCTTCTGGAGTTTATAAAATCACCTCCTCTAGGGCAGGTTCTCTCTACATCATCAGATCCTATCCTAGAAGAAGAAGTTCTTTCTTTGTTAAAGAAAAATGCCATTCAAAGAATTCCCAGTACAGATATAAAAAAGACTTTTATTCAAGGTATTTTGCCGTTCCCAAGAAGGACGAAGGCGTCAGACCAATTTTGGACTTAAGACTCCTAAATACTTACCTCCATCCGCGACGATTCCGCATGGTCACCTTAGAATCCATAATCCACCTGTTGAAAAAGAACAATTGGTTTCTGGTCATAGATTTAAAGGATGCATATTTTCATATAACGATCCACCCTCACCATCGCAAATACCTCAGATTTCTCTTTCGCGATGCCATTTACCAGTTTCTGGCTTTACCACAGCTCCCAGAACCTTCACAAAATGTATGGCGCCGGTGACCGCCTTCTTACGTCTAAAGGGAGTTCAAGTATTCCCGTATATAGACGATTGGTTAATAGTCTCCACCTCCAAACGTCGCGCTCTGAAAGACAAAAAATATGTTCTTCATGTTCTGCGCTGTCTAGACCTAACAGTAAACATCAAAAAATCTTGTCTAGTTCCGTCGCAAGTCATCGATTACATCGGGGCGAAATTAGATGCGAAGAAAGGGCGCATTTTTTTTGCCAACAGAGCGTATACTAAAAATTCATCGAGCAATACGAAAGTTTCATCCGGGGCAAGACTAACAGCAAAACATGCCCAACATCTTCTTGGCTTGATGGCCTCAACCACCCCAGGGTTGGCTCACGCCAGATTGAAGCTCAGGTCCCTTCAAGCGTGGTTTCTGTCACAATTCAACCCAGAGACAGACCGCCAAAGCAAGCGGCTTCCAGTCACCCGGGAGTTAGCTCGACAGCTCTAATGGTGGACCTTCCCACCTCATTTGACAATAGGACGCCCGTTTCGATCGATCCGGCTGTCAGTACAGGTGACTACAGATGCCAGCCCTATTGGTTGGGGTGCGCACTGTGGTCCTCACAAAATACATTCCCTGTGGATGGCGCAAGAGAAGGTACTACACATCAACCACCTGGAAATTCTAGCGATTTTCAAAGCGTTCAAGACCTTCCTACCTCTGGTACAGGGTCGTGGGGTCCAGGTGGTCACGGACAACATCACGGCCCTGTATTATGTGAACAAGCAGGGAGGCACACGTTCACAGTCGCTCCTTCTCATCACTGTAATGTTTTGGGAGTGGTGCTACCACCATCATGTCTTCTCCGTAGCGATACATATTGCGACAGAGGACAACACGGTGGCAGACTATCTCAGTCGCCGTACCAATCAGACACACGAGTGGCAACTAGACAACAAGACCTTCCAACACATTTGCCAACGTTGGGGCACTCCAGCCATAGATGTGTTTGCAACGTCTCACAACCGAAAGTGTCCTGCTTACGCCTCCAGAGCAGGCAGAGGCGCAGGGTCATCGGGAGATGCGTTCATGATCAGTTGGGGCATAGGTCTCATATACCTGTTTCCACCCTTCCCACTCATTCAGAGAACATTGGTCAAGATCAAGGACGAGGCAGCGGAGACCATTCTAATAGCACCGTTTTGGCCCCGTCAGCCGTGGTTCCACACGTTAATGTCAATGTCCACAGATGTTCTACGTCTTCCTCTCTTTCCGGAGCTCCTGACGCAACATGCAGGCAAGATGCTCCATCCCAACCTGGACTCACTTCATCTCCACGCGTGGAGGATATCCCGCAAATCAAGGAGGTACTAGCAATGTCTAAGAAGCCATCCACCACGAGATTGTACACTTATAAGTGGCAAAGTTTCTTAAAATTTACGGCTTCAAGAAGACTGGTTCCGTCTCCAACAACCCTATCTACCCTGCTCCAGTTTTTGCGTTATCTCTTTGACTTTAACCTTTCCATTTCCACTTTAAAGGTGTATATAGCAGCGATTGTTTCCTTTCAGCCTCATGGTTCTTCAGCTTCACGCCTTTTTTCACACCCAATGGTAAAGGCTTTCCTGAAGGGGTTGGCTAACCTAAGGCCACCAGTTCGACCGCCAGTTCCGCAGTGGTCTTTGCAGTTGGTCCTTCATGCCCTTATGCGACCTCCCTTTGAGCCTATGGCTCACTGTGACTTAAAGCTATTAACCCTTAAAACCCTTTTTCTTGTAGCTATTACCTCCGCCCGACGTGCTAGTGAATTGGCTGCCTTGAGGGTGGACCAGCCTTTTTTACAGTTTTTCAGAGAGAAAGTTATTCTCCATACTGATATCTCCTTTCTTCCCAAGGTGGTATCTGATTTTCATTTAAACCAAACTCTTATTCTACCGACGTTGTTTCCTGATCCTTCTAATGACACGGAGCGCATGCTTCATACACTGGACGTTCGAAGGGCACTAGCCTTTTATGTTTTTAGGTCCAAGGAATGCCGTTTATCTAACAAACTGTTTCTGTGTTACTTTGGTTCTAAGAAAGGGTTACCAGCGTCACCGTCAACCTTGTCAAGATGGCTTGTTGCTACCATCTCACTAGCCTATGAACTTTTGCATAAAGACCCCCCAGAAGGACTTAGAGCACATTCTACCAGGGCAGTGGCCTCCTCTACAGCTCTCTTGCGGGGCATCGATGTACCCGATATCTGTAGAACTGCCACGTGGTCTAATACTTCTATGTTCATCGACCATTACAGGCTGGACGTCAGAGCTAAGAAGGAGGCGTCCTTCGGGAGAGCAGTATTAACATCAGTCCTTCAGTGACGTCACTCCATCCGGTGAGTCAGCTAGCTAGTCACCCTTTCGTGTGCATTCACAGAAGACCACGATGAAGAAAGTTGGGTTATTTACCTGTAACCGTGGTTCTTTGAGTGGTCGTTCTGTGAATCCACATGATCCCACCCGGCCTCCCCTCTATCCGTCACTGAATATCTAAGATTTTTATTTACTCAGCCTCAATGGCTGTTTCGGGTGGCGGATAAATGGAACTAAGGCTGGGTGGGAGGAGCATGTGCAGTGTACCTAATCTACAACTTTGTTTCTTTTAGCTCTAGAACGTTCCGAGAGGATCATCGCTGGCGCTGATTTAACCCTTTCGTGTGGATTCACAGAATGACCACTCGAAGAACCACGGTTACAGGTAAGTAACTCAACTTTCTGTCTTTGTTACGTTTATACTCAGAACAACCAACCACATTTCACCATTTACAGCTGGTCTTACTTAACAATCAAGCATTACATCATCTTGTTACACCTGTATGCTGTAAGTCATTACATTGGCTTTTACACTACATTTGTGACGCTGCACTTCATTACAATATTAAAATTTAACTCCCTGTTCACCAAAAGAACACAAACCTGACAATAAGCCCCTAGTCAGTCCCCTGCCCCCTTGTTGCCACCTGTTGCTTGTGTTCAGGTGTGAATTTCCTGCCAGACGGATCTTTTAGCTGCAATCATCCCAGTTAACCTATTGAAACAATGAAGTCTCCCACTCCATTTTACAGTACATACGATAAGGCTTGACCGCATAACCGGTTTGGCTACCTTCAGACCTGCATGCATACACATATCCCACTAGCCATTGATAATAGATAGGTAAAGGTTCCCCTTGACATTTAGTCCAGTCGTGTCCGACTCTAGGGCGTGGTGCTCATCCCCATTTCTATGCCGTAGACCCAGTGTTTGTCCGTAGACAGTTTCCGTGGTCACATGGCCAGCGTGACTAGACACGGAATGTCATTACCTTCCCACCGTGGTGGTACTTATTTATCTACTCACACTTACGTGCTTTCGAACTGCTAGGTTGGCAGGAGCTGGGACAAGCGACGGGAGTTCACTCCATCACATGGATTCGATCTTACGACGGCTGGTTTTCTGACCTTGCAGCACAGAGGCTTCTGCAGTTTAACCTGCAGCGCCACCACATCCCTTTAATACAGGGTTCCCCAACCCCCAGTCCGCGAGGCGACATCAGCTGGGCCGCGGGGATACAGTGGCAGCCGTTACAAAAAGGGAGGGGCGGAGTGGGCTTGCCTGGGCTGGAAAATCTGTTGCTGTTGGGGCTGCTTCCTCAGAGGCAAGAAGGCCTCAAAGCCACGGAACTTCTATTGGAGGGGGTGGACAGGGCTTGGGCAGAGGGAGGAGGGAGGCCAGCTCAATGGCCCCAGGAGCAACCATTATAAGAGGTTTTTGTTTTTTTTAGCTTGCCTGGGCTTGAAAATCTGTTGCTGCTGGTCCCCTTTCTGCCTTTTACCAGAACAGAGCTGCAGCATATGAGCAAGTCTTTTGTAAAACCAATAGGTCCAGATTGTTCCCCAGACAGCATGGCTAGTATTTGGGAATGGTGGAGATTGTAGTCTGAAATGTCTGGATGGGCATCAGGTTGCCTGCTTCTGTTCTTAATGAGTCTTAATGTGGACTTATTTATTTACTTAAAATATTTTTACCCCATCTTTCTCCTTGAAAAGAACTAAGGCAGCTTACAACATTAAAAGACAAAATTAAGGCTAATCCAAGTGAGCATATAAATACTTAAAAAAGGTCAAACAAATACAGTGGATATAAAAAGTTTACACACCCCTGTTAAAATGTCAAGTGTCTGTGATTTAAAAATGAGACAAAGATAAATCATTTCAAAACTTTTTCCACCTTTAATAACACCTATGAACTGTACAACTCAATTGAACAACAAACTGATTTTTTTTAGGTGGGGGGAAGTAAAAATAAAAAACTGAAATAATGTTTGCATCTGTGTGCACACCCTTAAACTAATATGTTGTTGAAGCACCATGTGATTTTCTTACAACACTCAGCCTTTTTGGGTATGATTCTGTCAGTATGCCACATCTTGATTTGGCAATATTTGCCCACTCTTCTTTGTCAAAATGCTCCAAATCTCAGATTGCAAGGGCATCTCCTGTGCACAGCCTTTTTCAGATTACCCCACAGATATTAAGTCAGATTCAGGTGTGGGCTCTGGCTGGGCCATTCCAAAACATTAATCTTCTTCTGGTGAGGCTGTTCCTTTGTTGATTTGGATGTTTGCTTTGGGTGGTTGTCATGCTGAAAGATGAAGTTCCTCTTCATGTTCAGCTTTCTAGCAGAAGCCTGAAAGTTTTGTGCCAATATTGACTGGTATTTGGAACTGTTCATAATTCCCTCTAGCTTGGCTAAGGTCCCTGTCCCAGCTGAAGAAAAATTTAGCCCCAAAACATGATGCGGCCACCACCACGCTTCACTGTGGGTATGGTGTTCTTTTGGTGATACGCAGTATTGTTTTTGCGCCAAACAGATCTTTTGGAATTATGGTCAAAAAGTTCTTGTGCTTGAGAGTTTGTACATTTCCTTTTTCCCTTCTTTGTCACTTTTTTAAAACTTGTAAACCTAAGGGCATAGACTGTCTTGTCTTAAAAATGCCCACAAACTACTGCTACTTATTAACATTTATATTCTGCTTTTCCTCTTATGAGGTAGCCTATGTGGCTCTTCTCATCCAGTGTCATCCTCACTGCAACCCAGTGAGGTATGTCAGGCTGATGAAGAGCAATTAGTCCAAGATCTGTCTGCTCAATCCTGCCTCATGGAGTAACAGATACAGAGAGGAAAGAAAGAGGGTGTGTGAGTATATGTGAGAGAGTAAGATTTTACTCTCTGGAGAGTGTATTATCTGCTGATGGGTGGGATGGATTAATTCTGTGGCAGAAGTTGCAAAATTCATAGAGAAGTGGAGATGTGTGTGTGTGCAAGGATGTAAAAATGGAGAGGGATGGAATGGGAGAGGGGAAGACATTCTTGCAAGAAAGGAAGTTGATAGAGATGCTTGCTGTTTGTCAGCTGATAGTGTATGAGTAGAAGATTCTCTTTTTGGAACAAAATAATTGCATGTTAGCAATTTGGTCTCTAGTTCCTCTGCCCCTTCGAAATCCATCTTGTACTTCTGGGAGTTCTCGGTCCACATACTGCTGAAGCCTCCCTTGTAGGATTTTGAGCATAAACTTGCTAGCGTGTGAAAGGAGTGCAATTGTACAGTAGCTGGAGCATTCTTTGGCATGGCCCTTCTTTGGGATTGAGATGTAGACTGATCTTTTCCAATCCTCTGGCCACTGCTGAATTTTCCAAACTTGCTGACATATTGAGTGTAGCATCTTAACAGCATCAGCAGAGGTGCCCAGGAGCCATGTGCATTCTTGGCTGGGCTGCCCACGGCCCACTCTCCGCCCTCGCTTTCTCCCTCTCCCACCCCAGCACGCTCACTCACTGGCCCTTCCACTGCGCTAGCCCTGCACGGGAAAGGAGGGGAAAGCCGCCTCCTGCAGCCCCTTCCCACTTTTTCCCGCCGCCCTTTCAAAGACACACACACACAGGTGCATCCTGCTTAGAGAAGGGGAAGACGTCCCTTGGCAACCTCTGGTAATTAAAAGTTATTGCTTAATTACTTGAGCAGTCTTTCTCCGTTTTAATCATAGGAGACAACATTAATGCTGAAAATAAGAAGGAAGCAAACGTAGACCCCATCTGAAAGAGACACTCTTCCTGCACTCTCTCCTCTGTGTAGGCCAGTTTGAGAACTTGATAGGCTAGGCTTTTCTGGCTGCCCTTTTACCCTCCTGCCCCAGATCCAGAAATTTTGTAGTCTTAAAAAACTTACACTGTAAAATGGTTAAAGACATCTAGGTCTGACTATCATTCTCAAAGAATTTTGCACTAAGACGCTGCAAAAAGTGGTCATATCGACCAGATAGGCGGGATATAAATTGAATAAATAAATAAATAAAATTACGCAAATGGTCAAATGGATCCTAGTCATGTTTATTAAGACGAAAAGTACCTTATGTCAGAACGGACGTGACGGCACACAATTACGTATCCTTATTATTAACACTCACTGATTGACAAAAATGGGACTCTTTCCCAAATGAATATGAATTGGATTACAGTATTAATCAAAGGTACTGTAATTAAAGGTGTTCAAGCTAATGTTAGATTGATGCCAAAGAATCTTGAGCAAGAAGATTTTTTAAATCACCCGTATAGTTCTAGGAAGAGAAAATGCCAAGGCTTTCTTGGTTCCCAAAAGGCATCTTTTAGTCTCATGCCCTCTTTTTCACATGTATAGAGCAGTACAGTATGTATAGAATAGTAGTAGTACAGTAAACATACAGTACTATACAGTATGTATAGCAGTAGTACAGTAAATATGTACTACTAGACACTGTCTACATTAAGGAAATTGTGGACTGAAACGTAAAGATCTCTGTGTTCTGTACTCTGGGGCCAAAAAGATATACAGTATACACAAGATAGTTTGTCTTAAATTAATTTAACTTTCAAAACTCAAATTAATGAAAACGTACAGAGATCTACAATGAGCCAAGGGTTGAATAACCTAGCAATAGTGTCTGTCAGTTGAGAGAGATTTCTATATAGATTTCATTACTGTTATTGAAAAATTTGCATAAATTAAAACCAGGCATTGTAAAATACATTTGAATATAAAGCTGACTGCATTTTACTTTAATTATACAGTGGGGTCTTGACTTAAGAACGGCTTGAGTTAAGAACATTTTGACTTAAGAACCGCTCTCATAGGAAAATATTGACTTGACTTACATACTTAGATTTGAGTTAAGAACTGAAAAAAACCCACGTAGGAGGCAGGGAAAGTGCAAAATGTGAACTTTCAGTTAACTGTTGGCCAGTGAAAAGGGTGCCTGTCTGCTTCCTCACTCCCCCCAGGGTTTAGAGAGTGGATTGGGAGACAGTCTTCAGACTGCCTGGTACTGAACTGCCTGGACTGTCTTTTCCCTGCCTTCCCTGAACCTTTCTTGACCTAAGAAAAAAAGAAACAAAATATCCCCCTCTAGTGGTCGAAGGCAGAATAGCAGCTTCCCATTAGTTTCTATGGACGGAAAAGAGCAGATACGGATCAAATGGTTCTCAATGCATTCCTATGGGAAATGCAGATTTGACCTGAAAACTTTTTGACTTGAGAACCGCCTTCCAATGCGGATTAAGTTCTCAAGTCAAGACCCCACTGTATCAGTATTTCCTTGAAATACAATACATGTGCTGAGGGTTCAGTACAGACTGGTGGAAGGGACTCAGGGAGTGTTAAAAGTCCACAGGTTGTGTGTGTGTGTGTGTGTGCGCGCAATACTTGCCCTGGTACTGGCAACCCACCCTATGCTACTGAAAAAACCCTAATGATTTATTTAACAAGTTAATAAATAATCAATGAATTAAATTGAAGGAACTAAATGCAAATGATAGTAACAGTTCATTTTTTAGATTTGAGTGGTTAACACCAAGGAATTACAGTAATTTCTAAATGTCACATTCCAGGCTCTAGATGGCCAGAAAACACTTGGGCAGGAGTGACTGAAGGCATTTTGCACATGCTCAAACATGGTTAGTTTTACAGCTTAGTGCCGCCTCCCCCACTTGTGACTCCCTTAAAATACCGTACTATTTTTATTTTGCATAAGCTTTTGTTGCCTATAGGCCACTTCCTCAAGTGCTGCCAGGAGATGTGAAGTAGCAAGTTCATGACTTCTTTCTGTCAAATAAAACTACCTGGGGCATTTACTTATCGATTTAAAATATTTATCATCCACCTTTCTCCACAAAAGGATCAAAATGCAGCTGACAACATTGAAACAATAATAGAAGTTTAAATTAAAAACAAGCAAAACACAGCAGCCCTGTTCTTAAGATCCTCCTCTTAAGCCTCGGTTTCTGAGGAAACGCCTTCCTGAGAAGCCTTTGCAGAGAGCCAGAGAGCGAGCAAAGGCTTCCTCTGACGACTTAAAAACCCAACAGCCTCATAACCCGTGAAGTCCCTTCCAGCAGTGCCCCTCTAAGATGATGACTGTAAGGATGATTAAAAGCACAGCCCCCCCCCCCTTTGCAAGTCTGTTGGGCTCAAGTCCTTTCTTCTGCTCTTCGAGAAACAACGAAGGGGCTCCGAAGGGATGCCAACGACCCACTCCAAAACCGGCACAGTCGCAGAATTTCATTCCCACAACCGACTCCGAAAGGGACTCATCGTCGGGAAGGGACACCACCACCTCCCACCCACCCCCGCGCTCGCCCCCAAACCGCCTCCAGACGCCCTGGCGCGTCCTTCGGGGCAGCCTTGTCCCGGCCAAGGTGGGGGGGGGGGGCGGCGGCGGCGGCGGCGGCGGCGGCAAACTTTTCCCTCAGGTTTCATTTTAAACCCGAAGCCCTGTCGGGCGGAGAGACGTTGGCAACCCCTTTCTCCGCTCCTCCGGCTTTCACAGACGGGGGTGGTGGGGGTGGTGCTGAGGAGGAGGTCTAAGCTTATTTTAGGACCTTCCCTGAGGGGAGAACCACCAGGAGCCGCTGCCTCAGCCTCCCGCTTCTTTCCCTCCGTTTCAGGGCGGGCTCGGGCGCCTTCTCTTCCCTCCCTTTCCGCCGCCGCCGCCGAGCAGGAGGAGGAGGAGGAGGAGGAGGAGCGGCCACAGGAGCGACAACAGCAGCAACAACAAGCCCCGGGGAGAGGGAGAGGCCGAGGGCGCCCGGAGCCGGAGCCGCCTTCGCTGCCCCCGTGACGGAGGTGGGGAGGACGGCGAGGAGCGGCGCCCCGGAGGCTCTCGAGCGAGGCGGGAAACTGGCCTGAAGGAGACGTCGCTCCAAGCAGGCAGCGCTCGCTGCCCGCCCTGAAGGGCAAGGCGGTTGCTCCGCCTCGGCGGCGGGACTCCGCAAACATGTCTCCCCCTTCGCCTTCCTCGCCGCTGCCGCCGCGGCCGCCCCCTCCTCCCCCTCCCCTTCTTCTTCTTCCTCCTCCGCCGCCTTCGCCGCCTTCCTCGCCCGCCGCTGCTGTCGTCGCCGCCGCCGCCTGAAGCGAGCCGCCTTTCCCTCCATAACCCTCACCCCGCCGCCGCCACCCCCGCCGACCACCCTCCGGCGGCTCCCGGTCCCGGACGGCCCGAGTCCTCCTCCTCCCCGCTCCCCCGCCGCCCCAAATCCTGAGGCGGAGTTGCAGGAGGGACATGAGGAGCCCCGAGGACTTGGAGGGCTTCGACGGCGAGGCGTCGAGCACCTCCATGATCTCCGGCGCCAGCAGCCCCTACCAGCCCACCACGGAGCCTGTCAGTCAGCGCCACGGGCTGCGCGGCCTCCGCTGCGACCCCGATTACCTCAGGGGCACCTTCGGCCGGCTCAAGATCGCCCAGGTGGTGGGTACCGGCCAGCGGGGGCGAGGATGTCCTGGCCCGGGGGGTGGGGTGGGGGGGAAGAGAAGGAGCGGGAGAGGGAGAGGCATCGCCTAGGGAGGCGCGGAGGGAGGGGGGCACCTCGAAGGGTGGCCCTGTGAAGAAGAAGAAGGCGGTTTGGGGCACACGGGGTGGGGGGTGAGGGGCGCGAGGTGGCGCCTCTGAAAGGGCCTTTTCTGGTCGGTTTCCCTCCCAGCATCTCCCTCCGCGTTTTGGCCGTGGGCTTGGAGTCTCTCGGGGATGATGGGGGCTGTTACCTCTCAGAGGCGGCTGCCATAGGCAAGCTGAGGGGTGGGGAGCTGCAGCCTTTCCCCGTCTTGTGGGCTGCCTCTCCCGTCACCCTGCCAAATTTTAGGTGAGGGTTAATAAGAGTCATAGGCAAGCAATAGTCTGGAGGGTTGGGTTCGAGTGCCATGCTTAGAAGAGAGGGATAATATATATAGATGGACCTCCATATCTACATCTGTATCTATAGATGTGCACATCTGTGTACATCTATATTACACATGGATACATATCTCTCCATACAACAGTAGGGCTAGGCTTTCGCCGTGCAAATGTGTACACAAATGCAGACACATATAAAGAACATTACAAGGCACCTTGGAAACTTAACACTTTCAATTATTGAAAATGGGGGACTAGCAGAAGTAAAATGGGGGACTAGCAGAAGTAAAATGCATGAAGTGTTTGTACTCATTTGGTGAAGAAATGTATATGCAGATGTGTGGCTGGATAGATCAGTGGTTTAGGTATCGGGCTGTGGAGTCAGAGACTGGGTGCCTTGTGTGCAGCCTGTGTAGCCTTGGGCAAGCTATGCAGTCCCAGGGTACCCTGAGAAGAAGGGAATGTATTTGGAAAACACTGAAAAAGGCTGCACAACTCAGAATTTACTTAACAGCACATCATCATTATTAATTCTGAGGGGGAAATCCTATAATTCAGGTATGGCCGATTGTGACCCTCCAAATATTATTTGATTAGAATGCCTGTCATCCCTAGCCAGCATGTCTTAACGGTGAGAGAAAAGAGAGAGATCATGGGAATTGCAGACCGATAACCTCTTACAGTTTTTTGTAACATGTTGTTCACTCCTGTTGTAATCATTGGAACTGGGTGACCATGAAATACACAAGGTGGATCTCAGGTATTTCATGGCCTTTTGATGAAACTCTTTAAATTTCTGTTCTTTACTCCTGTGTATGAGGGGTATGTTTGCAATGGACTATAAAGTTTATTGTACCTGGGAAATAGTTTGCTGATTAAAAATAAATTATGTAAGTCTTTAAAGTGATTATTCTGTAACCTCACAGAACTAAGATTTGGAAGAGAATATGCTCTCTCTACTCACTGAAATATATCAGCCTGAGTGTCTTGGGGAAGAAGGCTAAGATACAGTTTATACTAATGCTGTTTTTTATGTTATCCTTAGCATCCTTCTTCAATGGACTTTAGATTTAAATGTATGGTGAGTCTTATAGTTTGTATATTAGTTCCTTAAGGTGTTAGCCAGGAGGAAAAACAGATCTCTCTCTTTCAAATCTGTCTATCTGGTGATCACTTAGATTTTGCTTTAGTTTATGAAAATAATGCATGTACTGCAGCAACTCCTTCATTTCTCCTTGGATTTAATTCTCTTGAATAAAGAGTTGTGTCAACAAGGACAAGGGAGCAGTTAGATTATAGGTGGCATTTTGTATGGTTATTGGAGTTTACCTAGCTATTCAAGGTTACCCTTTTTAACTGGGCAAAATAAATAAATAAATAAAAGTAGCACGCAACTTGCGCTTTTCTATCCGCTTTCTGTATCCCAAGGTATTGGATAAATATGTTTGCAGTTAAGTTTCTCATTTTGATACAGTTATTGTGGATATCACTTCTATAGTTTCTTCTGTGGGTAATTTGTAATGGATTGGCAAGGGTTGGGTGTTTGACAGTAGGAGGAGCAGAATGATTTTTCATCCTAAATGACGATTCTGAATTTTAAAAAAAGACAGCTTTATAAATCTCTTATTTTTTCCTGCTGAAGGATTTTAGGGTTCTGGTAAAAACACAAAGGTGTTGTATATCAAGCCTGAAGTCAGTCTACCTTCATTTAATGTATCTGATGGAGTAAGTAAAATTTTCCATAGAAAAAGGTTCTTGTTCAGCAGATGAGAATACAAAGTGAACATGCATGGGTTTATTTAGGACAGAAAGGAAGCCTCATTGTTTTTAATGAGAAGTAACCTTGTAAATTGCATAGAATTGCGGTGTTGAAGTACTTGTCAGTTTCTGTGTCTGTTTACTTGGTTCAGGGATAAATGAAGTTAGTAGTACAAGAAAAGTTTTATTTATAGTTTTGACTGGTAAGAGGGAAATTTAATCTGGATACCTTCTAGATACAGTTCTCAATCATTGTTAGTTTGTTTATTTAAAATGTATTTATCCCATTCTTCAGTCCAAACAGGCCTTTAGGGCAGCTTACTAAAGTCAGTAATTAGGCAGTACTGTACCTGCCTAATGTCTTACAGAGCAAAAGAAGGGAGACATGAGGGAGATGGACCGAAAGGGAGGAAAAACATGACCTGCTTTTGAGCTAGTGTCTTCTTCCCTGATGTGTTCCTCTTCTGTTACATTCTCCTTTTGTTTTCAGCCATGAGTTCAGCCTTGATCTGCTTCGGTTACCTTAGGGCAGTGCACTTGTACAAAAGCCTTTCTGGAGGCAAGAGGGAGATGCAGAAAGCACTACTTAGAGGGAGCTTGACTATTTCAGTTTACCAAGTTGTGTTAGCTTTGTCTCCCATCCACTCAGGTCCTCTTTTAGTACAGTAGAAGGGCACTGTGTTTATAACAGCTTTTAAAAGCCATTATCGGATGTTGAACAGGTGGCTTTTGTTTGTTTAAGAAGACTTAGGTGTCACCTCTTAGCCCGAGAGATGCAAAGGCATCTTACAGTGCAGATGAAAAGCATATAAATTAAAATCTCAGTAATATGATAATATGAAAATGAAAGTAGTGAAAATTGATGGTGCACCAATAAGCAAATTGTGACAATAAGTAGAAAGGTAAAATCAGGCTGAAAATGGTGCAATCATTAGGCTGTCTTTCTGAACGCTAAAAGTGGCTTTCCCCTCATTGGCTAAAGGAGAAGGACCCTTGTGAGCTTCCTGCATTGGTGCCACAATGGAGAAGGATTTTTCCCATGTTCCAATGTACAGTAGTGTTCCTCTGAAGGCCCAAAATACAAGTTTTACTGTCTGTTTATAAAAGGAGATGTTAAAGAAGGCACTTCTTCAAAGCGTTCTGCCCCAAATGTATTTAATAAAAACAATGCTTACATGCCAGCAAGTCAACTCTGACTTATGACAACTCTTCCCAAGATTTTGTATAGAGTTCTCAGAAGTGCTTTACTGTGCTTGTATCCTGGGGGTGCCCTGGGACTGTGCAACTTGTCCAAGGATACACACATTGGCTCTTCTTCCAGGAGACATAATAGAGAACGAAACTCCTGACCTTGGGCTCTGCGGCCAAGTACCCAAATCACTGAGCCATCCAGCTCAGACTTATGTAGAGCATAATTACCAGCAGAAATGTTCACACTTCAGTGCTGGTGGCCGAAAGAAGCTTGTTGTCTTAGTGACATAAACCAAAACTAGTATAGCTATCTTCTAAATAGTGATAACTATAAGCGTATCTTTTTTTTTCAATCACAAAGTGGCTTATTGTACACTTTTTGAAGCCTGTGATTTCTTCCTTATCTGCATGGTAGAGTACTATAAGATCAGCTAAGTTAGCAAGAGTTGCCCTGCTTGTATAGACAATTGTTTGTCCCTTTACAAGATTTCAAGCCATATGTATCAGTTACAGTGCAATGGAAAAGTAGTATCTACCCTCATATTTTTTTACAGAGTTGAACAATGGATAATGTAAGTTGGAGACAACAGAAATTGCAGGTGATTATTAAATGTGAAAACTATCTGATACAATTAATTATGTTAAATATATTGTGTTGTAGTGCTTTCTTTTGCTTTTTGGTTAGCATTAGTTTTTTTCCTAATTTCACTGCTGGGCTGTTGGTGTTTCGATCATTTTATCTTTTCAGTGGTAACTGAAGTTTTACTTACTCTTTAACATATTGACCATAGTCTACTTATCAAAAAAAGTATTGTAAATATTGTAATTGGCAAAAGAACGCAGGTGTGTATGGAGGTGTGCACTGACTTAGATTGGCTTGGATTTGCCTTTGTGTTTGTTAATTAGGTGCCATTGTGTTTTTTTTCTTGAACATTATAGTACTAACAGACACTCTGGTTAATTTCTTATTTTTTTTAATGGCACTTTATTATCAGAGGTACAGGAACATAAATGCTTTGTTCTCACATAAAGCCAGATCATATTTTGTGTTAGGTAGATATAAGGATATAAACCTTGGACTGAGTTGCTCTTTCTTTTCCCCAGGTACCATGATCTGAATTGTCTAATTGCAGTTAGCAGCAAACCACAGTTTTATCCTAGTTTTGTGTAAACTGCATCTTGCCATGTTCATATGCAACAGCAAACTGTTTGTATTTTATTCCAGTTAGTGCCAATCTCATTTGTAAATGAAAGCAAGCATGAACCCCCCAATTTTGCACATTTTATGCCAGAACGGCAAACCTCTGGCATTCCAAATGTTTTGGACTATAGCTGACATAGCCCTTTATTATTGGTAATACACGTTGGGGATTCTGAGTATTTTAGTCCAAAAAAGTCTGGAATGTCAAAGGTTCATGACCCCTGCTATGCATTTTTTTTTATAATTGATTTAGGACCCTGATTTCAAAGGCAGCTCTGTGGCAGCAAGAAATATAAAAAGCATTGTGACTAATCACTAAAATTTATCTAGCATAGAAAGCATAAGTTGGTTCAGGTGCAGAGAATCATGTCATGAACTACACACATGTAATGCATATATCCATGTTTTAGAGTACATTAGGATCTTATCACCATTCTATTCTGCCTCACACATTGCAGTTGTTGTGTCAGTTGGTCCACCTGGCAAAAAGCTATATTTTGCCTAATTTGTACTGAACTGGTATCCAGATAAATGGGTCATCCTGATCCTTTTAATCTTGTTAATGTTTGGATGCAGCATGGCAAAAAGAAAACCTTGATCATTTCTCAGTTCTTTGCCTTACCAAGATTTTTTTAAAAAAAGAACTGATGATGTTTTTTGGAATTTAAAATAAGTGGGTGGCTTGTGATTGCTCTGAGGATCCTTTTCATTCTCATTGTCATGTGAAATTCTTTGTTATTGTTGTTTCGTTGGTAAGTCATGTCCGACTCTTCATGACCCCATGGACCAGACACGCCAGGCCCTCCTGTCTTCCACTGCCTCCCGGAATTTGGTCAAATTCATGTTGGTAGCTTCGATGACACTGTCCAACCATCTTGTCCTCTGTCATCCCCTTCTCCTCTTGCCTTCACACTTTCCCAACATCGGGGTCTTTTCCAGGGAGTCTTCTCTTCAATGAGATGGCCAAAGTATTGGAGCCTCAGCTTTAGGATCTGTCTTTCCAGTGAGCGCTCAGGATTGATTTCTTTCAGAATGGATAGGTCTGATCTCCTTGCAGTCCAGGGGACTCTCAAGAGTCTCCTCCAGCACCACAATTCAAAAGCATCAATTCTTCGGCGGTCAGCCTTCCTTATGGTCCAGCTCTCACTTCCATACATCGCTACTGGAAAAAACATATATTTGACTATGCGGACCTTTGTCAGCAAGGTGATGTCTCTGCTTTTTAAGATGCTGCCTAGATTAGTCATTGCTTTCCTCCCAAGAAGCAGGCGTCTTTTAATTTTGTGGCTGCTGTCACCATCTGGAGTGATCATGGAGCCCAAGAAAGTAAAATCTGTCACTGCTTCCATATCCTCCCCTTCTATTTGCCTGGAGGTGATGGGGCCAGTGGCCATGATCTTAGTTTTCTTGATGATGAGCTTCAGAACATTTTTGTTCTTTCCTCTTTCACTCTCATTAAGAGGTTCTTTAATTCCTCCTCACTTTCTGCCATCTGAGTGGTATCATCTGCATATCTGAGGTTGTTGATATTTTTCCGGAAATCTTAATTCCGCCTTGGGGTTCCTCCAATCCAGCCTTTTGCATGATGTATTCAGCATATAAGTTAAATAAGCTAGGGGACAATATACAGCCTTGTCGTACTCCTTTCCCAATTTTGAACCAATCAGTTGTTCCATATCCAGTTCTAACTGTTGCTTCCTGTCCGACATACAGATTTTTCAGGAGACAGATAAGGTGCTCAAACACTCCTATTTCTTTAAGAACTTGCCATACTTTGCTGTGGTCCACACAGTCAAAGGCTTTTGCGTAGTCAGTGCAGAAGTAGATGTTTTTCTGAAATTTTCTGGCTTTCTCCATAATCCAGTGCATGTTAGCAATTTGGTCTCTAGTTCCTCTGCCCCTTCAAAATCCAGTTGGTAATTCTGGGAGTTCTTGATCCACATACTGCTGAAGCCTACCTTGTAGAATTTTGAGCATAACCTTGCTAGCATGTGAAATTCTACTGCACTAATATTTAAGGACACTACTCTGGGATTAAGCCAACATTATGCTATATTGTAAACCAGCTGTTTAAACTCAGAGCATCAGTATAACTTACAGGAAATATGAGATGGATTTGGTTTGTATTTGCTATGACCATTGTCAAAGCAAATGGTAAAACCTGGTACAAAATAAATATATAAGAAATGGTGCTGAACAATATGCTCAGAATTTAGTTTGATTAGGGGCTGTGATTATCTCTATAGGACCACACACACACACAAACACACACACACACACATTTTCTATGAGAACTACTGTCTGGAGATCAGGGGCTTTTGCAGAGTTACAAGTTTCTCAGCTTTCACTGAAGTGGAAAACACACATGTTTTTATAGTTTTCATGTTTTGTGAGAAAAATACATTGACAGTGATTTGGAAGGTTTGGGCTAGCTCAGTAATGGAAGAATGAACCAATTAAGAGTTGAAGGGCAGGTCGGTGTGCAGCTTTAGATGGACAGGAAATGTATTGAGATTAAAAATGCTGCAATGGCAATACAGCTCTTCACAAAGTCACCAACCTTTAACTTACCTTTATACATAATACAGTATACCACTCCATTAGACTGAAGTATTTTTTTAAATACTGTACATGGATGGGGATGATATAGTCCTCCAGTCTATATGTTGTTCAGCTGTGATTCCCTTTGTCCCTCAAAGGGATAGGACTGCTGAAAGTTGTAGTTCAGCAACATTGAGAAGTTGAATCTATGCTGCCGTTTTACAACAAAATTTTTGAGACTCAGTCTCTTAAATGTGTTGCAACAAACAATAAACTGTCTAAACAACATGCATGCTACCCTGTCTTGGCTAATATGAAAACCACATATTTTACTAATTTGTAGTGTGGTACCTTGGTCCTAGACAGGAACTAGCTGTTAAGGAGCTTCATTGATATGGTTTGAAGTTCATTAGGTAAATGAAATTTTTACATTTCATGACAAGGTATAGCAAGTTAATGTAAAAAGCTTGTTACAGTGGGCAACATCAAAATGGGTGGAAAATCAGCATTAGCTGTCTTTTCTACATTCATTTGGACTTGTTTTATAATTAAAAATAGAAATGTATATTTTATATTTATTTATTTAGTTTAGTCAGAAATGTGTGTTCTTTCTGGTGGAAATTTACTCAAATCCTTTTCTCTCCCAACTTTTGGGAAGAAATCGTATCGTTGTTAATATTACAATTTTGGGTGCCCACTGACAGGTTATTGGCAAGGAACTACGGCATTGTGGCAGGAAGCCTTAGTACTGTAGGGAATGTGAAATATTTTGTTAGAACCCAACAGTGGAAAATTTGTGCTTTTAGGACATAATTTGAAACACATTTGTGTGGCTTTGTTTCAACCAAGGGTAGAAAATAATTTTTTAAAATTACTTTGAAAAAACTATTGAAGTATCTTGGTTGTGTTTGAATTTCAGTTAAAAGCTAATATAGTAGTCCAGGAGTTCTACTGTAGGTGCTATTGCTCCCGCTATAGTGTATCTCTTCACTAAAGCACATCATGTTCGAAAGGTGTTGGCAGAAAGTGCTTGTTTTGAATTGTTAGCTACAAGTTATCTGCTTGAAAATATGAATGCTAGTGTATTAAACACGTTGAAGTAATTTGCTACAGAGGTTTCAGTTCCTCTGTTACTGGTATGCATGTGTATGTGTAAATGTATATCAACATTGTGCAGCAAGTTATTCTTGTATCTTTGTAGTTATAGACTTTAAACTATAAATAGGTGGATTCTTTATCTCACCTTTATTTGATTTTTAACCAGCCAAAATGCTGGTCTCTTTGTTTCAGGAAAGGTACACACTGTCTTCCTGTTAACTGTGGGAGGTTTCTTAAATAGTCACCAAATAATTTGTCACATTTAGGCACTTTTGAAGGAAGAAGCCTGCAAAAATCAGGGTACTGAGATTGTTAACCCAAAAGTGATCACATCAGTTGTACATTTTAAGTGCCCTTTCCTTGAGATAAAGTGTTTAATTGTGGAATGATAGTAGTGTGTACATTGGTGATTTATAAGCTTCTGTTAAAACATGTCTACTTAGTGAAGCATTTGAAACGTGTGGCTGTGTTCACGGCCATTTATTACTCTCAGTTGTTAAATTTGTGAGGGGGGAGTTTGGTTGATTTGTCATCTTTTAATAAATATGTTACTTTTTTTAAAAAAAAAGTACAATTTGTAAACTCAGTTGGAAGTCTGAAACAGTGGATATATACTTTGTAAAATTTGTGTTTTTTGAATACAGTTATCAAAATTCCACAGGTAGCTATTCTGGGATTTATAATCCAAAAACACAAGTCTGTACACCTCTGGTTGTAAATAAAAATGTGAAAGGATAGTTAAACTTACTGGTAAATAACATTTTTTTGGGGGGGGAATTATTCATTCAGAAATACTAGCTTTGACCAATGAATACTGTTTTATATACAGTGGTGCCTCACAAGACGAGTGCCCCATTTAACGACGAAATCGCATTATGATGAACTTTTAGCGATTGCAAAAGCGATCGCTTTACGATGGTTTCAGTGGGGGAATTTCGCTTTGCGATGATCAGTTTCCTGCTTCGGGAACTGACTCTCACAAAATGACGATTTACGGCCAGCTGATCGGTGGTTTCAGAATGGCTGCCGGGTAAAAAAAAGGCTCCCCGCTCTTTTCTGGGATGGATTCCTCGCTGCACGAGCAACGACAATGGCTGCGCTATGGAGGATCTTCGCTGGACGGTGAGTTTCAAGCCCATAGGAACACATTAATTGGGTTTTAATGCGTTTCTATGGGCTTTTTAATTTCGCATTACGTTTTCATTCTACAGTGATTTCGCTGGAAGAAATTAACGTCGTAATGCGAGGCACCACTGTATGCAGCAAATGGCATTTAATTAATAGCCTTGCTTGCCCTTTGTCACTTTGTTATCTGGTTGTTAATCTGTTACAGAGCAGACCATTAAATCAGTTGCTGAATGGTAAGTCAACACCTATGTAAATCCCACTGAGTCAGTGGATCTACCTCAGCTGTGACTAGCAAGAGAATCCTGGCCTTTAGTGGACCATTATGTGCCGAACTCTGCCTACGTTTGCTAGCCATCATATAAAACTCTCCCAGTGTGTTTACATGCTTATTTCCTGAATAATCTTGCTTTTGTGAAATACTGACTCAGTGACATGATTTCTTTATGTAAGATGTTTAATTCCCTATTTTTAGCTTTTTAGTTAAAGGGACAGTGTCAGAGCTGCTGAAGTGCAGTAATTGTTTTTTAAAAAATAATGTTTATTAATTTTCAAACAAAAATAAGTGTACAAAACACTGAATAAATCAAAATTTAAAAACACACAATTATCAACCCCTGCTCACACATCCCCCGGGAATAGTTTTTATTTTATTTTATTTTTCTTTATAATTCTTATTGCTCCATTTCTCTCCATAAATACATTGATTCTTCTTCAGGTATATACCCTTTTCCTTTCTGAAACACATATGCCAAAAATAAGTTCCATAGTTCCCTATTACATTTTGATTCCTGTGGTCGGGTTCTTCATGAGTTGGTGACAGTTCCCTCATTTTGGCGGGAATAAGAGACTGAGGTGGTTTTGAAAATCCAACAGGCTCAACTTTATTTACATCAACTTCTGATTCAACTAAATTAAACAGGTCAAAACAGCTCAATTCGGGTATCATCTTGTAACTTAAAATCTTAGCTTCCGGCGTAAACAGATCACTTCTTACATTGGGGTTGGACCAAAGCATTCGCGATCAGTTATCATCCTCAAGGGGGTACAGTACTTCTTACCGCACATACCGTCCCACAACAGGGATGTCTCGCCCGGTCCCCTTCGAGAGGTGGATTGTTGTAAGAGGGACTGGGATGAATCACTTTCCTCCCTCCACTTTGGTTGCAGGGGTAGATCACAGCCGCCCATTCTAGTGGTCTAACCCCCTTCCCTTCGTGTCTAGGTAAGCCTGGATCTGGGAGTAATCCTCCACCAGACTTCAGGTTAGGGAAATCCTTTAACAGATCACAGACCTTGTCGGATGCCTCCTCATTCTTTTCCGTTTGAACTGCGCAATCTCTAGTACATTTCTGTGTCTGGTCTGTTTCCACTCTAAACTCCCACGCATCGCCCAACTCTTTTATAACCTCCTCCTACACTATCAAATCTTGCTCCTCCCCTTTGTCTCCCTCCTTGTCTTCCGCCAGACACACCTCTATCGCCTTCTCTTTTACGCCTTCCTCTTCTATCTCTATAAGCACTCCCTCTGCACATCCATACGTTTCCTCCTGTACACTTTTGGTTGAGGATGGCTCACTAGCTTCCTGTCCTTCACAGTTCGTTTTCTAATCTTGGTTTGTTTATTTTATCATTAAAGGCCATATTTCACATTTTCTTATACAGTGGTGCCTCGCTTGACGAGGATAATCCGTTCCAACAAAATCACTGTAGAGCGAAATCCTCGTCAAGCAAAATAAAAAAGCCCATTGAAACGCATTGAAAACTGCTCAATGCGTTCCAATGGGCTAAATACCTCAGCGTCCAGCGAAGATCCTCCATAGGCTGGCCGTTTTCCGATGCCTGTGCAGTGAAAAATCTGTCCTAAAACACAGCGGGGAGCCATTTTACACAGCGGGTGGCTATTTTGAAACCCGACGATCAGCTATTTTGAATGTCATAATGCTAAGAATTGGTTCCCGAAGCAGGGAACCAAACATCGGGAAGCAAATTTTGCGATCGCAAAAACCTCGTCAAGCAGATTCGTTGTTTAACGAGGTAATCGTTAAGCGAGGCGCCACTGTACCAGCTCTTCATAATAAATTGATCATTATTTTTCCAGTTTTTTGCAAATATCAGCCTTGCCACACTCATAATAATAGTAATTAATTGCTCTACTTCTCTCTTTAATTGATTATTGTGAACCCTATTCCACAGAACAATCATTGGAGACATTTATACATCAATTCCACTATCTACCTACAATTATTGACCATTCCTCCTTCCTTATTTCACAAGTCCAGGCCTCAGGATGTAGAAGGATATGAATAATCTTTATTTTGATTTTAAAATGCTCAACACATTTCACCACACAGGCCTTCAAGAGTAAGATTTTGGAAACAAAACTTCATTAGCCCATTCGGTCTGGACTAGCTCTGATTATAGTACTTTAGATTACTTTAGATCAGTAGTGACAGCCTGGTGCAGATTGAATGAGCTAATGAAGTTGTGTTTATTACTTTAGATCAGTAGTGAGAGCCTGGTGCGGATTGAATGAGCTAATGAAGTTTTGTTTTTTAAATCTTGCTCCTGAAGAAGGCCTGTGTGCTGAAATGTGTTGAGCATTTTAAAATCTGAATAAAGATTACTTACATCTCTCTACAGCCAGAGGACTGGAAAAGATCAGTCTACATCCCAATCCCAAAGAAAGGCAGTGCCAAAGAATGCTCCAACTACCGTACAGTTGCACTCATTTCACACGCTAGCAAGGTTATGCTCAAAATCCTCCAAGGTAGGCTTCAGCAGTATGTGGACCGAGAACTCCCAGAAGTACAAGCTGGATTCCGAAGAGGCAGAGGAACTCGAGACCAAATTGCTAACTTGCGCTGGATTATGGAGAAAGCCAGAGAGTTCCAGAAAAATATCTACTTCTGCTTCATTGACTATGCGAAAGCCTTTGACTGTGTGGACCACAGCAAACTATGGCAAGTTCTTAAAGAAATGGGAGTGCCTGACCACTTTATCTGTCTCCTGAGAAACCTATATGTGGGACAGGAAGCAACAGTTAGAACTGGTCATGGAACAACTGAGTGGTTCAAAATTGGGAAAGGAGTACGGCAAGGCTGTATATTGTCCCCCAGCTTATTTAACTTATATGCAGAATACATCATGCGGAAGGCTGGACTGGAGGAATCCCAAGCTGGAATTAAGATTGCCGGAGGAAATATCAACAACCTCTGATATGCAGATGATACCACTCTGATGGCAGAAAGTGAGGAGGAATTAAAGAACCTTGTAATGAGAGTGAAAGAGGAAAGTGCAAAAAACGGTCTGAAACTCAACATCAAAAAAACTAAGATCATGGCCACTGGTCCCATCACCTCCTGGGAAATAGAAGGGGAAGATATGGAGGCAGTGTCAAATTTTATCTTCCTGGGCTCCATGATCACTGCAGCTGGAGACAGCAGCCCTGAAATTAAAAGACGCCTTCTTCTTGGGAGGAAAGCGATGACAAATCTTGACAGCATCTTGAAAAGCAGAGACATCACCTTGCCAACAAAAGTCCGAATAGTCAAAGCTATGGTTTTTCCTGTCGTGATGTATGGAAGTGAGAGCTGGACCATAAAGAAAGCAGACCGCCGAAGAATTGATGCCTTTGAATTGTGGTGCTGGAGGAGGCTCTTGAGAATCCCCTGGACTGCAAGGAGAACAAACCTATCCGTTCTAAAGGAAATCAACCCTGACTGCTCACTGGAAGGACAGATCCTGAAGCTGAGGCTCCAGTACTTTGGCCATCTCATGAGAAGAAAAGAGTCCTTGGAAAAAACCTTGATGTTAGGAAGGTGTGACGGCAAGAGGAGAAGGGGACGACCAAGGATGAGATGGCTGGACAGTGTCTGCGAAGCAACCAACATGAACCTGACACAACTCCGGGAGGCAGTAGAAGACAGGAGGGCCTGGTGTGCTCTGGTCCATGGGGTCACGAAGAGTCGGACACGACTAAACGACTAAACACACACACACACACATCCTGAGACCTGGTCTCTCATTTTACTTTGCTATAATTGGATGTACCAGTTTCTTTTCTGTTTTTTATTTTACAAGTCCACCTCATATGTAAATAAGTCCCAAAATATCGTGTCCCCCCAAATAATGACAATAGCTCATCAAATTAATAAACAGTGCTAAAAAAGAATCTTCTGCCTTTATCATCCTATATTACCCTTATGTTGCTTTTAACCTTTCTCAACTGAATAAATTTGGTACTTTGGAATTTTTGCTACTAAATTCAAAATGCTCTCTTTTCAAATAAATTGTACTCTTTCCAGTTGGATCCCTTCTAATTATTTCTTCTTTGCTTGTTGTTCGATTATAGCTTTATTATTTCTAATTCCTTAATGTTTTCTGCTGATATTTTTATCCTTCTTCCCTGTTGTTTTTAAAGTATATTTGCTTCTTTTACTCTCATTTCTCTAGTGGCTGCGTTCATGGCATGCCATAATACCTTAGCTTGCTCTGTCCCTTCTTCATATCTCTTCCTTTTTAGACTCAAAGTATAGCCTGGAAAGCATAGATTAAAGAAGAATGTGAAGGTTCTTTTCCTATCTGTACCTACCCCCCCAACCCTATATTCCCTTCCCCATAATCTTACTCCTACTGAAAAGAATAAATAAATCAGAAATGGGGAAAAAATAGAAGGAGGAATCCTTTCTCAGTGGGATAAAATATTTGGGCAAAATTCTTAGCTGCAGTTCTTGGCCCACTGCAACTATAAGTAAGTCTGCAGAACTAGTTCTGGTCTGGATGTACCACCTGCCTATGTTCTTGAAATATGAGCCTCTTTCCATACTGTCTCTTCAGCATGACCAAAACACCACTACAGTAGTTGTATTAAAGAGGGCAAAGCTAAATGAGAAAGCTAAAATGATCAGTTACAGAGTGCCTTAAAATATCTGAAAATAATGTGACTGCCATATTGTAAGAATAATTCTGCTTTATCCCTCATATGTTTTCTGCCCTTTTAAATTTGAAGGTGCCAGTTCTGGGTCCTGCTTGCACAGAAAGCCAGTTAAGTGGAGAATATTATTTCTTGGTGCTCTTCAGCACTCTTGTGTGTGACGGAATAATGCATGAAGAGGTCTTGTGATGCTTGGTTTCAAATAGGATCTGGTGAACTTGAGTCAATCTTTGCTCCAGTAGGTGTAACAGGATTTTAAAAACTGTGTGACTGCAGGTGAGAGAATTGACTTAAATTCTGATTTGTAGTGATATGTATAATTTCTAGTTGAAGGGGAACGTGGCAGGAATATGACTAAAATCTGGATTAGTTACTACCGTTCATAATCTGATTGTTTTCAGTCAGCCCAGAAATACAGTTTGCTGATTATATATTTGGGATTCAGTAGATGCTTCATTTGGTGTAAAAATACACTAGTAATAAATTAGTTAATGTGTTGCAGGTTTGTTCTTTATATAGGATGTTTCTTCTGTCTGTGTTGAAAGGTAAAAGATTACTGGCTATACTGTTGTTTCTAATGTTTTGAATGATCTTCTGTTTCTTTTAGAGCATATAAAGTAAAGTGTGCTTTTTTTAATTTTTGAAATATGCCAGATAGGCTAGGAGCCTTCAAACTTTTTAAACAGGGGGCCAGTTCATTGTCCCTCAGACTGTTGGGGGGCCGGATTATAGTTTGAAAAAAATATGAACGAATGGATCAAGTAAAAAAAAAAGGACCCGGGTCCTTTTTTTAACTTGATAGAGGTGATTTTTTTTTCTTAAATGGAAAGTTATTATAAATTAATAAGTGATTATAATGCTAATAAGTGATTAAATTGAGGATGGAATTTTATTTCAATGGCAAATGTGGGTTTAAAAAATAAAAAAAATATCCTGCAGCACATGAAACTGCTACAGCTCATTCAACTGTAATGGAAAAATGGAGAAACTGTCAAAAGTTTCTTCAACAACCCAACAGTGAGAAGAGCAAGGTTGGTGGCAGATCACATGCATAGCATGCTTAGGATCTCAGATTCAATCCCTGGCATCTCCAGGTAACCTGGGGTGGGGGTGGGGAATCATCTTGAATTCCCAAAGAACAATAGTGGGCTAGACAGACAACAACAGTCCAACTCAGTATAAGACAGATTTTTGTGTTCCATGTGCTGGCTAAGCACAGATGCAATTGGAAAAGCAATTTCTCCCCGTCATCCACATTTCTTGTTAAAGAATCACATGAAATGGCTACCCTTTAAAAAACACAACCTACCCTTACTCCTCTGCCTTTTAACATGGCCATGATGAAGCTTAGTGGGTCATTTATTTCCTTGCCAGAGAAAGCCTCACATGCTTTTCTCATGCCAGGCTGCTGCTGAAAACAAAGAGGGAAGGGAAACCTCTAGTCTGGTGCTAGTGAAATTCAGTGTGATATAGTGGAGAGAGTATCAGACCAGGACTCAAGAGGTTTAGGTTCCAATCCCCGCTTGGCCATGGGACCTCATTGAAAGTGACAACAGTAAATCATCTCATGAACATCTCATCCCTGGCAAACTCTGTCGGGGTCACCACAGATCCAAACTGACTTGAGGGCACCTAGGGGGGTATGAATCTAGTACAGGATATCTTGTCAGGAATTTTTTTAAAGTGATCATCATGCATTTTTAAGGACCTGATCTTACTGAAATATGAAGTAGTAACTACTGCAATCAATATACAAATTCCTTTTACTTGAAACAAGGTGAGCTTTCGCCAGTAACGTTTTGCCCACTACCATCATCAAGCGAACATAAGGGCCACTTAAAGCCTGCAAAAGGAAAGTGGTAGCTTTATTTTTAAAAGTCAAGAAACTCAATACAGTATAATGGAAAGATAATCAGGTGTGTCTCCCTACTTCCTCATCCTTCCAGGGACATTAAAGGATGAAAGGCAGCACATGGGAAAGGAACATGAAGGTGAAGGCAGGGCCCTGAGACTGTTGTGTTTAGCAGTGTTTCGCCGCCTCAGAGGAGTGTGTGGTTTGCTTCCTGAACACTCCGGTGTTCTCTTTGGGGGGAGAGTTGCTGGAGTCACCAAAGCAACAAGTCCCATGACAGCAATGGTGGGGGTTGCTGCTTAGTTCGTGCTTAAATATTCATTACTTGGCGATCAGGTAGCTGCTGCTGCAGCTGGCACTGCCTCCCCCCGCCCATGCACCAAGTGATCTGCCTTAGCAGTCGTGTGGCTCCTTTGGTGTTGCCTCCTCACGGCTTCCACAGGCAAAGGCTCACACACTCTGTTTCCCGTCCCCCCCCCCCGCTCTCTCTACCAAGCCTGAGGGAGCTGCCACAGCCCCAACCCCCTCTTTTCCTGGCATGCACCCCTTCAGAAGGGGAGGCTTCCAAATTTGCTTGGCTGATCAGGAGAAACCGGGTGGCAGGAGCAGAGAGCAGCACCAGCGTGAACGACTCTCCCAAGAGGCCGGGAGGGCTGGGAACGCTGCACTCTTTAGCACACTCCTTGCTCACTTGCCAGTCAGCGAGCAGCACTGAGGAAAGAGGCTGGGCTATTGGCCATGGTAGCAGTGGCAGGGTTGCTGGGTTATGCGGGTCAGTGAACCAGAGAAGGGTGGAGATGAAGCAGGAGCTCTGCTTAGGGCTTGTGGAACTTTCTCTTGGCACCTTTGCTGGACAGGGAATTCCTTTTCAGGGGCTGCCTTTGCTAAGCCATGAGCAGCTATCGCCACCAGCCGTAACAAGCACACAATTCTACACGCATTTTCTGCTCCCTGCCCCTTCCCTTCTTCAAAACTTCAAGCTTGCTTTTCTTCAGTTCACACCCCTCCTCCCCAGCGCAAAGGCTCTCTTTAATGTGGGTAACAAGCAGAGTACTTCACCCATCCACACCCTTTCCCTCTTCAATCAACCGTCATCGAAGCCTACTGGCTTATTTGTGCATGCCAGCAGAGCAGAGGAGCCTTTCATTTTCTCTAGCATCTGAGTGGAGAATAAATCATTTATTTCATCAGCTCAGTCCAGAGTACATAGGTGTCTCTAAAGTTTTCAGCAGGAGGCCCACAGACACACATGCACACTCCTGCCTGCATGCCCACACTTCTGCCCCCCCATGCACCCACCTGCATGCCTGGTGGCTGGATAGAAAGGCAAGGCGGGCTGGATGTGGCCCGTGGGACGTAGTTTGGGGACCCCTGGTATATGCTGTCACAATCCACTATTTCTAAAGATAGGAAATAAGGTTGCTTCTTATGGAGAACCTCTAGTACTACGGTACCTACATACATTGTGTAGCTTGCTGGCTTTTCCTCCTTAGTGGATATTTTGTTATAAAGCAAGGGGAAAAGCAAAAAGGTTACATTTGGAAAATGTCCTCTGGTCTCACTGTGAATGAGACTGAACAGTACTCCTTGCAGTACGAAAATTATCATCAGATCAATATTCTGGCACATTATTATATTGTAGAGCATTTAATCAATCTCTAATAGCACCAAATGTTTCAGCTCCTTACTTAGCATACTTTTGTTGACTTTAACAAGGTCTTCTTACTACTGCTTAGTAAAGTATAGTAGTTGTTCTGAAACTAAAATGTCTTTAAATGATCACAGAATGAAACTGTAAAATGTATATGGCAGTACAAGCAAGGAGTAGTGTGACAGTATCAACATCACTACTACTGGATCAACTTATAACTCAGTCCTCGCACATTAACTCAACAAACACATCTGTGAGGTCATAGGAACTTGCTTTACATCATTAATCTTACTGTTCCTTATTCAATATAAAATTTCAGGGTAATTTGTTACCATCCTCTGAATATTGCCGAATTATTTATATTCATCCACTTTTCTCTCCATAGGTTTTGGCATTAATTTCCTTCATCTGCATAGAGACCATCATGGAATGTGCCCCTTGTGAAGGCCTTTCCTTCTTTGAATTTGTCAGTTGTAGCGCATCGGTAGTTACTGGCGTTCTGTTGCTTATGTTCAGTCTGAATCTCCATGGAAGAATACCACAGATCAACTGGAACATTACAGTAAGTTCTCATCCAAACCTTCACTTTATAAAAATAGCTGAATAAACATTTGAAGTTAGGGCTGTAAGCTCTGCCTGCCTTGTACAGAAACTTGAGACTCTTAGTTAATGCTCTTAGCACCATGTAGAGTACATGTGAACCCTACTGGTGTGATATGCATTATGAAATATTGAATGTTTAAGCATATAAAGGTAAAATTTTCTAAAAGCATTTTTTTCTCTGCACAAACCAGGGTTTCTTTCAATACATGTTTTTACTGTTCACTTGAAGAAACTGCAGTCTGCAACTTTTGAACTGTTTATTATCAATATGAGGTTTAAAAATTAAGCAGAAATTGAGTGAGCTGGCCCTGTAAATCAATAAACCTTATTTGGGGACTAATCTACTTTTCTGAGGCAAGAAGAAGTGTCTGACACATTTCTTTTCTGTTCCACATTTGGATACCACCTGTATTCCTAGACCTGCTCCTATATCTTTAAAAGTACATAACCTCATCACAGATATTTGACTAGGAATATTTAGCTCCAATATTCTCATTTGCTGATTAGAAGAAAGGAAGTTGGAAAGCTACATTTCTGCATGTCAGGCATAAGAACAGGTCTTGTTAAGAAAATGGCAGGCAGCCTCAGTCCACAGATCTCATTGTTTGATTTCATGCCAATTGCTCATAATTGTTGCATGAGGGCTAAGTTATCTCTCATGTAGAATTCATATGTCAAATTCAGTGTCGCCATACGTAAGACTTTCTACTAGCTCATGAAGTTTTTGTTGACTTTAGTAATTTTCCTGGTTTTTAGTTGAGTTCCTCCTGACTGTGTCTAATACAATAGGTCAGTTATTCTTTTATTTTACTTGTTTTCTTCCCGCATTTTAAGGGCATGAATGAGAGGCTAGCAGATTGGAATACCGGTTCCTCAGTAGCTTAAAAACTGACAAACCAATGAGAGTGCACACCATCTTTTTAGAACAAATGAAATATTTAATTTTGTCTGTACTCATCTTTGATGGCCTGGCCTTCTTTCCATTTCCTGTATATGTCTTTTTTGGTTTTTAGGTCCTCTCTGAGCTTTTTGTGAAGCCACACTGGCCCTTTTCCCCACCTCCCACCTTTTTTCCTTGTTGGAATTGTTTGTATTTGTGCCCTTAGAATTTCTCTTTTTAGAAGTTCCCACCCTTCTTGGACTCCTTTTTTTAAAGATCTCCTGCTATGGGACCTTACTTATCCTTGTTTTGAGATTATTAGCAGATAGAAATATATTTGCAGATGTTGTTTATGTATGAAATATAAAGTTGAAACTGACTTGTAGTGACTATAAGTCAAGGCAAATGAAATTTTTAAGGTTTATGAGTGCCCACCCTTCCCTCAGTTTCCATGGCTGTTGCTACTACCTGCTACTCAGGTCTCCTGAGTCCTAATCCATCACGCTGTCGATTACACCACAGTAGTTAGACATCTTTGTCAGCCATTAATAGAATTGGGTTTTTTTCCTTTTGCTGCTGCTGCTCTATTTAACTATTTCTTTGCTCTCATAACTGGTTTACAAATCCCTTTTTTGTATGAGGAAATATAAAGGATAGTTCAAAACAGAAAGCATATGTTAATGCTCTTGTTATGCTGTGCCATTATATTCTGGCTTTGGCTAAATTTCTTTGGCTCTTGGCTTATGTCTAACATAAACACAAGACCCAAAATTGCCAACCACATAAGAAAATCAAGAGTGTCTATTCTGAATTTTTTAAATTATATTTTGCAAACTGCTAGATCAGCTTAGTACATCTCCATCCCATGCCAAAACCTTTTCCATCTTGTAATGGAAAGTTTTGACATTTGACCTTCAGGTTGTCTGAAACAGTTCTGTGAGCAGTCCTGTACTTTTTACAAGAAATCTTTTGAAATGTAACATATTACATAAATGTTCTAATAGTAAACAATAAACTGATGTACAAGCTATTTTTTTTTGCTAATCAAAATACTTTCTTTTCCCAATGGTTTCTTTTCTTATTCTCATTCATTCTAAATGAGGAATTTTCTCTCATCACCATTTATTTGCACATTACTTGTTTGAATTGCTTATTGCATATTGCTTTTCTAGTCACTCAGGCTGTATGTAAGAGCATATATTAAAACAGCCTTAAAAATAATATTTTGGCATCTAATGTAAGTACATATAAAGAAGAGAGCCCTGTACTATCATCTGTTACAGCAATGGCGAACCTATGGCACACATGTCACAGCTGGCATGCGGAGCCCTTTCTGCCGGCATGCAAGCCATAAGTCGCCAGATCGCTACCCCCCCCCCCACGTAGCCAAACCTGAGAAGGCAGCTGCAGCCACGGTGCTGGCACTTCTGCAGGTGAATCCGGAGCAGCTGGTGCTGATAGTGGGTCCGTAGTGGGGTTTCCGCTGCCATCATGGCACGCCACCCGCTGGTTGTTGTCCCCCCCCCCCTAATTTGGGTACGCAAGCCCAAAAAGGTTCACCACCACTGCTTTATTACAGTAGCATCAAAAACCCAGAGCCTATTCCCTGGCCAGATTTAACATAATGCCTTCAGCAGTATTATCTGGCAGGTTTCAAAATATTTCTTACAATGAGAGGAACTGCTCTTGTGAACTGGGAGGAATTGAGTTGCTGGTACACATGTGTTTATATTGCCCTCGCTATTCCGAACCCTGCGCTCAATATCTGGGCTCAGTATTGCTTAAGGTAAGAGGGTGGTCAGATATAGACAGAATGTGCTTTCTGTTAAATGACAGGGTGGAAGACAGGATGGAGAAAGCAGCATGCTTCTTAGTACACATAGTGAACATGCCAAAAATAGCACAGTTTGAACCAGCACTCCCTCCTTGAGCCAGGTTTACGGGTCTTCTGATGTAATCACTGGGCTAATTATGACAATATATTATTGTTGTTGTGGTGGTGGTGGTGGTGGTGCCCTGACTGTAAATTTGCCTCTACCAAATAAAATTTGAGAAGAAAAAATGTCAATACACTGGAGTTTGCATAGGCATCCTTCAGTCTTGAGAGACCATGGTAACGTGCTCTGTTTCGAGGAGTGTCCTCTCCAGAGCACGAAGCCTGGGTAAAGTAATATGGAGGATAGGCTGTTACCCAAGCAGCAGATCCCCTCTCTCCACGTTGCTGAAATGGTCCAATGGAAAGGCAAGAGCCAATACAACTGGTTCCAGCAACGTTGCAGGAGTTGGCAGAACGATACGAACTGCCTTCGGGACTCCAGCTCCGGATTTTGCTCTAGGTTAACTCCTGAAGCCGTTTCCATGAGTGGATATAGCCACAGGACAGTGGAGGTTTGAAATCAGAGTTTTCCTTCTCCTAGATGGGCTGCCTTCCATGGCTGACGAGCCCCACCTACCCGGCCTGCTCTTTAATAGTGCGGAAGTATGATCTGACCCTTAAAACTTTCCTGTCTCCCAGGTGTATGCAATTCTAATTTGCTTTCCTATTTACTATATTGGGGTCAGAGATAGAATCAGAAAATCTGAGAATGCTAACGGCGCGCGGTCCTGAGACACCCTAATTTAAAGCAGAAAGCCCCATCCCCTAGGCCCCACCCCCTACTTTATCTTTTATATTTTTAATAAAAATCCTGGCATGGATTTGGCTAGGCATTCTGGAATCTTGATATGGAAAATCAAGGAATGAATTTTCCACAAATATCAAAAGTGCCACACCTGAAAATGCCATTTCACACATCCCTAACAGAAATCAAGAGTCATAACAGGCCTCTAAAATATCGCAAAAGAGGCATGCTTTCAAGTCATACAGAGCTCTTCTCTATACTGGAGTTTAACTTTACCTTTTTGGTTGTGGAAATGACCCTCACTTCATGTCTCTCCCCCCCCCCAAAAAAGCCTCCTGAGGGAAGAGCCCCTCCCACTCAAGCTCAAATAAATACCTCCTCCATTGGCTTCACCTTGTGTCCCGCCCCCTCCCTGGCTCTCCTCCTTCACCTTTTGCCCCTCTTGCCTTCCTCCTCCATGTTTCAGATGGGGCCTGGAGGCATCTCCCTGCCCAGGTACTCTTTCCTTTTCACTGCACTGCAGTTGCTGCGCCCGGAAGAGCTGGAGACTCAGGTGGAGCGAAAGGCAGTAGCACCAGGACAGCAACAACTTTTCAATCCTGCTGTCATCTTAGATTTCATAATTCCCAGCATGTACCACTCACTTGCCTCACTCAGGCCTCTTTGGGCCAGGTGAACACTCCAATCCGAAGGGTTGGCGTCAGTCCTCAAAAGATCAGTGTGGAGGAGCAGAGAGAAATGAAGGGGTAGGAATGATGTGAATGTATAAAAGAAAAATCCACCCAAAGGGGTACAGAAATAACTATAGGTAGCCTGAAATTCTGATTCCGATTAAAACTATCTATGTGTGGGCCAAGAGAATTAAAATAAAACAACATTGTGTATACGTACCACGTTTAATGAAATAAATATAAAAATAATTGCTACTAAAAGTAACTGTGGCAACCCCCCAGAAAACACTTTGCGGCCCATTTGGGGGTCCCATCCTGCAGGTTAGGAACCTGTAATTTATTACATACCTTTGTATATAACTTGGCTTAGTTCAAAGCACTACTTGGGGCAATTAACAACAAACATTAAACATATACAGTGGTGCCTCGACTTATGAACGTCCCAACTTAACGATCATTTTGAGTTACGACCAGCTCTGGCCGCAAAATTTTGCTTCGACTTGCGACTGGAGCTTTGACTTACGACTGGGGAAAAAAAAGAAGGGGAAGGCGGGGAAAGCAGGAAATTTGAACTGCTTTCAGTTAACCATTGGTCAGCGAGGAGGCTGCTTCTCTGTACCTCATTTGCCCCAGCAGTTAGAGAGAGTGGGTTCGAAGAGAGACTTCAGACTGCCTGGTACTGTACTATACTGTATTTTTTTTCTGGCTTTTTTTAAAATTGCTTTTTGGATTTTTTACTTTCTTTTTTGAAACAGAGACTGCCTGATCTAGGTGAGTACTGTATGTATATTATACAGGGTTTTTGCAGTGTGGGTTTGGGCTAGTTGGAGGGATTATGCTTCTGTGCTCTGATGGGTCTTGCAGTGTAGGTTTAAAATGTGAAAATTAGACTGTAATATTAAAATGCAAAATTAGACTGAGAGGTCTGTTTGCTGGACTAATGGTTGCTGAAGTTATTTATTTTTGCATTGTTCCCTCCCTCCCTCTTTTCCTGCCCTTTTTTAAACCTAATTCATTTTAGGTTAAAAGAAGAAAAATTCTCCCCCTAGTGGTAGTGGACGGATAAATCACTTTTGCATTCGTTCCTATTAAATGCTTTGACTTGCAATCGGTGCCTCGAGATACAGTGGTGCCCCGCATAGCGACGATAATTCATTCCGGAAAAATCGTCGCTATACGGATTAGTCGCTATACGGGGCAAAAAAGCCCATAGAAACGCATTAAAATGTGATTAATGTGTTCCTATGGGCTTCAAACTCACTGTTCAGTGAAGATCCTCCATTTTCGCTGTTCGGTAAGGGAGGAATCCGTCCCAGAAACAGCGGGCGGCCATTTTGAAACCGCCAGTCAGCTGTTATAAAAGCATTGCTATGATCGGAACCGATCATAGCAAAGCGAAATTCCACTGCCAGCCAGCCCCGGACGACGCCCGGCCTCCTTGCTGGGGCTGTCCCGGGGCACAGACGGGTGGGCCGGAGGGTCTTTCTCCAGTGAGCAGCGGGCTGGAGGGAGGCAGCCACCCAGGGTGGGAAGGGGGTGGGAAAGGGCACGCCGGCCACCCACCGCTCGCTAGGCAGTCAGCCAGCCCAGGAGACACCCGGCTAAGGCCGGTGAGCGAGGGCTTGGAGGGATGCAGCTGCCCAGGGTGGGAAGGGGGATGGGAAAGGGCGCGCGGGCCACCCACCACTCGCTAGCCAGTCAGCTAGCCCGGGAGACACCCGGACAAGGCCGGCGAGCAGCAGGCTGAAAGAAGGCAGCCGCCCGGGGTTGGGAGGAGGGAAGGCGCACGCCAGCCTAACACCGCTCGCCAGCTAGCCCGGGAGACACCCGGACAAGGCTGGCGAGCAGCGGGCTGGAAGAAGGCAGCCTCCCGGGGTGGGGAGGAGGGGAGGGAAGGGGCGCGCCAGCCACCGCCAGTGAGCCAACCCCGGACTCCCGGTCTCCTTGGCGGGCAAGGAGGGGGTCTCTGGCGCCGCCCCCCCGTCCAGCCACTGCCGCCCGGCGGGTGCCTCCTCCTTTGCAGCGCCTCCCGCCGCAACTGCTCTCTGGCTCGGCGCCCCAGGGGGTGCTGCGCACGGGGGTCGGGGCCAGGCCCTTCACCCCTCCTTCCCTCCCTCTTCCCGAGGCGCTGATCAGCTATTTGCTTTGCTATGATTGGTTTCCCAAGCAGGGATCCGATCATCGCAAAGCAAAATTCCCCCATAGGGAACATCGGAAAGCGATCGCAAAAGCGATCGCAAAATCTTCATCGCAAAGCAATTTCATCATTATATGATGCAATCGCTATGCGAGGCACCACTGTATAACCAAAAAACAGCCAGAATGGATTAATCGCGTTTCAGTGTATTTCAATGGGAAATGGTGCTTCAACTTATGACCATTTCGAGTTACGACCATCTTCTGGAACAGATTAAGTTCGTAAGTCAAGGCACCACTGTACAATATATCAACTTCCTGTATTCCCAACAGTATGATTAATTTAAAAAAAGAACACAGACAAAAAGTAAATTATAAAACCTAAAGATGCCAATAAAAGCAACTAGTGATGGCAGTAGGACAAGGTAGATTTCTTACACCTCAGGATTGAATGTTTAGCCGCCTAGATTGCACAAGTCGCCCAGATAGGCAGGGTATAAATCAAATCAAATAATAATAATAATAATAATAATAATAATAATAATAATAATAATAATAATAATAATAATAATAATAATAATAATAATAAAATACAGTGGTGCCTCGCACAACGAGCGCCCTGTAGAGTGATGAATTCGCTCTACGGGGACGTTTTTTTCGATCGCTAATGCGATCGCAGAGCGACGGCCCCGTAGGGTCTGACTTTCATCCCTTCACTTTTTCTGACTTTGGTTCCTCCCTCCATTTCCTTTCCAGAGGCATGCTAGCCATTCATTCTCCAGCTTCTGCCATAGAGTAAGTAACCTGTTAGTGATACACCCACACCCAAATTGTGAACTTTAGCTTTAGCAAGATATGAGGAAAATTTTCTACAATTTCACACTATAGGAACAAGAGTGATGATGGTTTAGAACAGTGGTCCCCAACCTATTCTGAACTGCAGATTGGTTGCGAGGTGGGGTCCGTGGGGGGGCACCCCCTATGCTCGCAGATGGGCGAGGTGCACTCACCACATGTGTTGAGGGGTGGAGTGCGCTTGCGGACAGGTGGGACATGCTCTAGCACATGCGCGGAGGGGCGGGATGTATGTGCGGATAGGCGGGGCACCTGTGCATGTGGGTGGCGGGCCGTGGTTTGGGTGTGTGGGGAAATGCGTCGGGGGGGGAGATCTGTCTCCGCGGCCCAGTCCTGCCATGGCCACGGACCAGGGGTTGGGGACCCTGGTTTAGAGGATGATGGTTGTGAGTCCCTGGATTTGTCCTAGTGCAGTGAAGAGGCAGGTGCAGAAGGTGCCATATGGTCTACTTTCAACTATGCAGAACCAATGGGATCTCTGAATGTGACTGGCAGAGTTGAACACTTTGAGAAATACCGTATGTTGTTGGCCTTTGAGTCATGGGTTAGGATCCCAGGGAGGAGTACCTGTGTGCCTGAAGCCCTTTTTTCTCTTCTCTTCTTTAACTTTAATTGACAGGAGAGAGTGGATGAAGTCTTTATTAGACCACTTAAAAATTACAAACAGAAGCTAGCCTTCAATTGTACACCTCCTCATCAGACAGCACTGTGATTAGCAGAGAAAAAAACATAAAAGCTCCAAAAATTGTGACCACATGAGTAAGCCAGGCTTCTTCACTTAAAGCAAGTATTAAAATGGGTACTGTAGTCTCAAAGGTATAGATCTCAGATTGCACCATTGGTGATGTGAATTGGAGTGTCTCTCCCAAACGTGTTAGACAAAAGAGCTTAGTGAACTGGATGCTGGTTTGTTTCCAGGTGCTGTTCAAAGTGTTAGTCATGATCTTTAAAGTTCATTATGGCTTAGATCTGGGCTATCTGAAAGACAGTATTTCTCTGTACAGGTGAATTAATATCTTCAGGGAGTCCCTTCTCTTGCTCACATCAGTTTCACAAGTTTATCTGGTGAGGACCCAAGAAAGGACTTTTTCTGTCGTTTCTCCCAGATTATAGCATTCACTTCCTTGGGAGATGCAGTTGGTCCCCTCTCTCCTTTCAGCTACTGGGAGCTGAAAACCTACCTGTTTAGAGAGGATTTGGGAGATTCAGTAGACAACTGAAATGGGAAATTCTGATTTATAGTTTTTAATTGTTAAATTAGAGGGTTCCATTTCTGATCCGAATATGGCCAGCAGCTGAGCCAGGAGGCTTCCAGTTTCCAAAAAAAGATCAACAAATATTCTGCTATATATAGCCATGAAATTGTGAATTCTGCTCTGTGAGTGGCCCCCTGGTCGTAGTCCATGACAACATGGGTAAGTTTCCACAGAACAATAACCTTTTATTTAAATGAAGAATTCAACTTAGAAGACACTCTTCACCATTGGAACTACAAAACCACTTTCAGATTCTTGGAGAGGACTCTGCCAGAGACCATGAAGAGAAAGACATACAGGAAACCCCACAGGAAGACATGAAAATAGCTGAAGCTCAGCAAAACACAGTAACTGAACCCACATCGTACAAAAAGAAGAAGAAAAGAGTAGTTGTAGTAAGGGACTCCCTACTGTGTGGGATTGAAACCGAAATATGCTGGGAAGATCCATGGACCCACCAGGTATGCTGTATCCCTGGAGGATAGATTAGGGATATGAAGGAAGGATTGCCATCACTCATAAAACCCACAGATACGTAACCTTTTCTTCTCATCCACATGGGAGCAGATGACACAGCCAAAAGGAGCTATAAAGAAATCTCATCAAGACTTTGAAGCTCTAGGAAGGAAACTCAAGGACTTTGGGGCCCACATAGTCTTCTTGTCTAGTACTCAGAAGAAGGATAGAAAGAAAAAAGGAAAATATCTCAGGTGAATGAGTAGCTACTAAGATGGTATCGATATGAGGGATTTGGATTTTGGGACCACAGGCTACACTTTCTGGAAAATGGACTGCTGGCAAGAGCCGGGAAGAATGTGTTTGTCCACAGCATGAGGAACTTCATCAGGAGGGCTTTAAACTGAATTAAAAGGGAGAGGGAGAAGCAAGCTTAGTGCTAAAGACAGATGAAGGAGTATGTACAAAATGAGGAAGGGATGGAGCACCTCTAATGGGGCTGAATAATCTTCAAAAAATGTAGGAAATAAAGCAGGCCACAAGTCACACAATATCTGGTGTCTATATGTGAATGCCAGAAGTATAGGAAACAAGAAGAATTGGAAATCATAGATTAGGAGGGTAAATATGATTTGATAGGAATAGCCAAAACTCGGTGGGGTTATTCCTATGACTGGAATACAACAATTAAAGATACGAATTGTTCAAAAAGAACAGAAAGAATAGAAAGGGAGGTAGAGTAGCACTACATGTAAAAAACATATATTCCTGCAAAGAAATACAGGAGCATGAGCTTGGTTGTCCCATCAATTGCAAATAGATTAATATAACTGGGGTAAAAAACAAAAGGAGCATGGTAGTTGGAGTCTACTACCAGCCATCCAATCAAGAAGATGCAAATGATGCTTTTGAAAAATAAATTGCAAAAATTTCAAAGAAACACAAAGTAGTAGTAATGAAAGACTTCAATTATCCTGATATTTGTTTGAAGACAAATTCTGCCAAATATAGCCCTTCCAAGAAATTCCTGGCTTGTGTGGCTGATAATTTTCTCCTACAAAAAGTGGAGAAAGAAACTACCTATCCTTGAATTAATTCTAAGACTTGGTGGAAAAAGTGGCAGTAAGGGGGGGAACTCTGGATGAGAGTGACCATGTTCTACTGGAATTCTTGATTTCAAATTTTACTTACTTTATTTATTAATTAGATTTATATACGGCCCATCTAGAATGTGTCTACTCTGGGCGGTTTCAAAGGAAACCAAAGCAGAATGTAGCCACATATATATACACTGGATTTTTAAAAAGCCAGTTGTAATAAACCCAGAACAAGGATAAGTACAGTTCAATGCGAGGAGATCCTAATAAGAAAAGGAGTCCAAGAAGGGTGGGAGCTTCTAAAACAGGAAATTTTGAAGGCACAACTACAAACAATTCCAACAAGAAAAAAAAGGTGGAAGACAGCAAAAAAGGCAGTGTGGCTTCATTAAAAGCTTAGAGAGGACCCCAAAACAAAAAAGAACAAACATAGGATGTGGAAAGAAGGCAAGATCACAAAGGAAGAGTACAGATATGTAGCAAGAAATTGCAGGGCTGGCATTAGGAGGGAGGGTGAAAGCTGGGAATGAGCTGAGGCTAGCTATAGACACTAAAAGCAACAAAAAAGCATTCTTCTGGTATGTGTGTAGCAAAAGTCCAAATGAGAGATGAGGAGAATGGGTGAAGTGCCAGATAATTGGAGGAGGGCTAATGTTATCCCTATATTCAAAAAAGGGCAAAAAGGAAGAACCAAAGAACTACAGACTGCTTAGCCTGACGTCAATCACAGGAAAAATTCTGGAGCAGGTTATAAAGCAGTCACTCTACAAGGATCTTGGAAACAATGCAGTAATAACTAGGAACCAAGATGGATTTGTCAAGAGCAAATCCTGCCAGATTTACCTTATCTCATTTTTTGATCAGGTAACCTCCATGGTAGACAGTGGAAATGCTGTAGACATAATATTCTGATTAACAGGCTAATTAGGTGTGGACTGGGTAGAACAGCTGTCAGGTGGATATACAGCTGGTTAAAGAATCATACTCAAAGAGTGCTTATCAATAGGACCTTCTCAGACTGGGAGGAGGTAACAAATGTGGTACCACAAGGTTCAGTTCTGGGCCCAGTGCTCTTCAATATTTTTATTATTGACTTGGATGAGGGAGTGCAGGGAATACTTATCAAATTTGTGGATGACACAAAGTTGGGTGGAAGAGATAATGCTATGAAAGTCAGGATCAAAATTCAAAAAGATCTTGATAGGCTGTAGCACTGGCCTGAAAAGAAAAGCAGAATGGAATTTAATAGGGATAAGTGTGAAATTTAACCCAACTATGGAATAAAATTCTACCTATACTTGAATCTGCTCGAGAATCAGTCAAAACAGAAGCCATCAACATCTACACAGAAGCTGCTACACTTGCCAAGCATCAAAGAATTGTGTCTCATTACACTGCAGATGTTGCATCTAAGTCTTTGGCCACCTCCAAAGACTTAGATGCAACACGCATGGCTTCAATCTTCTAGTCTTTCTGACGATGACAGATCTAGAATTGAAGATCTACCATTTGAAGGAGCCTATTTAATAAAAAAACTGATGAAGTGATGGAGAATCTTCATAAAATACACAAAACTGCCCGGTCTTATTCTACCCAACAGACCTACAAATTCTTACGTCTACAATACCAATGGCAACCATTCTACCAACAATCATACCAACAGTTTCAGCCATATCGAGAATACAAACCGCAATCACTCAACAAACAATTTCAAGGACAATCAACCTCGGTATCATTGCCCTTTCGAAACCAACAACAGTGTCACCAGTTCTTTCGCCAGCCCCAAAAGAAGGGTAAGCAATACCCATAAATTTCTGTTACCGTCTTTTCGTTTTCAGACTCAGTTTCAAACAAGATTAAGCCCATTCTTCCATACATAGCAGTCTATAACTAATGATAAATGGGTCCTCTCTGTTATCAAACATGGTTACCTCCTTGAATTCAAATCCTCTCCACCAACTGGAAGAATCAAAAATACCCCATATTCTACAATTCATCAAGAAGTCTGTCGTCTTCAAAAACAAGCCAGTCCCTTCATCTGACTCGCAGGATGGCTTCTACTCCAGATACTTTATGGTACCTAAAAAAGATGGAGGATTCCACCCCATACTCAACAAATTTATTCGACCTTGACACTTTAGAATGCTAATGCTAGATACCATCATTCCTCTCCTTTTGCAGGGAGATTGGTTCATCGTGATCAATCTTCAAGACACGTACCTCCACATCTCTATTCATCTGTATCACCACAAGTTTCTTCGATTCCGGTTCAACAACACCACATACCAGTTCTGCGCTCTCCCTTTCGGACTCTCCACAGCACCAAGAACCTTTACAAAATGCAGGGCACCAGTTGCTGCATACCTTTGACTTCAAGGTATCATTATATTTCCATACATAGATGACTGGCTGATAGTTTTAACATCTATCTCATCACAACACCATCAGAGCTACCCATCTCACTCTCGTTACACTCCGAGATCTCGGCCTGAAGGTGAATCTTACAAAATCACATCTCGAGCCTTCCCAAAATGCCACATACATCGGAGATCTCTTCAGTTCTATACAGGCCAGAGCCTTTCTTCCACAAAAGGGAGTCCTCAAATTAAAAAAGGCCATTCAGCCCTTTCAACCTCTGGCTTCCGTATCAGCCCATTATGTCCAACCTCTTCTTGGACTCATGGCATCAACAACCTCAGTCATACAGCATGCTTGACTCAAAATGAGATTGCTGCAATCGTGGTACCTGTCCCTATTCAATCCCATAACAGTCCACCCATCTACCATCTAATGGTAACACCTGAATTAGCATGTCAACTCACCTGGTTTACGTTTCTCCCGAATCTACTCGTTGGATGACCGTTTTTTTCCTCTCCAACCGACGATACAAGTTACCACCGATGCCAGCCTGTCGGGCTGGAGAGCATGCTGCCTACATCACAAGATTCATGGCCTATGGACAAATCAAGAAAAATTATTGCATATCAATCACCTCGAAGTTTTAGTAGTCATCAGAGCCTTTCACGCTTTCCTGCGACTCATCGCAGAATGTGCAGTTCAACTTGTTACAGACAACACTACCGTCCTGTATTACATGAACAAGCAAGGAGGCACACATTCTTTATCCCTCCTGTATCTCACCATTGAGTTATGGGAATGGTGTTAGCTACATCACATCTTCCCTATAGCAGTTCACATAGCCACAGAATAAAACTCCCTCGCAAATTACCTCAGTCACTTGACATCAAGGACACACAAATGGTCTCTAAATGACAACATATTCGATCTACTGTGTGAACGCTGGGGCACTTCTACCAACGATATTTTTGCCTCACAAGCAAATACCAAATGCCAACATCATTGCTTCTGAGCAGGTGCGGACAGGAATTCGATCAGGGACGTATTCATGATAGACTGGGATGAAGACCTACTCTATCTATTTCCTCCCATCCCATACCTCTCATACAGAGGACTGTCATTTGACTTTGACAGTTCCAGTCTAGTGCAATCCTCCTTGCACCACAGTGGCTGAGGCAACCGTGGTTCACTCACCTCAGGTCAATGTCAACAGACTCATTCAGGCTCCCTCTGATCCCCAATCTTCTGACATAAGACAAAGGAATGATTTACCACCCAGACATACCATCTCTGAATCTAACAGCCTGGAAGATACTCCTGCCATAAAGAACGTGCTCGATCGGGCTTGAAAGCCCTCAACCCAACTCTTATATCAAAATAAATGGAAAGCATTAAAAGATGTTTCTGTATTGTATGGAGAATGTTGTGTATGTACATGTCATATGTACATATTTATTATGCAAATTAAGAATATATATTACAGTTCTCATATATTTTATAATGCAAAAGTTTCATGTGGCAAGCATATGAGTAACTTTTTAGCTTCCAGGGAGTTAGCAATAAAAAAATCTCTCTCTCTCTCTCCCTATACACACACACACACACACACACACACACACACACAGAGAGAGAGAGAGAGAGAGAGAGAGAGTGGTGCCTCGCATAGCGAACGCTTCGCTATGCGATGAAACCGCACAACGAGGGGTCCCGGGCCATCGCTGGAGCGTTCGCTCAGCGATGGCCCCTATGGGCTTTTTTCGCTATGCGATGATCGCGCGGACGCGATCAAAGCATAGCGAACAGCTGATCGGCGGTTCCAAAATGGCCGCTGCTAAAGCAAAATGGCGACCGCTGTTTTGCCTCGCTAACGAGGCATCCAAAATGGCCGCCGCAATGGAGGAAACTCGCAGAACGGTGAGTTTTAAGTCCATAGGAACGTATTAAATCAGTTTTAATACATTCCTATGGCCTTTTTTATTTCACTTAACAATGGATTCGCTGAGCGAGGGTTAATCTGGAACGGATTAACCTCGCTAAGCGAGGCACCACTCTCTCTCTCTCTCTCTCTCTCTCTCTCTCTCTCTCTCTCTCTCTCTCTGTGTGTGTGTATAACATTTTGTGGTTAGAAGAGGAGATACTAGTTTTAGTTGAGTAGACACATTGCATAAAGGTTCATCACTTGGAGTGGAAGCAGGCTTTTAAAAATACAGAGCTCTCTCTCTCTGTGTCTCTTTCTTATTAGCATTTATTCTCTCTGTCCAGTAATTGCTCCAGTCTTTAAACTATTGTGTTGTAATTATGTTTTAGGGCTTATAATGTGTTCTTTGGATTCCCAGTCAGTGTGCAATAGCGGATTGGGTGATGGACTAGGACTCAGAAGAACAGGCTTCTAATCCTCCCTTGGCCATGGAGTGGGGACTGGAACTGGTAAAATCACTCCTTAAATATCTCACTTTCCTTGAAAATGCCCTATCATGGTCACTATAAGCCAGTTCTGACTTGACAGTACAGAACACACACACATAATGTGTTCTGTGTATTTGTTGCTTCTTCTGTATTAAAAAAGTCTGTTGTATTGGAACTATGAAAAATTTTCTGTTTTATGCAGTCAGTTGACATTGTCACTGTGAAGTAATTTATCTAATTCTGTTTTAATAGGATTTGGTCAATACTGGACTCTGCACTTTCTTCTTTTTCGTTGCCTCTGTAGTACTTTCAGCACTGAACCATAAAAAAGCAGCAGAAATTGCAGCTGTGGTAAGAACTCCTTTTCATGTTCTCCTATATCAGCCTCATAATGCTAAATGTTGTAGGCAACAACTCAGTCTCCCATTGTGAGAAGAACTTTAATGAGATGTACTTTATCTTTGGCTTTGGCATGCTAGGGCAGCCAAGTGGTGAATATTGAAGCCAAAAGCATGCAGTTGTGCTAAATTTTGTATCTACTTCCTCTTTCCATTTTTGTAAGCTACTTCCACACTAATGTATACTGATTCTCATGGAATTTCAATCAGTGGTTCTTACTATTAAAATGTACTTATTTCCTGTATGTAATAAATATAATATTTACTGATTTACTGATTTGCTTGCTGATTTATTCAGTATTTTGGCTTCAAAGAAAACCAAGCCAACTTCATTCTGGCTGCTGTAGCAGAATAGTTGTGGACTATTAAGCTTGGTTTTAGACTGAGAAATAACTCTTAAATAAAAATTTTGTAATATTGATGATTCAAAAAAAATTTTTTTTAGTTCGTCAGATATGCTGTTATCACAGACCTCAGTCTCCTTTGGAGTTGCTGCCCATTACTTTCTGGATTATCAGCTTCTTTCTCTCAATCTGAGAAAGCCTGGGAAGAAACTCCAAAACTGTGAAGGAGAGATTTTCTTTTCTTTTTTCATGTCATTGCCACCACCCCGATTCTTTTAGAAAATCTTATTTATTTTATTTATTTAAAATATTTTTACCCCACCTTTCTTCTTAAAAAGAACCCAGGCAACTTCCACCATTAAAATCTTAAACCAGGATTAACATGCAAAATACACAAAAATTCCCTTAATCCATAGGGTCCCTTCCAGCTCTGCAGTTCAGAGGTTCAAAGGTTACAAATGATAAGGTTCTGGATTTAGGAAGTGTTCTCTCTGTTCTGCAATCCTTCTGAGGCAAGGAAAGATTTTATGTACATATTTTCCATGTATAAGACACCCCCACTTTTCTCACCAATCAATATTTTAAACATAAAACAGAACACATTTTTATTTAGTAATTAGGTAACATTTACATACCAGTATTGTCATATTATGCATCACACTTTAACTTTATTCAGCTTTTGGGCTCAGAACATGTTTGGACATTAGGAGTCCCTTTTGCATCTGAGCAGTGTTGCAGTTGGTTTGTTCAGAAAAGCTGAACTCTCAATCCTCCTAGTTTCAGATTTGTAAATATGTCATTACTAAAATCACAGAATGGCTGTTGACATTGAGTTTTAGTGGCATTCTTACAGTAGCTTTGGAGATATGATATATTTCATAAGAAGCAGATAGTGAGCAATAGACTCTGTATCAAGAGTAAGTAACATGTAGCCCTTCAGTTACACTACCAATCTATCCTTCTATTGACTCTACTGACTGGGACTGATAGGCATTGCCCAACATCATTTGGAGGGTTACAGATTTCCCAGCTTTTCAGATAATTCGCCATTCTCCAATGGCTAACCTGTTATTTTTAGTGGAAACCATTTGGAGTATGTATGGATTCTTTACTTTAAGGCTCTAGAGAAGTCACATTAGAATATTCAGATGTGATACCTGGGAGTCTCCCCTCCTAAAAGCTACCCATGATTAGAAAATTAGGGTGAAAAAAATAGCAGTTGATTTACCAGGCAAAAGAAACAGGTGTACAGTGGGGTCTTGACTTGAGAACTTAATCCGTATTGGAAGGCGGTTCTCAAGTCAAAAGGTTCGCAGGTCAAATCTGCATTTCCCATAGGAATGCATTGAAAACCATTTGATCCGTATCTGCTCTTTTCCGTCCATAGAAACTAATGGGAAGCTGCTATTCTGCCTTCAACCACTAGAGGGGGATATTTTGTTTCTTTTTTTCAGCCATATCGAGAATACAAACCGCAGGTTCAGGGAAGGCAGGGAAAATACAGTCCAGGCAGTACCAGGCAGTCTGAAGACTGTCTCCCAATCCACTCTCTAAACGCTGGGAGGAGTCAGGAAGCAGACAGGCACCCTTTTCACTGGCCAACAGTTAACTGAAAGTTCAAATTTTGCACTTTCCCTGCCTCCCACGTGGTTTTTTTTTCAGTTTTGTTTTCAGTTTGTAACTCAAATCTAAGTACATAAGTCAAGTCAGTATTTTCCTGTGAGAGCGGTTCGTAAGTCAAAATGTTCGTAACTCGGGCCGTTCGTAAGTCAAGACCCCACTGTATATTTTTGGGCTTGTATTCAAAGTACTTGAAGAGAAATAACATGTGGCAAGCTATATAGTTAGTTTCTGAACGTTGACAGCAACATTAAAGCCAGTAGTACAAATGCAGTGTTTTTGTTATGAAAATGTCTCTCCTTTCTCTTTTTCTTTAGATATTTGGTTTCCTGGCAACTGCCATCTATGCTGTGAATTCTTTTTTAGCAGTTAAAAATTGGAGAATTAATAGCCAACAGCAGAACACACGACAAACCAGTGATTATATGCGTGCACGGACTGAATCCAGAGAAGCAGATCATCGCCCAGAGATTCAACGTCTGGATGGGTGAATGTTATATGCAAAGTGGAATACCTGCAATAGAAGTCTTCAGACCTTTTAAAAATAATAATGCTCACTTTTTTAGAAAAAAGAGGAGGAACATGTGGTGGCCAAGAGCAACACATGTACAAACAGAGGGAGAAGGCTTTTGATAGCAATTGAAATTAAAACTCTAATGACTGGTCTTAAAGAAAGCAAACCTGTCTGCAAAAGAAGAGAAAGATGCATCAAAATGAAGACTATCTTGGTGCATGGTGTTAGTACACCTAGAGAGAGGATACTTAGTGTGCATTTCCACCATCCAGTAGAAGCCTCAGAATTAATACTATGCTTTCAAAACAGATAGTTTTCAGCAATAGAGAAGATGTATTTGGGAGACAGGTAGCAATAATAACATTTGGATATTAGATTATACAATTCCTCTGTACATTTTTGTAATAAGGTCTGCCAGCTAACTGAAATCTTGCACTCCTATAGTTCTATTCTGTGTCTAACAGCAGGCAGCCATGCCAGATGTGTAACTGAAGAATTTTTGAATGCACCTCAGTAAGTTTTTGGACCATAGATAAAACATAAATCTCAAACCACTTGTAAATACAGCCAGATATGACCTGGGATTTAACACCAACATCCACTCCGCTCATCATCCACTCGGAAGAATAATACGAATTTGGTGTTGGACCTGCTCTGTTTGTCAAAAGCTGGCCACCCTTTTAGATTCAACCTTAAGTTTAAGGAACATTTGTGTCCATGTGCTGCAGTATTTCTGAAATGGTACTTTTATGTGGAGATTCAATGTGATGGACAGAGTATCAGACTAAAATCTGGAGGTTAATGTCAAATTCTTGCCCAGCCATGGAAGTTTACTGTGGAGTGGTAGTGGTAAACCTTGAATGTCTCACATACTGTATTTAGAAAATCCTATGAGAATTGCCATGTCAGAACCAACTTGATATTACATGATAATAACAACTGTTATTCTGAAGCTTTTTTGTTGTTGCAAATGTCAGTTGTCCAAATTAGTCTCTTCTCTTTCTCTGAATTACTATCTAGACTAATTTAGCTGGAGATTACCGGCATAATAACATTATAGGCATGAAAGCAAATCTATGGAATGCTTGAATAATTGTCCACAGATGAATACTACTTTTGCAAGTTAACATGGGCAGAGTAGCATTTATGTGGTTCACTTTGTTTACATACCATTTTATATAACTCTGGTTTTCTGTCCATCTTCTCAGCAAGGTTTCATGGGAAAAATAGCATACTTTACGAATAGGGAGTGTGGAGCTAGTAATTAGGGTCTCTTTGGCTTTGTGTTTCCTGTCTCTTGCATCTGGTGTTTAGGTCAACCACCAAGATGAATGTGTAAAGTCAGTAAGAGTTAATACCGTTTTTTTCTCAAAATGTCAGCAGCATTTCCTTAATGATAGTACACATCAGTTCTCCACCAAAGCTATAAGTTATGTTCTGCATGTTGGTTGAATGTCACCAATTATAGGGTAGTGGCTGATTTGGCTGGGTAGTATTAGCAGTTCCTTATTTTATTTTATTTTGCATGGATCTTGCATCTTAATCGTGGAAGATTTATTTATTTATTTATTTCATTTATATCCCACCTATCTGGTCGTGTCAGGACCACTCTAGGCGGCTAACAACAATTAAAAGATAATACAATAATAATAATAAAAAAAGAGGGCGTCAGGAATTATCTGGTGGGAAGGCCTGCCTAAACATCCATGTTTTTAATTGATTCTTAAAAATGTTAAAGATGTTAATCCATCCAATTTCCTGTAGCTTTCTAAACACTTGGAGTAAACCTCCTCTGCCGAAAGGTCTGTCAGCAACTCAAGATATGTGTGGACCCAGTATCAGTTGCCTTTCTTTTTTTAAAAAAAACTCCAAAGCTGTCTGAAGTCCTTTGAGCATTGAGATGTTTGAGAATGTGTGACTGTTGTGTGGGAAGCAACTCTAGTGGTTAGATGGGATTAGAGATGAGTGAGGTACAGTCCTCCAGGTATTGTTCAGTCACAGTATTCCTTACCTCTTCGTATGCTGGCCAAGATTTATGGGATTTGCAATCCAACAACATCTGAAAAGTGTAGGAACAAACGTTACCTTCCAGATATTTTTGGCCTGTACCTCCTATTAGCCCTAGCTAGCAGAACCAAAGGTGAGGGATTCTGAGAACTCCACATTTGCATACTCTGGAATAAAGTACGTTAAATAATCAATTTGCATAGCTGGTTGAAGGACCTTTCTCAGATTAAAAAAAATCCATATGCAGAAAATTTTAAAAACAGTATATGTGGTTTTTAAATGTCTCGGCCCTTTAAAATGTGACTCAGGGTACAACTACACTAGCAGCAGGGAGTGAGCTAGTGCAGATTGCTTGGGAATGGTCTAATCATTAGAATGATCTAATCAAGACTGACCGTTCACATGGAAATAGCTTCTTCCAATATCATGAAGTGGCTCAAATAAATGAGCCACTTCAGGATATTGTTAAATGAATCACTTCCCCTGCTCAGCAGAGGGCAAGGAAAGTTTTTTAAAATGTTTTTCTACCGTATATAGACTATTGCTGATGCTCTGCATCAGTTATTATTATTTTTAATCATTTCTTTGGCTTCTCTTAAAGGGCCAGTCGAGAAAATGCTTGCAGCTGAAGCCACCACCATGGATTTGATTCTGGGCTGTTTCTTGACTGGTCCTTTAAGGTATGGCAAAGAAACATTTTTTAAAAAAAGTTATAACTGATGTAGGGCATCAGTTATAGTCTACATACAGTAAAATATATATATATATATATATATATTCACTTCCCTTGCCCTCTGTCAAACAGGGGAAGTGATTAATTTGCAAATACCTTGAAGTGAAAGAGGAAAGTTTACTTTAGCAGTCGGAGCAATCCTACCCACTCCAGACAAGTAGAAGCCTTTTGACAGGGGCCAGAAGTATGTGGGTAAGGATGCTTTAGGAGAGGCCTGGTGAACTCCAGCAAATATGTCATCTGATAGCTGTCTTTTAGCTCATCCCTGCAGTGCTCCAAAGAGTGGGCTAAACAGCCCATTGAGTCAGCCTCTCAGAAATCCAATAGTTCTACTGTGTACGTGATTTAACATTTTGTTTTATTAGAAACCACATACTGCGACTGCTCTCAGTGAGTTACTGGTGCAGAGATAGCTGGTACTGATAGCTCTGTAGGATGACTGTAGTAAGGAAACAGTTTATGGTTCCTTATATTTATGGATTGAAAATGCCCTCTCACCAAGATAAATGAATAGCCCCATAGTAGACACGAGTGCATCTTTATTAAGGCAAAGTGCAACACCACAGGTGGTGCGGATTCCCTTCCCCCACCCTGTGGGCTGATTGGGTCATTAACTGGGTTCTGCGCATTGCTGAGGTCCCTCTTCAGTGGTGACAGACCAATCTGGGCAGGAGCTTGGCTAGCCTTGCCCTACCTTCCCAGGCAGCTGACCGTTCACTGACTGCACAGGGAGACCCCCCATCCCATCTCCTTGCTGGAGTGGTCGGCTGCCTGGGGAGGGGGGCTTAGGCCAGCTGGGTTTCTGCCTGGATTGGTGTGTCACTGCGATGGATGGAGCCTGATTAGCAGCTGGCCCAAGGGTGGGGGAAAGGGAATCTGCACCACCTGTGGTGCCACACTTTGTCTTGGATAGAAATAGCAAAGCGCCCATGTCTACCAAATAGATACCAAAGGAATTGTTCTAAAGCTGTTTCTGTGTGTAATCTGTCATAGTTAAAAGTAATAACACTGAGATAATTCACATTAGAACTGCTCACTGGACATTAAATGTGCTCAGCTGACAAGTTCTGTGTAGAGAAATATTTCAGTTAACAATCCCAGAAATTTATTATAAACTTTTCTACTTTTTGTCATTTGTGGGAGAACAGGAGAAGACTCTGTTGCCATAGCTGACAAACTCAAAAGTAGTATATTCATATTTGCTATTTGATTTTTAAGACTGAGGTAGTTATTTTTAAGGCTGCCCAAGAACCATTTCTGTAGTTAATATATCTTTCCCCTCCCTGAGGAAGTCTTGAGAGATGTTACAGGTTAATTTGGAAACTAATGCATTTAATCTCCCATCAGAAGGCACACTTGCAAAATATGCTTTACTGTTTTCATCATGTGTGATCATCTGTCATCATTTTAGTAATCCAGTGTGATAGACTGATGGACCAGGACTTAGGAGACTTGGGTTCAAATCCCTACTTGTCCATGAAAATTCACTGGGAAGGTGACAATGGTAAACCACTCCTTGCACATCGCACATACATTGAAAGCCATATTAGGGTTGCCATCATAAGTGGGAGGTGACTTGACAGCACAGAACTCACATGGATCATCATCCTTTTATATAGGTATTACGGTTAGTAGCTGCTGTTATTTAAAGGTACATTTTCAGTATCAAAGAAAATATACTTTTAAAGGTTGTGAGGTGCTTAAAAAGAAAAATACTGTAAAGAAGGGTCTTATATTTACACACAAATGTAAACTTGAAACTTCCATTTTAAATGTTTGGGACCAAAATATTTAAATTAGAGATACCGTATTTGCCAGCATACAAGATGACTTTTTGGCCCTGAAAAACATGCCTCCAAGTGGGGGGGTCGTCTTGTACGCTGGGTGCATGTCTAGCAGACCCTCCCTCTCTCCCAGCGAAGTCACTTACCTGGTAGTAAGACCCAGTAGAGCCCCACTCCTAGCCTGGGGACAGCCTGACTTTAGCACCGAACAGCTGACTGTCGGAACAGCAGAGAGGCAGCAGCCATTTTGACATGTGACCACATGGCTGCTGCCTCTCCAAAATGGCTGCCGCCTCTCTGCTGTTCCTTCTTCCAGCAAACCCTGGCATCTCTCAGAAGAGGAACCAAAAGGGGCAAAAGGAACTTTCCCCATGATGCAGCCAAAGCAGAATCATGCATGCGGAAGAGGGGGTAGTCTTTTACAGCAAGTATATAGCAAACTCTACATTCTGAGTGGGAATGTTGGGGGACCATCTTATACACCCAGTCGCCTTATACGGTACATGAAATAGTTGCAAAGGGCATGAAAGTGTATATTTTAAACAAGGGATTGAGTCAGTCATGGTACACTTGACAGTATGTTCCTTAAAAGCATGCTTATTAGCAAACATTTTTAACCATTACTACTTTGAAATTAAATACTTCCCTGCAACAGTATAATACTGATGTGAGATTTTGTTTCCAGGGCCCTGCTGAATTTTGAGAGAAGGAGTGGGGTGACACTATTGGACTAACAGTCCATGATCCCAATACCATGAGGATAGTTGCAGGTGTTCACAAAGTGTGACATATCTTGATGTTGCTTTGTAAGCTGCATTAAAACTCAGCAGTGTTTCCAAAGCAATTTGTCTTGTAATATAATCTACTGTTTATGGAGTCTGTTGATCGAAGAAAGAAAGTAAACTATATAGATGTAAGTAAATTACTGTGTACACATTTAAAATAACTCTTGTTTTTGTTGGTAATGCATACATTTAAATAGGAATATAGAAAGTGATTGCAAAGCCATCTGTAAGGACTTAAAATATGGTAACAGAATATATTTGTACATGTTTTGAAAATCTTAAATCCATTTGTTGCCTGACTTTAAACTGCTTGCTTGTGTGTAAATTTGCCTGGTTTGCAAGCATTGTGGGCTATGAGTTTTTGTTTGAAACGAGAGCCAAACTATATGTTACAGGTAATCCATCACTAGAAGAAATAATTATTTAGATGTGAGTTATATGTGATTGTCACAGGAGGGCAGTCTCACTTAAATGGTGGCTGAAGTCATGTTGCTTAGTATACTAAGTCACACTAGAGCAGACCCACTGAATCATTGGGGATTGGTGTGTCAACACATCTGCAAGTTCCATAGAAAATGGGCCTCTTCCAAGTGCAAGTTACTATGCTTAGTAACAGGATTTACGCCAGTCTTTCCTGACTTCCTGTTAGCTTGGTTTGTTTGGCATGTGGTCTTCAGTCAAATGTATTCTTTATTTGCAATTCTGATTTCATTTGAGCACTAATGAGATTTTAGCTGTACTTACTGGCTTATCTGCAGCATCTGCTTTGATCTAGTACTATATACCTATACTAGAATTAACCATTTTTAATGTCTTATGGGTTGACTTCTGTTTGGAGGTATGACTTATTTGAGGACAATGATTGAGTATGTACAGAATGTAAAGATAGGAGGTTGCTTTGAAGTGCCAATGCCCTTTTTTCCTTTCAAGCCTTAAATATGTTCAGGATTTGAAAACTAAATTCTCTTTAATGGATACTGAGAGAGAGACAGACAGAGAGAGAGAGAGAGTATATATTTTAGTACATTGATTATTTTGGTTCCATGACATTTTTAGCCAATTGATATGTTGGTAACCAACTGCACAGTTTTAGGAGTGGTGTTGGGCTTACCCGACTGCCATGACTTTCCTGGTGAAAGAGATAAAATATGGACCCTTGTACCTTGATTTTCATAAGCTCCCAGTGAATGGGGACCAGCATGCGTTTTAGAATGGAACTTGAGACAAATCATGCTTTCTTAATTGGAGTGTCTCAGCACTTTCATTTGGCTTAGTCTTCAGTTGTTTGCCCTTTTACCTGAACTAAATGGGGCTTGTTTTTAAGTGCATGTGTTGGATTGCATTGTGAATTATGGGAAGCTCATCTCAGGTTTTCTCTTGTGGAGTTTGAAAATTTCCGTGTTGAAACATTTCTGTAAAATTAAATGATGTCTGCATTTCCGTGGTCAAAGCAGTTCAGACTATAACAGTCTAGTTTTCATTTTTCTTAAGTACTGTCTTTGTCCAGTGTTTATATTGGAGCCTTGAAGGAGTATACTTAATACATTCTTATTGAATGCCTATAGCACTCTTACACTATTAGTGCACTTTCTGGTGGAAAAAATGTAGGGAAGCACAAATCTTGAGTTGTTAATAGTTTTAATGTCTTTTATAACCCCCTCACACACACACACACACTTAATCAACTAGGAATAAATTATGTGCTTAACTTGGATTCTGTGGACACATTTCTTCTTATCTGCATTATTGTGGATGGAACTTATTTGTATATATTGGAGTTTTGTAACTGCTAAAATACAATAATGAATGATAAACTGTATATTTATTACTCATTATATTGTCAAAGTTTAGGTTTGAAAAGTTGACACTTGTAAGCCCTCTCCCAACTGTGTTGTAAAGTGAGATCCAGTTTCACCCAGGGTGCCTTTGTGTGTGTGTGTGTGTGTGTGTGTGTATGCACGTATATGTGTGCAACATAAGTGCTTTTCAGTCAAATAGAGATTATCCATACAAACACTATTCTTATAACCATGAATATAACATTCTAAATTTAAAGAGATTTTGTTAAACATCAGCCTTAATGAAATCGTCAAGACTTTTGTTTTCCAGGCAAAATTAGAAAGATATACTGCCATCCCCTGCTTGAAAAATCAAATGTTTTTAGCCACACATTGATACAGGGGTGGCTAAAGTGCAATGTCTCAGATATTGCTCCACTGCATCTCCCATGAGCCTTAGCTGGCATAACCTCTGGTGAAGAATGCTGGGAGCCACAGTCCAATAGCATATAGTAGGTGACATTCCCCCCATTCAATTGGGTTTGAATAGAAAACCAAACAGAGTTGAGCTATGTGGGATCAAACTGAAACAAACAGCAAAGAATAAGTGCCCAGAGTCACAAAGACTCTAAAGGATAGATTGTTCTTCCCTTCATCAGAATAGTTTCAAACAAGCTTGTGTTGCTTTTTAATGCACCCTGATAGGTATTAAAGGAGTGCTTCTGAAAACCAGTGAAAGTGTGGATTAAATTTTCCACAACCAGTCCAAGTAAAAGCAGTCCTTCTCTGTCTTACTCAATTGACCTACTGCAACAGACTTGTTTAAATATATGCATGGTTTTAGTTTTGGAAGAAGTAGCCAAAAATGTGACCAAAAGTGTTATCTCGGTTCATCAGAGGCAATCTGTCCTGTATTTCTCATATTTATCTTCAGGCTGGTTTTTAAGACCTGTTAGACCCCTCCTTAGGTATACAGTATTGCAAATGAAAATATGGATTCATGCAACAGTTTATCCTAAGGCCCACAGTTGTTATTAGCTTCTTTCTGAATTTATTGGGCACTCTGAAATAACTCACTAAGCACAGAAGAGAGTTAGAAAATCCAAAGTCTAGCTCCAAAGTATGAAATATTTTTGATAGACAAGACTTGTGAACCTAAATGTTCTTCCTTATAAGTTGAAATGCTTGGGACCTAATTTACAGTATATTTGCTTATGACTGAGGTTAGAAAGTTGCTTCCAATTGCAACTTTCAGGTAAAGTTTCTACTTTGATTTGGATTCCTGCACTGAACGGGGGTTGGACCTGTTGGCCTTCTAGGCCCCTTCTAACTCAATTATTTTATGATTGTATTCTTGATTCCATAAGTGCTGTTGTTGATTTCAGCTGAATTTATTTTCATCCTGGGAATTCAATAGGATATATTCTTAAACATAGATTGATTTGTTCAGCAGTGAATCATTGAACTTTTATATTAAGAAAAGTAATCCTTAAACTGATGTAATTACCTCACAGAGATTTTCACTATAATCCTTTACATTTCTGTTCATGGCATCACTTGCTGCATTTTTAAATCTTCAGCTTCTCTGCCCATTGATAGCCAGAGCACTTCCTTACAAAGGTGGCATGGGCAGACTTCCACCATTCGATTGAAAATGGCTTTGTACCTCCCATAAGGCACTGTTTGAATAGTATGGAAACAGTTGACCGTCATGCTGCTGTAGCAATGTATGAATGAGATCTTAGTGACCACCAATGCCTCTTCTGATAATCTAAATGTTAATCAGTTGACCTGGCCAGCGTAAGTATTTATGGTGGTGGCATTTCAGCCCTCATACAGTTGGTACCCTACCTGTCTTATGTAGGAAGTGGGGACAGAGAACATTGCAGATAGCAACACTGCATTGACGAGTCCATTGTTCTTGCCAGTGCCAGGAAACATTACTTACTTGGGCTCCGTATTAAAAAATACCCTGTCAAACAAGACTAAAAGACTTACCCTGCTGTTCTGGTTTAGTATTGAAATATGAGCATGCAAAGTTTAAATATTAGAATGTGCAACATTTATTGAGGACTCCTATTTGTGCTGTGAATACCTTTAATCCTTAGCCGTTCCAAAATGTTATGAAGGCGAGTAGTAGCTGTATGCCATGCACTTCATTCTCGTTTGCAATATAATTATACATTTATACATTTCAAGATGAATTATAATGATTTTTACATATTATGATACTGAAGGCAATCAATAAATCACTGCTTGTTCATATCTGTTTAAATTTATTCTTATGCAGTGTACTTTTATAAGTTTTGCTTTGTATATTAGCACAACTTTTGTATGTATGTGTGTGAGATTCACAAGTTGATATGATTACCCTATTTTCTGATCAACAGTACTTTCTCCTACATACTTTTTGATACACCAAGACACTGAAATAAAATTTTCATGGTACTTGTCTGCTAAAAATCTGTATTTTTATACATAGGATAAATTGTAGGTTTTCTGTACACTAATCTTGTATGGAATCATTGTAAAGGATTTGTTTAATAAATGGATAGAAGTACAAATGCACTTGTGCTTTCTTTGTATATGCTTTGATTGAATTATGACTTATCATTTTACAGTATCTCCCCTCTGAGTGATCTTCTGCTATGGCTCACAATTGTTTCCATCCATGATAGTGGCCAAGGAAAGAGAATACTGTAATGGTCAATGTTTCATTTTTGCATAAATTCACAAGACTATAAGACTATGCTTAGGTATCATAAATTATAGTTCTTCAAAATGTGAAACTATGTTGTGCTACTGAAGTTGGGTACTGAGTCCAGAGCAGTCCAAAATAAGATACACTGCTGCAGTACTGCTAAGAATTGCATGTAAGATTTTGCAAATAATTTCAGAGATGGGTGTGTAATTTTGGCCCTTGCATAAACTTCCTGTACATCATTGAGCATTTGAACCCAGCCTGTGCAGTAGCACACATATGGCTTTATTTATTAGTATATAAGCATCTTATTTGTACAAGGAAATATGTGTTACATGTCTTCAGAGATAATTAGGAAAGTGGAAAAACTGGACTATGTCACAAATCTACTTTGGAAATGGAGGTATTTAACAAATATAATGCATGTCAAGTCCACATGGTCTCTACATACTGCTCAACCCACCTTAAGAAAACTACCCTAGTATGAACAACAGCCATGCCATGAAACTTTGGGACTTTTTATCAATCAATCAAAACCTTTATAGACATATACAAACCACCTGGTCAAAAACTACATTCAGTAAAACTTGATTGCAACTTTCTAGTACAATGGGACTTTTTATCTTTGTGCACAGTGTGGTGAAGATGAATGATCATTGAAAGCTATCTATTTGCTTTATTTAGTGGTCTAATAAAGGTGTCACTTACTCCTGCATTTATACATATTTTCTGAGTACTTATTTGTTTGCCTGATGATTACTGATTGGAAAGATTAATAAAAAGTCTGAAATAAAAACAAAACCCTGTACATATAATTTTATATTGATGGAGTTTATTACAGCATGATTCATAAATGCTGAAGTACAGTGGGTAAGTTTCACATAATACAAAATCACATTCAAGTGTCTGTTTTAAAAAAAGGCAGAAACCCATTTCACGAGTCAGCATTCAGTCCATTGGTAATGGTCTTACCAGCTGAGCCACTAATGCAAAGCACTTTGGTGCACTGCTAGAAGCCTGCTAGCAGAATTCACTCAAAAGCTTTCCCAATTAATGATTTCTATATCTACAAAGCTAATATTGCATGCATTAGAATATCGTGGCCAGAATACTAATAGTGATTGATGCATGTGTAAGTGAAATGGTATAATCTATGAATTGGCACTAATTTCTGTTGTAGCAGTTGTGTTCCAGGGTGCATGCCCATCATGCAACCTGACATGATCAGGAATGCAGCCAACACTTTCAATTGCTGGCACCTAGCGGCTGCAACTTATTTCATTTTTACGCATCATTTGCCAATAGGATCCTGGCCACTGTATGTGCTAAATGCTGTGTAATAATACATTGTGTCATAATTCTTCACACCAACGGATGAGCCTTATATAGTTGATAAAAGGCGATGAAACACAAATTCCCTGTGTCATAGCAGGTAAAAGTGTCTTTAGTGGTCATGTAGCCCAAATTGTTCAGTGAAGAATGTCGTTGCACCAGCCATCGTCTATTTATATTTTCCTGTTGTCAGCAGGTTGGCATCACAGAGGGAAATCAAATGGGGTGGGGACATTTGAATTCTCCTTAGGATAAAAAAAAATCTCATATCTTACCCAATACAAGTTATTTTATCCTAGAGCAGTGGTTCCCAACCTTATATCCCCAGATGTTCATGGACTTTATAGTCCCAGTGTGCTGGCTAGGAGCTTTTGAAATTTAAGAACACATGGGTTGGGAACCAATCTCTGAAAACATGACAATTAAGTACTGCAGTGAAGGAGAACAAGCACTTCGAAAGTTTTTTTAAAGAGTATTTTGTTCTCTTTACCATATACTTGTACTGTATGAAACATAGTATAATGATTCTACCATTACAATGTAGAAAAACATGGTTACAGTACTGATCATTACTTGTTACTGTTCCTTTCTGTAACTTTTTAAAGACATTAATCCTCACATCAACAATACAATTTCAGTCCTGTTATGTTACTTTTGAAATGTAACTTTTCACACCCTCATTACCTGAAAATTAACTGTACTTGTAACACGTCTTTCAATCCAAGAATCAATAAAGCACCTCCTCCCACAACAGTGTTGCAACAGGTGCCCAACACCTCTTATCATTAAGGAGTTTTCCCATACAAACTAAATTCCCCCATAGTTCCAGGCTGTGGACCCACTGGATTGTACTTTTATCATCTGAAGGTCTGGAGAACAATTTACTGTACTCTTAACTCCCCAGTGCCAGCCCTTCAGATACATGAAGCCTGCTCTCATGTCTTGCCCAAATCTTTTCTTCTCTGGGCAAAACTTACCCAAGTCTTTCAACAGTTCCTTATGCGACTTCGTTTCCAACTGTCTTGCCTGCCCTTCTCTGAGTGTCCTCAAACTTGACAATGCGCGCCTTCAAATGTGGGTCTTAGAACTGAAGGCAGTGCAGCAGAGACAGCTTAACATGTTATAAAGCTGTAAAGCAGGGGTGGGCAGGGTGTGGACCTCCATATGCCATTGCATTGCAACTCCCACAATTCTTTGCCATAGATTATGTTGGCTAGGGCTGTTGGAAATCAACATCTGGAAATTCACATATGGCCCACGTATAGAGGAATTTTTTTTTTGTTACATGCTGTCAAATTAGAACCAGCTTATAGCAACCATAATTAAAGGTTTAAAGGTAAGTGATATATTTAAGGCGTGATTTAATCAGAATCCATGTCCAAAATTCTTTATTCTGTCTTTTCTTCATGAATATGAATATCTGTTACTCTCCCCCAATAGTGATACTGAAGTTTGTATTACTATTCTTCAGAACTGCTGTTTCAATATTGGCCAAACCCCTATTGCTGTTGTAGCTTAAATGTTGCCACTTTTTGCATTGAATTGCATTCAGTGTGCAACAGATATGTCGCAATCCTCTTGCCTAATTACACTGGTGTAGCACAAATGGCATAAGTTAATGTAAACAGTAGAACTTTTGGCAGTGAATGGCTGTAAGTTACGAAGTCAGTATAGACATGCAAATGCCAAAAGTTTTGGAGGCAAATTGTGCCAAATTAAGAAATCACTACAGATATTACATACTCAGTAGTATGACTCAGCATGCAACTGATAATGTCTAAGGTTATTTTTTAACTTGGGGTAATTTTTTGCCATTTGCATAACTAAGCAAGAGGATGTCGATCATGTCTACACTGACTCCATAACTTTCAGCCATTCACTGCCAAAAGCTATACTGTTTACACCACTTACACTACACTAGCAATAAGATCTTTAATCATTGCCTGTTAACTATTCTAGTTCATGCTTTTTTGTAATCTAGTCAATTTTTTTCTTTTCACTAAGAACAACAGTCAATTTAATAAAAAATAATGTCCCAATTTAACATTCTTCTCCACTACTTCTTTCCAATGAAGCAACTCCATTTGATAAAAAAATATTTGGCTCTACTAGTGTCTGGCACATCTCATCCATACGTTCACCCTTGTCACTTTGGATCGTCACTGCTGAGAACTGCATTGCTCTTACTGCTTAATGTGTCAGATAGATGGCAAAGGAAAAGCAGATACAGTAATGAACTTTGTCTAACACTCTTGAAAAATAAATCTGGACTAATACATGTCCTTGCCATTTTTTTTGTAAAGTACCTGTATCATTTCAAAATCATGCAATAACTGTGATTAGTCTGTGCAGCCCAGCCTGGGCTATTCCACCTTCCTCCACCTGGGCCAAAATTCTGTTTGGTTTTACCCACAATACTCTGTGAGGCAAAGGATTGCTTCTTGCACAGATTGGTGTTCCCTGCCCTGCTGTGCAACTGGAAGCCCGGTTATTTTAACCAGGGCACTCTCTGGCCTGTGCAACTGCAAGTTGGCGTTTCAGCCATTATGCTGCAATTTGGCAACCGGACTCTCTCCAAGATGTTTTAGACAATGATTCCCATTGTCCAAGACAACAGCCTGTGTGGGCTGGGGCTGATAGGCACTGTAGTCTAAAATGTCTGGAGAACACCAGATTGGCATATGTCTTCGATAACAGTAGCTAATTTGACTCCCAGCAGTTATTCAATGTCTTGGGGAAATCACTCATTACAGATATATTTGCATCTAATTTGAAAGTTTTTAATATGGAAATAGCTTCAGGTGGCAAGGGAGGAGCTAAAAATTATGTGGATTAGAGAAGCATTCATGGAATTAACAGTTTTAGCCTTGCTGTAATTCTGAGAGAAGTTTCTGAAGCTGGAATTTACCTCTGGGGAAATTCCCACCAGCATTACGATTTTCCCCTGAAAGAAATGCTAGCTTGAGTGGAAGAATTTTCTTAGGATTACAATAGGGGAGAAAAAGGTTACATTCTCTGTTTTTGCTGTGGTCCTTACAAATCCACAGTGTAGAAAGTCATTTTTCAAGAAGCGCCCCCCCCGCCCCGTGTCAACAAGAATAATCACAGTTCTCTGCTGTACCAAGCAGATTCCTCATCCCTAATCTGCAACATGCAGCCTGAGCCTCGGTTACATAGTTTGCGCATCAAAGGGCCAGTCTTGCAAGTGGTACATTCATGCACCGTCAATAGTGCGGAATGATGGAAAGTTGCAGAAAGTATATTATAGGCTCACACTGCCATAGATCGGGTTTTTTTTTCTGATTAAATACTCCATGAGATTGGAAGATCCTCAGGAGTGAGTTTGACATTCTGTATAATACTGGGGGAAAACGATGTTCATGAGGTCACAAAGGCTAAAATGACAAGAAAGGTTTGTTCTACTCTTGTAGTGGTTCTGCAGTTCCACAGTGTGCAGTTTTTCAGTCAGAATCAGAATCAGAATCATCTTCTGAAAAGGAAAAATAAGTGAATTTTAAACAATATTAAGCCAAGCTGGGTTATCAGAGATCAGAACAGGCGCTTTTTTTGGACTAAAAGCCTCATCAGAATGCCTGAGGGAACTCTGGGAGTCACATGGCACAAACGTCTGCCATTAATGTATCGGGGAGGCGGGGGAGGGGGTGTTGCACTTCATTGCATTCCAAAATCAGGCGACTGACATACAGCTTCACTGCTTTTTCATGAGACGCAGGCAAGGGCCGCAGTTCAAGAGAATCAGTGCATGGATACAATAGCGAGGGGCCAAGTAAACTGAGATTGATTCCAGATAAGACAAGATCTACCATGAATTGTATCGTGGTTTATTCACCCAGATGTGTGGCATTCATTCTGCTCTCAGTGGAACTCCATTCTCTCTAAAGCAAGGATGGGCAAATAAATCTGTGGCCCTCCTGGTGTCGTTGAACTGAAGCCGAACATTACGAGGGCCACAAATCACTCATCCCTGCCCTAAAGTGTCAGGTTTACAACATAAGAATTTAAAATCATCCAGCAGGACTGAGGATGATTTGGTCTTCTGGCTACTTTGACTTCAACTCGCAAGTCCCTTACTACTGGGCATATGCTGACATTCAAATAGCTAGAGATTCTCTAATGCTGCATTAAGAGGTTCAAGAGACTTTGGGGGCTCTTTCAACTGATATGCCATGAGCAATTCTGTCTGGGTAAGGCCACAGTTACCCATGTTCTTGTAATTGTCTCTATGCATAACCAGAGTGTGTTATATGTGTGGCTGCCTTGTATAAAAGAGGCTCACATTATTATCAGCTAGAATTGGACATTTAGATCACATTAAGTGAGCATTTTGTCAGTTGAGCTAACTCCTAGTCTGTTTATCAGGTCCACTTAAAGATATGGGAATTATACAGGTGAGGTCAACTTCCAGGACAATAGCAAACGAAAGTAATAAGGAAGCATAGCAGCACTGGTATTTTTACAATTAAAGCAATTAATTTGAAATTAAATCCAAAATTTGCAGGCAAGCAATCTTAGAACCAAGTGAAATGAAATTTAATAGAAGTGCACAAGCTTCTGATTTCTCAAGAACTCTTCATTAGGCTGGGGTATATATTTAATTTAAAAGATGGTGGTGGTGAGGGCAACGAAGTCCAAAAATTTAGTTAGGGTTGTTATGGCCATGGGGTCTGATGATAACCTCCGTTCCAAAATGAAAACGTAAGATAGAACAAATCACTGCTGTGCGTGCAGGTACTATATTAGATCCAGAATTGCACACTGGGCTAGAAATGAAATGATGCTTCTTCACCTTCAGTTTTTAGAAAGGGAGACTTACTGTTTCTTTTCTAACCGAGTTTCAAGAGCATGTCTCAGGGCACATCAGCACATGCTCCCCTGCTTCTTCCCCCTTCCTTTGCCCATAAATTTGTATAAAACACTAGCCCAGTGAAGAGTTTGGGAGAGCTTGAAAGCTTACACACTATTGATTCTAATAAAGGTACAATTGCCTGTTGATTTTGTTTGGTTCTTATAGAATAATCACAAGTATCTTTGTTTATATTATATTATATTTAGCTGTTGTACCGCATTTTAAAAAATTAATTATATGTAACGAACAAAGTTCTTGTTTGGGTAGTACTTTTATTGGATCACTAAGTTCCTTAATTTATTTCTAAGCTCTGTTCCAGTAACTCACAAGTGGCCGTCCCTACGGGAATCAGCCTTGCACAAAAGCCATATCGAACCAAGTCAATGATGCTTTGACAAACATTTCCACTGAACTGCAGTAGAGATTACAGTGGTGCCCCGCATAGCGAAGTTCATCAGTTCCAGGATTAACGTCGCTGTCCAGATTCTTCGCTATGCGGGCAGGGAACCCATAGGAACGCATTAAACTACGTTTAATGCGTTCCTATTGGGGAAAAACTCACCGATAAGCGAAGAATCCCCCATCCGGCCGCCATTTTTGCCGCCTCGGTAAGTGAGGTGCGAAAACTCTGCGGGCGGCCATTTTACCCCAGCTGGGCGGCGCTGGCTTCGAAGTGACCGCCGGGGAAGCCTCCACCACGGTCGCTCCAAAGCGCCCGCCGGTCAGCTGGGGGGAAATGGGGCCTATGGGGAAAAATCGTAAAGCGATTTTTTCCCATAAGAAACATCGCAAAGCAATCGCTTTTGCGATTGCAAATTCCGCATTGCTATGCGGATTCATCGTTAAATGGGGCGCTCGTTATACGAGGCACCACTGTATATGGTGCAAATCTTGTTCTTCCACCTTTCTAGCTTTCTTCACTTCCTACCTTTATAAATTTAGACATCAAGCATCCACAAAGAAATAATTTATTCCAAACGCAAATTCTGATTTTGGGAAAGGGAACACTGGAGAGGATCTGTGTACCTAGTTATAGCAAATACAGATCCCTTGCTGTTCTAAAATTGTATCCATAGCTGGCAACAATCAAAGTCTGGTTTTTTATCTACCTTCTGATTTATGAGGTTCCGGGGCATCTGAAGAGCCTTCTTGTTTGAGATATGTTGTCAGGCTGTTGAAGGTCAAATAGACATAAATGCAATAGACAATTGTAGCAATAAAGCCAAATACCTGTAAAATCAATAGATACAGGCATAAGAGCAGGAAAAAGAAATCTGTTAGTTTCAAATTTACAGTGGTGCCCTGCTTAGCGATGTTAATCCATTCCAGGATTAACGTCGCTATCCGGAAACATCGCTATGCAGGGGGGGGGAACCCCATAGGAATGCATTAAACTCAGTTTAATGCGTTCCTATGGGGACAAAACTCACCTTTATGCAAAAATCCTCCATATGGCCATCATTTTCGCTGCCCGGTAAGCGTGGAATCCAGGCAAAAACACAGCGGGCGGCCATTTTGCCATCTTCTCCGCTCCAGCCCCTCCCCATCCCCACCTTACAGCCGCTCTTAGAAGCTTGCCCAGGCTTGCCCAGCAGGTAAATAGGCAGTGGAAATGCACTGGGGAAGCCTCTGAAAGCGGCGTTTTGCCGGGGTGGGTGGGGGTGGGGGTGTTGCAGGGGCAGGCCCGCCCCCCCGGCCCCCCCAGCGCCCCCCCTGCAGCAAAGCGGGGCTTTCAGAGGTGCATTTTCACTGCTGAAAAAGCCCCAGGAGGCTTCTGAAAGTGGCGCTTTGCCCGAGTGGGGGTGGGTGGGGGTGTGGCAGGGGCAGGCCCCCGACCCCCCCCAGAGCCCCCCCTCGCACCACTTTCAGAAGCCTCCTGGGGCTTTTTCAGCAGTGAAAATGCACCTCTGAAAGCCCTGCTTTGCCGCGGGGGGGGTGCTGGGGGTGGCGGGGCGGTGGCAGGCCTGCTATACGGATTTGTCGTTAAACAGGGCACCCGTTAAGCGAGGCACCATCCTGAATGCAAACAGATGTGTGAATTTTATTAAGTCCAACAGAAATTTCTGCTCAGCCCAAATTCAACAGACCACTATAGTCCTAGCAAGAAGGGGACAGTGTAGTATCTGCCCACCATACAGAGGTTTCATTTAAACAGGAGGCAAGCCTAATTTACCACAGACATGCTGAAGGGATACACACCCAGATATTTTAAGAGCAAACTATCCAAAATCTAGATGGACAAATCTGTCCATTTTCAATTCTTGTACATTCAGTTTTTTTTCTTCCTCTATTTCTATCCTGAATATGAAGAATCAGGAAATATCTGGTAGATTAACCAACTGAAAATACCTTACTGAGACAATTTTCCCCATTGTATTTGATGCTTCCCTGTTAAAATGTGGGAGCTGAATCCCACATTTAAACACCACACTTTTGTGCGTTTAAATTAAAGCTGCCACTCAAGTTCAGGAAGTTTTTGTTGGCCAACTGCTGAAAGTCTGCAGGTTAGTAAAATAAGTGGCCCTGAAACAACAAATATATACTTAGTTATTTTTAAGACTGGGGTAGAAATCCTACAGCCTGCCAGAACTTTGGGACTGTTCTTCCCATAATCCCTCACCATTATTAACCCTGTTGGCTGAGGCTGATGGGAATTGTAAGCCAAAGCATTGGGAAGGCTGGGTATTCCCTCCCCTATCTCGGAAGCTCCAACCTGGAACCAACCTGAAATGTTTACTTACTCCAGCTGCCTTGGATGCTGTGTCAGAATATTTTGAGACAGCAGCAATGGAAATGGCAAAGTAGATAATGGCAGCAATGATGCCACATAGGAAATCCTATAAAAGAAAAGAAGATCAGAATGTAGTTAGAGAGGAAGGGATGAGCAGGATCAATACCAAGATTAAAGACAGTTAGCCCCCAAAACATAAACATCAGAGTCAACCTGCAACCCATGCGGTAAACTAGTTTAGAGTCTTGGGAGAGCTGGCTTCCGACTCCCTGTTGAGCCACGGATACTCATTATGTGATTTTGGGTCAGTCACAGAGTTGGTGTGAGGATGAAGTGGGCAGAAGAAAAGCCATATATACCGCTATAAGGTCAGTGAGAGAAAGGTGTAACTAAAAAACAAATGTCAGCTGAAATCCAGTTGTGCAGTTACGCAAATGTGTAACTTGTAGAGAAGAACTGCCATACGTTAAGAACTCTCTGTAGTCACGATCTGTTGCACACCAGGTTGCATGATTCAGCAGGCAATAGCTTGTGTATAGGGCAAGCTCTGAACTTACAATTCCAAAACTTACACTTCCAAAAGTTATGCCTGCTATCTAATTCCACAACAGAATTCCAGACATTTCTTGTTTGGTGTCCCTGCGAAGTGATGAATAAGCAAGTGAATGCCCCAAAGGACGTGCGTTCTGCAACAGGCGCTCTTGTTCCATAGGGGTTCAGATGGAAGACCACCACACGCCAGTGTGCAGCTGCATTGGGTTGCAGACACATAAACCTGCAGGTGCGAAACCTCTCTTGCTCCCATGGCTTCAGAGGTGTTTCATCACATGCCTGTGTAACCTTGGAGCAACAAGTATCATTAGAACCCTCCTTGGGAAAAAAAGGAAAAAGGCAGATAGTTGTTGTCATTTAAGACAGAAAAACTTTAGAGGTTGGGAAGACATTGCCCCTATGTGAAATTCTCAGAGCTGCCTACATTCCTTGCTCACAGATTTAATGTCAATTTATGCTCTGATAGGAAGAAAAAAACACACCTCACCACATCTCCGCCACTTCATTCTTTTACTGATTATACTACAATGTTCTATAAAGAACGTAGGCTATTTGTAAACTATCCAGAGTGGACTTCAGCCAGATAGGCAGTATAAAAATGAAATAAATCAATAAATCTTTTTGTTTTTGTATACTTGGGGTCAAGTCATAATGAATGATCATAGAGAAACCAAGCTTAGAAAAAACAACTTTTCAGGACTGCAGCTTTCCAACGCCTACAGCCGAGGTGGCTGGCTGGCTATAAGGACTGGAGTCTTCTGGCAGCCCCCAAAAGGAATTTTTCCAGCTCTGATAGGAAAGACAAACACGGCTAGTACTGGATTTTTCCAATACTGCTTTGCTAAATATGGCCATTTTATTGGGATGCAGCAGCATCTAGTGGTTAGTCTGAGGACTCGTCAGTAACAACTGCTGGAAGTTTCCAAAAGCTGTCCTATGTATGGATGTGTGTGTATTACCTGCCCTCGCCCACGTTGGATATAATTTGATGACATCTGCTAGTGTGGCAAGGTCAGGGATAGGACAGGAAGCTTTTTCTGCCACCTTTCCCCCCACCAAAATGTGAGAAAACCAATCAGGGACTAACTTCTTTTTGAATGATGAATATAGTGAATGAAATCCAGCAGTTAAGTCACAACCAGAGTAGGCCCACTGAATCAATGGAACTTACAAAGGAGTTGACTCAACAGATCCCCACTGATTCAATGGATCTACTGTAGTTCACCATTTATTTCACCAAATGACTTGTCAAGAGAGTGTAATAAAAAGGCCTTTTTATACAATGTACAAAACTCAGAATAGTTAAGAAAGAGTATCTTTCTTAAGAAAGTAGGAACTGGAAGCTAAGCTGTCCTCTTATTTTGGGTCCCATCCTTTTGGCTCTAGCCATAACTACCACTGAAATACAGTGGATGACAAATTCAAGCTAGCGGAGAGAGGATGAGGCTCCCACCCCACCCATCATCAAGTCACAGGCTCCACTTGAGCCCACTCACCGCCAGAATCCAGTAGATTGCTTTGAATTTCTCATTAAGCTTTAAGGAGTATGCAAAGAAAAAACACAGGGCCAAGAGGAACGTTAATAAGGGCACCATCAAAAAAGGAGCAGCTGTTGAGGCAATGTAGCAGATGAAGATGATAAATGACAAGCCCTGCAAGACAAAGGAGAAGGTTGCTGATAAAGCATAAGCAGTGTTCATGTCTATATACATAAGTAGTTACCACCCTTTCACGGCATTGAACCCAAATCTTAGTCCTAACTGTACGCTCATAACAACCTTGCCAGGCATGTCAGATAAAGAGGATATGTTTGTGCGATGGGCTCAGAATCATCCAGTGAGTTTTATAGCTTGGTGGGAACTAGAACTCCCCTCTAGCCAATACTCTAGCCACTAGGACACAACGGTGAGCCAACTCTAGTTGCTACTGGAGTTCAGCCGACGTGTCTCCACCCAGGTAGGAGAACTTGTAGCTCCTCAGATCTTGCGGCAAAGCCTTGTTTCTTTTGTACACCCTCTTGGAATCCATTGGATGGGAGGCAGCTTAGGAAACATTTTCAATAACAGCCCTGCAGTCCTAAAAATAGTTAGCAGGTGCTGACCCTCTTGAACAGAATGGCACTTTTAAGTAAATAGATAAGTGATGTGAGAAAGTACTGATTCGCCTCTATTCAGCACTAGTTAGGCCTAGAGATGGGCATGAAGCACTTCCTGCCGAGTCGTCCTACATTATCAGAGTAGCACCACCGGTGCTGTATGCTCCTTTCCCCCACCCACCCCTCGCTGGCACCTCCACTCACCAGCTGGCGTGTGTTGCTCCTTCCCTCCCTGTCACATGATTTTCCAGTCCTAGCAGGAACATGGACTTCCTTTCTCTACCTCCTCCAGCTTCATACCCATCTCTAGTTAGGCCTCACCTTGAGTATTGTGTCCAGTTCTAGACACCAACACTTCAAGAAGGACGCTGACAAATTGGAACGAGTTTATAGGAAGGTGACAAGGATGATCAGGGGGCTGGAAACCAAGCCCTGTGAAGAAAGGCTGGAAGAATTGGGCATGTTTAGCCTTGAGAAAAGAAGACTGAAGGGAGATGTAATAGCACTTTTCAAATACTTAGTTATACAGAAGAAGAAAGGAATCTGTTCTTGAACATCCCTGAGTGCAGGACATGTAATAATGGGCTCAAGCTACAGGAAGCCAAGTATAGGCTGAATATCAGGGGGAAAAAGTCCTAGTTGTTAGAGCAGTATGACAATGAAACCTTCAGAGATGGTGAGCACTCGAACGCTGGAGGCATTCAAGAGAAAACTAGGCAACCATCTGTCAGATATGCTTTGATTTGGATTTGTGCATTAAGCAGGGGGTTGGACTCAATGGCCTTATAGGCCCCTTCCAACTCCTTTATTCTATGATTCTATGAGAGACAGATGTGAAAAAAATGAGTCTTTAAAAAACAAATTATGCTGGAGCATTTTTTTAAAAGGATGCCCCAGAGAGAAAGCAAAACTCTCATTTTAAAAACTCAGAAAATCTGTCAAAGCAAGCAATGCAAATCAGCAAATGCTTCCTCTTCTGTAACAAGCTGACAAGTCTGCCAGTTTTGGGAAAAGAAATATGCAGTGTCATTTATTTAAAAATGTGGAAGTGAGGCCGGGTAGGTGGGGCTCGTCAGCCATGGAAGGCAGCCCATCTAGGAGAAGGAAAACTCCAATTTTAAACCTCCACTGCTTGTGGCTCTATCCACTGATGGAAAAGGCTTCAGGAGTTAACCTAGAGGCAAAATCCGGAGCAGTCCCGGAGGCAGTTCGTGTTATTCTGCCAACTCCTGCAACATCACTGGAACCAGTTGTATTTGCTCTTGCCTTTCCATTGGACTATTTCAGTGATGTGGAGAGGGGTATTAGATAGAAAGATAGATAGATAGATAGATAGATAGATAGATAGATAGATAGATAGATAGATAGATAGATAGATAGATAGATAGATAGATAGATAGATAGATAGACAGACAGACAGACAGACAGACAGACAGACAGACAGACAGACAGACAGACAGAGTGATGCCTCACATTGCGATGTTAATTTGTTCCAGCAAAATCGCTGTTGAACGAAAACGTCGCAATGCGAAATAAAAAAGCCCATAGAAATGCATTAAAATGTGATTAATGTGTTCCTATGGGCTTAAAACTCACTGTTCAGCAAAGATCCTCCATAGCGCAGCCATTTCTGGTGCCTCTTAAGCGAGGAATCCATCCCAGAAAACAGTGGGCAGCCATGTTTTTTTCCCCGGTGGCCATTTTGAAACCACCGATCAGCTGTGCGAAAATGGTCGCTTTGTGATGATCGGTCATTGCAAAGGGAAAATACCCCATAGGGAACTTCGCAAAGCGATCACAAAAGTGATTGCAAAATCTTCATCGCTAAACAGAACGCTCGCTAAGCGAGGCACCACTGTAGATAGATAGATAGATAGATAGATAGATAGATAGATAGATAGATAGATAGATAGATAGATAGATAGATAGATAGATAGATAGATAGATAGATAGATAGATAGATAGACAGACAGACAGACAGACAGACAGACAGACATAATAGACCTAATGAAATCAATGCAACATAATGTAGCAATGCTCAAAATCCTCTTGTGTAAAGTTACACTGGCTGTATAGCACAGCTAATTAGGTCTCTGTGGAGCCAGACCTTGGGAGTTCAATTCCTCACTATGGATCCTTGCCTTGCATAAGCTGCCTAGTCCCAGGGCAACCCCAGAAGAGGGGAATGGTAAAGAACTCCTGTGTACGATCTACATAGAAAACCCTGAAAAAGACTGCCATAACTCAGAACTGACTTGATGGCACACGATCATCATAATCAAAGTTATGTTCATAAAAACTGATGATGTCATCTGCTGTGGGCTTTTATCACTCTTTCAACATTCCGTATTCTCATGGTGGGGCAGGGGTTTTGCCTCTGGATGGCCATATAGCAAAAAAAAAAACACAAAAAACTAACAGTGGAAGTGATCAAAAGTTTTTTTAAAAAATGGTAATTTTGTGTGTGCACTGGGGCCTATTTAAAGGATGGTTGCACTTCCTGGGATTCCAGGAACAGCAATACAACATTTTTTGTAGAGTGGAGACATTTTTGGGTACAGAAATCTGCAAAGCCCAGCCCTGGAATCTGCTTTGGGCCCTAGGGCCCTCGTATGGCCACCCTACTGTAGAGCATAAGAAGGCTAGTGTGGTCGTGGTACTACATTTTTAAACCTCTTCCCAGTAGACTCAGAATAAGCCAATGTTTCTTAGGTCATTATAAAATGTAAAATATTGTGTTAAATCTGCTGAAATTCCCAGCTATATTTCCTTACTATTTACCAATACCACCTCGCAAGTCCCATTGAGATTAGGCATACTTCAGTCTTGAAAGACTATGATAATATGCTCTGAATAGAGGTCTTCGAACAGCATCTAGTGTGGTTGAGGAGGCCAATTCAAGAGTGACCATCCCTTCCACGCTGAAGGCAAATACAATCTGTCCTCTGTCCAGCTCCCTGATTTTGCTGGTTTTGGGACTGCCTCTCTGCCTCAGCCTGCTGAACTAGTGCCTCTTTAAATTGGGAGAGGCCATGCTGCACCATCTGCCTCCAGGCTGAATGCTCAGATGTCAAGGTTTCCCATCTGTTGAGGTCCATTCCGAAGACCTTCAGATCCCACTTGCAGATATCCTTGTATCGCAGCTGTGGTCTCCATCTGGGGCGATTTCCCTGCACCAATTCTCCATACAGGAGATCTTTCGGAATACGACCACCAGCCATTCTCACAACATGCTCGAGCCAATATAGATGTCCCTGTTTCAGTAATGTATACATGCTAAAAATTCCAGCTCATTCCAGGACTACTCTATTTGGAACTTCGTCATGCTAGATGATATGAAAAATGCATTGGACACAACACATATGGAACATGTTCAGCTCCCTCTCCTGCCATGCACAAAGGGTCCAGGACTCACTGCAGTACAGGAGTGTGCTCTATAGACCTGGATCTTGTTATGTGTCGTCAGCTTCTTATTGAGCCATACTTTCTTTGTGAGTCTAGAGAACATGGTGGCTGCTTTGCCAATGCGTTTATCCAACTTGACATCTAGAGAGAGGGTGTCAGAGATGGTTGAGCCAAGGTACACAAAGTCATGAACAACCTCCAGTTCTTGTGTGGAGATGGTAATAGAGGGAGGTGGGTCCACACCCTGGCCCATGACTTGTGTTTTCTTCAGGCTGATTGTTAATCCAAAGTCTTGGCAGGCCTTGCTAAAACGATTCATGAGTTGTTGGAGGTCTTCAGCAGAGTGGGCAACAACAGCTACATCATCAGTGAAGAGGAGGTCCCGCATGCATTTCAGCTGGACTTTGGTCTTCACTGTCAATCTAGAGAAATTAAAGAGCTTTCCATCTGATCTAGTCCGGAGATAGACACCTTCTGTTGCAGTTCCAAAGGCGTGCTTCAGCATGACAGCAAAAAAGATCCCAAACAGAGTCCCGGCAAGGACATAGCCCTGTTTCACTCCACTTCAGGATGTCAAAGGGATCTGACTTTGAGCCATCAAAATACAGTGCCCTTCATTTCCTCATGAAAGGACCTGATGATGTTAAGGAGTCCTTACAGATACTCATTATCTTATTGTTCCTGTTCCTTAATCTAGCCACCAATCATTGCCATTGTTTACAGAACAATGCTTCCTGGGAGGGGAATTAAACATCAACAGGGGTTTTAAAGGTCATTGTTAGGTCAACAACTTTTGCACCAATACAGTCTTTGATTTGGGGCTCTGTATAAAGGTATAAACCTTTGCCCTGTAGGAGGGAGTGCTAACAAGTATTGAGCCTTTCCCAGAAAAAAATTGAGCTAGGAAGCTATAAATTGCAGGGTGCATTGGCCAATTTGTCTGTATTCAATGGTGCAAAAATCAACTACCTATGAGTTTAACTTATCTTTCATGTTCAGCTCCAAAGTGAACATGGCAGCACCTCCAGAAAAGTTCAATGTGTAAGAGCATAGGACCAGAATCAAGTTCCTGTTTCTCCAAGGGAAAGGTGCAAAGCAGATCCATGATGAAATGTCACAAACTATGGGTGGCTGTGGCCCTTCATATGCAACAGTTAAAGGTTGGGTAGTCAATTTTTAAACGGGCCATTTCGGTGTTGAAAGTGAGAAACCCCGTGGAAGGCCTGTTTCTGTCTCTGTGCCTGCTAATGTGAAAGCCATCCATGTCATGATCATGGAGGACCACTGAATATCATCCAAAAGTATTGCTACATATCTGAGAATAACAAATGAGAGAGTTGGTGCCATTATCCACAATGACCTGGAAATGAGAAAGCTGGCAGCAAAGTAGATCCCCAAACTTTTAACAACCGAACAAAAGAGGAAACGTGTGGAGTCATTGGTGGCTGTTTTGGAACATTTTGCAAGAAATGAGTCAGATTTCCTAGGCAAACTGGTAACTGGTGATGAGACATGGATCTACTGTTATGATCCTGAGACACAGGAACAGTCTAAGGAATGGGGGCACATTGGTTTCCCCAGGTCAAAGAAGTTCCGATTGCAAAGGTTGGTGCAGAAGCAAATGGCAACAGTTTTTTGGGATAAGAAGGGAGTTCTGCTGGTAAACTATCTCCAACAGGGTTCAACCATCAATGTAAAATATTACTGTGCTTTATTGACGAAGTTGAGGCAAAACATCAAGGAAAAACAATGAGGAAACCTCTCCAAAGGTGTCATCCTGTTGCATGACGCCTCGTCACACACTGCAGGTGAAGCAATGGCAAAACTGACCTCCTTAGGCTTTCAGGTGATGCCCCATCCACCCTATTCTCCCGATCTGGCTCCTTCTGACTATCATCTGTTCCTCAAACTCAAAAAACACCTAAAAGGACAAGGATCTGGGAGTGTTCTGGGGGCAACTAATGCTGCAAATGAGTGGCTACACCAGCAGTTGGAAGAATTTTATTTGCAGGGACTTAAGAAGCTGCAGAACAGATGTGGCAAGTGCACTGACTTCCTGGGGGGAATATGTAAAATACTGTGGCAGTTACAGCTACCTAGATGCACAGTCCCAGGGTAAGGCTCAATACTTATCAGCACCCCCTTGTAGTCCCACTCTTATGTCTGAGGAAGTGGTCTTGGCCACAATAGCTCACATTAAAATATAGCAATTAGTCTTTAAGGTGCCACAATGTTGGCCTTTATTTTTCATTCTTCTTTTGCTGTTGCCTGACTAACATGACCACCTTTTCTACAACTACTACTGTCGTAGTAGCATCTGTGGTGGTGGAGGAGGTACAACCCAGAGGGCTGAAGTTTCTGCTTATGGAAGGTGCCTAGCAAAAAGTGTCTGGAGAAAAAGGAGAGCAATCAGAGACCACTGTTGCTATCAACAATGAGTTGCAAAATCTATATTAGAATGGAGATCAAAGGTGAGGAGAGGAAAATATGAAGACTCACTTTTTCTTTAAGACAGTAATCTGACACTATCCAGATGTGCTGCACCATGACTTCCACCAGGCCAACACATCTGGAGGGCTCAAGGGATGCTTCTGGGATTTGGGGTTTGCTGCTTGCATACATCCCGCCAACCTAGTGGTTCGAAAGCATGCAAATGTGAGTAGATAAATAGGGACCACCTCGGTGGGAAGGTAACAGCGTTCCGTGTCTAAGTCGCACTGGCCATGTGACCACGGAAGATTGTCTTCAGACAAAACACTGGCTCTATGGCTTGGAAACGGGGATGATCACCATCCCCTAGAGTCGAACACGACTGGACAAAAATTGTCAAGGGGAACCTTTACCTTTACCTGCTTGCATACAAGCCAATGTCCTTGCCCTGATTTTAAGCCCAACCTGAGCAATCTGCATGCTTGCATAAGGCTGGGGCTCTCCTTTGAAGTAACTTTCCCTTGCTTGTCCTGCCAAGAGAATTCCTGTTAATGGAATTTTGGAACAGGAAGCAAAAACTATTCCCCTTCCCCCTTCTTCCATACCAGGCATAATTCTCTAAAACTTGCACAGGTATCCTTGAGATCCCTGAAGGAAAGGTGCAATAGAAATGGAACAAATGAAATAAACAAAATACAAATGATTCTGGTGTTTCCCTGCTTTTCTTGTGAAGGGCACAACTCCCAAGAAGTAACCACTTGCCCTCTTTTGTAGTGTTTCTGTACTGATGCTTAAGTGTTGGCTTTCAATACAAGAGAAGTACCAACTAATTCTTAGCCAGAGACTTGAAAAATCACTTATTTAGGGGAGGCTACAACTCTGGCCAGATAGCTCAGTGGTTTAGAAGATTCCTCCACTGGGCCTCCTGGGAGAACAGCCAGCCTGGGTGGCCTTGGGCAAGCTGCACAGTCCCAGGGCTCCCCCTAGACGAAGGGGGAATGGGAAACTACATCCAAGTACTCTCTACAGTAGTGGTCCCCAACCTTGGGCCTCCAGATGTTCTTGGACTACAACTCCCAAAAGCCTTTACCACCACCTCTGCTGGCCAGGATTTCTGGGAGTTAAAGTCCAAGAACATCTGGAGGCCCAAGGTTGGGGACCACTGCTCTACAGTACTTAGAAAACCCTGGAAAGGTTGCTATAAGTGAGAATCAATGGATCATCATCATCACCATCGTTACAGCTAGAATTCCCCATATATTGGCAATGCTAGTGGGAGAATTTTGGGAGTTGTAGTCCAAAAATATACTTTTCCTCAGTACAAACTGCCCAGTATAAACATCTGCTTGGTAGTGGGTGGGAAGAAGGTGACTTAGCACAAAGTCTTCTCTCAGTCCTTAAGAACCCACCTGCAAAACTATGTGCTGAGACCATCTGACCAAGCTAGATCCTGCCAATATGTGTGGCATCAATGATCCTGATTGTTCTTTTCTTATATTGGTCTTCCACCTTTCTTACCAGAAACCTAAGATTTTCATTATGGTCTTCGTAACAACCTTGTAAGGTAGGCCAGGGAACAGGGGGAGAGACAAACTATCTGTTGAGCTTCATCTCCTATCTAACCAGGAGGGCAACACCATAAAGATTCACAGAGAGATGGCCTCTGAACAGGGCGGTTCCGCTTGGCCACGCTGTTCTCTCTCAGCTCCCTCTCCATTCACAGGCGCTCCACGGATTCCAGTTGTGCACCCCAGAACCGAACCAAAGGCACAAGCCACTGCAGTGGGTTTAACGTTTGCATCGGATCCTTCAAACCGTTCGACCGTGAATTATGTTAACGAGCTTATGTAGGACCTATCTCTGGGGATGATGAGTCTGCGTATCGGGACGAGGTATTACAGCTATCCCGCTGGTGCAAAAAAAACCAATCTTTTATTTAACATCCAAAAAACCAAGGAATTCATAGTGGACTATAGGAAAAAAAGAGCAGACATTCAGCCACTGTATATAGATGGAGTTTGTGTGGAACAGGTGGTTGAATGTAAGTTTCTTGGGACTATCATAACAAATGACCTGACTTGGAGTGCAAACACCGCTGCGTTAATCAGGAAGGCACAACAACGGTTGTATTTTCTAAGGATTCTTAGAAAGCAACAATTGACTGAGAGTTTGTTAATCACCTTCTATCGGAGTTCGATTGAGAGCATATTATCCTACTGTCTCTGTGTATGGTTCACGAGCTGCACAGTGGCAGAGAAAAAGGCAATTCAAGGGGTGATCAAGACGGCCCAAAACATCATTGGCTGTTCACTCCCCTCTTTGGAAGAATTGTATAAGAACAGATGTAAGAGGAAGATATCTAACATACTGAAAGACTCCTCTCATCCGGGATATCAGCTCTTTAAACTATTACCATCAGGAAGGAGATTCAGGGTATTGAAAGCAAGGACAAGCAGATTCAAGAACAGTTTTTACCCAAGTGCAGTATTGAGTTTAAATGTGGGGCCATAGGTTTTTGGTGGATTTTAATTGCTGAGAGAAAACGGGGTATCTATATTTGGATGGTGAAAGTTGTGTATATTTTAACTTTTTTTGTAGTGTTGTCCAGTTTTACCTTGGGGAAGAGCACCTCATTTCGTTGCACCCAATTGTGAGCGCAATGACAAATAAATTTCTTATGTCTTATGTCTTATGTCTTCTACATCGTTTTGTACACCGCCCGAAGACCCCCGGCGAGAGAGGGCGGGCTACAAAGGTTCTTCAGCAAGGAGGACGCCGCCGCCCGGCGCCACCGGAGGGGGCCGAGGGTCAGCTCCGCGCAAGTCCCAGCGCTGGTGTCCCGTTCCTGAAGGGAGGCGGCCGCGGCCTCGTCTCCCCAGTTCCGCTGGAAACTCCGCCGGGACCCTTTTGGAAATGGGCGGCGAGGCCAGCAGGGCGCCTTCCCCTCCCTCTTCGGGAAAGGCAGCGCCCCGCGGCCTGCGCGCTCTTCCGACGGCTCCGCCGCTTCCCGACCGGCCCCGCCGCCTCCGGGTGGGCGGCCGCCTCGTCCGGGAACGCGGGGAAGCCCCATGGCTGAGCGGGCGGGCGCGAGAGGGAGGCGGCTCCCCCCGGCCGCGCTCCCCGGGCCCAATCCACCGCGCGCCCCCCTCGAGGTGCCTGCGGGGCGACGGCGAGGCGGGCTCACGGTCCCGAGGCCTAGGTTGCGGTCCCCCCTCGCCGCCCCGTTGCGGGGAGGAGCGCAAGCCTTCGCCCGGGCTGGGAAGGTCCGGGCCGCCGAGGGCGCCTTCCTCCCGCCCCGTCCGCGCCCGCCTCCCCAGCCAGCCGCCCTCTCCGCTCCCGTCGCGGGTCTTACCGCCTCGGCCAGCAGGAGCAGCCCTTGGCGGGAGCTCAGGAACGCCTTGGCCGACAGGAGGAGGCGAGCCCCCGGCGGCACCTCGGACTCCTCGCCCCCGGAGCCCTCCATCGTTTCGGACGGGACGCCCTCCCTCCTTCTGCGGCGGCGGCGGCGGCCCGCTCGACGGCAACGGGGGACCCTCGTGCGTGGAGGCGCCGCTGCTGCCCCGCGACGAGGCTCGCCGACTGGCCGGCTGGCTTTCTGAAAGAGGGAAACGGAAATCCTGAGGCGGCGCAAACTGGGGCAGGAAAAGCAAGAGAGCGCCCCAGAGGCGGCAGATCGGGGCCCGGCTGGGGGTGGCGGTGGGTTTCCGACCGCAGCAGCCTCAGTGAGGGGGGGAGGAGGGGGGGGGCGAGGGACCCCGCCTCCCCCGGCCCGTCCTCAGGGGGGGCTGGCGCCACGTCGAGGACCCCCCCCGCCCAAGAGGAGGGGCGGCCCTCCTCGCACTCCCCTCCTTTCGGCCCGTGAAGCTGCTTTGTGGGGGGAAGGGTCCCTCTCCGCCTCTGAGGGGGAGAAGAGAAAACTTCAAAGGGAAGAAAAAAGGCCCCTCCCGGCTTGCTGGCTTCTGCTGGAAAGAAGACACACTGAAGACATCGACAAATAATACGGGAAATGTTCCGGGGCTGGGGCTGCCACATTTGTATTTTTTGCGCGAGCCCGCCCAGAGACACCCCCATCCCTAGTTTTGGCTCCCCCCCCGCCCCGCCCCCGCATGCATTCGCGTTAGTTCAGGAGGTGTGGAGATTTATGGAGCCCCCCCCCCCCGTGGCCTCCGGGCTGGATGGGGGAACCCGAAGCTGGCGCTCCCCGATCGCTAAATTCTAAGTCAAGGCATGCCCTGAAGGCCCCTGGATCCGAGGAGCTCCTCTTGTTGTGGGTAGCGAGCAGGGGGGCGGGAGGGGGAGGGGGGTGGCTGGTCGCTGTCCCGAAGTCCTTGTTCTCTGCTCCCATTGTCTCTGTTGGGACACCCTCTCCCCTCCGGGAATGCTGGATAGGTCTAGCAGAGAATCCTTGCCTGGGACCTTGGGAAATCATTGCCAGTTGGCGAGATTGACTATCACTCCGATTCAGTACATATGGTGGCTTTTATTGTACAGTATTCTATTGACTTTGGATGAATTCTTGTTCAGCTCTATTGGGCTTCTTTTGAGGAGGCATGTATAGGATTTCACTGATCCAAGACAACACCACTGATTAGTCCACCCATCATCTTGGTTGTCTTGATGGTCAACTTCTGGATCTGGTGCATGCAAGTTCTGGGAATGGAAGCAGCCGCTGCCGCCTTGCCTCTCTGTTTCCGTGGTCTTGGATTCAGAGATAAAATAAAGTATGTGTTCCGTTTCATTCCACTCCATTCCATTCATCCTTTCTCCTTTTCCTCCGTTCCTTGTCATTAGGGTTATGAACATGCTCAGTTATCATTAGTCAAATCTTTGCTTTACTCCCAGTTTGTTTTTGGTAATTGTACAAACCTTACACTTCCCCTCTGTCGGCGACAGGGTTTGCATACTGCTGTTTGGGCTGCATAAGCAGCGTGCAAGTGCTAAGTACTACATCATCAAGGCCACTCTGTTTCAGAGCATGGGTTTGTTATTTGAACAGTCTGCAAGTGAAGCTGAAAGTTCAGTCTGACCAATCAAAGGCAAGGGGGGATAATACCTTTATTAGGTAAAGGTAAAGATTCCCCTTGACAATTTTTGTCCAGCTATGTTCGACTCTAGGGGGCAGTGCTCATCCCCGTTTCCAAGCCATAGAGCCAGCGTTTGTCCGAAGACAATCTTCCGTGGTCACATGGCCATTGCGACTTAGACACGGAACGCTGTTACCTTCCCACCGAGGTGGTACCTATTTATCTACTCACATTTGCATGCTTTCGAACCGCTAGGTTGGCGGGAGCTGGGACAAGCGACGGGCGCTCACTCCGTCGTGTGGATTCGATCTTACGACTGCAGGTCTTCTGACCCTGCAGCACAGGCTTCTGCGGTTTAGCCCACAGCGCCACCACGTCCCTAATACCTTTATTAGACCACCAAAAAAGTCACTAACGTAAGCTATCTTTTAACCTCATAAAGCCTTCATAGGATTGGGCATCATAAAACTGTGAATATTTTAAAAAAACAAAACAAAACAAAAAACTACAGAAGTTCCAAAAATCATGACCAGGTGTGCATGCCATGTTCCTTGTTCAAAATAAGTTTCACACTGGAGCTGCAGAGTCAAATCAGAATCAGTTCTCAGATTTCACCTCTGGTGGTGTTGATCAAAGTCTTAAATATTCTCCCCTCTACCACTGCCCTATGTTGAAACATAAGTTTGCTATTTGACTGGGGACAGAGACACACAGAAAGTGGCAAATTCATGTCAGAGAAGTAGGAATAACATTTAATTTATATACTAGATAAGCCAATTGCAGTCAAATTAACAGTATCACCTAGTAGCTGGAGGAAGATGTTGTCCTGTTTGCAGTCTTGTTTGGCCAATGTTAAAGCATCAGTGCTCATAACTGCTGGTGCTCCTTTCAGCAAATAATCTGCACATCAGCCAGCTCCCTTTGTTGTCCAAGCCTTCCCTGATAGACCTGGCTTCTGTCGTCCCCTATTGTGGTTCTGAGAGAGTGCTGCAAATTGGGCCACCAGATTCCACTTGTGCACTGGTTTGTTCTGTCAGCATGAGATAACATTTCTCTTCTGAAGATGGCTGACACAGTTAAGGCAAAACAGCCAGTGCCTGGCCACTGGAAAAAGACACTGGAGACCTGCCACAATTCTTTGTGTGTGGCAGAGGGTGTTTGTAGAGGAACCTCTACAGCTTTCATTCTTTTTCATTGGGACTTACTCTCTAGTATGTTTTAAGGATCAGAGCCTGAGAATCTGCTCTTTTAGGTGACCTGCTCTGAAATGATCCTATATGAAGATCTGGAAGATTTTCTGTTTCATGAAAAAGAAAGAGCTTTATTGTCTGAGTAATAATAATCATTACATTCTTCAAGTTAATTATGACTCACAGTAACCCTTTCCAGGGTTTTCTAGGCATAGAGAGTACACTGGTGCCTTGAGTTGCAAACTTAATCCATTCTGGAATGATGGTTGTAACTCAAGTTGGTCGTAACTCAAAGCATCATTTCCCACAGGAATACATTGAAACGCGATTAATCCGTTCTGGCCAGGAAAAAAAACCATTCTAGCAGGGACTAAAAAACACACTGCAAGACCCATCACAGCACAGAAACATAACCCCCACCCACTCAGCCCAAACCCACGCTGCAAAACCCTGTACAGTACTCACCCAGAACAGCTAGCTTTTAAAATTTTAAAAAGCAAAAAGCAGTACCAGGAAGTCTAAAGCCTCTCTGCGAATGCACATTCTCTAAACGCTGGGGCAAAGGAGCTACAGAGAAGCAGCCTCTTCGCTGACCAACGGTTAGCATTTCAAATTTCCCCGCCTTTTTTTTCCAGTCATATCTCAAAGCGCCAGTTGCAAGTCAAAGCAAAATGTTGCGACCGCAGCTGGTCGTAATTTGAATTGGTCACAAGACGGTTGTAAGTCAATGCACCACTGTATTCATAAGTTTTGACCTGTGCTTCTACTGGTCTTTGTTAACAACCATGCACCTTAAAGGCTCTGTGGTTAAACTGTGGCCTCTCTTTCTGTTGAAATAAATTCAGAGATATTAACTCTGGAGGTTTCCTGAAAAATACCATGCTGCAATCAAAATCCCTTTTTTGTCTTTCTTGGTTTTTTTTTTTAATAAACTTTGGTTAGGATCTTAGAAACAGAAACAACAGCTAGCTATAAAGTGTTGTTACTTTTAAAAAATGGGAGTGGTGGGAGAAGAAAAAATTGGAAGCACTTTGAAAAACAACAAAGCTATCTGTCTGTTTCTCTGGTTTCTAGGCCCATAACCTATTGCAGAGTTTTGAATTTCTGGCACAATTCCTTTTCTTATGCAAAAGTACAGAGATCCAGAGAGGAGAATAGCTACAAGTTCCCCAGAGTCCACCTGTTTCTCATTAACTGGCAGTTAAAGTCTCAGTAACTCGCTCTGATACATTTGTAGGAAAAATAGAAAACCTTTCTTTTCTTATGGTTGCTTGACAATACAGCCTTGTGTATGCTGTGTTATTTACTGCACACATACCTAGCAACCAACTGAACAGTTCAACAACATAAAAAGAACTGCCACCAGACAGGAAAAAAACACTCAGCAGAGAGGCGGGGTCCTCTTTGAATTCAAAGGCTGGAAGGAACAATTGGTGAGTGATGGATTGACAATTACTCCAGCTGTGAAAGTCCTTCCCAGTCACACAAATTATAAACAGCATGAGAGGTTACAAATAAAACTCCAACATATTTTGCATACTTGTGGTTAGAAAATAGCTTAACACGAAGGAGTGTGTGCTCAGCTTAACAGGAAGTGGGGTGTCCTGATTGCTGCTGAGAGTTATAAGTAGTAGTTGTGAGTTCTGGGAAGGCCTTTTAATTGCTGACACCTAACAGAGCACAGCTGAAGAATAAAGCTGAGGCAGGCTGTGATGGGCAACTTCATTCAGCATCAGCAAGTAGATGATTGGCTGGGGCACAGCCAATCATGACTTGCCAGGTGGTTTGAAGAAAAGTAAAAAGGAGCTGTTGGGGAGTTAACCATCAGAGGGAGGTTGATACATAGTTTACCAGCATAGTAGTGTGGGTTTCCAAAATATAATTGTCTATTGTAGTTACATTATTAAGAAATAACTTGTTGTAGTTAGAAATGCTAACATAAGAAATTGCATGGCTGAGAATTGTGCCATGGTAGCCACTCTGCTTCATAAAATAAAATGCATTATTTTTTCTTTTACAATTGAATCAGTTTGGCTCTCATGTTTTAGACTTAAGAATAGCCCAGAAAAGTGACTGGAGAGTTGGAAAACTTATCAGCCTGGTGGGCTGATTGTATATTTTGGTAGCAGTGATGGGATACAAAGTATTCAGTAGAGGTTTTTGCCTTTTAAAAAAAGCCAGGAGAAGTCTGGTGGTGGATTTAGTGATGGATTTAGTAGATTGATCCTAAGTAGTACATTTAGAGGCCCGTGTGGAGGAGTACAGTCTAAATATCTAAGAAAGATTTTGTAGCTCCTGAAGTGCTTTAGGTCAAATCATGTGGAGTAGGATTTATAGACATGGTGGCTGGACTCAGGAAAGAGTTAAGAATTTATTGTAAAGGACAGTTAACCTGTCAGCTAACATGGTTCTCTGAGGTATTAATTTATGGTATTGGTAGAAGAACCAGTGGAAAGCTGGAGGAAAGACCAAGTTAATTAGGCAGTGTTCTCCTGAGATAAATGTTGGGTAATGTAAGAAGAGACTGGAGAAAAAAAAAAACTTAAACCAGCAGACGTCATTCTTTGAGTTAAAAATCCTGAAGAAAAAGTAGTAGGAGAATTGCTGAAAAACTGATTTGAGCTTAACCGCTGTTAGAACAGTAGATTCCTGAGGTAAAAGTTTTGGATAGAGTAAGGAGTCATTGTGAAACCTTAGCCTGTAAACATAAACAAGTGTCAGGATCAGTCTGAGTATTTCCTGAGGTAAATGTTTTAAGGTAATAGTAAGGAAATATGAATACATGCCTCCTGAAAGGACAAAATTCAGGAAGTAGACCAAGCTGATATTGAGAGATTGGATGGGGTTACACTCACAAGCCATGTGGTTAGTGGGAGCCCACAGGATTTGGAATTGTGGAAACTTGAAAATAAATTGAAACAGGAAAAAGAAATAAGATTAAGAGAACTGGAAACTGAAAAAGACAAGTTGGAACAAGAAAAAGAAATGGAAAAGATGAAGTTAAGGGAGAAAGAATTAGGAAAGGAAAAGGAGATTAGATTAAAAGAGTTAATTTCAAATAAGGATGAGGGAATTAGAAACAGCAGCCCTATCCTCAAATACAGTGGACCCTTGACTTACAGACGGCTTGACTTACAGACTTTTTGAGTTACAGACTTCTCTGGCCGCAAAATTTAGGTTTGACTTGCAGACTGAGATTTGATTTACAGACCAGAAAAAAAACAAAATGGAACGAAAACGGCCTGTTACGGGATTAATCGGTTTTCAATGCACTGTAGGTCAATGGAGACTTGACTTACAGACTTTTTGACTTGAGAACGGCCTTCCAATACAGATTAAGTCCTCAAGTCAAGACCCCACTGTAATAATAATTCAAATACTAACAAAACTAATCCTCCTCAGATTGACTTAAAGAGATTCCCTAGATATTATAAGAGAGGTAATGTTGAACAGTTCCCCTCAAGCTTTGAGAGGACTTGTGTTAAAATTTGTATTAAGGATGGAAGCAGAATGGGATATCTTAGATCACAAATTAGTGGTGGAACGAGCAGAGATGTATGGGGGAGATGAAACAAATATTTGGTGTAATAGCTGAACACCACAGAAGGGAGCTAAGAAAAATTCAGAAAAAAAGAAGAAACTTACATACAGATTAAGTGCAGGTTGGATTATTTATTAAACAATTGGATAGAAGGATCAGGAGTGAAAACCAAGGGAATTCTAGTTAATTTAATAGGGCTGAAACAATTTTATACAATAATTCCTTATGACTATAGATGGCATATAGGTCAGAAGACAAGACCAGGGAAACCTCTGAAGGAGAGAAAGTGGGGCCCAGAGAGAGATAAGCTCAGGATAACGAGGGAAGTACAAGAGAAAAACAGTTGGCTAGAGAAATGGAGAAAAAAAATTGCTTTTTATGCCAAAAATCTGGGCACATGAGTTATAACTACCCAGAGAAAAATGGCAAAGAGAAATCTTGTCATGCTCACGGTCCCCTAAAGAGGAACCTTTACCTTATCATATAATCAGTGTCATCTGCCATTTCTTTAATTGTTTTCCCCTATACTAAGAATGACAAGGGTATAGTACCTAGTATTGTGTTGTGGATAGAGTAACAGGCTAAGACTCAGAAGACCTGGGTATGATTCACTGGGAGTGCAGCTCCTTAAACACCTCACTTACCTTGAAAACCCTATTAGGATTGCTATAAGTCACATCTGGTTTTATAGCCGATAACAACAAAAGGATGCCAAAGGATCCTCAGAGGCTATCCTTTTGTTGAGGGGGGGATTGAAGGAAAATAATTCTAAATCACTGTTCCCCCCTCCCCCCACACCAAACCATGGACATTCCTAAATCCAAATGTAACACACACAACCCCACTCCCCAAAAAACACATCCATTTATAATCTTAAAATGGTTGAAATCAGTATTTGCCAAGACCATATGGTCATGCCAGGTACCCAATATGGTGTAATGGACAGAATGTCAGCGTAGGACACAGGAAGCCTGAATTCGAATCCCTGCTCAGTCATGGAAATTCACTTGTGTTGCTATAAGTTCAGTTCTGATTTGATTGCTTATAACACATAAGGTCAGGCCATTGTTCTGATCATTGCACCCTTTTCCCTTGAGTCTATCTCCCAGAGTTTTGTTTTTGTAAATAAAGCACACATTATGACAATCATGTGTTAGCTGATTAACTTAAAAAAACCTCACAGGGCAAATCTATGCCTATTTACTCAGAAGCGATTACTGTACATTGTATTCAATGGAGCATATTTCCTAGCAAGTGTGTTGGAGATTGTAGACTAAACCCTTCAGTGGAGTCTGTGCATTTCTCACCTCTTGGAGAAATCAGAGGGACGATTAACAATACACACTTGAAATTAAACATTATTATAGGAAAAGAATTTCAGTTAAAACTTTAAGATAACACAAACTACTTCAGAAAGTTGCACTTGATAATAATTTGAAATGTAACATTGTTAATTCATAGGAGTAGTTTATTTAAACATTGCTTATACAAGTAAAAAGTGAACAAATTTTAAAAAGAACTATACAATAAAAAACTATATAAGAAGACTAAATTGGCTGAAATCACACTGATTTTCGGCACATGCTTAAATGACATCAGCAGTATTTAAAAGTTCTTGAATGGTTGAATCATGCTTGTACATTTTTTGAAAATTCAAAGAAAATATGACATAAACAGCTTATTGCCCAAGAAACTTTCCAAATGAATTTTATGTTAGATTTAGGTTGCTGGTCCTTCTATCTGTGGATAATGTCCCGTCCTGGTACTGGCCTATTGAAAGTAATGTTCTTCAACAGAAAGGCAGCATCTACTATACAAAGAACACAGAGGATCAGGAAAAACACCTGCAAACAAAGAGAAATTGTTTCAGATTTATTAAATAAAACAGCATACTGAATGTTAGCATTCTTGAATCATTGTCATGATTTGGGCCTACATTACTGCAAGAACTGCAGCTCAGCAGTTTCATTTTGATTTGTTAGTGTTCCATTCATATTTGTTAGTGTTCTATTCATATATTTGCTATGTATTTACAAGGAGCCTTGTGGTGTAGTGGTTAAACTGCGGTCCTGTAGTCAAGACTCTGCTCGCTACCCAAGTTTGATTCTGACACGATCAGGTAGCCAGCTCAAGGTTGACTCAGCCTTACATAATTCTGAGGTTAGTAAATTTGCCCAGTTCACTGGGAGCAATGTATAATTAAACTGCCAATTACCCAGAATGTAATTTAAGCACTATGGGACATTATATAAGCAGCACACTTTGCTTTACTGTGATAAAGAAGAAATTAAACTGTTTCAAGTACCCATTCAATAAAGTACCCTCCTTTTTACTACCATTTCCCCGAGAATAAGACCTAACCTGAAAATAAGGATGCTCGTAATATAAGCCCTAGCCCAAAAATAAGCCCTAGTTAAGTGAAACCCCACCCTCCACCCTTGTGCAGCATTGTGCAGCAAACAGAAGATGACTGTAAAATAAAACATCCCCTGAAAATAAGCCCTAATGCGTTTTTGGTGCAAAATTTAATATAAGACCCTGTCTTATTTTTGGGGAAACACGGTATGGTGACTCTCACCTTGGTTTGACTTCTTGAAAAGCATATTCTGAGAAATAAAATGTGGAATGCCAGGGAGATGGCTAAATAATAATAATAATAATAATAATAATAATAATAATAATAATAATAATAATAATAATAATAATAATAATAATAATAATAATAATAATAATAATAATAATAATAATATAATTTATTGTCATTGTAAGTATATACACAGTATACCATACAAAGAAATGATATACTTAACGGATTTGGACAGCAGCAAAAGCACCAAGTTCACAAATAAATAATACTTGTATCTTCCAAACATGAAATATTTTAAGTAGTAGGCTATTGTTTAGTTCTAATATGAACAATTACCAGTTTTGCTGGCACAAGAATAACCAAATATGAATGGAACACTTCCATGTGAATAGAGCCTGTCCGGGAATGAAGATCAGGGGAGGCCTTTCTCTCTGTCTCACCACCTTCACAGGTGTGTCTGAAGGGAACATAGAAGAGAGCTTTCTCTGTTGCTGCTCCCACACTCTGGAACTCCCTCCCTCAGAAAGTGAGGCTGGCCCCATCTTTGCTGTCTTTCCGCAAACAGGCAAAGACCTTTCTTTTCAGGCAGACCCTGCCATCCCTCAATTTTTAGGAAGCTAATTAAGAAAGAATTATACAAAGCTGCCTTCTACTAGTGGTGAAAATTGATCTGAGATGTTCACATGGGTTTTTTGTACACTGGTGCCCCGCATAACAAGTGATTCGTTTAACGACGAATCCGCATAGTGATGTGTTTTTTGCGATCGCAAAAGTGATCTCATTGCGATGTTTTAAATGGTAAAACATCGCTTTGCGATGATTGGTAAGCGTTTCGCTTACCGATTATTGCATAACGATGTTTTTCCAACAGCTGATCGGCGGTTCCAAAATGGCCACCGGGTAAAGAAAATGGTCGCCCACTGTGTTTTTGCGCCCTTTCCTCACTTACCGGGCAGCGAAAATGGTGGCCACATGGAGGATTTTCGCAGAACGGTGAGTTTTTTGCCCATAGGAACGCATTAAACATGGGCTTTTTTGTTCCGCATAGCGACGATTTTTTTCAGAACGGATTATCGTCGCTATGCGGGGCACCACTGTATTTCTATTTAAATATGGTTTTATGTTCTTTTTGTATTTTTATTGTGTTTTATTACACTTTTTAAAAGTTGTATGATTTTATTGTATTTTGTGAACCACCCAGGTAACATTAACGGCGCAGTATAGAAGTGAAAATAATTAAATAAATAACCTAAAATGTACCCTCCACAGTGTTTGGAATATCCTGGTCCCACACAGACTGAGATTCTTCTGGTAGATAAATATGTCAGTCAAACAGTAACACTGTTGTTATTGTATACTTTCTTACTTACTCCCCCAACTATATGTTCAATTATTATCTTCTTTATCGCTGCGCACAGGCCTGCAATGAGGAGAAATAGCGCTGATACCAGAGAGTTGAAAGCATCCTGAAACACATGACAAATAACACATTTTCATAGCAATTCAGAGACTAATGCTGACTGCAGAGGTTCTGCTGACTCAGAGCACTCCCACCCTCTCTCCACTTCCATTTATGCTGAGTAGTACTCAGGGCTAGTCAAGGTATCTTGGCATCTGATACAGAAAACCCCATGACTGCTTCTCTTCCATGGCACTAAAAATCTAGTAACATCTAGAAGACCATTCACTGCCCTTTTATGTGATCCCAAATCAGTTGCCTATGGGACTGCCTCAGTCTGCCTTGCTACAGAGCCAGTCGTGTGACCCGGGACAGCCAAGGGAACAAAATCTTTAGGTAAATATTCTGCAAACCATATAAATATGATTATACTATTGTATATATTGATGGGCTACATCCATCACTGCCCAATCTTCCTTCCCACCAGTCATTTGCATCAACAATTCTTACAGACCTGAGAGCAGAATACACTACCCTTCCATGTGGAGGTTTCTTTTTTGGCTATTTAAGTATAGGTACCTGGGCCAAAATCCTGTTTGTTCTTTCCATGTGTGCAATGGTTCACTGCATGCACAGTTCTCTTTTTGCTCCAATTGCACAAAGGGGTATTCACTACGCCCTTGTTCATATGTAAGCCCCCTTGTTATCTCTGGCTTGCATTAACTGCAAACTATAGAATTATGGAGCAATTATGAAGCGTTCCACACATGAGCTAACTGGATTCTGCCCTAGTAATATGTTATGTGCCATCAAGTTGGAATGAACTTACAGCAACCCCAATAGGGCATTTTAGGAAAGTAAGATATTCAAGGAGTGACTTTATCAGTGCCAATCAACACCTGTGAATTTCTATGGCTGGGTGATGATTCAAACCCAGGTTTTGACTCCTAGTCCAACATTCTATCCACCACGTGTACTATTAGCAAAGCACTAAAACCAAGACACAGTGAAAGATGTGCAAATAACATGTACTACAAAGATATATCAAAAAGTCTTTGCAATTATATTTATTCTCTAAAAAACAAAGAGCACTTCAATAAGGCTTTTAAATACAGTATGCCCTCATAATTGCATCACTACAGAACACCATATCCCCTTTTCTTTGAATCTCCCTCTCCCAATCCACCCCCACAGAGGGACAATATGTTTGTGTATCATTATTCATGTTTGACTTTCATTGTAATTAATCAAAGTGTTTTATTCTAGAAAATTCAATAATATATTCTATGAATAAGCTCAAATCTTATACTGAACAGCACCCAGATTTGGACATTAGAACAAGCAGGTTTTAATACTCAGAGTCCTCTTCATCTAGAAAACTGTGGTAAGGGTCACCATAAATCGAAATTGGCTTGATGGCCCATAATTATAATAAAGTTGTTTGAGATTGGGGGATTGTCTGTAACTACATGCAGGCTAGCAAACAAGGGCTTGAGAGAGTGAAGTATTGTTGTCTAGATCAGGTTGTAGATCACTGATGATGTTTGGTCATTTTCTCTTCTGGGTCTGTAGGGTTGATTCTAGGTATCTGTCTTACCCACAAGTAGCCAAATTAATGTGACAGTAACACCAAGTGGCTTTCTATCAATACTGCTCTAAGTACTTAATTATTTCCCAACATCCTAGAGCAGAACCCTGTCTCAAAAGAACAATATTTTCAGATTGCAGGCAGGATTTTGCTGTGTTGTGTGGAACGTTGTATACTGGGTGCTTAAGAATAGCAATACATACTGTAAATCTATTGCAAATAGATGGCTTGCATAGCTTTGTCAACCGGAACATCCTCCATTGATTTCTTAATCAATATGGACTAATACTTCCTAAGAGGAAGAGTTTGGTAGGATTTAATCACATTACAAGTAATATCAGCAGGTGATTGTTACAAAAGCATAGGCGTTATTGTGCAAATGAATACTTACAGCCAAGGGCCAAAACAAAAACTTCAGTGTTTTTTGGAGACTTAGCAGATAGAGTAAAAAGAATAATAAAGAAATGACAAATTCTATGATTGCAAGTGTTAGATATGCTTCATGAATTCCTCCAACTCCGAAAGTGATGGCTGCCATGAAAGCAAAGACCTGCAAGAAGAAAGGAGAGAATGTTTACTTGGCCTCAACACTATCTTGCTAAAAATATTCACTATTGCCAAGTGATCTACTGAGAAATTACTGAAATAGTCAACACATACTGTATATTATTTGATTGGATTTGATCATATGAGAACTCTACCAAAAGTGTACACATTTAATAGACAAATATATACATCACAGTGTCTGTCCCTCCCCCCCAAAAGACTAATGGATATTTTTAAAAAAAGCTTAAACAGATTTTTCCTCATGTTTAGTACATTCCCAGGGAGTATGCAACGGACACAGCAGTTGTTAGTTTGATTCCCCACTGTGCCTCCTTGACAGGGGCTGAACTTGATGACCCACAGGGTCCTTTCCAGCAATTCAGTTCTAAGGTAAGGTTATTATTTTCTCTGCCTTTTCTTCTACCACCCTAAAAAATGATGGGAGAGATAAGAGGGAGGAACGATTCTACTTGAGTCTCCAAGGAAGTGTGCTTGGGTATGTATTAAACTGGAGACGTAACATACATAGAGGTTGCGAGTTCAATTTCCCACTGTGCCTATTCATTCATTCATCTTGTATGCCGCCCACACTCTGGAAGAGTCTCTTTGATAGGGTCTCCACTTGATAATCCATAGGGTCCTTTCCAGCTTTGCAGTTCTAAGGTTGTTGTTCTTGTTGTTGTTAAATGGTTTGAGCAACCATACTGATGATTATGGGAAACATAGTCCAACACATTTCAAGGTACAGTACTGAGTTGGAGAAGATTGGGCAATTTTCGTGTTTATCAGGCAGGTACTCTCTAATCTGCCTTTCAAAAAGTCTAGACATAGACGTCTAAACAAAAAGCCCAACAACAACAAAATCCTCAAACACATTTTTATAAAACAAATAAACAAGGAATCCAGAGTTAAATAACCTCTGTACTGTATAATGAAAAGGCTGGACTGGACTGCTGAGGAATATGTGTTATCTAGTTACACATACACACACTGCATATGCAGTTTTCTCTCTGTGTGTTTTTGTGTGAGCATATGTTTGTGTATGAGACAGACAGGCATGAAAAAATTATTTCACAATTGCATACAGTTTAAAACTCTGATGTCCTATCTGGGGAGAGAGAAGTCTTGATCATATTTGCCATTTCCTTAACAATGACTAAGGAGTGCCTCAACTTTACAGTGACAGAAGACACTCATTCTTTCATTTTATAATAAACAGAGAAAGGATAGCGGCCACACTGAATCCCCAGCAGTGGCCTCTGGGACAAGCCCGTATCTATCTGGGCCATCCCCGTATCGGTTCAATTAACACCCTACTTTGAGCATCCTACCTTGCAGAGTCCATTTCACGGATTGCTGCCTTGTCATGGCGAAGGGGCTTGAGTAATTCAGAGAAGCTATGGGCTATGCCGTGCAGGGACACCCAAGACGGACAGGTCATAGTGGAGAGTTCTGACTAAATGCGATCCACATGGAGCAGGAACTGGCAAGCCACTCCAGTATCTTTGCCAAGAAAACTCCATGGATAGAAATAAAAGGCTAAAAGATATGACGCTGGAAGATGAGCCCCTCAAGTAGGAAGGCGTCCAACATGCTACTGAGGAAGAGCAGAGGACAAGTAGCTCCAGAGCCAATTAAGTGGTTGGGCCAAGCCGAAAGGACGCTCAGCTGTGGACGTGCCTGGAAGTGAAAGGAAAGTCTGATGCTGCAAAGAAAAATACTGCATAGGAACCTGGAATGAAAGATCTATGAACCTTGGGAAGCTGGATGTGGTTAAACAGGAGATGATAAGAATAAACATTGACATCCTGGGCATCAGTCAACCAAAATGGACGAGAATGGGCAAATTCAATTCAGATGATTATCATATCTACTATTGTGGACAAGAATCCCGTAGAAGAAATGGAGTAGCCATCATAGTCAACAAAAAAGTGGGAAAAGCTGTACTGGGATACAATCTCAAAAAATGATAGAATGATTTCAATAGGAATCCAAGGCAGACCTTTCAACATCACAGGCATCCAAATTAATGCACCAACAACTGATGCTGAATGGGCTGAAATTGACCAATTCTATGAAGACTTACAACACCTTCTAGAACTGACACCAAAGAAAGGTGTTCTTCTCATTCTAGCAGACTGGAATGCTAAAGTAGGGAGTCAAGAGATAAAAGGAACAGGTAAGTTTGGACTTGGAGTTCAAAACAAAGGAGGGCAAAGGCTAATAGAGTTTTGTCAAGAGAATAAGATGGTCATCACAAACACTCTTTTCCAACATCACAAGAGGCGACTCTACACAAGGACATCACCAGATGGGCAATACCAAAAACAGACTGATTATGTTCTCTGTAGCCAAAGATGGAGAAGCTCTACACAGTCAGCAAAAACAAGACCTGGAGCTGATTGTGGCTCTGATCATCAGCTTCTAACAGCAAAACTCAAGCTTAAACTGAAGAAAGTAGGAAAAACCACTGGGCTAGTCAGGTATAATCTAAACCAAATCCCTTATGAATACACAGTGGAAGTGAATAACAGATTTAAGGAACTAGATTTGGTGGATAGAGTGCCTGAAGAACTTTGGATAGAGGCTCGTAACATTGTACAGGAGAGAACAACAAAAACCATCCCAAAGAATAGGAAATGCAAGAAAGTAAAGTGCCTGTCCAACGAGGCCTTACAAATAGCAGAGAAGAGAAGGGAAACAAAATGCAAGGGAGATAGGGAAAGTTAAAGAAAATTGAATGCAGACTTCCAAAGAACAGCAAGGAGGGACAAGAGGGCCTACTTAAATCAACAGTGCAAAGATATAGAGGAAAATAATAGAAAGGGAAAAACCAGGAAGAAAATTTGAGATGTTAAAGGAACATTTTGTGCAAAGATGGACATGATAAAGGACAAAAATGGTAGGGACCTAACAGAAGCATAAGACATCAAGAAGAGGTGGCAAGAATATACAGAGGAATTACACCAGGAAGATTTGGATGTCTGGACAACCCAGATAGTGTGGTTGCTGACCTTGAGCCAGACATCCTGGAGAGTGAATTCAAGTAGGCCTTAGAAAGCATGGCTAACAACAAAGCCAGTGGAGGTGATGGCATTCCAGTTGAACTATTTAAAATCTTTTAAAAGATGACACTGTTAAGGTGCTACATTCAATATTCCAGCAAGTTTGGAAAACTCAACAGTGGCCAGAGGATTGGAAAAGATCAGTCTGATTCCCAATCCCAAAGAAGGACAGTGCCAAAGAATGCTCCAACTACCGTACAATTGCACTCATTTCACCCGCTAGCAAGGTTATGCTCAAAATCCTACACGGTCGGCTTCAGCACAATGTGGACCGAGAACTCCCAGAAGTACAAGCTGGATTTTGAAGGAGCAAAGGAACTCGAGACCAAATTGCTAACATGCGCTGGATTATGGAGAAAGCCAGAGAGTTCAAAAAAAAAAAAAAAACTACTTCTGCTTCATTGACTATGTAAAAGCCTTTGACTGTGTGGACCACAGCAAGCTATGGCAAATCCTAAAAGAAATGGGAGTGCTTGACCACCTTATCTACCTCCTGAGAAATCTATATGTGGGACAGGAAGCAACAGTTAGAACTGGATATGGAACAACAGATTGGTTCAAAATTGGGAAAGGAGCATGACAAGGCTGTATATTGTCTCCTTGCTTATTTAACTTATATGCAAAATACATCATGCTGAAGGCTGGACTGGATGAATCCCAAGCAGGAATTAAGATTTCCAGAAGAAATATCAACAACCTCATTCATTCATTCATTCATTCATTCATTCATCCATCCATCCATCCATCCATCCATCCATCCATCCATCCATCCATCCATCCATCCATCCATCCATCCATCCATTTAACTTATATGCCGCCCACACTACCCAAAGGTCTCTGGGCGGCTTACAGCATTTAAAAATATATGCAGATGATACCACTCTGAGGACAGAAAGCAAGGAGGAATTAAAGAACCTCTTAATGAGGGGGAAAGAGGAGAGTGCAAAAAATGGTCTGAAGCTCAACATCAAGAAAACGAAGATCATGGCCACTGGTCCCATCACCTCCTGGCAAATAGAAGGGGAAGATATGTAGGCAGTGACAGATTTTGCTTTCCTGGGCTCCATGATCACTGCAGATGATGAGAGCAGACCCGAAATTCAAAGACACCTGCTTCTTGGTAGGAAAGTGATGACAAACCTTGACAGCATCTTAAAAAGCAGAGACATCACCTTGCTGACAAAAGTCCGCATAGTCAAAGCTATGTTTTTTCCAGTAGTGATGTATGGAAGTGAGAGCTGGACCATAAAGAAAGCAGATCGCCGAAGAATTGATGCCTTTGAATTGTGGTGCTGGAGGAGGCTCTTGAGATTCCCCTGGACTGCAAGGAGAACAAACCTATCAATTCTAAAGGAAATCAACCCCGAGTGTTCATTGGAAGGACCGATCCTGAATCTGAGGCTCCAATACTGTACTTTGGCCATCTCCTGGGAAAATAAGACTCCCTTGAAAAGACACTGATGTTAGGAAAATGTGAAGGCAAAAGGAGAAGGGGACGACAGATGGACAGTATCACTGAATTGACCAACATGAATTTGACCAAACTCTGGGAGGCAGTGGAAGACAGGAGGGCCTGTCGTGCTCTGGTCCAAGGGGTCACGAAGAGTCGGACACAACTAAACAACAACAAAAATCTTGCAGAATAAAACCGGGGTCCCACTGCCAACATCATACCAATAATTAAATTACCTTAAAAAACAACCCACCCACCCCGCAAACTGCAAAAGACATTTGTAGAAAACAAAACAAACCATCTAGAATGAATTGCTATCCTTCCAACGAAAGCGCAGGGCGGATCTGCTACGGGGCAGGTCTTGCGGGGCATTTATTTGGAAGAAAACCATCTTGTGGCTACCCCCGGGGTCCGTAACCAGCCTCGGGACGGACCTCGCCTTAAGCTCCACCAATCTCCACCCTCCTGATGGGACCGTCGGCCTCTCAGTGGTAAGGATGGAAAGGCACTCTGCACATGACTAGAGGCACTTTCTTCCCCATGCCAATTCTACAGCGAAGCCCTTGCGACTGAAACCACGACGGCCGTGGGACCCATAGGAACATTTGGTCTTGCGGGTTCAATCACATTTTCAGTTTCTGACCCCCAGCCCAGCCCAGCGTGTCTGCCCGCCCTCGGCCTGACATCCTACCATGCGCGCTATCTTTAAGGCTCCCCTCAGGGTGCGCGGGAAGGCTCGGTTCAGCTCCACCATGGTCGCGTCTGAGGGGAAGACCGAGCTGCCGCTGCTGCTGCCGCCGCCGGCGCCGCAACCGACGGGGCAGGCGGGCGGTGCCGGAAGGGGCGCCCGTTCCTGAGCGCTCGCTTCTTTGCTTTGCCTGCCCGGTGGCGTCGAGCGCTCGCTCCCCCTCTCCGCCGAGACGGGGGACTCTCCGCTGAGGAGCCAGAGAGGCAGGCAGGCGGCCTTCTGACCCTCTCAGCTGGGCTGAACCTGTCGCCTCCGTCCCTGGCCTTGGCCGGGTCTCGGGTTCAAATCCTCCCTCAGTCACGACCCTCAAATGGTGGCTTCGTTTCGCGCCGCCTCTCAAGACTGGTCGTGAAACTCGACGAGTGTCTTTGGGCCTGCCTCCGGGGCCGTTGTGAGGACTGAAAACCGAGGAAAGAGGGAAATAAAAGGTCCCCTCATTTTCTCCTCACAGAAGACGGAGTGTACAAATGTAGTGCCTTAATTAATAGCCAGAAGCCATTGGAATGCATGCATTTTACCCGTAGTTCTTTTTTAAATTTCAAACTCACCTGAAATAAAGTCATCAGGCATTTTCATTGGCCTTGATTCTCAAACCAAAGTGTACCCCCTGAAGGGAGTACTGTAACTGTTTTGGACTGACAGAAAATAAAGAGTTGATTATTTTGGGCAGTAGTATTTTCTCCTCACATTTTGAATGTGAATACTTATCAAATAATTCCAGGGAGTAAGCATTCTCTGGAAAGCGCATCATTCTCTGTGTTAACAAGAATCATATATATATATATATATATATATATTCCTGTTAAACAGAATAATGTACTTTCCAGAGAATGCTTACTCCCTGGAGTTACTATATATGTATGCAAGTAATTCCAGGAAGTAAGCATTTTCTCGATATACGTATATTTAAGTGCCTGGGATGATAAGTGGACACATAATCTAAAAAAATCAAACTTTTTTTTTAGCACAGAGCTATCATGTTAACAGTTTCCAGTTGTGCCAGTTAATAAATACTGAAAGTGGAAAACATTTTGAAAAGCTGTCTCACTCATTGCTGAGCACTACATATCTATTCACATAGACACAGAGAGTATCTGCATGTGTAGATTTCTATGTATGTGTTAACAGATCTTTGTGTATGAGACAGATAATTATGGGAGCACTCATTGACTGTACAATGGAGGCAAAGTTTAATCTTGAATCTCGGCATATTTATTTAAAATATCTTTCTGTTTAATTATGCAGTCAGCAATTATTGTGGACAGATGCTTTGCTTATCCATACCTGCCAGCTGAGGAGAGCACTTTATTCATAAGATGAAGTGGATTTTAGTCAAAAACATTTTATGCTAGTGTTAGATTTTAAGATTTTTTCCTAAAGGTTTTCTACCAGATTTTTTTTCCTTTTTGTTCAACAATCTAATTTACTCTGGTGGTGACAAGTTTGAAGAAAGACATTTTATTTTTCTGCTGTAATATGCATTAGACCAAGATGTCTACCCCCCAGAAAAATTATACATGGTTTTCTCCCTTCCAAACCTCAGCAACAACTTATGCTAGCTATATGCTGCTGTTATTTGCAATAAACCTCTAATTTTGCCCCCTGAACATGGCAATATCTAGGATGCTTTTTATTTTTGCCTCCCTCCCTGTGAATCAGTAATAATTTACTGATACCTGTTGTTTAGTGATAATACCTGCTCATCTTTTAAAATGTGTCTTCAGTGTGTAAATTTGCATAAGTGTGTAATTGTAAGAGCCATCAAACTGCTACAAAAGTAGAGCACACGTTTGGAGGAGAGGTGGCTGGATTTTTGGCATTCAGGACAACCTCTTCGGGATATGCCACTTTCATGTATATTTTGTATATGTCACAAAATAGAACTAAATGGTCATAACAGTGTGACATAGGAGTTTTTTGGGGGTGGGTGGGAGAAGAGATAATTTGTTGGTTGTTGTTGTTTGGCAATTATCCAGACCCCAGTCCAGGATGCCACAACATTAATACATCTTCACTTATGGTGAGGACAAACACTTGTCTCTGTAGCAGCACAAGTCTTTGGCACTAGTCCAGCTTCCTGTGTCTCACAGCGGCCTCACCAGATACCTCTGGGAAGCCCATGAGATCCCTCCCCTGCATCTGGTGTGTTGAGGTCTCTTCTTTTTAAGCCTGGAGATTATACATCCCCATCACGGCTTGCAACCTGCAATGGACTTTTCCTCCACAAAAAAAACCCTTCCTCTCACATTTCAGTACATATCTGCACATGGCAACACAAAAGCATCTTATAGTTCCAGACAGCACTGAAATATCACAACAGTTTGAAATAGATTTGCAAGAGATGCAAGACTGGGGGTTCAAATTTAAGGCATCCTATTTTGACTTGATCTGATTATGCTAAATTGATAATTTCAGGAGGCAGAGGTGGTGATCCTTTGGCATTTCAGATTTTTTTTTTAGACGACAACTCCCAGAATCCCCAGCATATACTGCCGATGATAAAGGGCTGTGGGAGTTGTAGTCAAAAAAAAAATTGCCATGGCAAAGGCTTGCCCCCTCTACCCCTGGGGCAAAACTACATTGATGTCTTGCCCCAATTCTGCTTGGCCATTTCCTGGGGGGGTGGGGCTAGCCATTCCTTTCTGCTCTTGCACCCCACCCTATTCAAGAGTCTGTGCCAAAGGGAATCGGGGGGTGGGTGGGCAGTCTTTGGCCCTTCTGTCCATAGAAGTCCAGGCCAGCTGATGCAACCTACAACTCCAGTGCCAGGCTCTTAAAGTTCACTAGACTTTTCTTCCAAAGCCTTTTGTCTGTGACGGACTACGACTCCCACAATCCTTTGCTATCCCCTCTTGGCTTCTGGGAGTTGAAGTCCAAAACATCAGGCAAGCCAAAGCAGCTCGACGTCTTGTTTAACTCGCAAGGGCAGCCCAGCCAACCCCTTGGAAAGGCTGTCCTCCCTGCCCTTGCCGGGCTTTGACTTTCCGACACGAGATAGGAGCTTGCCTCACGTACACAGGAAGCAAAGGGTGGAGAGAAGCGGAAGGAAGGAAGGAAGCCAGGCAGGCAGGCAGGCGGTCGGCGTTGCGCTCTCTGTTGCGTCTTCTCCCTTCTCCTCCTCGGAGCGGCGGCGGCTGGCAGATCCTCCCGGAAGGCTGCCTCGGGACATGGGCGATGTCTCCATCCCTCTGCCACCTGCCCTTGCTGGGTCCCGCGTGCATCCGAGCGGCCCGGCCTGCCCTCGGTTTCTGGAAGGGGAAAGCCGGGCCCTCCGACCTCCTGCCGCTTCTTCTTCCCCTGCAGAGAGACCGAGGCCGCCGGGGCATGGCTGCCGCCGCCTCCTCTCCAGAAGCCCCCGGTACGTCGCTGCTCTTTTGACGACCTGCACGGCCCCGTTAATTATTCCGGAGCGCCCAAACAAAACCCTGATTTTATTTCTCCCTCCCCCCCCCCCCCGAGCTTGTTGGGAAGGCGCGAGCGGAAACGCTTCGTAACTTGCACGCCGTTTGCAGACCTTCCGCGAGTGAACCTGCGATCCCGTGCCCGCCACGTGTTTTGGAAGTCCGCCCCCCCCACGGAGGTCTGCGGGGCTTGCTTCCCGGTCGCGACGTGCACGTGGGAGCGTTGCCTCCATCTCTTGCCTTGAGGCTGCGGCTCTGAAAAAGGGCCCGAGCACCGGTGCCCCGAACCGGGCAAGAGCTGCTTTTGTGCAGCCTGGCCCAGGACTGTAACCAGTAGCGTTGTACAGTACAGTACAGTAGTTGTTATGTGTTGTCAACTCGCGAGCCTAATAGGGCTTTCAAGGCAAGTGAGATATTGTACTGTATACAAGGAGTGGTTTTGCCAGTTCCCTTCCCCCAGTGAGTATCCGTGACTTGAGTGGGGATTTGAATCCAGGCTTCCCGATTCCAAATCTGTCACTCTGTGCATTAATTACACCACACTGGGTATCGTAATACAGTACAGTACTTTTATTTTAATGCAATGGGTTCTCAGCTTTTGGCTTTTCAGTGGATCTGAGATTTCAGGGTTGATTCTTCAGGCTTTAGACTTCAAATCTCAGGGAAGGAGATGCCAACAAACTGACAAGTCTGATTTTGGGGGTAATTCTTCTGGCTTCAAGACATAGTACAGTACAGTATTTAGACATGCTAAAAAACACAGTAGAGATGCCGTTACTGGCTTTTAAATTAGCCATAGAGTTTCTGCATTGTCTCACATGCGCACCATTTTGTAACTGTTCCTGAACAGCCCACATCTGTGACGTAACAAGGGCCTAGTTCAGCTTTCAGTTTCCTGCAGTGGCTAACTTTGTGTCTCTGAGAAACCGGCATCTCTGTGACCATTAAAAGTAGGATCGGGAGAGTGAATGTTCATTGTTCCCTAGCAACTTATGTTCCAAAGTAGATTGTGGTGGAATTAGGAAATTTATAGAGTTGCGTATTGTGGTGTTCACAGTTTCTGAAATTGAAATGTGTAATATACCCTGAATGAAAGATTTATTACAAGTAGAACCTGCAACAGAATTTTGCAGTATGAGGTGCTGCATTTCATTTGCACTGCTTACAGATAGTTTTCTGCTGCTGACTCTCCATCCCCCTTTTTTGATCAGCAGCACCTTCCATTGTAATTCGGCTGTTGGTGTTTTCTTAAAGTATTTTTGCAGAACTTTAGTAGTTCCTATTGGCATACAGCAATATACATGCTTCTCCCCTATATTTTATTCTTTCAACAACCCTGTGTTAGTAGGTTAACCTGCGTCCAGTGAGTTTCCTGGATAAATATGGCCTTAAACCCTTGTTGGTCTAACATGGCACTTCCCAACCTACCATTTGGATATTTTGGAGTACAACTCTAATCTTCCTTGACTAGGCTGGTTGTAACTGCTAAGATTAGTGATGGGGATATTCATATTTGTATATGAGTGATCCCACACAACTGGAGTTAACAAGGGTCTGGTGCCTGGGGCCAAACTGTCCACTCATGTGTCTGGCGGCGGCAGTGGCCCCTCTCTTCCTTCCAATTGCTCTGGAGCGCCGATCAGCTCACCACTTGGCAGCCTTGGGGAAGAGAATGGCACTTGGGAGCAATTGGAAGGATGAGTGGGGCCGGTGGCAGCAGACGCATGAATGGACGGTCCAGACCCAGGGGCTGGACCCTTGTCAACTCCAGCTGCATGTGGATATTTGTATTTGTATATGAATACCCCCATGTTTAGCTAAGACATATAGTTCTAAATGTATCAGGGATATCAGTTTTGGAAAAGGCTGTTTGAACGCTCTCTATTCAACACTGTGTTTTTCAGTTTTAGTATTGTTAATATTTAAGCATAATGCCTGTGACAGTCTTTAGAATAACTTCCTGATTACTGTCTTTCTTCCCCCACCCTTAAGGGAAACACCAGCTAAATGGAGGACTGAAGAAGACAGTTGTAAGTATGATATTCCCTGGAAGGGTATAGAATATACTTTAGAAATACATAAAGAGACAGCTGTAGCTTGGAGAAATGCCTCTTTTTGTATTATGACATGAAGAATGCTGGATTGGCATGGTTGCTGGTAAAAGGTTGTAATCTAAGGGTCATTGTACATTTTGAAATGTCAACATGCCAAGATAATGAACTTTTAAGCTTGCACAATGGAAGACATAAATAACCCCAATTCTCTTTTTAAAATGCTTACAGAAGGTTGGTATAAGTACTACCATTCTACAGAGGAGGAGGATGAATGAAACTTTCCAGTGAGATCCTGGCTGAGGCTATGACTACATGGGTTCATACTGTAGGAACTACTGCTGATGTAGAACTGATGAATTTGCTTTTATATCTATATGTATGTGTGTATACTTTCTCTCACTCTTGCTGTCATCTGGCCGAAGGCTACTCTGGGTGATTTTCTTGAAATCTTTTATTTTATTTATTTATTTATTCAATTTCTACTCCGCTTCTCTAGACAACGTCTACTCGGGGCGGCTTACAAAAATTAAAATACATTAAAAACAATGTAGAAAAATAACTAACATAATCATTATTTTCTTGAAATCAAGGGAAATGGGTGAAGTGCCAGAGGATTGGAGGAGGGCTAATGTTGTCCCTGTTTTCAAAAAGGATAAAAAAAGAGGAACCTGGGAACTACAGGCCAGTCAGCCTGACATTAATCCCAGGCAAAATTCTAAAACAGGTTGTAAAGCTGTCATTGTGCAAGCACCTAGAAAACAATGCAATAATAACTAGAAGCCAACACAGATTTGTCAAGAACAAATCCTGCCAAACCAAGTTGATCTTGTTTTTTGATCAGGTCACCTCCCTGACAGACAGAGGGAATGCTGTAGACATAGTATATCTTGACTTGGGAGCTGTTGCTTACTATCTACAAGCAATATGCCGGTTCTTTCTACTGAGTTGTTCCTGTCTGTAGTAAATGTGGCTAGCTGAACAAACCATGAACCTTTGATTCATGCGCTGTTTATCATGATGTGTGAATACAACTGGAGCTGGCTTTCTGGCTTGCCTCTTCCCTTGACAAACCAGACAAATAACTCTAGATAGCTCTCAAACTTGGGCCCCCTGAGATTGTTGGACTTCAACTTCTAGAAGTCCCAGATAGCATGACCAGTGGTGAAGATGTCTGGGAGCTGTAGTATTAACAACTTTGGGATAGGGGCGGAGACAGGTTTGAACCTGCTGAAAAGTGACAGGGGGCATGTGGCCAGCAGGCAGGCTTTGTGACTCCATATCCTTCCTTTTTCTGCAAAAAATGAATTATAACTCGTGAAAGCTTCCAAGAATCATGCTTTAAACAAGTTATAGTTCCTTGCACCATTTAATACCACAAAACATTGCTTTTTCAAAACTAGACGTAGACTTCCAGGTTTCAAAGCTGGAGGTAGAATTCTGGTTTCATTCCCCCCCTCAATGCATTTTGGGGCATATGTGAGGGTCCCAGGCACTCCTGTACCTGCCAGAGCTGGTCACTCAGCCAGGGTTATTTCTTTGGTTTGTGAGGGATAAGACTTCCATCTTGGTTTGTTGTTTGTTTATCTGCGCTTGGTTGTCTATCTGCTCCTTCACATGGGACTAGCCAACATGCAGCAGCATAATGATGTCAGAATTCAATGCTCCTATTATAGGAGCGTTGCTCCTTAGTTTGCTATTTTATATTTTTGAAAAAGCTTCTCCCTCAAAGTTCCTACTTCCCCCTCATGTGTGTAGAATGGTGCTGCGCTGGCTGCAGAAGAAAATAGGCACTTAAAGCATTGAGATTGCTACTATGATTTAAATGTATGATGTAAAAAGTGGGGGAATGAGCATGAAGACCATAGGCCTTTATTTGAAGTCAAAAGTTCCTAACAACTGGATGTTAAATATGTACAGAAATATGTGGGTTGCTTGGGAGGGTAAGTGTCTTCAGTGTTTAAGTGTCATTATAAAAAAAATGCTAACTTTGCATATATGTTGCTATTTTTATTTAACATTGCAACCTTAATTGTTTTGGGGTTTTTTTTCCACTAGATTTGCATCGAGGGGAACATTGCAAGTGGGAAAACAACATGCCTGAATTATTTTGCTAAAAACACTAGGATTGAGGTGAGGCATTTGAGATTTCTGATAAATTTGTAAGAGTTTTCTGTTTATTGTTTTTAACAATAAAACTAAAACAATGAAAACTAAATAAAAACTAAATAAGAACATTTAATTATGAAGCCTACTTCTCTGGGTAAACTTGCGTAGAATTTAGCTTAAGATGTTATTTGAATTTTGTTTACCTTTAATATATTTGAATTCCTTATGGTGGTGAAAGGTGAGTTGAGAAGGCGCTCGGGTGTGATTGGCTAGCTGTGTTATAACTCTGTAATATAACTGTATATATAGCTGACTATATTATAAATACAAATGATATTTTCTTCATACCTATATAGTTTCTAAGGTAGGTCATTGAGTTGAAACTGAGGTTGCAGGTTTGATTCTCCACTGTGCCTCCTGAGAGGTGAGCCAACCTGTGTGGCCTTGGGCAGGCTATAAGATCTCGGAGCATAACGAGTAGAAGAGAATGGTTGACCATTTCTGAGTGCTCTGTACCTAGAAAACCCTAGAAAGAGTTGCCATAGGCTGGAAACCATTTGACAACATGCAATAGTTATTGCATTTTTTCTAGTAGGGTGGATAAAAAGATCAATTCATTCATTCATTCATTCATTCATTCATTCATTCATTCATTCATTTATTTATTTATTTATTTATTTATTTATTTATTTATTTATTTTATTTCTATCCCGCCTATCTGGACATATTAGCCCATTCTAGGCGGCTTACAATAAAAAACCAATATAATTTTAAAAACATTGCACCTAAACTAAGGTAGAAATCAAAGAAAGATATAGGAAAGGAAAGATCGTCAGGACTTTTATGTTGGGAAGGCCTGCCTATACATCAATGTTTTTAGTTGTTTCTTAAAAATGTCCAGCGAGGGAGCCGCGCGAATCTCAGGAGGTAAGTTGTTCCAGAGACGAGGAGCCACCGCCGAGAAGGCCCGATTTCTGGTCTTTTCCTTCCGGGCCTCTCTCGGCATTAGGCTCCTCAGCCTCACCTCCTGGCTCGCACGAGTGACACGGGTAGATCTTGGTGGGAGAATTTAATCCATCCTGGTTTCTAGACTAGAGGGGTGAGAGGAAATACTTGTGCAGAGCGCTCATCAGGGGCCCAGATCTGACTTTTGAAACTCAGTCATCAATTGTGGGCTGACCACATTCTTCACTGGTTGCTTGATCTTTCACTTTTACTTGAACTCCCATAATCCACTAGAGTGCTTTTTTTAAAAAGTCTGAATTTGAGCAATTAGTGCACAGCACTAAACCTCTGTGAACAGCAGTCTGTCCCTTTCCAGGCAATTCTTGCGGGAGAGGAAGGGGTTGGCAGAAAGAGAAAGAAAAGAGGGTAGCACAAAGAGAGAGAAAAAGATGATCTACTTGCTTTTGGTTCTGGCCTTGTCTGTGGCAGAGAATGTGACTCAGAAAAAGTTGCCTGTTTTTCCTGTTCTTGGCCGTTCAGATAAGTGAAGTTATAGTATCTATTAGCAGATGAAAATTTCTTGTACTGGAAATAGTCTTTAAAACCCCGCAAACATCATATTTCAAACTCAGGTGTTGACTGAACCAGTATCTAAATGGAGGAATGTTCATGGGCATAACCCTTTGGTAAGTTCCAAGGATTAATTTTTATTACTATTTCAGTGACATCATTTTGTCATCTCAGTTCTCTGAATACTGTTTTTCGAATTGCTGAAATGGCACCACCAACACAGGTGGATGCTACCAGCAGGTTTAAGGGAAATTCAGAATTTTAGAGCATGTTCAGCAGGGCATGGATCCTGACAGACAGGTGAAGAGGGATGAGACACGGAGGGTTGAAATGGAGTGGAGGCTCTGGAATCCTCAGCAGCACCTCTCCATACTGCAACATGTTGTTGTTTTTACTTGTATCTTTGACTATAACAGCATGTAGATAGTGAGAATACAATTCAAAAACAACCTGGATAAAAATGATATTTTTCTGTACATCAGGGCTTAATGTACCAAGATGCAACCCGGTGGGGAATAACATTACAAACATATGTGCAGCTTACTATGTTGGACCAGCACACAAGACCGATGGTATGTTTGAGATGTTTTTTCTTTCCTTTGGTGCTAGAATTCTCATTCCTGAATGAAACAAGGGCTTAGTATGTATAAATTGATCTTTCCCATTCTCATCTTGTACTACCATTACTTGCTTCTTTTTCGTCTCCCATGATGAGTCCTCCCTTGTTGAAGTTTAAACTGTTCACTCTCTGTGGCAGCCAAATACTTAATTTAAATGGTTAAAAGGTAAAAATACTACACAGCTCTTGAAATTTTAATTTGCAGATTTCTCCCGTAAGAATGATGGAGAGGTCAATTCACAGTGCAAAATACATTTTTGTAGAAAACCTGTATCGAAGGTACAGTATCCAGCATTTTATTTTGTTTTATTTTTAAAGCTTGCTTTGTGTTGAGATTTAACTTGCACTTTATTTCTGAAATTTTGCTATGCTTTGTTAACCAACTTAATCTATTCTGATGGTTTTTGACTCTTTTAAGAAAAACAGCTAAGCTAAATGCAGTTAATTAAAATGTTAATGAAGATGGTAAAAAAGGTGAATTGTAGATCAAATAAAGCTCTCAGTCTCACAATAAATCTGTTCCTTTTTTTAAAAAAAAGGAGAAGTCTTGTATTTATGGCATGTGGAGAATATTGGCTAAATTCAGCAGCTTAACCTATCAAAATGAATTGGACTTCTAAACCACAGGGAACATAAGCTCCATTGATTTCAGTGGATCTACAGTGTTTGGGGCTAATCTTGGATCTAGCCCTGTAATCTGAATAAGGGTGCCCTATAGCAGTGGTTGGCAGCTTTAGCAGATTGGTGGGCTAATTTTCTGCCTGATCCATCAAACATTGAAAAAGAGGGAGGAAGGGGGGGGGGGAGAGAGAGAGAGAGAAGTTAGAAATGAACAGAAATTTACTTCCAGTTTTGAAAAGTGGTATTTTGGAGGTGTTAAATAGTGTGTGGGAAGGCGCGTACAGTACAATGTATTTAAAGGCAAATTGCATCTTTGGGAAGTTTCCAGGACCCATAATGCAATCTCTGGAAGATTTGCGGGGGGGGGGCACACTTCTTCCCACTCCCCGTTCAAGAAGTCTGGATGTGAAGGGCCAGTAAAAACAGCATTGGCGGAGCCACATGCTGTCCCACGGCCACTCTTGGCCCAATCCTGCCCTGTAACAAGAGCCACATTCTTCTCAGTTGGCGTCCGACACCCATTTTGACTGTGTCAGTCATATGTAGCTCAAACGCTCAAGTTAACTGTTGTCGCCTAGCTAATAATGTGTTTTGTTTTTCTTGGCTATTCCTCCTAAGTAAATTTCCCCCTGATTCCCAAAGGTCTGAGAACTAGACAATTTTCTGTCCTAAAAGCAGAGGGAAATCGGAAATCTACTTGTTAATCCACAAGGTGGCATCTGTGCTACATTGTCTCCAGTGAAATATATGTGGATTTGATTATGCAGATATATAATACCGTAGAAAAGTGCATCATTTGTCTCAGTACTTGAGAAACAAAGATGCATTTATCAGTTTTCCAATCACTTTTTTCTTTGGTTTTTAAAACATTAGTTTGATCCCAGTCCAACTTTGTGTGTGTGTATGGGGTAGAATTTGGAGGTACTGACACTTGTATGGTGTTGGAAGCCATGCATTAAAAAAATTATAAGCAAAGAGTTTTGAGATGGAGCAGTCTTAGTTTTTGTGTGCTTTTACTGTATCCGTGAAGTAATATGGAATTTTGGTTTTTGAATGCATGACTGAAAACCACAGTGCAGCAAGTCTAATATCTTTTGTTGCATTTCAAAATGTTTAGTGCTTTTGATAGGATTAAGATGGGAAATCAACATCTTACATTTATTTATTTATTTACTTACTTACTTACTCTATAGTGAAGAACATGGTGTCGTTTGCCTTCATGAATTCCTCAGTTACGTAAATTACATAGTGATCTTTTCTTTTTCTTTTTATGTATATTTATTTGGATTTTTTGTGAAGAAAATTAACAGTCTCCAAGATACAATAATCAAAAGATAACATCCATCCATATTTACAGGGCATGCTTTTCTAGAGATTTGCATTGATAGTAAGTTGGGAATTTGATGCAGTTTGTATTGGCATATTCAGTATGACGTGTTACATACCAGTCATTTGGATTGTTCAGAGTTCTCAAAGTTGCAGGCCCTTAATATTTTTTTATCTATATTATTTTGAACAGCCTTATAAATAAGTCAGCAAGGTAATTATGCAGCATTATTTTTAACCAGTCTGCCAGGAGATCCTTCCTGTTATTGTTTCTCTCCCACTGGAGATGTTATGCCTATTTTGATTTTGAATGTGGCAATTCCAAACTTTGTTGTGCTCCATGCAAACCAATCTCCCAGGTTCCTTAGCTGAAACATTATTCTCCTTCCTGTGGATTCTCCAGATCACTTATATTATCTTGAATGATCAGCAATATTTGAAAAATGTGTATTTTTTGTTTCTCTTTATATAACCAAAATGTTGCAGCTTTCTGCATTTTATAACCAGAATCTTACCACTGTAGTGCACTGTAGTGTGTAAAGGCAAGCACAAGCAATGGGGATATTTTTGTTGCGGACCTGGCCCTCCCTTCGTTATGACTTGTTCCCTCAATTGGGCATACAATGGCCAGCTGTTTGTGCAATTGTCTTTACACAGGCAGTTTGGCTTGCATGTGTGTGGTTATTTGTATTTAGTCATTCATCTTAGCGCTTCTTGATTCACAGTCCTCTTGATCCAAGAATTTATTAGCATCTTGCAATAAATCAACATTTCAAATGCCTTTGTCTTCTTTTAGTTGCCTATGTTAAAACTCTTCAATTGGCATGGAATTGAAGAGTTTTAACATAGGCAACTAAAAGAAGACAAAGGCATTTGATGTTGTAATCCTCTTTGTGTTTTCTGTCACCTGATTTTCAGCTTTCATTGTAGCTTTTTAATTGCTAAATACTGTAAGTTGTTAATTATGTGAATAGTGTTGAAAACCTTTGTTTGCAGTCACTGGCAGTCTTGAAGTCATTGGAAAAAACCATACAAAATGCTTCTCTGGTTCCAGTTCCCTCTCTTTACATCCAGGTTTGGGTAAAAGGGCACACACCCTCAGGATTTTATTTTGGGGCAGGGGAGATAATATTTAAAAAATTGTGCCATGATGAACAAGGACTGAGCAATTTAAGAACGTGACCCCCAGAAATAATCTTGAACAGGCAGGACAAATGTACTACAAAATTGTTGTACAAAAGTGCTCCCTAAGTTCTGCTCATTCAACAGTTTACTTGATTTTTCATGACACTCTAAACCATAATTATTTAGGTGAGCCTAAGAAAACCCCACCCCAAAACAAAAGAAAACCAGACTGTTCTGTAACATGATCCCTGAAGAGTTAAGATTTTGCGCAATGAGTTACAGTTAGGTTCCACACATTGAAGTTTCTGTTTAGCTGTGTTCTCTACCAGCTGAAAAGCACAGATATATTTGAAAGGGTATTTTTCCATAGAAGTGATACAGTCATGTGTTTCATACGTATATCATATCTGCATGTTTCTTATCTGTTACAGTGGAAAAATGCCAGAAGTGGATTATGTGGTATTGACAGAGTGGTTTGAGTGGATCATAAAAAACATGAATGTTTCAGTTGATCTGATAGGTAAAGTGGAGATTTGTTGTTACTGTTTTTGTTTTAAAATGAATGCATTTCTGTAGCCAAATCCCTAGTGAATCCATAAACTGGCCAGCCATGGCAGTTTACATTATATTTAAAAGGGCTAGCATGTAATGGAGCCACGATGTGTTGCACCTCTCTTTTCAAATGAATATTTTTGTAGGTAATGGGATTTACCTTTTTATATACAGTCATGGCCAAAGATATTGGCATCCTTGGAATTCTGTCAGAAAATGCAACTCTTCTCTCAGAAAATTGTTGCAGTTGCAAATATTTTGATACTCACATGTTCATTTTTTTGGTTTGCGTTGGAACAACACACACACACAAACAGAGAGGAAAATTCATTTCTGATACAATCCCACACAGAAACCCAAAAATGCACTAGCCAAAATTATTGGCACCCTGTCTAAATTGTAAGAAATAATTGCTTTTCAAGCACGTGATGCTCCTATAATTTGTATTTAGACACACCTGTCAAAAGAGGTGTGGGCAATATAGTAATCACACTTGCAACCAGTTAAGATGGAGAAAAGTTGACTCAACCTTTGTGTTGTGTGTGACACTGAGCATGGAGAAAAGAATGAAGTGTAAAGAGTTGTCTGTGGATTTGAGAGATAAATTGTGGAAAAACATTAACAATCTCAAGGCTACAAGTCCATGTCCATATATCTTAATGTTCCTGTGTCCACTGTGTGCAATACCACGAAGAGGTTTACAGCCCATGGCACTGTAGCTAACCTCCCTTGACATGGACGGAAGAGCAAAATTACTGAAAAATTACTTTGTTCGAATGGTGGATATAGAACCCAGATTAACTTCCCAACAAATTCAAGCTGATCTGCAGACACAGGGTACAACAGTGTCAGCTCGCGCTATCGGTTGCTTTCTGAACGAAAAGGGTAGTAGAACCAGGAGGACACCACTGCTGACACGAAGGCATAAAAAAGCAAGACTGGAGTGTGCCAAAACTTATGTGACAAAAGCACAGTCCTTCTGGGAGAACGTACTGTGGACAGATGAGACAAAAGTAGAGGTTTTTGGTCAAGGACATCATGAGACTGTTTACAGAAAAAGAAATGAGGCATTCAAAGAAAAGAACACAGTCCCTACAGTCCAACATGGTGGAGGTTCAAAGGTGTTTTGGGGTCGTTTTGCTGCTTCTGGTACTGGATGCCTGTGTGAACGTTATCATAAATCCGATGATTACCAAAGACTTTTGGAGTGCAACGTAGTGGCCAGTGTCAGAAAGCTGCGTCTCCACCGGAGGTTATGGGTCTTCCAGCAGGACAATGACCCAAAACACACTTCAAAAAGCACTCAGAAATGGTTACAAACAAAGCGCTGGAGAGTTCTGAAATGGCCAGCAATGAGTCCAGATCTGAATCCCATAGAAAACCTGGGGAGAGATTTTTAAAATAGCAGTTGGGAGAAGGCATTGTTAAAATCAGAAGGCCCTGGAGTAGTTTGCGAAAGAAGAGTGGTCCAAAATTCCAGTAGAGAGGTGTAAGAAACTCATTCACAGTTACAGGAAGTGACTGATTTCAGGTATTTTTTCGAAAGGGTGTTAGATTTAGATTAGGCATCCTTCGGTCTCAAGAGACTATGGTAACATGCTCTGTATGTAGGACTTGGAACAGTATCTAGTGTTGCTGAGAAGGCCAATTCGAGAGTGACAATCCCTTCCACACTGAAGACAAATACAATCTGTCCCCTGTCCAGCTCCCTGGTTTTGCTGGTTTCGGGACCGCCTCTTTGCCTCGGCCTGCTGGACAAGGGTCTCTTCAAATTGGGAGAGGCCGTGATGCACCGCCTGCCTTCAGGCTGAATGCTCAGATGTCAAGGTTTCCCATCTGTTGAGGTCCACTCCTAAGGCCTTCAGATCCCGCTTGCAGATATCCTTGTATCGCTGCTGTGGTCTCCAAATATTAAGGGTGCCAATAATTTTGGCCAGTGCATGTGTGTGTGTGTGTTGTGTGTGTACTGTGTGTGTGTACTCTCTCTCTCTCTCTCTCTGTATAATGACTTTAGATTGTTACCCCCACAACTTTTTTTAGTGTACGAAGTAACTACACATTTAGTCATGCTTGGAGTCTTTGTAAGATGTGGTAGGGGATTTTCATCAAAAAAGCAGTGGACATGGAGAAAGTATTTGCCATCTCCCCAGCATTACTTCTTTCTTCATGTGCACATTTGTTTATTGTTTACACTTATATCCTGCCTTTTCACCAGTGTAGTCAAGGCAGCGTATGTGGTTCTCTGCCTTCCCATTTTATATTTGCAGGAACTCTGTGAGAGAGGAGAGGTTGTGTGAGAGTAACTGGCCCAGGATGACCTTTTTGAGTGCATGGCTTAGTGGAGATATGAGCCTGGATCTTCTAAGCCCCAGTACAATACTCTAACCATTATCATGCAGCCAGAGGGGCATTTTTGTACACTCCCCTGGCACCTTTGATGCACGTCTACATCGTCCAAGATTTAAAAATTGTTTTGAAAAAACGATCTGCTCAGGAAGTCTCCTCATGCCTCCTAGAGAGCATGGGAGACTAATTTGGCTATGAGTTGAGAGTCTCCTCAGCACTCCAGTGGTCTTGTCACTCTGCAATTTTTCTTTTAAAAGTATTTTATGGTGTTTGAAGGGCCATAAAGGCCAGGGGGCTTTTTTAGTTTAACCAGTTTAAAAAAAAAACACCTTTTGTAGCAACATTTACAAAAACCTGATGATAAAATAATGTAATATACAAATTAGCCTTTGTAACCGTGCTTTGTCAGGCTTCTAGTAAATCTCCAAAAATGGTCCATGGTTGCACTGAAATGGCCACCCCTGCTCTAATGACTATACAGCATAGTTTTACAATCAAATAAATGCATCAGGGCTCCCCTTCCATGCATTGTGTTAACTCCTGAGGTGAACATACCCAAATGATGCACATATGGTACGTGACCGAAGTGCTAGGGTTATTCCTTTCTGAAGATTCAGAAGTTGGGTGGGAGTCCAGTCACACCTTAATAGACTTTTCCCTTTCTCTTCCTCTCTCCCTTTCTTTCTCATGACAGTTTACCTACAAACCTCTCCGGAGAGGTGTTTTGAAAGACTCAAACGGCGGTGCCGGGAAGAGGAAAAAGTCATTCCTATGGTAAGGAGATCACTCTCTTCTAATGAACAACTTTGTGTTTATGGAAGTGTAGAGTTTTGGAATATAATCTGGTAGCAAGATGCCATTGATAATACTCTATTATATTTCAAACAAAACTGGTATTAGATATGCGGAGGAACATTTTTCTAGATGAACCACATTTACTTTTGTGCATTTCAGCCCAGTTCAATTAATCTGGTGTTTTTGTGCTATATTGGTTCTTGTTGTTTATTATACTGTATTTTTCCATGTATAAGACTATACTTTTGTCTAAAATCTTTAAACTAAAAATTGAGGGTCGTCTTATACACGGAAGTAAGCTGAGGAGGAAAAACAAGTGGAGGGGGGAAAGCAGGGATCAAAGTGATCCTGCAGGGCTTTGATCCCTGCTTTCTCCTCTACTTGCTAAGCCTTAGCAAAAGGAAAGCAGGGATCAAAGTGCTGCAAAATCGCTTTGATCTCTGCTTGCTAAGTCCCATGGGGCTTAGCAAAAGGAGGGGGGAAGGATCAAAGCAATCCTATGGCTGTATAAGGAGGAAAGGGATCCAGATGATTGTGCAGTCATGGAATTGCTTTGATCCCTTTCCCCCTCCTTTTGCTAAGCCCCACGGGGCTTATCACAAAGGGAGAAAGCAGATGAATGCCATCCTGCAGCACTTTGATCCTTTTTACCCTACATTTGCTAAGCCCCATTTAGATTTCTTAATTTTGGGTTAGAAAAGTGGGGGGGTGTGTCTTATACATGGGGGCGTCTTATACACAGAAAGATATGGTAGTTGTGTTTCTATCCTTATTACATACAAAATATCCTTTAATATTGTTATTCTTGTAGTAGCATCTATTTACACATATCCCAGGGTGTGCATACTCCATTTTAGTCCGTATTAACTGCTGACAACCAGGGCGGATTTGATTTAAATCAAATTGATTAAAAACACAATTTAAATTTTATAAAATGGTTTTTGGTTATTAAAATAGTTTGATTTTTTAAAAAAATAATTGATTTCCATCTACCTTGCTAACAATTGAACTAGATACCCAATTGGTTTGATTCTTATTTTATTCTTCAAAAGAGCTAACCAAGTTAAAAGGCATCAGCTTTGACTGCTCTACTTTTTGCAGTCAAAGAATATCAAGTAGAATAAAGCAAATTCATCACTAATGAAATTGCATTGCAACCCAAATTCAGATTTATACAAAAATCTATTTCCTTCCCCTTTTTTGATAGGAATATTTAGAAAGTATTCATCAGCTCTATGAAGACTGGCTCATAAAGCAAACACTGTTTAAAGTTCCTGCTCCAGTGCTTGTAAGTGTATTTTCACCATTTTCTTGTGAAGAAGGATAGGAAAGTTTATCTGTATATTTGTGTAAATATATAATCACAGCTTCTTTTGGATTACAACTCTTTCTGTCCTGTCCTATTTTTCATTCTGACACGGGGTTATGGAAGATGTAGTTTGAAATTTCTGGAGGACACCAGCTTGCCTACCCATTTTAAGCAATATCCCTCCTCCTGCCAAATGTATTAAAGGTTTTATAAAATTGAAGGCATTAAAGGATATGTGATTAATCAGCTACAGGGCAAGAACTCTTGTCTGCATTTATATGTTGCTCTTTGTTCCACCTTAATGAACTGTGCAGCCCATTTGCTCCCATTTTCCTCCCCCCTTTGCAAAAAAGGGTCAACTAACCAGGAAGAGGTAGATTCTATAGATAGATTTCAACTTGAAATCTGAAATTGATTTCTTTCTTTTCATTTATGCTTTGCCTTTCCACTTACAGAGTAGTAGTCAAGGCATGTTATATTCCTCACAAACGAATTAAAAAACAAAAAATTAATCACAAAACCATTAAACTGTAAAACCAACCCCACCATAAAAACTATCAAAATCAACTAAATATATAGTTAAAACAACACAGCAGAGCAGATTGAACGTTGTATTCCACTTTAAAAAGGCATGTTTTTATACCTTTCTTAAAAGCAGTCAGAATGGCAACTGACGAACTTCGAAGGTAGTGCATTCCTCAGTCTGGAAGCACAGAGGAGAAAGCCCTCTCCTGCACGCCTGATGGGCAAACCTCTGCTAATGCTGATATTGTTAAGAGGGTGCGTCTCCTGAAAATCTCAACAGTCCCTTATTAGCATTTAGATGGCCAGCATAGGACTGTATAAGGCTTTAAAAGTTAAAAACAACTGCTTCTAGTGTGTGGCTGGTAGGATGAATGATCCCCCAAAAATCTGGGTGGTACAAAGTTGCAGGAGGCTGCTCTAGAGGATGTTGGACTACATTTCCCATTGTTCCTTGCCATTGCACAGGCCTTAGCTGATGGGACCCAGCAACAACTCTAGAAATGAGACAAGTTTCAACCCTGAGTAAGAAGGAGTATGCCCTGCCACTCGCTGCTAGACAAGTTGGGAAGTTTCCCTTGAGATATTGTGAAGCAGTGCCTTAAAAATTCAAATAGAAGTAGCATTACGGTCTATGTTGAGTGTCATTGCCAACAGGTTTTCAGAGAAGCATTTTAATGCTTGGTTTCTTGTTTTGAAGGTACTTCCAGCTGATCATGACCTACAGGATATGATGGAAAAGTATGAAGAAAACCAAGACCGAATACTAACCCTGTGCAATATGCAGCATCGTCTGTAGAAATAGATGCATCATATTATGTGCAGTTTAGTGATTTCTCAGGTTGTAGCACTAATCTGAAGACCTATGCGTTCTGCATCTATGAGTTTCTGAGCTTTTGTCCCCACATGAAGGTTGAACAACTGAGAAGGCCACCTCTAGGGCTTGTGAGCCCTTGGCCACATTCCAAGAGGTTCTCTGGATTGGGGCCTAGGTCCAGGATGAGTTTCAAAACATTATCTTTTGTGTACTACAACTCCCAGGATGGCCACTTAGTGTAGTGGCTGACCATGCTGACTGGGGGATTTGGCAGGCTGTAGTCTAAAAAGAGAATGGTTTTTCCAAGCCATGGACCTTCATAAAATGATCCTTTCATGCATCTCTGAATCTTAATGAGTTTTCGTTTGAAAACCCAAGAGCTTCAAGTGCAGTAAGTCTCCACACGAGGGGATGGGTTTCAGGTGGAAATAAAACTTGCCTGTGTCGGCTCTTTTCTACCCTCCCCCTTTATTCTGTAGTTCAAATACTTTTTCTGCTCAGTCCCCAAACAGCTTTGCGAAATTAAAAGAAAAGTGTAGAGGTTTGTCTGAGGGATGATGTCTAGGCGGAAAAACCAAGAAGGAAAAAAACAACAACTGAGCACATAGGTGTCCCTAGACTTACCATGTATTTCTCTCCCTAAATAACATGTTTTCTGTAAACTAGTTTTTAACACAACACTTTTTTCCCCTGTTGGATGAAAAGACATTTAAAATTTGCATATTTCCCGCTCTTCTAGTTATATATATTGTTTACTCCTGTTACTACCAAATACTGTGTGTTTTCACAGTTTGATGCAAAGTCTGCTTTTTGAGAGGGCCTGTGTAAAATGTAATACATGTATAAGTCTTACTGTTATTTAATCATAATCTATTTGAAGAAAAGCTGGGAGGTAGCGTTGCAAAGAAAACCCATATAGTACCAATAGATAAGTGGTTTTAGAGACATTGTGTTTGTCTTTAACTTAGAATTTTTTTCCTTTTGCAAGTGGTATGTACAGATTATATCAGTCCAGAACACAATTTGTGGTCATGTTCAGCCTCTTTGGGTAACACTCCAGGACATCAGTTCTGTCTTTATTGTGAGTTTTTCCTCTTGTTACTGTTAACCACAGAATCACTGTGATTAATTTCTCATCAGTGTGCCTCCGCTGAGACAATGTGGTATAATGGTTAGCGTGTGTAAGGCCACTTCTAGGGGTTGGGGCTATGCTCACAAACCTCTGAGGATTACACCATTACCCCCAAATTAATTTTCTTGAAAACATTTTTAACTTAATACAGTGGGGTCTTGACTTACGAACGGCCCGAGTTAAGAACATTTTGACTTACGAACCACTCTCATAGGAAAATATTGACTTGACTTACGTACTTAGATTTAAGAACTAAAAAAAACCACATGGGAGGCAGGGAAAGTGCAAAATGTGAACTTTCAGTTAACTGTTGGCCAGTGAAAAGGGTGCCTGTCTGCTTCCTCACTCCTCCCAGCGTTTGGAGAGTGGATTGGGAGACAGTCTTCGGACTGCCTGGTACTGCCTGGACTGTATTTTCCCTGCCTTCCCTGAACCTTTCTTGACCTAAGAAAAAAAGAAACCAAATATCCCCCTCTAGTGGTCAAAGGCGGAATAGCAGTTTCCCATTAGTTTCTATGGACAGAAAAGAGCAGATACGGATCAAATGGTTTTCAATGCATTCCTATGGGAAATGCAGATTTGACCTGCGAACTTTTTGACTTGAGAACCACCTTCCAATATGGATTAAGTTCTCAAGTCAAGACCCCACTGTACATTTAACATTTTAAAAACTAAATGTGTGCTCTTGGTCCTTCCAGGGACATTTTTTTAAAAAGAGGAATTTGGAAAAAATGCGAGGTACAAGGTGATCCGGGGTCCTGGGAATCGCTGAACAAGGCAGAATTGCCGTCTAATGTGGGAAGCACATGAGGGTCTGAGTTAAGAAATTTGAGTTCCTGTGGGTTTTTTTGGGGGGGAGGGGGAAACGTTGGTAGAGAGGGTTTAAATTTGGCATCTGGAGAGTCATACGCAACTAACTCATGGACCAAAGACTGAGTCAGATTCCTGTACCAAGATGTTGGAAACCCACTTGGTCGTCAAACTCACTGGATGTCCTTGGACCAGTCACTGTCCCAGTCTGATCTACTTTACAAGATAGTTGTTAGGGTAAAATGAGAGAGAAACACATATCTCCCTGAACTCCCTTATATAAACATTATAATCACTCCTCCTAACAGGTAACTCTGGTTGTGCATACGAACAGCATTGTCGGCAAAATGGGCCACCAGAATCAAGGGGTGCTTAATAGGGCCCAAATGATGTTTGGAAAAAGAATTTTTTAAAAGAAAAAATCAGTGGAACAGTATCCCCACCCCACGCCTGCATGCTTAGTAGCTGCAGAATGCAAAGTGAGAGTTTGAAATGAAAATGGAAGATGGGGAAGAGTAGAATGGCTTGCTCAGCGAAGCCCCCAACTGGAGTATTCCTTTTAGGAGGGGAGACTACCCTGTTGTATTTTATTGCAGGACCCACTTGTTCATTGTAGCACTGCCTGTTTGTGTGATTGGAGGCTTTAAGATACACTGGATTTCTTTATCCACTGCGTCCTTCCTTCTGTTCAACAGAGGAAAGGAGGGAACTGTTAACAGCTGGTTTCATACAGATGCTGAGGGCCCACCAGCCAACACATGCCTTGGTGTTTAGCAGTTCTTGGTGGCTAGTTTTTCTAAATGACCTGAAGCTGTATGAATCTTGCACTATTTGCTCCTCAAGTCCAAAACCCTTGCACTCCTTTCATTGCCCATTCAAAGCAGCAGAATGACTCTCTTATCTGTCATACCACTCTGGGATTTCTTCCCCACCACCTCCAAATTGGGCAAAGTGGGAGGAGAAGCAATAAAACTTCGCTACAGGTGTGATTGTCAGGACTAAGTAATCCTAGATTCTTGTCCCTTCTGATTAAAGCAAAAGCTTAATCACTTACACTTTTCTGAAAACTTTGGGACCAGAACAAGGTGTACCAGAGGCAGGATTCTTTGCCATTGGATAGGGCTTCATGGGCTGCATAAAAGGCCTCTGTAAGCCACACAAATCCCATCCTACTCTAGCCAAAGAAAGCAGTTCTGTGATGCAGTCAGGATTGGCAGGTGTTACCATCAGTTGCTGCTGGACTGAGACAAAGCAGCTGACCAATTTCAGCATTTGCAAAAGCAATTGTTTCTTTGCAAATCTTTCCAAGCGATGAGTGGTACTATTGCTGAAGCTAGTTACTGATGTCAAAGTCGTATTTATTTATTTAAAATATTTCTGTTCTGCCTTTCTCCTTAAAAAGGACTCAAGGCGGCTCACATGATTAAAAAAACAATACCTTTGAAAGTATGTGTAAGCCTTCTTCAAACATTTTATTGGCATACTAAACCAGCTCTGAATTACCAGCTTTACCCCAATTGTGCAAGTGGGTTCAAGTCTAAATTCTCTTGTGGGAAGGTGATTCTCGTACATGGGAAAACAGCATCCATAAGGCTTCTTGTGAATAAGCAAATGTGTGGCTTCATTGCTTCTGCTTGGGTCTACCTCCCATGGTTTAGGACAGTGGTTCCCAACCTTGGGCCTCCAGATGTTCTTGGACTTCAACTCTCAGAAATCCTGGCCAGCAGAGGTGCTGAAGGCTTCTGGGAGTTGTAGTCCAAGAACATTTGGAGGCCCAAGGTTAGGGACCACTGGTTCAGGATACTGTGTGCCTGCCAGAAATGTTGGGCTGCCACTTCTGTCTGCTCTAGTGGAAGGATAGCCAACAACCAACTATAGTAGAAGTTGCAGGCCAACATCTGGAAAGCCACACATTCCTCCCTTTTTGGCTTAGCACTGCAGATCAACACTTCTGAGCTATTCTAATGAGTAGAACCATCAGGCCAAGAATTAAACCCTGTTATAACACTCCGGGAGTCAAAGTTCAGACCTGAACAGCCCCTAGGCTGTGGTGTGTGTCCCTGATTTGTTTAGCCTGGCCAAAGGGGTGGGAAGAGAGGCAATGTGGCCTTCTGGATGTTGTTTGATGGCAACTACCACAATCTCTTACCCATGTGCTGTCCTGGAATAATGGAAGTTGCAGTCCAGCAACCTCTGGAGAACCACATGATCCCTATCTGTAGTTTAGCTGCTTCCTCTGGCAGAAGGCGGTACCCAGAAGTAACTGAACAAAGCACAGATGTGTGGCCGTGGCTAGTCAGCGTTCTCAGCCATTCTGAATTTACCGTGCTGTGAAAATGCCCATTTGGGATGTAAATACAAGCCTTATCCTGAGAACAGGAAAGTAATTGGGACAGAGACTGCATGATTTCTGTAAAATACATTCATTTTTATACAAACGGAGTTACAAAGTAATATCCAAAAATGTTATTGTTCAAAATAGTTAAGGGGAGTAATGCTGTTTGTTTAAAGAAAATCCTATCGCTTGGCAGAGTGAAGAAAGGAGCAAAGAAGCGAGTGTCTGGAGAGAAAATTTAACATTCCTTGTCTGGCTACTTTATGGACGTTTTTATGTTGTTTTAAGCTGTTTTTTAAATGTGCACTTTAATATTTATTCAGATTAAATGGAACAGTTTAAAAACATTTTTACGTATTCTTATTGGAGCATCATAGTTCTTGAGGTATAACACATACACTGTACTTTTTTTTTGGTTGAATGGGGACGCTGAAAATACCTTGGCCATAAAATTCCCCAATCCTAAAAGGATTCTTGGGAAACATTCAAGTAGTCCTTAAACCACCCTGTTCTGGGATGAACAGTATAAAAATCAAACTGCTTATCAGAAGATCTTTCAATTAGCTAGTTTAATCAAGTAATCAAATATTTTTATTTATGTCAAGTCAGTCTAGAAAGGCTATACAGTAGTCCTGTCCAGAACTGTTTTAAAAAAAGATGTTCCAAGCCCGCCCCCCAAAAGTATATATAACCACAGGAAAACAGTAACTTTTTCAAGGTTCACCACTTTTGGCTTTTAACACAATATTTCCAGGCCTGCTCAAGAGGGCTGCCGTGCCTTGCAGTGTTCTGCTTCTAATTTGCCCCAAACCCACAACTTCTTACTGCTTTTATGTCATTGGTATTTATTAGCCTTATAATTTGGGGGAAAGTGGCATTGTGCTACAATGTTTCTTGTGAAAGTAAGCACAACTATTTCTTGTTCATACTTTTATTCTAGTCATAGTTACTTTTTCAAGTTGATGGAGAAATATTTGGCAGAGATTCTAGTCTGCAAACAGTAGCAACACAAGTGTGTTTGCCAAGGAAGTATTTACTGAAATCTAGACCAGTAGAGTGGTCCCAATTTGCCTTGAAATTTGAACTCCAGCTACTTGGAAGTTCTGGAGGGGATGAGAACCTGGAAGATTTGGATTTTGATACGGCATATGGTGTGCAGTAATGAAATAATGGGTTTGCTTCATTCAACAAATATTTAAAATATGACAGGTTGAATGAAAATCGGCAGAGGTAGCCTGAGATTAAGACCAGCTGAATGTATTTTTGCATAGTTGTGTATAGAATTTGACATTTCAATTCCTTGCATTCAATTTTGTTATCAATTGTAAAACAATTATAGCCAGAATTCTGTTGGTGACTTATGCATATGTAATAATAATTATTATTATTTATTTACGGTCCTTAGACCAGTATGCATACGTAAGTGAACAGTGAACTGCTTTTATTTAACACAATTATCAGTTATGTTCATGGTTACATGAACAATCCACGGAGCCAGGAACACAACCAACACCTTACTTAATTAGTGGCAGTTTGCCACCACAACTTATTTCACAATTCACATAAGCATATTAAAACTACTAACAGGATTCTGGCCCACCTTTCTAAGAAGGTCTTTTCTGAAATCTAGACCAGTAGAACTATCTTGTCCGTACAATGGCGAATGAAACTATCACATACAAATACAGCACACACAGACATATGTGTACATTCATTCTCATCTGCTATATTATTAAGAGTACAATTCACAAATAAAAGGGACTGACAAAAACCTATGATCAGTAACAAACCCTGAAGGCATTTGCAACTCTTCCATATCTGTTCCATCTGCAACTCTTCAATATTATTGCATATCTTAAGCATCCATATATATCCCAGTATATATCAATGACACAGTACATATGTCTGAAAGCACCTGTAAGTGACTTACTGAATGAAGTTTGAAACAACTAGAGAACCAAGCCCCTACCCCTGCTGTGGAACCTCGTTCTGATTTGTCTTCTGTTAGGAATCCCAACGTTGACGGCTGTACTTGTGCAGAATGAATGCATTCAGAAGAGCCTCTTATAATTCAGCTGGAAGGGAGAAGGCAGGTGCCGTTCAGGATATCCTTACAGATATTGTTGGACTGTAGCAACCCTACGAGTCCTAGCTAGTACAGCTCATGACAAGGAGTTGTGAGCTTTACTGCCCAGCAACATCTGAATAGCAGGAGGTTGCCTACCTCTGATTTAGTTGCATCCCTGATAAATCCTTGTTTTTAATTTTACCGAAGGCAAGTGAGAATTGTGGAAAGGAATCGAAAAGGTAGCATGCCTGTGCCACTAGACTCCACCATAATCTGATTCCTCCAAGAAATTGAATTGTGTTTGGCGATGGCAGGCTCCATGGACTTCGTTACTTAGTCATTTTTGTTTACAACAACGTAACTCTCTGGGTTAAATTCATTCACTGGTGCAACACAGGTATCGTAGCCTGCAGAACGAGCATGGAGAGAACATCCTTCTGGCTGGCACAAAGCATCTGCAGGAATGACACCATGATATGATGCTTCAGGAGCAGCAGTGCAGCATGAGCTAGGTTGCCCTCCAACATGTCTAGAATACCCTCTGGTTCCACATAAGCTAGGAATGGCCTCTAGGACTCTGTTGTAATTTGAACCAACAGTGGGGCACTCACATCCAGGGATATTGCAGGAGAGAGCGGTTGCAGAATAGAGGTCAAGGAAGCCCTGTTTATCTCCACCAGTTGCTACAACCTTCATTTTAGAACGGTCAGATTGCTGATGGTCTCTTTTGCTAGTTCTGTTTGTTTGTTCTTGTTGCACAGTTTCCTCTACAGGACACATCAACTTCCCCTTACACATCTGCATGTTTGGCTTACTAGAGAACAAGTCATGAACTTCCTTTTCACTGGAGAAGTCATATGTTGTGAGTTTACTGCTGTGCAGAATGGAGTTTCCTTTCAGCTCTTTGGGTTGATCAGTAGAATCTGGTCCATGAATGCTCAGACAGTTCACAGCCCTGCAGATCTTTGATTCCACCATCGCCCTGCAAGACTGTTGGGTTCTGCAGTCGTCGTAAGACCGGCTACTTCCCAAAGTGCCATCGCTTAGTATTGCCAAGGCTTGTGGGCCACTAGCATCAGGGGACAGAAGCCTTGTCCCAACAAATCCCGCCGCCTGAGCAGCATCATCGGATGCTTTAGGAGGGAGATCTGTGAACTGGAGAGGCTTTTGCCCAATGACGATATCGCTGTAAAAATCCTCACTGTCAGAGCTTTTGATACCAGAGGCTGAAAAGGCTTCTTCATGGTTCCTTTCACTTGTGTTTTGCTCAGGAGTGGGTTCAGAAGTGACCGTCTGAGGCTCTGCAGGACATCCAAGAACGAATTCACTTCGGAGGTCAGGTCTTTCACTTCCATCAACGACCAGTTTGTTACGTGTCCAGTATCCTGACTGAGGATCAAGGAATCCTTCTATTTCCGTCTCATTCTTTTCCCTCTGGCATCCCTTTCTCTGGCTGGGCTGGTGCTTTCCAGCTAGGTTCCCTTCAGGACACCCATGCTTCTGGCCTCTCTTCTGCAGGATATCCACCAGATCACTGCCCCTGACGTCCTCTGCCATTTCAAGGAGATCTTCGCATTCTATTCTGGCAAGGAATAGTTCAAATGCAGCTTGTTCAGCTTCCTCCTCATTCAGCTTCTTGACCAGTGAAAACTCTGTGGAGGTGGTTGGAACATAGCCGATTTCCTCTAACAATCTCTTCACTACCCCTTCTGGAAGAACAGACTGTATGCAGTAGACAAAGCTTCCTGTGAACGTCTGGAGAGCAGGGAAAATATATTAGGAAATGGATTTAACACAGTGCCAACTTCCTGGAATTATGGGATCATATTTTTCTGCAGGAGCACAACCAACTGTGGTCTCCAAGACAGACACACACACACAGACACAGACACACACTGTGTATGTGTCAGGAAGAAAGAGGAAGAGAAAAAGAGGGGTTTTTATTTCTTCAAAAATTATGGAGCTATAACCAAAGCTTGAAAGTAATGAATTACAAGTTGCAGTTTTCTCAAACTAGTTAGTTTTTGATATGAGGGAATAACAAAATAAAATTTTAAAATTAACAAAATGAGCAGGAAGAAAGTAATTTTGTTGGTGTAATGAGTAATACTTTCTAGTTACTTCCAATAGTTATTTTTAAAGAGCATTTTAGAAGCATTTTACTGGAATCTTGCAGCATTCCAGATATAGTCGGATTACAATTCCCAACCGCCCTGACGACTACACTGACTGGGGCTGATGAGATTTTAAGTGCAGAAACAGCAGGAAGGTAACTCCCCCCCCCCCCGCTCTTAAAGGACAGCTTCTGTGGAAGGGAAGTATGTACTGTATGTGTGTTTTAAAAAAATGCCTGAAAGAAAATTTTTTGCTTTGTAGCCAAGGAATAAACCTGAGTAACTAAACGAGGCAACTGGGCCATTCATTAATCAGTGATGGTAGCACCGTCTTTTGTGGCTCCACAGTCCAGTTCTTAAAAGCTCCTTCCAGAGCTAATGGAATCTATACTGTATTTTGAAGGCAAGGAACTTTGCAATGTGTTTAAAGCCACCTTCCATTTGCATAAGTGCTACCTAGGAGCATGAGTCACTTAATACGATGACGGCTTCTGAAAGGATTGGATCCTTACAGAAAGAAGGGAAAACTGGTCTTTCACAAAAGGTGCCAGCTCACTAAAACCAAGTGACCAAAGAAGAGCAAGGCCTGCACCAGCAGGAGGTTAAAGTGAGGTAACTGTCTCATGCTGCAGGTTTGGGATATCATGAGTGGGCAGAAAATAATTATTTGATTCCTTAATATTCTGTTTTCCATCTCTCTCTCGCGCGCGCGTGCACACATGCACACACACACACACAGAGACTGACTGCTGGAGGGACATGGTAGAGATGTAGCTGTCACAGATGTTGGAATTGCAAGATTCCTGCACTGAGAAAAGGGTTGGAAAATATGCTTTCTAAGTCCCTTTTAACTCCACAATCAATCTTTTTTTCTCACTGGTGCCCTTCAAATATGTCACGTCTCCCACTGATTACACAGATGGAATCCAGCACATTTAAGACTACCTAAATCCAACTATTACTCCTAAGTAAAAGTTGGTCCAACTCTAGCAAAGTCCCACGGCTTCTTCCCCCTCCGCCCACGCGGCCCTTGGGCGATTTGCACGCGCTCCCCGGGGGTGGTGGTGACGGCGCATGCTCTACTTCGGAGACCCGAAAGGGTTACCGTTTAATCCGAACTGACTTCGCAGCCCACCACCATGATTCTTCTACTGTACTAGGTTCGGTGCCCACCCGCCCGTGGGCCCCACTTTGTATACTTCTGTGACTGAGCCTAAACCCACAGACAGCCCCCACCCCACCCCAAATAGGAGAGGATCGAAGCTAGATCCCTCTCTCCGCCCGCCCCCCCCAAAAAACCCCCGACCACCCTCCTGGCCCCCGCCCGAACTCCCTTTGTTAAGCAAAGGGGTGGGGTGGGGGACAACGACTGGCCACGTGGGAGCGCCAGCCTTCTGCAGACACCCCCCCCCCACCCGAGACACGTGTCAGCCCTTCCCGGCCTTTCCCGCCGCCGCCGCCGTCACCTTCAGGGACCGGATCTCTTTCCTCCAAGGCGAGAGGGAGAGGTTGAGGCAGAGGAGCTCCAGGAACCCGAAAGCCCGGCCCAGCATTCGGAAGAGCCGCCCCGCCGGGCGCTCGCCTTCCGCGGCCAGGGAACTCTCCGCGATGCCGGCCACGTCCACCCGGGGCCGGGCCGGGGCCGGGAGGAGGCGGAGGAGGCGCCGGGCTTGGCTCTTCAGCGCCGGGTCTTCGCAGGGGGAGAGTTTCCCTTCCGCCCAGCGCCCGCGGCAGAAAGCCCGGTAGCCCGCCAGCACCTCCTCGCGCCGGGTGGGCGCCGAAGGGGGTCCCCGCATGACGACGACGACCACGACGCACCCCCCCCCCCGGGCGTGCGCGGCAAGAGTTCCCGCCTCGGCTCTCGGGGCTCCCGGGGAAGCGCCGCCACCAAAGAGGAGGACGAGGAGGAGGAGGAAGCGGGGAGGGCGCCCAAGTTCGGCGGTTCGGGGGCTGGGCGGGGCACGGCGGCTGCCCCTGAAGCCTCCCATTGGCCTGCCCAGGAGCCTGTCCCGGTGCTAGTGGCTAGCCGGCCTGTCACTCAAAGGACTCGGGGTGGGTAGGTGGGTGTGTCCCCCGCCACCATCAGGAAGCGCGAGCCGTCGGAACAGGGCAAAGCGAAAGTGGAAGCGAATCGCACCCCCCCACACACACACAACCGCCCAAGGAGGGGGATCGGGGCTTCGATCCGGCGCCGTTGATCCTCGCAGGGCGACTTTGTCCTTCCAAAAGTTGGGTTTCTTGGAAAGGCTGCTCCCGATGTTGGGTCGCAGGTGGCCGCGGGACTACAACTCCCAGAATCCCCGACCTTTGGTCATTCCGGCTGGAGGGGCTTCTGGGGGGGGTGAGATCCAACGCTTGGAGACCCAGTGTTGAGAACCACACTTTTGGAACAAGCGCGTGGCCCCCGTGTGCTCCTTTTTTTGGGGGGGGGGGAGGGCGGTCCTCTTTTTGTGGCGATGGCCGCCTTGCACATTTCCCCCCAACCCCCCGAAGCGAGTGTCTTTGGCCCAGCAGGGGATGGGGAGGCCTTGGTGGGTCAACCTTCTGCCCTCACCTTCTCTCCTTGTTCTAAAATAAAATGGTACTTCGAGGAGTATCGTTTATTTATTTGTTTCTTTATTTAATTTATATCCCACCCAACTAGACCGAAATCTGCTCTGGGCGGTTAACAACATCTTTATCTGTTAAGAAAAGATGCAAACCACACGATATGACAGGGCAATTTTCTCTTCAGACAAGACTTTTCCTCAGTTTTACGCAGTTCCGAAAATGGGGCTATTGGGCTTTTTGAAGTTTTTGTTTTTTGCTTGTTCTAACCTTGCAAGCTGCCTTGAGTTCTCTTAAGGAGAAAGGCGGGGTATGAATACGGTAATTTAAACAAACTTCATTGGTGTATCGGCCCTTGTTCCACTGCCAGACCATTCCTCTGAAATGACTGATGGTTGCCTAGCTAGATATTTCAACAAAGCTACAACTTTAACTACTTCTGCTTATTTTACGTCTATGGATATTCATTTTCAGTAAACTGGAAAATACACGGCACAGGACATGTCAGAGAATTATGGAACACGATGCCTTATTTATTTATATGCCACCTTTTTCTCTGTGCTGTGTCAAGATTCACAGTCTTGTGCAATATGGCAAGCACTTCTACATCAATTATGATAATAATGTCAAATTGTGTTATTTGCATATATTCTATTAAATTAGCCTATGGAAGTTTAATGCAGAATGTCTTCCTTTTTTGTGAAGACGTTCTGATGTTCATTGTAACTTTTCCAAACTGCTCTTTTCAGTGAAGAGTGATGGAGCTTCCTATGTTTCTCTCCTCTCCTCACAACTGGAGTGATGTTTGACTTTCCAGGACTACATCATACACAAGCACTCTGACAATCTCCAGTAGCCGTTGACAGGGATGGGGACTCAACAGTTGCAACTTGCTGTGGAGTCCAACTTGACTCAGACTCAACTGGGGGGGGGGGTTTGGAAGACTTGGATGTGTCTCACCATTTGGATCCATGATTCGTCTGAGTTGTTTTTATGGAGTCCCTGGGGGCCTCCCTTCGCCCCCCCCTGCCGCTGCCACTGCCTGGGCCTGTACAGGTGCAGAGGCCGTGGGCCAGCTTCCCATCTGGCTTCCGGCCCCTGCCTTTTTTGGATAGGAAGTTGGGCCTGTTGCTCGCCACTGTCACCCGCTGCTGCCACGTTTCGAGACAGCTGTGGGCAGTGGCAGGCAGTGGCGGAGAGTGGCAGGCACCATCTTCTGAGGCAGCTATCTTGGCTTTCCTTCCAGGAGCTGCCTGTGGTCTCCTCCCCTGCACCCGTCATCCAGTCGATAGGGTGGTGTATGTACCGAGGCAGGGCCTCTGCTCCAGGAGGGGAAGTTGGCCTATTGTCTAGGCGCATGTGCATGCCCCTGCGTCGGCTTGATTTCCCTTCCAGACCTTCTGTCTCGACGCATGCGCCCTCCCCCAAGGGGAGCAAGTGACTCGAGACTCAGACCTGGGGCTTGGGGTTCAGACCCCCCAACACACAGACTTGGGTCTCTGGCTTTTGATTATCAAGTTATCAGAGGACAAAATCAGGGATTTTTTTTTTCAGTTGTGGGGAGAGGAATTCTGTGTCTTTTGTGAAAATGAGAATTCCATGATGTAGTTTGTCTCACCACATGCAATACTATGGCCGGATGGCCAGAGGGGGCGGGGGAGACATTGGTTATACCTCTTTTCAAAAGCCTAAGATACTAAGATTTTCTTTATAGTGAGTCAGGCAACTCTGCGTCATAAAGGCCTCACATTTTGGCCCCCCGTCAGATTTGATTCTGTTTCAAGTTAGCAAGAGATGTGTTTGCTTTCATGATCCAATTAGACTGGATTGAGAGTGCAACATGATTCTACCTGAGATTATTTTAAGTTGGGAGCTATGACTCTTATTATAACGGCATCTTGTTACATGCATGCAGTGGATCAGTTATAAAATAGGTTTTTTTTTGTATATTTTTATAAATAAAGTGCCCTCTTGCACTTTGTTCAAAGGGCATTTCATAATTAAGATATGACTGATGGTAATAACACTATCATCACCATTTTCTGAAGAGACTATTATGCACTTGTCTTTAAAGAGATGTCAAAACAGCTTTTCCCACATACATCTGACAACGAACCAAATTGAAGATTATTTTCCATTTAGAAGCATTTCTGAGAGGACTGCTCATTAACAAAAGAGGGCACAATTGAATGGGCATGATAGAAACCAAGCTAGAGATTTGGATGCTCACCAACTATGTAAGAAGCTACCTTTCCACCAGGAGAATCTTGGCTTCCCTTACCAATGGTCTGGTGTTGGTAAATTCCACAGAATAGCCACAGAAGGATATTCCAGAGCTTTGGAGGCTATAAGAAAGAGCCAACTACCATCCATGGAGAAACCCTTAGATATGCGTTAATGTTGTTTTGGATATTTGCATTGCAGATGAGGACGTTGCATCCAACCTTTTTCATACAGTACAGGACTTGGAAGAGACCCAATGAAATAAATGGGCCACAAGTGGTTTGTGCCCGGATTATGCCATGTGGACTGTGTGTGTTAGCAGAGGGAGGTTTTGATCTAGAAGCATCTTCCCTTGATTTGCATTGGGTTTGGAGGTCTGCGTATCTTGCCATCCTCCATGCTTCCTTCCTGTTTTTTTTTCTTTTTATAGAAGATAACACATTAGGGATGAAATGACAAAATGATGCCTTTAGATTAATACCACGAAGAAGCCTCTTTATCTAGCAGCATCCGGCGTCTGGCTTCAAAGAGCAAGAGTGGGGAACTTCCTTGAACCCGAGGACTGAATGCCGTTGCAAAAAAAATTATTGGAGCGACTGCCGCGCCAATGTTGAGCGGAGTCAAAGACACTGGCGTATTTTAATTTTAAAGCTCTTCGTGCCAATGCCTACGCCTCAGGAGAGAGATTTAATTATTTTAGAATGGTGAGGGAATGGGGGGCTACCAAAGCATTGCATCAGGGGGAACGGGGTGTGGCTAACTGGAGAAGTCCAGAGGGCCAGATTTTGCCCTGGGATCTCAAGGGCCACTCCTGCCAAACATGGGCTTTCTCTACCCTTCTTGCAGCCTTACAACAAACTTGATGGTGGTGGTTGAGAGAGAGAGAGAGAGACTGGAGTGGCGGTGGTGTCAGTCCAGGCTCACCCACTGAGTCACAAAGGTTGCATGGATATTTGAGTCTGCATCGGTACAGTGCAAATCCAGCACAACACATGGGTTTTTTTCTTACTGTATTCTAGAAATACATAGAGGATGGGTCTGTCAAGGCCAAAATAGCTGTGAAATTAGATGCTTGGTGAAAAATGCCACTAATAATTACCAAGATCTCTGCAGGTGTGAAGGAAGGGTTTAATTCGTTCTCCTTTTCTTTTTTTTTAATTGTGGTGAAAAGGAAAAATTCTAATCTGAAATTGCTCTCTGCCTTGGGAAGAAATCAGCAATTAGCAAGAGGAGCTCTCCCAAAGCAAATACCCATCAGAAGGGAGAGATTTGCCTGCAGACTGAAATGTGGTGGGTTAAACTGCCCCACTATTATCAGCTCCTCCAATAAATGATGTTGTTTGCATATTCCGTCTATTAAATACACCTGTGTATTAAATACAAAAGATAACATTCATCCTTATGCCTAATTTGATTCTGCATGGGAAATAAAATTCAGAAAATTTAATTTTTTTCAACTACAGCTTCCATTTAACTATGTCTAGTAGCTATGCCGGCTGAGGGATTCTGGAAGGTGTCTTCCATTAATAACTCTTCTAAGTTCCACCATTAAATGTGAATGCCAACTGGAAGCTTTAACAACGACAGCAGCAACCCTTTGGATAAGCAAATGCAAAGAACAAACAACAAGGAGAAAAGGTTTCTAAAGGTACCTGTATTTGCACAAGCTCAAAGAAGGGCTCCTGAGAGCTTTGAAAAGCAAAGGGATTTGAAGCTGGTTTTTTGATATTTCTATCCTAACACTCTATTCCATGTATCAGTCTGTCCCCTTTCAGTTTAGAATGACTGGAGAAAGAGCAGGAAATGCCAATTTTTCTTTGACTCCCCAGTTCTTTGTGATTCTCTAATATATATTGTTGCTTTTGTGCTAATGGATGGCAAACAAACAAAATACAGTGGTGCCTCACATAACGATTTTAATTGGTTCAAAAAAAACACCCCATGTTATGTGAAACATCGTTATGTGAAACACCATTTCCCATAGGAATGCATTGGAAACCGGTTAATCCGTTCCAATAGGCACAGATTGCCGTCCTTAAGCGAAAAAAACCCATAGGAAACATCATTAAACGATACAATGTTTCCTCCATTGGAATGTATTGAAGCTGACTCAATACATTTCAATGGCTTTGCGAAGTCAATTTTTGCAAATTTAAGTGTGTCATAAAAGGGTCAAAAATGGTTTTAAATGCTTGGATTAGCTTCTGCACCCTCTAAAATGGATGCAAAAGTTAATTTGGCTTTGATCTGACTTTTCGTTAATTTTTGCTGAATTTTTCCCCCCCAACTTTTGACAGCTGTCAAAATCTGACAGCTCCATTGGTTCCTATGGGGGAAGAAAAAATTCACCATAAATTAACGAAAAGTCAGATCAAAGCCAAATCAGGTTTGCACACGACTTAGGGGGTCCTCTAACGAATCCAAGCATTTAGAACCGTTTTTGACCCTTCTAAGACACTTTTTAAATTGAAAAAAGAAACATCGTTAAGTGAAGCAGGGGACCTAAAATCACATTCATTATGCAAAGCATGGTCCCAAACTTCGCTAAGCGAAAATCGCCCAGAGGAAACATTGTTATACGGTGCATATTATTTTCTAAAAAAACACATCATTATGCGAATTCATCGCTAAATGAGGCACTCGTTAAGTGAGGCACCACTGTATTGGGAATCTTCTGTGGACAGTTTTTGAAAGCAAGTAAATTAAGTGTTGGGTTCAGATTCAAGCTTAGTTGGAAAATTTATCGGTCTCTCTCTTAACCTAACTTTCCCATCTTTAAAGTGGGAATACTTCTTATACGCCTTTTTCAAGAGGAAAAACAAGTTAGGAAAATCTAAATAAATATACATTTTCCCCAAACACACTGCAAACAACTGAAGTCTTTCTTATTATTACCGTCTTTCAAACAATACTTATAAACGTATGCAGGCCCTTTAGTTTACTCCTTTTTTCTAAGACATGCAAAGCACCCTACCAAACCAGACAACTGGATTTGACTACATAACCTATGACATGTACCTACTCCAGGATGGGCAAACGTACAAATATTTTTGGACTGCAGTTCCCAGCATTCCTCTCCCACAAGCTATACTGGCCAGGGCTGATGAGAATTGCCGTCAAACAAGGTGTGAGGCCCATCGTTGGATTTTCCCTCGATCTGTGCTGTGTGTGGTTTGGCCCACCTGCTTTCAAACCTTACAGAAATATCAGTAAACCCTACAGTTGTTTTTATTGTTTTATACTTTGGAGAGAACAGTCCAAAAATATGGAGGTAAACATGTAGGCAAACTTTCAAAATCTGGTGTAAACCTCCCACTCCCACCCCCAAAACGCAGCTGATTCTAGCCCTGTGAAAAGTAGAAAAGAGGAACAAAGTGTCATTAAGTACATTGGTGAGCGGGTGGTTCTTGTTCCATATCATCGTCCTTTCTTCAGCACGATGGATTCTTTCAGAAAGTTGCTTAGGGATCGTTTCCCTTTATATTATTCTGTTGAAAAAATCCGAGGAGCTTTTCAGTCCGTCCAGTGGGGCTCGTGGCAGAGGGACATTCTGTTCGTGCGCCACCATTTCATACGGGGGGGCCGCCTCCATTGGGAACGAGGATGACAAGGAAATGGAGGGGATGGGCTGCTGCGAATCTTGCAGTCCGACCAAATATCCAGCACCTCTTTCTGTAACAGTCCGGTGAGGTGCTGCTGCTGCTGCTGCTTCCTCCCAAGGAATGTTTATTGCCAATTCGTTGTGTTGACAAGGATCGATTAGGGAGTAAGGTGGCGGATCATCGGTAGGAAGATAGATCTGGGCTGCCCCTGGTCCCACGCATTCCTCGTAACTGAAAGAAAACACATTCATTTCTTAGACTTTTCAACAATAAACAACAAAAGAAAAACTGGCTTTTTGGAGGAAGGTGGCAGAAGCTTTTGCGAGGGCAAAATTCCACGGGCTGTCTGTGAACTGAGCTGTTCAGGGAGAGAACGTTATTCAGAGCAGCCGTGCACCCTTGAAGGAGTGTCCAGTCTAGTCCAAGTCCACACTAGCACACTTAGAACCATAAAAAGAAGGCGGAGGAAGGTCCCTGAAAGTGCCAATTAACAACAAGCACCAAAACACCAGACTGAGCAGGTACGTATGCGGTTCACTTGGTCACTGCCTCACCTCACTCGGTGAAATGTCTACTTAAACGATAATGATTTAACAACTGGACCTGATTGCCCAGCTGTCGGTCACTCCTGGATCCTTTGAAATGAAAGCTGCTGTGCTGCTTTGGAAAGCCCTGATTCAGTCCAAACGCTTCTTCGGACTTTCTTCTATCACTTCAGCTCAGTTTAGAAACAAAAGATATGCCCCCTGCTTGCTTTTTTCTTGAATAAATTCTAAAACCAAAGCACACCCTTAGTTGCCTATGTGCAATCTAAAACTGAATTTTTGTTTGTGATGTTTAGCAATTCCTTGGTTCAGATCTATGACAAAAGTATTCTTGGGTAAAAAGAAATTAATAAAAATTCCCAGAATACTTTATATTTGAGTAATAAACTCGGGGCTTTCGAGCCATCAGTAGCAAGGTAGAGGATTTTTGGTGGGCACCTCCCGTACCAATTTAATTTGACTCGGTGGAATTGTTATAAATTGGCATCTATATTTTGCTATTTGTGAAACTGTTCAAGAAACTATTCTGAAGAATTTCAGAGCTTATTCACAGTCCTCTAAATTTATTTAAATACTGGCTCTGTTCAACTATTGACAGCTTGCATACAATTATATCCAATGTATTTTTAAACAGGACATTCTGTATTGTATTCCTTTTTCTTGGTTGTTCACGGTTCTGTGCCGCGCAGTACTTTTTAAGATGAGGTTTCTATACTGACCTCACCGGGCCTCATCCCGCAAATTTTATCAGGGCTTCAGACAATAGCATCTTCCACTCAGAACTTCCCACCTGTTTTTCCCCTGCTGGGGAAAATACATCAAGGAGGAAGAGAGGGAACAGATGCACAGTATGTTGTAGTGGTCAGTTTAAGGAACCCTCCATGTGGAAGCAGTGGGCAGTCACCAATTCAATATTTATGTGGGCAGAACTCCCAACAGCTGAAGTGTTGCACCAATCTCATAAGATGCTTCTCATGTACCAAGTCAGACACTGCCCACAAGTTTTTAGTAAACTTTAGCAGCTTCTGCACTCAGGGTGCCTCATATGTACTAATACTGAATAGGATACTGGCCATCTGAAGTCTGTCATCACAAGACATAGTCTTGAGAAGTTTTTTTTAAAAAAGCCCTCCTACCAACTGACTCTGGGATCCAACATGTAGGGCTGCCTAAGAAATTCACTCCACTGTGTTTTACTCCAAATGAATGCATACAGTGGTGCCTCGCAAGACGAATTTAATTCGTTCCGCAGTTAATATTGTCTTGCAAAAAATTTGTCTTGCGAAACGCATTTTCCCCATAGGAATGCATTGAAATCTAATTAATGTGTTCCTATGTACAAAAAAGTCAGAACAAAGTCAAATTTGGTTTATAAAGGGTTTATTAAATGCTCTTTAAAGCCATACATATTGTGCAGATGATTTTAAAAATTTCAATAAAAAAACTCTAACTTTTTAAACATCATAGAAAAACATTTAAAAATCAGCAAACATGAGGCAGGAACAAAAAACGGAAAACATTCTTCTTGCGAAGCACGGCCATAGGAACATTTGTCTTGCGAGTCATCAACCCCCCCCCCCAATTGCCACAACCATTTGTCTTGCGAGTTTTTTTTTCCTGTGAGGCATTTGTCTTGCGAGGCACCACTGTATTCTGGACCAAACATGAAAGGAGACACAATCTATGGAAATGTAGGAGATTTCACAAAACAGAAAGATACATATTCAGCAATATGGGTGCATGTGAAAAGTATACACACGATTAAAAAAATCCTGTGTACATTTCTAAATTGTGTGCTCCAGTCTGTGAGAGACATTAATGCACACAATTGACAACTGCATGCTGAAATACAGAGCATGTTTTTGTCACCATGGAAGGCTGAAACTAGAAAGAGAGAGGATGGAAGTCCCGATTCTGTTCACATTGGGTACCAAGATACAACAGGAGCTCGTGGCGAGCTCGTGGCCTCTGGAATGGTCTGTTTCAAAGACCTTCCATGTCAAATCCATCTGACACACTTGCTGAGATCTTGAGTCCACAAGAAGGCTATTAATTCACCTAAACGGATGCTTATGGATATTACTGCCATCAAGTCAGGGTTGTCAAGATAAATTGACCACACGGCACCCGTTTGAGTGCCTACGGAGTGCAGTAAGATCAGGATGAAAAGGAAAAGAAGCAAAAGTGAAGAAAAGCAAGTGGGAGCTGTAGCAATTTTCTTAAATCTAATGTGAGAACTGATTAGGGATGCATCTAGAGAGATAATCAAATTTAGTCCTAAATGAGATTATTTCAGCTGGTATATCAATCAAATTATTAACACCCCTAAGGAATCTTTCATAAATTAATTTCCTAATTGGAATTTTATATAAATAGGATTGCTGCTGTAGACATCCTTCAAAAAGAAAGAGGAAAAAGCCCCAACAGAAACGGGGACTCTGTGTCTCAGATACATTCTGCCCAGTTCTGAAGGTTGAGCCCATGGAAGGGCTAAATGGTAGACTGGGGGTGTGGACTGTGAGGCCCTTCAGATGTTATTGGAAAGCAACTCCCATTGGGGCTGATGGTGTTTGCAGTCTTCAACATTAAAAGGGTCACACATTCCCCAGCCTTCCCCTAGCCTAGATGCTAACTGTGTGCCACTTTATGACCACTGTTTTGTTCAGTATCTTTCTCAAACTGGTGCCCTACTAGTTCTAGCCAGCATGCACTGTGGTTTCATTTCTGGTCATGGGAAGGACCTGCCAATTCTGGTCACTCATGGCATTAGGTATTTGCTGAGGAGGATTTATATATAGATTAGCACCATAATGATCATTGTGAGAGAGATGCATTGGGCTTGCATAGTTTCCAGCTATGTTTGGGAAGTTGTTGCAGTAATGAGCAGAGCTTGAAAAGATTCCTTTACAAACATAATGTCCAGAATCCTCTAGCCATACTGCAAGCTTTTAAGTCCTTCAGGACTCTGCTTTGCTTCTCCAGCCCTACACATACACACACACCTAGAAGGAACCTGCAAGATTAATACAAGAAGGCCACACTCCTCAAACTGTGAAGAACTCTTTATACAGCAGGCAATCTGGAGCTGTGTATCCAGTTACTCTCTTTGGAAGCTGTTTTAAAAAAGAACCTCTCACTCATCTATCCTACCAGCATTTCAGCCGTAATGGTTGGGTCCATGGCATAGCCTCTGAAAATCTTCCCTGCAGAATAATAAGGTGGGAAATACTTTATGAAGTCTGAGGACTCCTCCACTCTCCAATCTGCACAGATTTATTTTTAATGAGGATAAAGCAGCAGCTAGTAGTAACTGACCTGTATTCTTTCTTAAGAGCAGTACAGTATAGAGGTTTTCCATTCCCCATAATACGTATTGAAACCCTTGGGTAAAATGCAGAAGAAATTAAGATGCTCTGGAGGGCTACCTGAAAGGTGTTCAGGAAAGGACTGAGCCCCCTCGCTCCACCCCATTGCTTTTTTCTTGTGGAGAGTGACAGACTGAAAAGAACAGCCCCTGCGTGCACCCTCTTCCCCTGACCAGGAAATCCTGGAGATCAGGCTTCTAAACTGAGCGGAAAGCCCTCTCAGCATAGCCGAGTCTCTTCTCTTCAGACCATCGCTCGCCACAGGACGACACAGTGAGCCTGGCCCCTCTACTCTTGCACTCAGGCGAAGCCCATCCATCTTAAAAGCCTGTCTGAACTGGATTAAAGTCATACCTTGATGTCATCTGAGACGGGAAACCTGCTTGGCAAAAGTGATCGGTTGCAGTGATATTTCTACGGCCCAATTATTTTGAGGGTTTTGTGTTTCCCAAAGTAACTAAATCAGTTATAATATAGTTAGCGTTCAAGCTGTTTGCCTCTGATACAAAACAGTCCTGTTCACCTTCTTGCATCTTCAAGGCCAAGTAACAGCGCAAGCCTGTACCTGAACTCCATACCACTCCTTTTCTACTGCTCATTAGGGCCATATCTCTGTAGTTACACAGGTAAGGGAAACATTACTTTTTCTGGTTAAAATGAAGTATTCCTCACTAGGTAACAATTGTAATGTAAGTTAATGTAACCAGTTATTTCCTGTTATTCCCAGCTCTGATTCTAACAGAATCTATCCACAGGTACTGCTGGTGTGGAAGGACTGTGATGCTCATTTGGACCCCAGGAATGTGAGTAAGTCTGTTCAGCCTGGATGGTGTGCAGATTTCTGTGCAGTAAAAGGGAAGGGAAGAAAAGCTGTGGTGCAAAGTTTTTATGCAGGATGTCGTAATATGGACTTAAATCAAGTGTAAAATATATATATATCTGCCTTGATTCCAAGAAGCATGAGCTGAAATAAACTTATGGAAGGACATTCCAGAAGAACAGGGTTCAGATACAGTGGACCCTCTACTTACAGAATTAATCCGTATTGGAATGGTGGCTGCAAGTTGAAAAGTCTGTAAGTCGAATCTCCATTGACCTACAGTGCACTGAAAACCGATTAATCCCATAACCGGCCGTTTTTGTTCTATTTTTGTTCCATTTTGTTTTTTTTCTGGTCTGTAGGTCAATTCTCTGGCTGCAAGTCGAATCTAAATTTTGCGGCCAGAGAAGTCTGAAACTCAAAAAGTCTGTAAGTCGAGCCGTCTGTAAGTCGAGGGTCCACTGTACTTAGCTGCTGTGCTACGTTCTAGCTCCCTTGCCAACTGTCACGTACAAGGTAATCAGGTCAGCCAACAGCCGCTCCCTTCCTGGTGCTGCTGAATGCAGATCTACTCAAAATAAAACCCAACTTATCCAGGATCTAATCCTGGAAGAAGGACTAGACCTGGCCTATATTCTTGAAACCTGGGTAAGTGTTTGGGGTGAGCCGACCCTCTCCTTCCTGTGCCCCCTGCCCGGTTATTCCATCCAGCACCAGGGCAGGCTGGAGAGAGGAACAGCCAATGTTTCAGAACCAGCTCTTGAGTTCTTGGAAAACATGTCTTCCTTGGACATGTCCCAGTTTGTTAACGGCTCTACTCGTGTGGCAGGTCATATCCTGTCTGACCAGCTGTCAGATCTGCTTTGACTTGGGTTCCTGCCTTAAGCAGAGGGTTGGACTCAATGGCCTTAGAGGTCCCCTTCCCACTCCATGATTCTGTGATTCTATAATTCCTGTTGGTCCTCCTCAATCACTCAGTGGCCTTTGGTACTGTCAACCACGGTATCCTTCCGGGGAGACTCTCACGATTGGGGATCAGTGGCCTGGCAGTGTCTAGGCTCTTATCCTTTCTTGAGGACTGACCCCAGAAAGTGCAGCTGGGGGAGTTTAAACTGTGGAGTCCCTCAGGAGTCGATCATCTCCCCTCTGCTATTTAACATCTACATGAGACCGCTGGAGAAGGCCAGATTTGGAGTGTTGTGTCATCATTATGCCAATGACACCCAACTCCAGTTCTCCTTCCATCCTGCTTCTAACTTTTTTGAACTGTTGCTGTCTGGCAGAAGATACAGAACAATTAAGACCCGGACAACACGTTTTCTGAATAGTTTTTATCCCAGAGCTATAATTGCACTTAATAATAATAATGAGCTTAAAGGCCACCAGTAGTGAATAGTTAGTTGGACTGTGTTACTTTTAGCGGGTGGGGAGTGTTGGGGGATTTTTTAGTGGGTGGGGAGTGTTTGGGGAATTTTATGTGTGCGCATGTGTCTGGTCTCTGGGTGTCTGTGAATTTCATTGTATGGGTATACTGTGTATATATTTACAATGACAGTAAATTATTATTATTATTATTATTATTATTATTATTATTATTATTATTATTATTATTATTATTATTATTATTATTATTATTATTATTATTATTATTATTATTATTATTATTATTCAGCAGTGGATGTCATCCCATCCTTCAAGTGCACTACTGGAATGGATGGGGGCGAACAAGCTGACTGAATCTGGGCACGACGGAGGTCCTCTCAGTGGGGCTTTTGCCGTCTGTGGTCTCTCTGCTAAGGATAACGTTCACAGTCTGGCCATCCTTCAGGATCCAGGACGATTGATGGAATCCCAGATCACGTCTGTCATCTGGTCAGCCTATTTCCAGCTTAGGCAGATTGCACAGCTGCGTCCCTATCTTGACTGCAGGTCTCTCATCCCTTGGTCCATGTTTCTATAATCTCAGGGATAGATTATTGCAATGCACCCCACGTGGAGCTGCCCTCAAGACTAATCTGGAAACTTCAGCAGGTCCAGAACACAATGGCCAGGTTAGTTACAGGACTGTATAAACATTAGCATATTTCTCCAATACGGACCATTTTACACTGGTTATGGGTTCATTTCTGTATCAAGTTCAAGGTGCCGGTTTTTATCTAGAAGGGCTTTAATGGTTTGGGACCTTAGTACATGGCTGAAAGCCTCCTTCCAAGCAAACTGCCTGTCCTGCCTGCATATCGCAGGTGGGATGGCAGAGGTTGCCAACCCCCCAGAGAGGCCCAGAAGGAAAGAACAAGGAATGGGGCTCTCTCTGTGGTGGCCCCTCAGTTATGGAACGAACTGCCATCTGAGATTTGCCTGGCCCCTTCCCTAGTAACTTTTTAAAAAATCTTTTAAAATTTTTCTATGCAGGCAGCTTTTCAAACTATGCTATTATAGCAGCTGCTGAGTTTAATACCCATCACCACCAGCTGTTTTTAATGACTATACAGTCATGCCCCGCTGGACGATTACCCCGCTCTACAACAAATCCGCTTTACGTTGACGTTTTTGCGATCGCTTTTGCGATCGCAAAATGATGTTTTAAATGGGTTTTTTTCGCTGTGCGATGATCGGTTCCCTGCTTCGGGAACAGATTTTTGCTATACGACGATCACCGTTGTGTGATGTTCCGGTATAGCCGGCAGCCATTTTCGCGCCCTCCCCTCGCTGAACGAGGGCGCGAAAACGCTGCGATCAGCTGTCCGGCGGGTCCAAAATGGCCGCCGGAACAGCCGAAATGGCGGGGCGCAGCGTTTTCGCGCCCTTGGTAAGCAAGGGGAGCGCGCGAAAACGCTGCCGGAAGCCCTGAAATGGTTGCGCGCAGCCATTTCGGGGCTTCCGCAGCGTTTTCGCGCGCTCCCCTTGCTTACCAAGGGCGCGAAAACGCTGCGCCTCGGCCCCTTTCAGCTGTTCCGGCGGCCATTTTGAAGCCGCGGAACAGCTGATCGGCGGGTCGCAAAGCGAAGGTCGGTAAGCGAACCGCTTACCGACCTTCGCTCTGTGAATTTCCCCCTATGTAGGTGCCGTTTTGCGATCGCATTTGCGATCGCAAAAACGGCATCGTTGTGCGGATTCGTCGCTCTACGGAGTGACCGTTGTGCGAGGCACCACTGTAGTGGTGTTTTTGTAAAAGATGAGAAAATTTACTTGTTGGGCTTATGCTTCTCAGACATCTACATATGCTGGCTGGGGTATCCAAGGGCTTTCATAGCTGGGACATATTGGGAGTTGTAGTACATAAAGGTACAGTGGGTATTAAAGAAGCCATAGTCCAAAAATATAAACATTTCCCATCTTAGGTTTTTATTAATCAAAGATATGCACAGATACCAACCCATGCATTATGGTTTTTAGTCAGTGGTTGTCAATTTTTGGGTAACGTTGCTTGCTGACCTTAAGCTATTTGACTTGGGAGATTAAAAAAAGGATCTGAGAAAGTGGAGTAACATGTGTAAAGGCCTTTGACCTCAATTTTCTTGATCTTCTCCCAGCTTCATCACTCTGTCCTTAAGCCTGCTCTCCTGCCAGCTCACCAAGCAGGAGAAACCATCTGTTACTTTGACATATCATTGTAGCTTCTCCCGTTCTCAATAAGAGCAACACATAGGAGCGTATAATAGAAAACACAGTCTTCCATATTCCATAAAAAGTCCTTCTGTAGCGGACTCAGACTGTAATCTTATGTGTGCCTATACTGGCAGATAAGATAGAAAGCCCCCCTGAACTCAGTGGGACTTATTGCTGACAAGGCATATATAGGATCGAATACTCTGAGAAAGTGGCTACTAGTCAAGTGATCTAGAAAGGGGTGGGCAAACGGCAGCCCTCCAGAGGGTACTGGACTACAACTCCCAACAGCTCTTTCCACTATAGCCAATGATGAGGAACGATGTGATTTTCAATCCAACAATATCTGGAATATAGCATTTTGCCCATCCCTGGTTTACAGTGTATTGAAGCCACACAATAACGTCAATTCAATATCACTTTAACTCTCATGCCAACTGGATCCATCGTAATTCTAGGATTTGTAGTTTAGTGAGATACTTAGAATTTTTTGTGGCAGTTTTCTGGAGTGCTCTCTATCAAAGAATCCTAAGTAGCCTACCAAACCACAGATCCCAGAATTCCTTCCCATACATAGGGGTTTGGATTATTATTATTATTTTACTACAAATGCCATAATTCTCTAATCTGTGAGATGTACTTGAAAAGCAAACACCTTAAAGGCATTTAAAACGTGACTCATCTGAGTGAAGGACCTAAACGGGGAAGTGTTGAGACCTAGCTAGGCTCAAGCTTCTTGCTCCTGCCCCAGCGGCAGATGGGAGCTTTCTTTCTGAACAAAACTCGCTGGGTGGAGCTAGACTTTCTCCCAGGTGAGCCACATTTAGGTGTCTATCCACTACAAAGTGGAGTATTATGGGATTTGTAGTCCCCAAACCAGAAATAACCCCCCCAAACCAAACATCTCACCCCTAACACCCAGAGATAGGGGTATAACTGAATGTTTCTTGCAGAAACTCAGTCCTTCTATCACCGATGAAGGTGTGCAGAAAGGTTATGTTCCTATACCTCCTCTGCCCTTTGCTTCTTTTGTGGCCTTCTCTCTTTCCACAGAGCACCAGTGCAATGTTTCCCTTAAAGTTCAGAAATGAATTCTCTGAATGAAGATATGATAGTAGTATTGTGCAAGGAAAACAATACTTATCCATTGAGAGGAGTAAACTATTCTAGGCCTGTTTTTGTCAAGCAAAACTGAAGAGAGAGAGAGAGAGAGAGAGAGAGAGAGAAAGATGTGTATGTGTGTGGATGAACAAGATATAGGTTGCCTGGGGAATAATGTGTGAAACAGAAAGAAAAAGGAATAGCTATGCATAATTTGCGAAAATGCACACGTGTGAGATCAAACGGTGGTGTGTTATCCATGAAAATGCAAGTGTGTATGCGTGAGAAAGAGAAAGTTGGAGAGCAAGACAGAGAAAAAACGTGAATAGCTCTGTATTATATATGAAAGTGTGTGTGTGTTTTAAAAAATGGCTATGTTTTATGTAGTCAAATGTTTTCTGTTTCTTTTCCTCCCTGAAATACAAAATAAGTCCGCAATATTGTTTTAGGAAAGCTGGGAGAGGCACGAGACATCTACCCTGATGAAGCTAAGCGGGTCTTGGTCAGGTCTGTGTTCGAAGAGGAGACGGCTGGTGCATCCTATCATTCAAGAAACTTGGATAGTCAGCTGCCAAAAGACAACTAGAAGAGAGTTGTCTTTTGGCAACTAAAGGGAGCATGGCCTGGCAATTGCGGTGTTGTTGCTGACAGTGGGAAGAAGGAAACAGAAGAAGGTTGTGTGGATTAGTTAGATGGGAAGGAGACTGAGGAGACAACTTGATCCCATCCCAGACTTCAGTGGTCAATGTTAATTGCTCCTGGAATGCACACTTGGGGTGGGATCCAGATTTAAACATGTGCCACTGCACTGGAGATTTCTCTCCCCACCCCTTCATGACAAGCCTCTTCAACCCCAGAAAATGCTACAATGGGGTCTTGACTTACGAACGACCCTACTTGTGAACAATTCAACGTACGAACCTGCCCTATAGGGGAAATAAGGACTCGACATACGAACAGGAAAAAAGTGCCCCCTCCCTCCCCTTAGAGGCTTCTGGAGGGGAAAAAGGGTCAGAAATGTAAAAATAAATAAAAGAAAGTAATTTACCAGGCCTTGGTAGCCCCCAAACAGCAGGAAAAAAAGCAGGAAACAGCTAAAAGCCCACACCAGAAGGGAGCCTGGCAGCCATTTTGTGCTTCCCCCCCTCCTGCCCTGTCCTCTCCCTGCCTATCAGCTGATCGGCTGGCTCTGAAGAGGCTTTGGGAGGCTTGCTCAGCACCTAAAAAGCCTGCCTGTGTGTCTTTGTGCTGAAAAAATCAGCACAACATGCTTTAAAACATGATTTAAAATTGGCTTCGTTGAAAAAAAAAAGATTTCTAAAGTGCTTTGCAAACTGTTCCGTGCCTTCCACCTCGTTTCCTGAACCTAAGGGAAAAAAAAGAAAAATATCCCTCTCTAGAGCAGAAGGTGCCCCTTATTCATCACCACATCTACTGCCTGCTTCCTTTTACAAATATAATCTCAAAGCAGCACAGAATCATACAATAATGGTGTTGGAAGGGGCCTATAAGGCCATCAATTCCAACCCCTGGTTCAATGCAGGAATCCAAATCAGAGCAGACCTGACAGATGGTTGTCCAATTCTAGAGACTACAATAGGATAAAATACAGTAGCTGGGAATCACAATGAAAAGATAAAATCTACCAGCAATATTGTAGAACAACAATGATTAAGAAAAACCAATAGAAACAGGGGGAGAGACACCATGCAGCTTTTGTTAACACAAAAATACTACTAAAATTTCTGTTTCCAGTTGTGTGTGTGTACGTGTGAAATGCTATTTATGAAATGTTGGGTTCTTAAACCAATTTTCAAGATTTCAAAACTTTACTTGGACATATTCAGATCTTTGATTCAGATCTGCCCTCTGCAATTCAAATTGACTTGCTCCTGATGAGTCCATAAAAACTGTGGCAAACTAATACACGAAATAAAACCTGTAGCCCTAGTGGTAATATATTAAGGAAAGGAGTGTTAGGTCCCTTTTGGTTTCCCTTTTGAACTTTATTCTGCATGTGCTCAGTGCCTTTTTAATCATTCTGTGCTTCAGAATGAAATCTGGCTAACAATACACATTAGCCTCCCCTCCAGGTCCCTTAATGTTTTAAATATCTGCAAAATTACTTCTATTTAGGCTTAATTTATGGGGAAGTGATGCAGCTTACTACCAAGCTCTGAACTACAGACAGCTATATCTAGCCACCTTTTCCCCATCCAGCAGGCTCTCAGTAGTAATTTTATCTTCCCCTCGCCATTCTCAGGCCTATTAAACTTACTAGCAATTTTAGAAGCTTTTGTTTCTGTCCTCTCTCTCTCTCTCTCTCTCTCTCTCTCTCTCTGGTTCTCCACATGTCTGGTTGGTCACATGGTCTAACTTCTCTGCAGAAGGTGAAGGGAAAGAGACTCCTCCTTCCTGCTTTGCTTCTCCAATAGAGAAGCCAATTGGGTGATGCAAGCAGGCAGATATGCTAATATCTGTGCACTGAAGGATTGTGGGAGGAACATCCAGCCCCTGATGGGGGTCCTGCAGGGCACCCCAAAACACTGAAGAGCTCTCCTGGCCTCTTTTGGGATTGGGGCTGTGCAGCCGGGGGTCACCATGCCTTTGGAGGGTAGGGCACACAAAGGGCCAGGAGGCTTAGGGGCCCTTCAAACTCAGACCTGGCAGGGGAGATACCATTGTTGTAAAAGTGGTTTTCCCAAGGTAAGGCTCATCTATTGCACTTTGGATGAGCTGACCCCTGTGATTTTCCCAAACGTGGGAAAATCACCTGCTTAAGTGGGGGACTGTGTTTCTGCTTTTTCTACAATCACTCTTTCCCCTTTGGTCTTTGGCTATTTGCATTGCTTGCTGCCATAGGCCTGTTTGCCTTGCTGGTTTTCCAGGTGGGCTGCAGGAAGCAGATCCTGGAAAGCTAGCAGTGCAAAATGCTGAGGTCCAAACAGCAAGCAGTCTCTGCTGCCAGTTCAGAGGCCTTCCAGCATGGCAGTTGGAGGCTTTTGGGTGGTGGTGGCTGAACTTTGGGTTATTGCATTCACTCCATAAGATGCATGTACTTTCTCTCCCACCTTTTTGGAGAGAAAAATACGGTAAATGGTTTTCAATGCATTCATATGGGAAATGCAGATTTGACCTACGAACTTTGCGACCTAAGAACCACCTTCCAATACGGATTAAGTTCGTAAGTCGAGACCACACTGTACTCAGAAGGTTTGGGGACATCACTGAAAAGGTGCAGAGTGATCCTCCAAAGTCAGATGGACTGAGAACAGAACATTTCTATCAGTGGAAGATAGATTCTGGACCCTCTAACTGCCATTAAACCCAGATAAATATATATCAAATGCACAATCAAAGGTTTTGCACATCCACCTTACGCCGACCCCCATCCAGTTTCTACACTCCTACATTGCTCTTCAATCTGGGAAGCACACTTTTAACTCCTCTGTTGGCAGTACCATTCCACCAAACTGCAGAATTTCCGACCACCAAGAATTTGTGCTTTTCTTGTTTTATTTCCTCTTCTCTTCTCTTCCCCATCCCTCTTCCCTTTTGTGTCACATCTTTTCAGATCAGGGTTGGGCAAAGACTGACTAGGAAGGATGGGAACCATAGCCTGACAACATCTGGAGGATGTTTTCGACTTTGTCCACTCCTGTTTTAGATTACAAGTCCTGAAGTAGGGACTGTCTGCCCTCCTGCCCTAAAATGAGTTGGAAGCCATTGTGAGAGCCTTTTTGAGTTGTGGAATGGGCTATGTATGTACATATCTAATTAAGCATTGTATGTATAAGGAGGTATTATATCAGTCATTGAATCAGCCAATGTAGTAAACGTGAAAAGGTTATATGCAAAGCATGCTTACCGAGGAGGAGAATCCGGATGTGTGATGTTGGCCTGAGAGAGTGTTTCAGTGTAAGAACTGAAGTAAAAGGCTGGTGGAAACTCCTCAGTACAGCTGGACCTCATTTCTCCAATGGAGCTGCCATAAGAGAAGCAATCGGGAGCTGGAAGATAGATATTAAAAACAAATATTTTTTACTTTTAAGTGGCATTTTAATTATGGACTTATAAGAAGAGCCTCCGAAATAGGAAATGCAAAACCGATCTGTATTTGCTGGCCACGCGATTCTGTTCAGAGAAGGATATAACGCATCAAAATTAAATTCAAGGCCTTTAAAATTTGGCGTACAAAATATAATATTTGAAACGTTAACTTGGTCCTTCCTCCACAAGAGGGCACATCTTTTTCCATTTTGTTTGAAAAAAAAAGAAAAAAGGCTATACCTCCCTTTGAAAAGAAATTTTTACTAAGTAGTCAAACCTTCAGCCTATAAAGGTAGACTATTAACACAGAGAAAATTTAGTTAACAAAAAACAGTGGGATACTTTTCAGGACTCTCCCTGGCGAAAGTAAGACCAGTGTGAACAGCAGGATTGAAAACCACTGTTCTCTAAAAACAACCCCCTTTTCAGTATACAGTTATATCATAGCAACCAATACTAGCAAAACTAGCAAAGCCCAGACCCCGGAAGCTTTTCTGCAAGATGAACCTCTGTGGTTTGCACGGTTCCTGTCTGAACGGCCTTTCTAGACTGGAGACGAGGGAGGAGCTCATTGGCTCGAAATCTGGATCACAATCGAGCTGGATTAGGTAACCCTCAATCCCTTCTGACTCCACGATTCTCTGTGATTCTGTTATTCTAAGTAAAATGGGTGCACTTTTGTTACACTCGAAATCAACTGCTTGTGAAATGCCACCTCGTTCTGCCTTAAAGTGGTCTTATGCTCTACTTAGTTTAAAGGTGTTCCTCTACTTGAAAGGCTGTCAGAAGACAGTCTTTTGATTGAAAATCTGTCTAGTTAAAGTTTGGTTTAAAAATATGAAGCTGGTCATGGTTCACAAATCATCATAAGTCGGCAGAAGAATGGCCTTGGAGTTGTTTATCAACAGTTACTGCAGGGAGGACAGACTAAGCAGGTATACAGGTCATCCAGTCATAGTGAGATGCATTAACAGAAGAACAGTCTCCAAATCCTGTGAGGTGCTAGTTCCCTGCTATTTAGCACTGGATACACTGCACTTCAAGAAGAATGGTAACAAATTGGAACAAGTTCAGAGGAGGGTGACAAGGATTATCAGGGAGCTGGAAACCAAGCCTTATGAGGAAAGACTGAAGGAACTGGGCAGGTTTAGCCTTGAGAAAAGAGGACTGAGGGAAGATAGGATAGCCCTTTTACTTGAGAGGTTGTCATACAGAGGAGGGACAGGATCTCTTCTCGATCATCCCACACAACAATGCTCTCAAGTTACATGGAAGATAGACTTCAGTTGAATACCGGGAAAAACTTTCTAACTGTTAGAGCAGTACGACAATGGAACCAATTTAACTTGAGAGGTAGTGAGTGCCCCAATGCTGGAGGCATTCAAGAGAAATTTAGACAACCACCTGGCAGATATCCTTTAATTTGTATTCCTGCACTGAGCATGGAGTCAATGGCCTCATAGTTTATAGATTCTATGTGTTGCGCTTTCATTTAAATTATAGCTATTTTTTTCTAAGAACATTGTGTTTTATTATATGCCTAATGAACAATATACACAATCATATGCATACTCTATGCTTTTTTTGCTCACAGTTTTTGCTGATGCCCTTCCTCTTTCTTCAGTGGGTACCTAACACTACCGTATTTTTCCGCGTATAAGACGCTCCTATGTATAAGACCCCCCCCCACTTTTCTAACCCAAAAGTAAGAAATCTAAGTGGGACTTACAAGTGGAGGGGGAAAGGGATCAAAGCCCTGCAGGATCACTTTGATCCCTGCTTTCCCTTCCACTTGTTTTTGTTCTTTTCTTAGCCTTCTTCCATGTATAAGACAACCCTCAATTTTTATTCTAAAGATTTTAGACAAAAGTATAGGAAAAATATGGTAACTAATGGTTAATACTTTAAGTTAATGTATAAAAAGTTTTGGCATCTGGTTTGTGTCTCTCCGCCAATGTGCAGACCATGGAAACAACAAAAACGAAATGTTGGAAATGTTTGGACAGCACTACAAATTCCAATGTTTTAGAAGATGACCCTTAAAAAAACAAAGAGCCTGAATCCATCTTACTGTAACTGGCATCTCTCTGAAATTGGAGATGTTGAAAACACCTCTTCTTTCGCAGGCTGCCAATGATGATGGCCACACAGGAGAGAAACAGCACGACTCCAATGACTACTCCGGCCACCAGCACGGAAGAATCCGGCATGCTAGTGTCACTGCTACCTTCAGTGTAGTGGATAAACTCACTGATTGGGGTCGTCTGGTTCAGGTGAATTTCTATGAGAAACAGAGAGAGAAAGAGAGGACATTATAGAACATATAGCATACAAATGCACTCCCAGGTCCTGCTAAAGATGGAATTTTCCAGATTCCACCAGCCAGCAGGAGCCACAGAGCTTCCAGGCACCAAGCTGAAAGTCTACATTTGTGAAGCTGCCTGCAAGATTCTAAGAGGTGAAGACCAAAAAGGCAAGTTTTCACAAGGGTTGCTGTCGGACAAAACATTTGTGGGGTTGATGGACGTGTAACTAGCTTTAGGGCTTCACTACACAGCTTTATGGCACCAAGTTGAAAGTGGATTCATGGGTCACTCTCTCCCTGCATCTTTATGGTTCAAGCCATGTGTTGCATTTGACTGGACAACATCCTTGCCAGATACTCCTTTTCTAGATGAAACAACAACTCAATAGCCTATCTGTAATCATTCTTGACTTGGGAGGCAAAATACATGCACTGCCAAATTCTTTCAAAGCTGCAAAGATAATCTGCCGATTAATTTTATCAAGTGCTTTTTCAGCATCAAGGGAAATAATGACAGCAGAGGCTTTTAGCGTTCAATGCAATCAAATCTGTAACCAGACTTAATTGAACTGTTCCCTGCATATGCCAGATAGCAGCTTGATCGGGATGAACTAGTGTTGCCTTAACCCTTGTAGTCCTTAGCCAATAGTAGAATAAGTATTTTATCATCAGCATTTAGTAGGAAATGGGTCTCTGCCCAGTGTGGCATAGTGGATAGAGTGACAGACTAGGACCCTGGAGACCAGCGTTCGAATTCTTGCTCAGCCATGGAAACTCACTGGGGGTGTGGAACTAGCAAAAACATTCTTTAATTATATCAGTCACCGTGAAAGCCCTACTATGGTTGCTATAAGTTGGTTCTGACTTGGCAGCACGTAACAACAATGAGTCTATATTTTGTACAGCTAGTTTAGTCTTTACTTTGCTTGGGAATGACAAAAATAAAGATTTCGGAAACAGAAAGTGGGGGAAAGCTTGTCTCAAAACATTTTTGATTCAAAGAAAAAAACGTCTAGGAGTCAAAATCTCTGAATATATTTTGTACCATTCAAAAGGAAAGCAGTCTGAGCCAGGGACGTTTCCATTTCTCATAGTTTCAATAATTATTTCAGTCTTGTTTAGTCTTACAGGATCAGCCAAAAGTTCTTTATGTTGTACATCCAGCAGTCCAAGAACACCTGGGTTGTCCAAGGTTGAGAACCACTGTTGTAGATCAAAAGCTGAATATGAGCCAACAATGCGATGAGCCTGCAAAAAAGGCAAATGCTATTTTAGGGTGCATTAACAGAAGTATAGTCTCCAAATTCTGTGAGGTATTAGTTCTTCTCTATTCAGCACTTATTAGGCATCATCTACAGTACTGTATCCAGTTCTGGACACTACACTTTAAGAAGGATGCCAACAAACTGGAGCAAGTTCAGAAGAGGGCAACAAGGATGATCAAGGGACTGGAAATCAAACCCTCTGAGGAAAAACTGAAAGAAATGGGCATGTTTAGATTTGAGAAAAGAATACTGAGGCTAGGTGTGATAACAGTTTTCAAATACTTGAAAGGTATCTTCAGAAGTGGTGAGCACTCCAACACTGGAGGCATTCAAGAGAAAATTGGGTAACCATCTGTCAGATCTGCTTTGATCTGGATTCCTGAATTGAGTGGAGGGTTACACCTGATGGCCTCAATTATTCTATGATTCTATGTTTTACTCATATTCCACTCAATAGGATACAAAGAAGTAGAATGTTCATTATTTATGTAATAGGCCTGGTATTCAAAAGCTCTTTGTACATCGAGTTTGCCTTTGTTGAAAAGAGAAATATTCATACACAAAGTAATAAAAGACTTATCATTGTGGGATGTTAATACAAGTTGAGGTAAGGTAGAAAAGACCAAAAAACATGTAACCTAACTGAAAACAATTTTGGTATACAGGTAAATATAAAACATAATCTCTCTTTGTAGGGTAAAAAATATATCACACATTTGCAAGGCTCAAATCATGCACATAACTTAATCATACATTGAACCTCTATATTGCAGCACCACTTAAGTCTGATAGATTTTCCTACAGAGTACTGGGAACAAATTTTGTGTAGATCAAATCAATGGTAATTTAGGAAAATCACAACAGATTTAGCATAGCGTGGCAAGGCTTGCTTTTGTAGCAATTCTCAGTTGTATTGCAAATCACAATTCTTTTTTCTTTCTGAGACATTTATTTATAGTTAATGGTCATTATGTGCTGACCATTGGATTTAAATAAACACCATTTAACAAACGTACAAACCATTTTGAACGAGTACTGTACAGTTTCAGTGCTTGATAATCCTGCAACCCTTTCCTCCAAGACCAACCTCAAGGGTCAATTCTAGACTTTCTTAACTATTCTATAATAATCTGTGTTCCCGCTTTGTCAACTAATGCTATCTTCCTCTCTTATTCATCACCCCTGACAGAGTTGCAGTATTACTAGGATGCACCAGGTGGCGCTAACCAAAAGAACTTCCCTGAGAGATGAAGACACCAAGCAATAAAGCAGTGTTGATAGCAGAATAGTTGTATTATTTACAGGATATATACATACACGTACAGCTTAGTCCTTGTTTCCAGTCCCGAAGTTATACACAGCAGTTTCCACAGAGTTCAATGCATAAATCAGAGTCAAAATCCTTATAAATTAGTTCAGCAGTCAAATACCATATGTTCAGTCCAGTAGCCAGAGTTCTTCTTCTAATATACAGCACGAAGACACGGCTTCTTCCAGAATACTCCAGCACAGCAACACGACGATAGCAATCCACGACGACACCAACCCATACCACCACAGAATGTATGTGCTAGGTCTGCTAGCTTTATCCCAGGGTTAGCCAATCCTGGGATTGCTCTCTCAGCTGTTACAATTTACTCAGCTGGATAAATTCTAGCTTTGCTTGTTTCTTTAGTAATGATCCTTACAAATACTTATTGCATAGTACAAAACTGTATTTAACAATTCCTCCAGGTTTCTCCTAAACCTGTCAACCCCAACAGTGAATTAATGCTGCTTGAGCATATCAATTCTTTTAAAATTTCTCTGGTTTATAAATGTGGGATATTGTTCTTCTGTACCCATGATTCAAAAAGCCAGGAAATGGCACAATAATATGGCTGTATTGCCAGCTGGAGAAAGGATGCCAAGCTTTACATAACAAAGGGCAGCCTGAATGTTGCCAACACCAATGGCAGCAGTCCAGATGGTCTACAGGGCACTCTCTACCATTCACACTCACTACCATTCACAAAATGACATCACACAAGGAGAAACCCCAGAAGTTGACTCCTTTTTTTTCATCAGTTAAGCACTTCTCACACAAACACAAAAGAATTGTCTGGGCTGTTTTTCAATGTGACTGGTAGTGAGCAGAAGAGGGCATCCTGTAGACCATCTTGACTGCTGCCACTGGTGTTGTCAGCATTCAGGCTGCCCTTTGCTAGGTAAAGCTTGACCTCCTTTTTCCATTTGCTCAAATGTCCCTAAATTTGCCACGAACAAACTGTCTGCTACATCTGTGCCAAATCTAGTGCTGGTCTGAGGTCCAGTTTCAAAGTTATGTTTCTTATAGTCAATACCCAATTTCTTTTCTATTCCTTCTTATTTTATTCCCACTCTATTTTATTATAACTGTTTCAAATGATTATGTAATGTTCTTGTGTTTTATTTTTTTATCCTATACTGGAAGCCACCTAGAGTGGTCGAGTAGACCTGATAGGCGGGGTATAAATTTATTTATTTATTTATTTATTGAATTTATATGCCGCCCACTCTACCCAGAGGTCTCTGGGTGGCTTACAATAATAAATAAATAAATAGATAAATAAATAAATAAATATTTGCCCCCTCTCCTTTTACAGCTGCCTTATGGAATGCTGATTTGTTGTGCTGCACAATATCTAGTGTTGCATTCTTGTGTAGCAATTATAGCACCTGGAAGCAAGTTGGTGGCATCGAAAAAGAGGGCAGCCACTCCCATTTCCTGAGGGGCTCCCAGGGGATGCAGTTTGTAAATGAACAGAAATGCGAAGAAATGGCTTGTGAAATACTGCTGCATTTTAGATGTAGATAATGCTGAGAAACCATGGCTGTGGGGGCGGAGGCGGGTGGGGGGATAGAAAAGACATTGGAGATTTGGGGAGAAGGTAGAGAAGAAGGGGCTGGTTTGATTAAAACCTACAATAACTTACAGGAATGATCCCCGCAGGGGTGTTACAGAAATAAGGGCAAAACTGTACTATACTGTGAAATTTTCTAGTTAAAACTTGGAAAAATTACTTTTTTGGACTAAAACTCCTGGAATTCCTCACTCAGAAAACTGACGGGAAAGGTTACTTTTTCAAAACTGTGATCCTGGTGGGATATCACCACCACTCGTCCAAACCCTCTGTCAGTGTTTTGTAAATCGGAGACCCCTCCCACCTATGCAGATTATCTACTACATTCCACCAAGATCCAAGGAGAGTGGAAATAACTGCATATGATCCTGTTACATTAAGCAAATTAGCTACGGGCCTCTTCGTCTGAGACAAGTTATAGGATCTCCCTGTTATATAACCCTTAGAGCTTTGGTACACCTGGGTCTGGGGCATCTGTCGCAGTGCGACTGCTCCATGTGCTATTCATTCATCACAGAAGAGAAACAGATGGCAGGTCAGGAGAATCGAAGCATGCAAGTGTTACCATTAGCATGCCAAAAGGTCACTGTTATACCACCCCATTGTGCTGAAACACTTTCTGGGAATTTTGCAACATAATTATGCAAATGACACTTTGCCCCCCCCCCCCGCGAGTTGGACACTCATTTTACCAACCTCAGGAAGGATGGAAGGCTGAGTCGACCTTGAGCCACCTCCCATCATAATTAGAGTTGGGCACAAAATACTGGTTTGGTGGTTCATTTCTCATCCAAACAGCTGATGGGCAAGTTCGACGCGCCACGCCGCCAGCAGGCATCCAATCGGCGGCAGCTCCCCCACCCGCCTCCTTCTGGAGTTGCCTCCGAGTGGGTATCCACTGGAAGGGGTGGGGAGCTGAACTGTGGAACAGCCGTTTGGCTGGGAAACGAACTGCACTGAGATGCCGAACCAGCAGTTTGTGCCCATCTCTAGTCAGGATTGAATTTAGGTTGTGAGCAGAGGCTTGACTGCAGGACTGCAGTTTAGCCACTACACCATGGAGCTCTGTGGCAGTCTTGGACATATACTGTCAGTAGGAGACGGCACTTCACACTTCCAGAAGAAAGTGTGTGTTCGGGGAGAGTGAATGCTCAGCAGATCTTACGAATACTTGGCTTCTCACCTAGACGATCTCAGTGTTCCACCACTGGTTGAAAATCATTGTCCCAGACAACAGTCAATGGTAGGAGATAATGGCAAACAAGATTCTAGACTGGTACAGCATATGGAAGCTCATCAGGTCTGACGCTGGCCTGTGACATAATGAAGCAAGCCCCTGAACTCAGAGGGACTCCTCTCCTCATCTGACCCTGAGATGATGTCTCTGATGTGACTCGCACAGTTCTTGCATGTATACAATTTCAAATGGCAAAATCTATCAAGGCATCAGAATTTAAATTCTTGCACTTTTAAAAAAGTGCATCAAATGCAAAGGTTTTCTTAGCTGAACTGAAAAGGATCTATCTAAAGAAATTCAAAATGTATGTATTTGTACCAAGTCCACCAATGTCCTTGAGAAGCTCAACCAAGGTGAAAGGGATTGTCCACCCTCATGAGGTATATAACTCTGCCTGCCCATCTCCCTCCCCCCCCTCTCTCTGTGCATGTCATGCACACATGTAACTATCAGATAATGGCCTCTGCCTTGTGAACTGACATCCCTATTAATGAGTCAGAAGGAATCAGTCTGGCTCACCAGCAGCTTGCAAATTGACAATGTCAGAAGCAAAGAGCTTGTTGCTGCAAAACAGCTCTGGAAATAAATATTTTCAGATGCCCGGGGCATGAGGATATTATGCTGGTGTCACAGCAAGCTTGTATAAATGCTGTTTCAAATTAGCAGACAAAAACAAAAGCCCAAACTCCCCACGTTCCAATCTTCAAATGCAGAGGCACTTCCGTCACCATGATAAATAACCTGATAGCAAAAGAGAACTCCTTAATGGGACAAGTGGCTGCAACTGGTACCCCTTGCCCTCTTTGTCCCTCAGAAAACTATTTTGTACTAATATAGCTGCATTAACCTGGGTGAGACTCAAAGATTCTTTCCAGATCTTGTAGATGAACACTTGTAGTGCGGTTGTGCTTTTTGATCAGGGGTGATTGGCTTCTAGGGCAGGGCAGGGGCACAACCCCCTCCCCCCAGTTTTGGCCGTGCAGAGAGAAAACGCCATTACATGGTGGAGGCGGTGGCCTGGCGTCTGGGCTTTAAAATGGAACTCTGCTACAGTATTGTGCTGCCATAATTCAGCAAAACAGCAGCAAATGCAGCCACCTGTGTACAAAAACAAATATTGCATGAAACAAGGAAGGAATGAGGAAGCAGACTATTTCACGACCCTATGGGAAATCCTACATTGATGTTATCTACTACAAGGCAACATAGGGAAAGCCAAACAAGATTCAGATGTAGGAGGAGGGAAAATGAGTTGAAAAACTGTTCATCGTATAAGATAAGCAGATGACACCATCTTACTGGCAGAAAGCAGCAACGATCTGAAATGACTTCTGACGAAAGTGAAAGAAGTGCCAAAGCAGGACTGCAGCTGAACATTGAGAAGACAAAAATCATGACTACAGAAGAGCGAGACAACGTTAATGCTGCGCTGTTTAGGAAAAGCAGAGTTATTTCAAGGAAAGAATGTTGTTCTATCAAAGGCAGGATGAAACAAGCCAAAATAACAGACTACATCAAAGTAGCAGGTCCTGCCAAGGTAAGGGTTTTAAATCTATCTAGAGAATTTAATGAGACTGTACATCAAGAAAACAAGCAGACCTCCCCATTGATTTATCAGAAAATGTATTATATGATTACCAACTGCTGGATAACAGCTGCTTAAGCAGCAGTATGAATGTCGATTTTGGTAATCCAAGATTGGTGGAATCCCTGGCTTCTCCTGTTATACTGTCCAAAGATGTAGGGACAAGTAATGAAACTAAGGATCAAGAGGAACTGTACAATATCCACCAACTACTTAAAACAACTAATCCTAAGCTTATTTCTACAATGCTTGAGGGAGCCAGCACCCACTCAACCCCTCACTCTGATAAACTGCCCTGTTCAGAAGAGGAAGTACATTCTTCAAAATTGGATATTTTATCTGAAATAAAGAATGCACTCAAGAACATTAAGGATTTCATGATTGTTATACTGGGTCATCTCTTGGATAAGGCACAACACTCACCAGCCTATGTGGGGGAATGTAGAGGGTAGGAGAGGTCCCTAGAGGTCGGGACAAAGATATCAGCTCTCTAAACTCTGCAGACAGAATTGATTATTATAATTTATCTCCCGATACTGTTGACAAAATCACTGGCCTCTCCCTGGAAGAGCTGTTTCTACGTGTGGGCCCAAAACCAGATGCACCCCCAATATCCAAAATATCAGATTCATTGAAAGTTGAAAGCTGTTAATGCTAACAAGGTTTCATTAGACAAGGAAAACCAATTAAAACTTATAGTTGCCAGTGAAGATAAGAGAGATCCTAAAGATACAAACAGAAGCAGCACCGCACCTGATAAAAGGATACCAGGTTCTACTGAAGCAAATAAAATAAAAAATAAGCAGCAGAATAAAAGGATATCAGATTCTACTGAAGAAGATTTTTAGATTAGGCATCCTTCAGTCTCGAGAGACTATGGTAACGTGCTCTGAATGGAGGACTTGGAACAACGTCTTGTGTGGCTGAGGAGGCCAATCTGAGAGTGGCCTTCCCTTCCACACTGAAGACAAATCCAATCTGTCCCCTGTCCAGCTCCCTGGTTTGGCTGATTTTGGGACTGCCTCTTTGCTTCAGCCTGCTGGACAAGTGTCTCTTCAAATTGGGAGCGGCCGTGATGCACCTCCTGCCTCCAGGCTGAACACTCAGATGTCAAGGTTTCCCATCGAAGTCCATTCCTAAGGCCTTCAGATCCCGCTTGCAGACATCCTTGTATCACAGCTGTGGTTTCCCTCTGGGGTGATTTCCCTGCACTCATTCTCCATACAGAGGATCTTTTGGAATCCAACCATCAGCCATTCTCAAGACATGCCCAAGCCAACATAGATGTTACTGTTTCAGTAATGTACATGCTAAAAATTCCAGCTCGTTCTAGGACTACTCTAGACTACCCTCACCTCACAGGAGTGGCAGTGTCTCCCCTATGCCCGCCACCCAGAGTATCCCTACAATTTATATTTTATCTTGGAATATAGCAGGCTGGTTTTCCAACGATGGGGACAACTCCTCCAAAGACTATGCTGCTAAATTTGACATCTTATTGCTTCAAGAGACGTAGCTCCAGGATGAGCTGGAACTGAACGGCTTTGCATCCTAAACCCTCAAAGTGTGTCCTAGTGAAAGAGGTGGTGGGCCCAAAGGTGGGCTGAGTATTTTAATATCAACTAAGCTACAAGTCTCTGTTGCCAACACGGATCCTGCACCTAATTTCACCACTGCTACACTGCTGAAGTTTAATACCTATACACTATTGGTAGTCAATGTCTATATCCCTCCCCAGCAATCCTATGTCCAAAGTAGGAGAGTCTGGTCTATACTGGGGGACTACTGTATATAGAAAATCTGATGCTACTACATCCTGATGCCTCTGTTATATGGCGGGGTGTGTGTGATTACAATGCAAGGATTGGTGGAAACAATGAATCCCTGTTTGCAAAATTTAAAACGATTCCCTCAGACACAGTTTTACAGCACCCCCTTTACTGTTGACAATCCAAAGATGAAAGGTTGTAACTATGCCAGGCTGTGCTTTGTGCATATGATTAATAAGCTTGATTTAATTCTGTTAAACGCGAGTGTGGAGGGAGACAGGCTGGGAGAATTTACATATGTATCAACTGTTGGTGCCTCCATTATAGATTATATTTTGGTCTCACGCGAGCTGGTGGAGGAAATATCTGAATTCAAGGTGGATTGTCGTACTGAGAGTGACCCTTTGGTTATGAAGGTCTGCCTCAGAAATCAACAAGTGTTTGCAGAAAGAGGACAAGTTGATATAAGAGCCACACGAGTTAAATGGTCTATAAAATTGGGAGACTCATTGAGGCAACTTTTGAATTCTGATTTTTATCAGCAATTACGTAGCTCCATTATATTTGCCAACTCAGAATTTGATAGAATCCCTACAAGCACATCTTACCTGCTGTAAAGATAAAGAATATCATAAAATGCCCCTTCCCTACACCGTCTCTGCCTGTAGCGAACCTTGGTTTGACAGGCAGTGCAAGGCCATGAAACAGGAGCTGATGGTTACATATACAGAGTATAGAAAGCAGAACCCGGCGAAGGTTCCCCCAAACTGGCTCTTGCTAAAAAGGAATTACAAAGCATTGTTAAAGAACAAAAAACTGCAGGCACAAAAAGAGGCATGCCATCATTTTATAACTACAGCTAACCTAAAGGACACTGCTTCCTTCTAGATGATAGTGACTGGGAGTTTGTATGTTCGATCATGGGAAAATCCATATTGTATACTGGCAAATGTATGGGAGCTACACTTCCAGAACCTTTATGCAGTTTATTCCGGAGGTATGCATGGTCCCACGGAGAAACTAGAATGCACACCAGAGTGGGCCCCTGTTTCTACTCAGGAAATTATATCACCAATTAGTCAACAAAAATCAGACAAAGCTCCTGGGGCAGATAATATCCTGGTGGAGCGACTGCAGGCAAATTTGGATTGGTGGGCCCCTGTTCTAGCATCCCTATTGACGGGTAAGAAAGGATAACATATTAATTTATGACCCTTGTCATAATGACCGCTGGCTAGATTAATTATGGTTTGAATTGCTCTGATGAATCTGGCTCTAAATGGCATTTTAACAACTCTGCTACAGCCAAAATGAGTATCATTGGTGAACAATAGATACCTTGTCATTTCTTTCATGCTGCTCTGCCACTATTTTAAAATTACTCACCATGCACTGGATTCTGCAGCAAAGAAGAGATCCTTGGCTCTCCTGCAAAAGGCTCATGCTGTGTCAGCTTCCACAGCGAAGCAAAAATACCAATTGTTGAATGAATGCAGGGAGAGAGACACTCTGCCAGGCAGAGCAAGCAATGCTAATTTATTCATCATTTACTTTGAAGGAAACAAAGTAAAACAGGGTCAGCTTTAATTGCTCAAATCTTGCTTAGAGCTTGCAAAGGTTGCATTTTTGAACATCAACTACCAGCAGGGGGCGTCAGCAAAACCATGGTCTAAATTGGCCTCTAAAGTGGGGGCAAGGTCTTAGTTGCTGCTAGTGTTAGACCTCTGAATTGCTTGGAGATCTACTGGAAATCACTGAGAGATCTATTGATAGACCTGGATCAACTTCCCAGTCATTCTCGCCTTAGAATTATGCTAGGTTATGACATATGAGTCTACACTGGGGGACAGAAGTCAGTATTTCCTTCTCTTTTCTGGTCACACTGGGTTCTCTGTCTCGGAAAATCATTTGTGGGTCAGAATAGGCACTGCTTCAGACATTCAGTGAGAGCACACAACAGATGCCAAACATGGCATATGGTGGTCTCCAACCTAGCCCCCTCCATATATGTTTGGTGACAATCCCCATTGTTCTCAGTCTGCATGGCCATCCAGTTCAACTGCTTACATGCTGGCCTAAATGACTTGATAGGATTAGTTCTCTAATGCAGTGGTCCCCAACCTTTTCCCAAAGGCGGACCGGTTGGGGGGGCGGGGTCCATGTGCACAGGGATGTGGCATGCTCGCACGGGCGTGTGGCCTGCTCATGGGTGGGTGTGGCACACTTGTGGGTGGCTGTAACGTGCTCACATGCATGCTTCGAGTGCGCTCACGGGGGCAGGAGATCTGTGTCCGCCCCCCAGTCCTGCCTAGGCCACAGTGCCAGGTCACGGACCGGAGCTTGGGGACCCCTGCTCTAATGCTTCAGAGAATCTCACCATGGATGCATTCTCTGACATTGCTGGATAGTTCTTCAGTCTTGCTGGTATAATGAGAAACCCCCATATCTCACAGTGTATCTACATTATACAGTTTTGGCAGTTTGATATCACTCTAACTATCATGGTGCCATTCAACAGAGAGTGCAACTACATGCTCAAATACTGCAGGATTTGCTGTACTTCTACAACTGGCATATTTGAATTTTTTTAAAACTGACTGCATGATGCTGAGGCCAATTTAAACTGGTCCAGCCTTTTTTGCTCCCAAAGTATATTTTCCCCTCTGTTGTTTTGGGGGGTTCTACTTTTTTCAAGCCAGAATGATTTGAATGGGCTTTTTCCTGTGTGGTATGTTCTTGTAAAGATTGGGAGGGGGGCATGTCTATAGGTGGCATTTTGGTGACACGGGGCATGACATGTCTGGGGGACATGCACAAACAAAGCACCATTATTTTAATATGTGGGATTGGGTGCTAGTTCTGAGTCTTATCAAACACAGTAAGTCCTTATGTTGTGTAAGCAAAAGCTTAGTGCTGATAATTAGTTGGCTGGTCTAAAAATGGCCTGAGAAGTTTATCTTGCCAATAGTTTAAACTGAGGCAATTCCTGCATGTGTTACTTTAAAGTAAGGGGAAAGAGTAATGGATGGGAAGGGGAAGATTGCAATCCCTGTTATGTAATATTTCTGACATGTGAATTATTTCAGGAGAGTGTGGTGACTAACCTTGTGTCTGTCCCCCTTGTCATGGTTGGATCACCACCTAATTAAATGCAACCTGACAATGGCCCTCCCCCCTCGCAGGGAGCTGGGACCTAATTTAATGGTCCACCCTCGCGGGCTACTGGATCCTATTGGATTCCAGGATTCCATGCGAAGGATACCAATTGATCTGGCTGGCGCTCCTATCAAAGCTCTGGTTGACGGATGGTTTGCCACCACCACCAGGGCCGTAAACACGATCGCTCCTAAACATCCTCTCTCCCTGCTTCAACCAGCGGCTGATAGCTATGAAGCAAAATAGGAGAAGACTAGAGAGCAACTGGAGGCGGGACCTAACAGGAAATAAAAGCTGTCAAGATCATGTTCAATCTTTACCTTTCTAAGATAAAGGCTGCAAAGAGAGCTTACTTCACTGTCCGGATAAGTGAAGCTTCCAATCAGCAGGAGGAGTTATTCTGCATAGTACGTGACTGTGGTATTTGCCCAGGTCATGCATATTCATATGCTATTTGCATAGACCAATGGGAGGGCTGGAGGGGTGGAGTCACAAGGTATAAGAGACTCAGCAGGAGGAGATAAGGTTTAGATAGGGTTTTGAGATAGAGAGAGTTAGAACGTTGAGAGAGTTTTGTAGTTTGGGTGGGAGAGTGGTGTTTGAGGGTGATAAGAATGTTTGTTTAAGAGTTGCCATTGCTTGTTCTGTCAATACCTGTATTCTAAATTAATTTCTATTTGTTTCTTTTAAAATGACATATGGTCTGGATATGTATTATTAATAACAGGAATTGTTGATAAAATCAACTGGTGGCAGCTGAGGGGCACGTGGTGTGAGCTCCTAGTTTGGTGAAACAATCAGGGGCCATGTGGAATCGTGACAGCGACCTATCCAGAATTGGTCACAGTGATTGGTATCATGCATAAGATTGTAGTCCCTTGCCCATAGTAGTAGGCATCCTTCAGTCTCGAGAGACTATGGTAACGTGCTCTGAATAGAAGTCTTTGAGCATCGTCTAGTGTGGCTGAAAAGGCCAATTCGAGAGTGACAATCCATTCCACACAAAAGACAAATACAATCTGTCCCCTGTCCAGCTCCCTGATTTTGCTGCTTCCGGGACTGCCTCTTTGCCTCGGCCTGCTGAACTAGTGCCTCTTCAAATTGGGAGAAGCCATGCTGCACTGCCTGCCTCCAGGCCGAATGCTCAGGTGTCAAGGTTTCCCATCTGTTGAGGTCCATTCCTAAGGCCTTCAGATCCTGCTTGCAGATATCCTTGTATCACAGCTGTGGTCTCCCTCTGGGGCAATTTCCCTGCACTAATTCTCCATACAGGAGATCTTTTGGAATGCAACCATTAGCCATTCTCAAGACATGCCCAAGCCAACATAGATGTTACTGTTTCAGTAATGTACATGCTAAAAATTCCAGCTCGTTCTAGGACTACTTTAGACTACCCTCACCTCACAGGAGTGGCAGTGTCTCCCCTATGCCCGCCACCAGAGTATCCCTACAATTTATATTTTATCTTGGAATAAATCCATCAGCCATTCTCATGACATGCCCGAGCCAATGTAGACATCGCTGTTTCAGTAATGTATACATGCTAAAAATTCCAGCTTGTTCTAGGACTACTCTATTTGGAACTTTGTCCTGCCAGGTGATACCAAAAATGTGTCAGAGACAACGCATTTGGAACGTGTTCAGCTTCTTCTCCTGCCATGCACAAAGGGTCCAGGACTCACTGCAATACAGGAGTGTACTCAGGACACAGGCTCTATAGACCTGGATCTTAGTACAGTGGTGCCTCGCATAACGATTTTAATTGGTTCCAAAAAAAACGTTATGTGAAACATCGTTATGCGAAACACCATTTTCCATAGGAATGCATTGGAAACCGGTTAATCCGTTCCAATAGGCACGGATTGCCGTCCTTAAGCAAAAAAACCCATAGGAAACATTGTTAAACGACACAATGTATCCTCCATTGGAATGTATTGTAGCTGACTCAATACATTTCAATGGCTTTGCGAAGTCAATTTTTGCAAAATTAAGTGTGTCATAAAAGGGTCCAAAATGGTTTTAAATGCTTGGATTAGCTTCTGCACCCTCTAAAACGGATGCAAAAGTTAATTTGGCTTTGATCTGACTTTTCGTTAATTAATGGTGAATTTTTTCCCCCAACTTTTGACAGCTGTCAAAATCTGACAGCTCCATTATTTCCTATGGGGGAAGAAAAAATTCACAAAAAATTAATGAAGACTCAGCAACTGTTCTAAATTCTTGGGTTCGTTAGAGGACCCCCTAAGTTGTGTGCAAACCTGAATTGGCTTTGATCTGAACTTTCGTTAATTTTTTGTAAATTGTTTTCTCCCCCATAGGAAAGCATGGAGCTGTCAGATTTTGACAGATCCATTGGTTCCTATGGGCCAAAAAAAAAAAAATTCACAAAAAATTAACAAAAAGTCAGATCAAAGCCAAATCAGGTTTGCACATGACTTAAGGGGTCCTCTAATGAATCCAAGCATTTAGAACCGTTTTGGACCCTTCTAAGACACTTTTTTAATTAAAAGAAAACATCGTTAAGTGAAGCAGGGGACCTAAAATCGCATTCGTTATGCGAAGCATGGTCCCAAACTTCGCTAAGCGAAAATCGCCCATAGGAAACATCGTTATACGGTGCATATGATTTTCTAAAAAAAACACATCGTTATGCGAATTCATCGCTAAACGAGGCAATCGTTAAGCGAGGCACCACTGTATATGCCATCAGCTTCTTATTAAGCCACACTCTCTTTGTGAGTCTAGAGAACATGGTAGCTGCTTTGCCGATGCATTTATTCAGCTTGACATCTAGACATCTTGCCCATAACCATGCAGAAAAACCAAAGGTTACCCTCGCCTTTTAAGTTAATTTGTCAACCCTTTTGGAAAATGACCGTATCATTCACCAGATAAGTGATATTTTGGCCATGTATTACTGAGACATGCCAATCAAATGCATTAGACTTAATTTAGAAAATCAGATTTCAGATAAATATAGTTCTTATTAAGCAAGGATTTTTTTAAAAATGCAAAGTTTGTAAAATAGTGATAAGGTCAACACCATTTTAAATATAGAACATATCTTGTTAAATTAAATATGACAGGGTGGGGGTAGATGGAGCAGCCCTGGCTATAAAGCAAAACTGGCACTGGCAGGATGAGCCCTCAAACGTATTCACCAAGTACGACTACCAAAGTCAAACCCTAAAATGCGATACAGGAAATTCAGTTTCATTTTGCAAAAATGCTATCAATAGCTTGACTTTTGAGATTAAGAAATCTTTCATTTTCAGTAATGACATGTCCATTTCTTTAAACATTGAACGTAGATTGTATCCGTGATGCACAGAATATCTCCCCAGCTCGCTTCAAATGTATGATCATTGTATTTTTTCTCTCAGTATATTTGACTAGTTTCTCCTAAAAATAAATGAGCATCAAAAATAACCAAACCAACCATTCTAATGATCTGTTCAACTTCTGCTGAAAATATATTTTATAAATACAGGCAGATAATACAGAAACATCACAGACTGTTGCTGTGATATGTTACCAAGCCAACATCCATCTAGGGAGAAGGCTGTGATCAGCTTCCATTACAACTTTGACTAATCATCTTTACATAAGGATGCACCTCTCTCTTTACTGGTAAAACTGTCACTGCAACCTACATGTTGAAATAAGCACAGTGGCCTCAAGAGAAAAAGGGAGCAGGAAGCTCTTTTGCTGATAACTATTTAGATGAGCGACAGGTAATGTCAGGATGTATGGGGGAGGGGTTCTTCACCAGTTCTAAAAATCAGCAAACAAGATGAAATGTCAAGAACAAATGCTGTTGAGGGTCCACGTCCAGTTTCATACCCCCACTGATCCTGGTGGTCACCTGGAATGTTTGCATCGGTTGAACTTGGTTTTGTGGAGCCTCTAATTTTCCTAAGGCCAAGCTAGTTCTAAGCTGCAATGAAGGGCAAACTTCCCCCATCTGGTCATTTTGTTAACATTTTCACAGGCATTTTTGAAACTGAGACGTTTTTGGTATGGATTTTCCTACTGACTAAAACACTGGAGGCATTCAAGAAAAACTTAGATAATGACCTGGCAGTCATTATACAATGCTTTGATTGTATTCCTGCATTGAGCAGGGGGTTGGATTTGATGGCCTTATAGGCCCCTTCCAACTTCACTTTTATATGATTCTATGCAAGTTTATTCTGGAGATTTTCTTCCTACTTCTGCTGACCTTCTGAAGAAGCGTTGTGTTTGTTTCCATTAACTAAATGATTACTTTTGATGAATACTGCATGGGTTAAGTGGGAAGAAAAGGCAAAAAGAAGATAAAGTAGAAGGACACATTTTATAACTGAGGATGACCATGTGATATTTTCAACAAGAATGTTTGCATTATTTCTCTTGCACAATATTGTTCTTCTGTTTTCCATTTTCAGTATATTTTTGGCTGATATGCATGCTATAAAAATGGCAAAAATCCATCTAATAATCCTGGAGACATTTCTTCTTTCCCTGCTTCTTTAGAGGTTATGCCTGTCTTCATCATTTATTAATTTTCATCCACAGACGACTCAAATAACCTTCATTTTGTTAAAAACACTTTGCATTTGATCTTGGGCCCAATCCACTAGGAGGTTTGCTTGTGCTAATCCCAGTTGTTGGAATAAAGACAGAATAATCTATTCCCATTGCCTTAAATCATTTCTCAGCAAAGCAATCCTTTGAGTTCTGGATTTTAAACATGTCATGAAGTAGAAAAGAGACGGAATTGTTTGACAAGCTTGTCCTTAAATTTTGAAGTGGGGAAAAAACAGAGAGAAAGATAATTAGCGTTTCTTTTCTTCTAAATTAGGCTAAATGAAGCTGACAGAATCCTTGATCTACAGAAATTCAGAAGTAAATTTGTTTTTTTTTAAACAGAGACCTCAAAAGGAAACTCTGCTAGTTGGAGTGCTTCTGTTCAGACCTTAATTTAGTCACTGTGGGTATTAGCCACTGACCATCTTGTTCGTAGAGGAAGAGTCTGAATGGCGATGGATCTGCACATGAATGTTCAGATTTCGAGTTTTCCATATGTGTTCATGACAGTGAAGTCTGAACATCTTCACTTCAAAGAAATGAAAGGGGAGGTTTTCTGGATAGAAAGCCTATTGCCATTTTTTCTGCTATATACACAATTCTACAGATGTTCTCCCATGAGCAGAACAGCAGGATCAAATGATTGCTGTCCTCTGAAGATGCTGGCCACAGAGACTGGTGAAACGTTAGGAAGAACAACCTTCAGAACACGTCCAAAGAGCCCAAAAAACCCCACAACAACCATTAGATCCTGGCCGTGAAAGCCTTTGCGAATATAAAGATTCTACTTATCTGCAAGTTTTCAGGCCTGCTAGGGTGCTACAGCAGGGGTGGTCAAGCCCCCAAAGCCCAGGAAGAGACAGGATTCTAGGGTCCACAACCAGGACCCTCTGGGGTCACACAAGCCCTTGAAAATATATATATATTAAAGGTAAAGGTTCCCCTTGACATTTAGTCCAGTCACGTCCGACTCTAGGGGGGTGGTGCTCATCCCCGTTTCCAAGCCATAGAGCCAGCGTTTGTCCGTAGACAGTCTTCCGTGATCACGTGGCCAGCATGACGAGACATGGAATGCAGAGACCTTTCCACCAAGGCGGTACCTATTTATCTACTCCCATTTTTACATGCTTTCGAACGGCTAGGTTGGCAGGAGCTGGGACAAGCGACGGGAGCTCACTATGTCGTGTGGATTCAATCTTATGGTGGCTGGTCTTCTGACCTTGCAGCACAGAGGCTTCTGCGGTTTAACCTGCAGTGCCACCATGTCCCTTAATATATATTAGGAATACACAAATTTATTTATTTATTTGTTTATTGTATTTATACCATGCCTATCCGGTCAGACGATAAATATATTCTGTCTAAAATACCATGTGGGACTACATTTTATTTTGAGGAGAATCACAGCCCCAGAGATTCAGTTCTTCCTGTTTTTTGGGAGGGGGGGAAACCTCCTGGGGGGATTTGGAGGCTTAAGAACGGCTTAAGGTGAGGATGCAGATCTTTATTCATTCTGTTCTCACAGAAGAGGGAAAAAAATCAGAAATTTCCTCTCCTTTACGCAAGATTACAAGAGCTTTGTGCCTGTTTCGCACTTTGGCACTTCTTTTGTGAAACAGTCACAGAAGTGCTTTCTCAACAAAAACCGTATATCCCGTGCAAACCCCTTTTGTGTTTTCTTGCAGCTTGTATTTTTCACCAAATGCAAGGATTTATGACAAATATACACTTTGTGGCAAAAACAGAGGAGTTTGCTAATGTTTCTGATGATGAAAAACAGTGCTTGCCTTCTGGTTTTCATGCAGGAACGAGAAATCTCACAGCACCAGGCCATTTTTAATTCTTTAAATCCTTTTATATTTTTTGGTCATCGATGAGGAAATTTGTGAATATTCATTACATCCTTAGAGGCAGTATTCCCACTTCATTTCTACAGGGACCCCCAGCAACTAAACTTACTCTTTCCATCTCTGCTTGCTGAAGTTACTGATTTGTTTACGATCAATCTGTTTAGCATCTCGGGAGTCTTTCGAGAATCACCTTCACATCTGCTTCACATCCAGACATACCCTGCTCGAGTACAATTTCAGCCTCGACTTTTCAATCAAATGCTTACACAAAGACGGCAAGAAAGCAGGAAATGATCTTTTCTAATTAATGGTGAATCAGGGGCGATTCCAGGAAACATTACTGTTAAAAATTCTTGTTTTGACAAAGACAAGCAAAGGAAATTTTAAGAGAAAATAAATAGAGGCAAACTTACGGCAAGCTATGAAGCAACCATGGAGCACCAGAAGATGAGTCTTTAGGGGAACTGGAGAAGATTTTTCATGATGCAGCGGGTATGCATTGTATATATACAGTGGTGCCTCGCTTAACGAGCGCCTCGCTGAGCGATAAAATCGCTTAACGAGGCGCTCTGGGCCATTGCTGGAGCATTTGCTCAGCGATGGCCCCTATGGCGATTTTTCGCTTTGCGATATTCGCTAAGCAATTCGCTTAGCGAATATCGCATAACGAAGCGGGGGAGAACAGCTGATCGGCGGTTCCAAAATGGCCACCGGAAGGTCCGCGCCGCATTTTTGCGCCCTGCCCTCGCTTACCGAGGGCGCGAAAATGGCGGCGCTATGGCAGAACCTCGCTTAATGGTGAGTTTTCAAGCCATAGGAATGCATTGAACAAAGTTCAATGTGTTTCTATGGCTTTTTAAATTCTGTTTAGCGATGTTTCGCTATACCAAAGGTTAATCCAGAACGGATTAACCTCGCTATGCGAGGCACCACTGTACATTGTTTGATTTAAGAATGCTGAGAACTAGGATTTCCAAGCCAGAGCATAGAGAAGCTGCTTTTTTGGACTACAACTCTGAGATTCTCCCAACTACTTTGCTGGGAGGTTATGGACGTTGCAATTAAAAAAAAACCCAGCAAGTTTCCGAAACAATCTGCTTAGATTTAAAACTCACTAGATGAACCTGGGATCTTCACTATAGCTTGGACTATCCATATAGCAGAATGAGAAGGCAGAACAGATCACATCGCTGTATGTTAAGACAACCCTAATTTTTTTAAAAAAATATTCTCCATGTTAAAAAGTCCTTGCAACAGAAAATCAGTGCAGCAAGAATTATGCGGTAGACCAAGGGTGAGCATCAGATGAACAGCAGTGGGCATCACATTGTCATTCCTAGAACCCACGTACTGAATTTGGTGGTACTTGAGTTCAAAAATCAGGATTTTAGTAGCTACCTTCAGTAATTATGAGCAAGAACTGCAATAAATTGAAACGACAACAACAATTATTCTGAGGCCCAAAACAGATGAAGGGTGTAGCCTTCAGCCAGATCTTGGTGTCCAGACTGCCACTTGAAGCCAGCAAATCACCCAGCCCTGTGCTAAAATTGTTCTCCTTTATATGCTTGTTTTCTAATTATAAGAATCTTTTGAAAATAATAATTATATGTGGGAGCTTTCTAAAATGGGCCCTCTTACTTCAACTGAAAATGGGTGCAGTTGTTTTTCCCACCTCAGTGTTCTCCTGTGTCATTCTCCCCCTTCCTTCCTGATGGAATTGGCAAAATATAGCACAGTGGAGAGCAAAATGCTCAGACTTCTCTCACGAATTCACACCTTATCTTTACAACAAGTGACTTCACTCTTTAATCAGGTCAAGGAGGGAAAGGGGAGCAATTTGGATAAATCTTGGCTTGTGGGGAGGCTTTGCTGCCACAAAGAAAACTCGTGCTACGGCATGCAAAAAAGAGGGACGTGCGTACGGGAGCATAGGGTACAGAGACTAAGATAGCAAGCGAGAAAGAACGAGGGGGAGAAAGTGATGTGTGAGAGAAAAGACAGGTGAGGTGTTTTTAGGAAAGAGCAACAGGGGAGAAGATACACGAGAAGACTATACAAGCAACAGAAAGCATGTCAGAAACATGGCCAATCCAAAATACAGTGGTGCCTCGCATTACAACGTTAATTCGTTCCAGTGAAATCGCTGTAGAACAAAAACGTCATAATGCAAAAAGAAAAAAACCATTGAAAAGCATTAAGACCCGTTTAATGCATTCCAAAGGGCTGTAAACTCACTGTCCAGCAAAAATCCTCCATAGGGCGGCGATTTTCGCTGCCTGTGCAGCGAGGAATCCGTCCCAGAAAACAGTGGGGGACCATTTTGTTTACCTGGTGGCCATTTTGAAACAGCTGATCAGCTGTTGGAAAATCGTCGTTTTGCGAAGAATCAGTTCCCGAAGCAGGGAACCGATCATCGCAAAGCGAAATTCCCCCATAGGAAACATCGTTTTGCGATCGCGATTGATAACGTTTCTTTTTCCGTATATAGGAATTGTCTTCTCCAGGGGTAATCATAGCAATTAGTTGTAAAAATATATCTCACCCGATAGTAAACACCGATGCCAAAAAGCTGATTCTTGCTTCTTTTAGCTGGCTGCCGACGACTTGCAAGCGAGCCCAAGCTGCTTGTTTCTGCCTGTTGGCTGATTAGGGAGTTTCCTGTATCGAACGGAGGTGACTGCCCCCCCTCGTGATGAACAGGCTTCCCCCCCAGTTCACCACCTCTCCGGGGGTGTCCCAAACAGGTCAGAATTCAGCCCAGGGGATAGAGCTCTGTCTTCCTGCTGCTGTCTCGTCGCGACGTCAAGCCAGAAGTCCAAAAGTCTTGGTCTTGGTCAATGTGGACAGGCTCTTAATGGGACACTCTGTACGGGGCATGCACTGCTCCTCTGCAGCCTTTGCCATAGGAGGCAAACATGTCATACTGCCTAACGGCAGAGCTCACAATCCCCCAACCACATAGCCTTTAAATAGGCACAGGGTTGAGTTGTTTTGCAAAACAGTCACTTTGGCAAGCAACGGTCAGCATGAATCTTGTTTTCTCTTAGCAAATGGAACTTTTCTTTTCTATTGTCTCTACAAAGTTTTGCATAAAATTATAAGCAGCAAAAGATGTGAATTGTACAGTGGAAGAAAGGCTGCTAGGTGATCAGCTTAGCCAATGTATTTGCCTCATCACAGCCTTAGCAAAACATGAACTGTTATTATTATTATTTATTGAAAAAAGTTTGGGGTTTTGTTGTGTGTGCTAATAATCCCAACACTGTTGTAAAATTTACCTTTAAACCCCATGGAACTGCCAGTAGATAGAACAAAAAGTGTGTTCATGCAAAGCGTGATCTACTTGTGTAAGCATACATGGGTACACACACATATATGCAGGGCCCCTCCACACACTAGCTGAAGATTTGGCTTGTGTGGAGCAAGACTAAGTTCTGCAATCACTTTGGAAATGTCAGAATTCTTTACTGAATGACAAACAGAAACCAATAATATTTACGTCACAAACAAATAGGGACATGACAAATTCTCTGCAAATCACTTCTTCTCAACAACACTGCCTTTGGAGAGTTTCTTAGCCCAGCATAATTTTTACTTCCAGCATGAGAAAGATACTGTATATGTTTTTTCTCTCCTGCTGAGTAGTTTTTTTTAATGCACTAGTAATTTGTGCCAAATACTAGTGTTTTTCTTTTCTGGAACCATATACAGTATAGAAATACAGCAAACACAGAAGGACTGGTTGATCAATCAAAAAGATACCAACAATCCATCTTTAGCTTCAGTTTTTAAAAATTCTGTGCAAGAAAGCAGCCTCTATTGTAACTTTGTGCAACGGCACCATTAGTACACAAACCACTCTTGCTAAAAAACTTGGATTCTTTTACCTTCTTTTATTGTTTATGTGAATGGAATAAACAATAAAGGACAACCTGAAGCACCCAGGGCTTATCAAGTATTTGAAATATGTAATTTTCCTAGAAAAGCTTCTTTGTAAGATTTTGGATCTGACTCATCAGTGGTGAATGGGGAAGGGAGAATAGAAGGGAGGGGAAGGTACAGAAATAAATAAATATTTGTATTACTTATAATTTTAAAAAAACCAACAAGCCATTATTGCAAGTGTTAAGAACTCTTGTTGACAACAGAAGAGAATATCTTGCCATCGTGCAGGAGAAAAAGTTGGCATGTGCTCAAAGCCGCCAAGGGCTCACCGTACTACTTCTGAAAGCTTTTGTTGCAGAATGGCTGGGTTGTCATGACACTTACATTGACCTGTGAATGATCCCTCTGCCACACAGAGAGTGTGCTGTCCATGGTGCTAATTATGGACGCATGCCTATGGCTAAATTTCAGATTGTTCCGTATAGCCAAAAATAGGGATAGATGGCCTTGTCTAATTCCAGTTCACTGCATTTTGCCATTTTTAGTCTGTTCTGTCCCATTTCTTTCAGACTGAGAGAGAGAGAGAGAGAGAGAACTTTGCATCAGTTTGGTTTCCAGCTGGGCTGACTCCAGAATTAACGGTCAAACAAACTAGAACTTAAGCTGGCAGGATCCAGGCAAAAGAAAGCAAGTGAAACAAAGCCATTCCAATGACATAGTCAAAAGGCATTCCTGCAGTCAAGTCTAGAAAGTCTTATGAGAAGGTAGGTAATTCAGCTCTTGGCGATCCAGGTGCAGTTAAAGGGGACACCAAGTTTAGATGTCAAAGGTAGGCAGCAAGAGTAGGAGCAGAATAAAAAGAATCCAGGTTTTCAGGAAAGGTTGTCAAACCATCTAGAGCCAGTAGGAGAAGCTGTTTCCAGTCGCCTTCCTTGTCAACGAATTACAGTACTCTTACAAAATGGAGCTCCTACAGCTTTAGCCTTGGCTTTATCCAAACTCCTTTTTAGGCAGAGAATCGTCACAAGAACGCCCTTACTCCCGAGGAGCATTTCCATGCAGGCAGACAGTCTTTTATGCGTTTTCCACCACCAGTGGTCTCTCTAACCTGGGGCAGAACTCACCAGTTTGGGGGGGGGAAGGCTCCTGCAATTCCATCCCCCACCCCTCGCTTTGATTTTGGTTCCCCCAGGCCCTGTATATATGGGTTAATCTTTGAAACAGACTTTCACCATCATGACAGAACAATGTCCTGAAAAGTAAATTATTCACTGAGCCATGCTGCTCATTAACTTCAGGTCAATTACTTTGTGGCACACCTTACACGGGTGTTGCGGACATAATGTACGGAGGAAGATCCCCTTGAGCCCATGGAATGAAAGTTATCTTTTCTCCCATACATTGCCCCTGGGAGAATTTCCAGCACATGGCTTCCCCCCTCTGCATGTGAGGGTAGCCATCTTCGTACCCTTCATGTGATGTCTAGATGTCCCTGTGTGTGTGTTTGTGTGTGTGTGTTTTAAAAAGCATAAATACCCTTTGCATTTTGTAACCCATTCAAAAAAGGTTGAAGCAACTATCCTAAGAGCTTTCAGCTAAAAGATGTTTGTATTTTCTGTCCCCCTCTTTTTCCTTTAGACTCACCTGCTACAAATATGCAAGGAACGTCTTTAAAATAAAATTAAACTCCAGAGTGTTTTGCTGTTTTATGTTAATGCTCAATGAACTGTCCCATTGCAGGAGGGCTTCGGAGGTGATCCAGACCAACGGGGAAGAATTCTTTCTTCGTGCAAAAAGCTGAAACAGTACATGATGCAACTACATCCCAGAGAAAAGGGAATGTATCTTGTGAGCATTGAAGTCTTTTAAATAAATAAATAAATGCTGATGTAGAGCTTTATTAATAATGCTACCCTCTTTGGAAAAGCATTGTAGCTCATGCTGCATAACGGGAGTACCAATTGACTCCCTTCAGTTTCATCATCTCTAAAAAGAAATGATGCTCCGGAATGAATGAAAGATTTCATGTGGAACCTCTTCTGTGCTAATGATTTAACTTCCTTGGCTTTTCTTCTCTCACCACAGTCCCTTTAGGATTTTCCTTCCTTCCTACAGTCCTCACCTGTAGCCAACCTCACCTGTTCATTAATCTTTGTGCAACTGGTGGAAAGGGAGGGAAAATCAAGGTCTCCCTATTGGCTTAATGAAATATTTAGTGCAATTCAAATTTGTAGAATAAAGAAGCATTTGGTCTAACGCTTACTCAGTGACTGGTGTTGAAAATACCATTGTTCTGTTATCATCTTTGTTGCCATCATTATCATCCTCATCACTGTCACCATCATCATTGTTTAACTGCCAGATAGCACCCCCATTTCTATTTAATGAAGTACCTCGGCAATTCCACCTTCCTGAATTATCTCTCTTCAAACATGTTCTCAGTAACCAAAAGGTGGGAGGGGAATCTTTTCTAAGAAGAGAACGAGAAGTCTGGTGTCTTTAAACACACACACACACACACACACACACACACACACACACACACACACACACACACACACACACACACACACACACACACACACACACACACACACACACACACAGTCTCTCTCTCTCTCTCACACACACACACACACAGAGTCTCTCTCTCTCTCTCTCTCTCTCTCTCACACACACACACACACACACACCAAAACCATTCTTCTAGCCATTAAATAAATGAACACAGGATATTAAGTTAATGACTCAGCAGAGCGGTGGTGATTTGTATGTTACCTCCAATCTTATTCTGTCATTAATCAGCTGCTGGGATGCGATGTGAATATCCTCTTTCTGGTAATGTCTCTTAAGCATACAGGCATCACCGCCTGGCTTCCTGCTTTGTCTCAGTGAATTGGAGAAACTATTCATTCCGTCTGTTAATCAAGAATGAATGCATTCCAGGAATCAACTGTGCGAAATGAAAGCACCTGCTTCAGGTGTAGGCATTCGAATTCTTGATCTGTTATTCTTCAGTGTTCTCTCCATACTTTGGGAATGGGCAGTAAAATAAATTGCTTGCTTTGAAGAATTCAAAGCAAGCCCTTGTGGGACCGGCGAGGGTCCCCCTAGCCGTGAGAGTGGGCTCCCCACCTCTCAGAGAATGCTGGCTGGATTCCCTACCTGCAGCTCACCTATGGATGGGGGCATTGGCGAGGGAGAGGTGGATGATGTCCTTAAGGCTGCAGGGGTGGCCCTGGTCAGGCTTGGATTTGAGGGGCAGGAGACGGGAGAGGAGGACTGTTGGGTGGACGTCATGGGTTGGGAGGTGTGTGAGGCTCGGGAGGTGCTGATACCACTGGAGAGGTTGAAGGCTGGGGAGGAGATGGTCTACAGACGGGCTATTGGGTTGAGCGGCTTGTGCCACTGGGGGAAGCCTCCTGGGTCCGCCGGGACCAGGCAAGGCACCGAGAGGCTTGAGAACCAGCAGCAGGCTCGTCACCACAGAAGAAGCCCGGTGGGGGGGGGGGCAGCAACCTTGCCAGAGAAGCCCCACAGCCAGCCTGATCCCAAGAAGGCCAGCCTCTCACACCTCCCCACCTGCTCTGTGGTAATTGCCAGCCAGGTTCGTATGGCGTTCAGCCATGTCCCTTGAGAGGATTAATGCACCTATGGGCTGGCAGGGACCTTGGAGGAGTGGCTGGGGAGAAAGCCTTTGCCACTCACCTCCTGGGACACTTGACAACACATATCCAACTCCTTTCTTGTTGTGGAACCCTCCAATGGGCCCACCTGTGAGGGGTCCTTGACCTGATAGAGGAGGCAGGGCCCCCCTTCCCCCAGTAAGAGACTATACATGGGGCCCTACACCAAAGACTGAGGGAATCAAGTCAACGGCCTGGCTGGAGTTACCAGTTTTATATTAATGGGCCTTTTAAAAGTTCTGTTGCTCAATAAAGGCGTCTGTTTCGGCAACTACTCTCAGTGGTGTGGGGGCTGCTCACGGTCATGTTTTCGGGAAGGCGTAAACATGTAAGAAGACAGGAACTGCCTTATTGGGTCAGACCAGATCTCACGTAGTCAACTGCTGAGAACCCTTAGTATCTCTTTACGTTGGCTACAAAGGTGACCACCGTCCTCCTCCAGAAGCTGAGATTCAGATATTTAGAGCCTCCAAACATAATGGGTTTGTTTTGCTTTTTTGTTGTTGTTGTTGTCCCACCACCCTTCCTTACAGGAGCAGATTGGAACCATATAGGACCTCAGAGAGAAAGAGTTGCAAACAGGGGTCCTGGGCGTCAGTGAAGACCAACATTTCCTCCAAGCTCACCGCCTGGCTAGATACTCTGATGAGAAGAAGTTGCAGGTATGGAGGAACTAACAGAATCTGGATTGATCTCATTCCCTCACTTTGGAGACATCAAATTCTTCCTTGGGACTGTAGGGGTGGGAACGGCAATGAAAATGGCAGAGACAATAGTGACAGGAAAAGGACAACTTTCCTTGAACACTAGACATGAGGAGAATACCTCGTTCCTCAAGTACTCTGGATCGGTGCTGTGATGACATGACAAGAAAGGCACTGGAACAAAAAAAATCTAGCTATGAGTCTGACCCTTCAAAGTCCTAGACCACAGGTGAGAAAAAATATGGCACTTCAGATGTTTTTGGCAACTATTACACCACTCCACCATTGGCTGTGAGGGTTAGAGCTGTTAAGAGCTGCGGTCTACAACACCCGGAAATCCATATCAGGCAAAAACAAAAACAAAAACAAAAAAAAGGACAAAAACATTGTGACACCTTAAAGCCAGCAAAACACTGTGAAGTCAATTGTGGGTATAAAACGCAACCATACACTACTGTCCTGTAGAGCCTGACATGAATGTTTTACTGTGCGATCTCTGTACTCTACCTCATACGTCTGAAGAAGTGGTCAAAGTTCCATGAAAGCTTACAGTAAAACATTATAGTCTTTCGGGTGCCATAATGTTTTTGTCTTTTTTATTTTCCTTTTGTTTTTGCCTAACATGCTTGCACAGACTAACACGGCTACCTCTTCTAAAACTGGAAATCCATGGTTTCCCCACAGCCAGTGCTGAAGGAACACCTAAGATCTACTCAGACACTTGGTAACCAAGAAATATTGACATGGCTACAGGAGAAGACACCTAGCCTTTCCTTGTCACTCTGCTCACACAAACAGCAAATAATTGGAAATGGAGGGGTTTCGCCTTGTGTGTAAGCCTCACAGGAGACCAGGAACCCTGGGGAAACTGAGTACTTGCTCTTAGGTACAGCCTACGTGTCTCCTCTTCATACCCGTTGCTGTTTGTATGAGCAAAATATAAGAGCAAGGCTAGCCATTGTCCCATAAATATGACAGTTTCTTGTCTGGCTGGTAGCCCGTGTTAGACAGCTCATTGCTGATTCTGAATTGCCTGAACCTTGCCTCACTGGAGAGCTCCTAGTAATAAAACAGGACATCGATTAGGAAACTATGATGATTAATTACGGCTGGTGAAACATTCTCCATGAATCCGTTCACTTCTTTTGAAAGCCATCACCATTGTAGTGACAGTAGACTCAATGATTCATTATGCATTGCCTAAATATTCAATGTTGTCATTTTGGAAGAGGCAGCCGTGTTTTAGTCTGTGCGAACATATCAGGCAAAATCCAAAGAAACAAAGCAAGACAAGACAAAAATATGTGGCACATTGGAGACTAAATAGTACCTTTTAATGTGAGCTTTCGTGGACATGTATACTTCATCAGAGATATGCTGACATATGTTAAGAGACTAGACTTAACATACAACCTCACCAAAAGAGAGTGTGACACTATATATAGCCTTAGAAATAATCCCAACATAGTGATCAAAGAAACTGACAAGGGTGGTGTGATGGTTGTCATGGAGAAATCAAGCTACACACAGGAGGCTGAGACACAATTGTCCGACACTGAATTTTACCAGCCCCTAACCACAGACCCAACCACAAAATACCCAAAAGGAATTACAGAACCTCATGACTTTACTGGAAACACACGTGAAGAAATCCTGCCAAACACACCGTAAGAAGCTCAACCAGCAACCTCCTACCTCCTACTGAAAATACATAAACCAGGAAATGCCAGAAGAACCATTGTATTGAGCATCAACATCATCCCAGTTGGGGTATCTGGATACTTGGCCTCCATCCTCAAACCTTATGCCACCAATGCATCAACGTAACAGATACTACAGACTTCCTAAGGAAATGTCAGTTCACACACCACCTTCCTGACAACTCAATCCTAGCTACAATAGGTGCAGATGCACTCTAACATCCTACACAAATACAGACTACAAGCTCTCACAAACCCATCCAAAACAAGGAAGCCCACATAATCACTATCCTCTGTGACTTTGTACTCACAAACAACTATCTCACCTTTGACAATAAAACCTACCTCTAGATCAACGGAACCGCGACGGGCACTTGCATGGCCCCACAATATGCGAACACATTCACGGCTGACCTAGAACAACACTTTCTGAACGGTTGCAACCAAAAGTCACTCCCCTGTCTGATGACTTTTTTTCTGATCTGGATCCATGGAAAGGAATCCCCAGAAAAATTCCACCAGGATTGCAAGAACTTTCACCCAACCATTAACCTCACCCTGGAACAAAGAGTGCAACAGGCACATTTTCTGGACACCACTGTGAAGCTGCAACATGAACATCCTAGCACCATGCTGTACTGGAAATCCACTGACCTACCTGCAGTCTTCCAGCTTCCATCCTGAACGCACAACAAATTCCATCGTATACAGCCAAGCCCTAAGATTAGAATAGAACAGAATCATGAAGTTGGAAGAGGCCTGTAAGGCCATCAGGTCCAATCCCCTGCTCAGTGCAGGAATACAAATCAAAGGATATCTGCCAGGTGGTTGTCTAAATTCCTCTTGAATGCCTCCAGCATTGGAGCACTCACCACCTTGTGAGGTCATTGTTTCTATTGCCGTACTGCTCTAACAGTTAGGACATTTTTCCTGATATTCATCCGAAATCTGGCTTCCTTTAATTTGAGACAATTGTTGCATGTCCTGCACTCAAGGATGATCGAGAACAGATCCTGCCCCTCCTCTGTATGACAGCATTTCAAGTATTTGAAAAGTGCGATCAGTCTTCTTTTCTCAAAGCTAAATATGCCCAGTTCTTTCAGTCTTTCCTCATAAGGCTTGGTCCTCAACCCTAACCCTGATCATTCTTGTCGCCCTCCTCTGAATTTGTTCCAATTTGTTGGCATCCTTCTTGAAGTGCAGTGTCCAGAACTGGACATGGTACTCAAGATCAGGCCTAACTAGTGCCAAATAGAGGGGAACTAGCGCCTCGCGGGATTTGTAAACTATACTTCTGTTAATGCATCGTAAAGTAGCAATTGCCTTTTTTGTAGCCACATCACACTGTTGGCTCATATTCAGCTTGTGATCTACAACAATTCTAAGATTCTTCTTGCTCATATGATTGCTGAGCTGCTATTGCTCCCATCTTGAAACTGTGGTGTTTGGTTTCTTTTTCCCAGGTACAATACTTTTCACCTATCTCTATTGAATCTCATGTTTTCAGCCCAATGCTCCAGCCTATTTAGATCATTTTGAATTTTGTTTCTTTCTTCCAGGATATTCGTTAATCCACCTAATTTTGTGTCAGATACAATCGCATCTGCTCCAACCTACAGGACTCCTAAACTCAAGGATCTAAAAAATGCTTTCCTCAGACTACAATACCCACCCCATATGATTAAGGAACAAATCCACAAAGCGAGACACATGCCCAGAAGTAACTTATTGCAAGGCAGACCCAGAGGACAAAATGACAGAACACCGCTAGTTGTCACTTACAGTCCACAATTGAGACCACTCACACACATCATAAACCATCTCCAGCCCATCCTTGACAAAAATGCCCCACTCTCTCCAAAGCCCTTGGTGGGTGACCCATATTTGCTTACAGACAACTCCCCAACCTCAAGCAAATACTAACACAATATGGACCACAAAACAGCAACACAGACAGGGGGACTAAACCCTGCCACAGGCCCAGATACCAACTTGGGCCATACATCTATTCTGGCAACACAATTACAGGACCCAACAATGCCACACACAATATCAAAGGTAGTTTCACTTGCTCTTCAACTAATGTGGTCTATGCCATCATAGGACAAATAGGACAATCTCTATGAAAATGGGTCAATGGTCACAAATCTGACATCAGAAACCAAAACACCAAACCTGTCCCCAACCATTTCAATCTATCTGGACACTCTGTGGAAGATCTGAAAGTCGCTATTTTAGAACAGAATCATTACATATCAAGTACATAGAAGGAAGCAGCTGAGATAAAATTTATATGCATGACGGACACCCATATAAATGGACTGAATATAAGCCTAGGTTTCTTAAGCCATTACCAGCTGTAATTCTTCTGCTATTATATACTGCCACTGTTGTTTTCTTCACAACTACCAAGCCTATCTCTCACCAAAAGGCTCAAAGGCAAAAACTGTCAATATTCTGTATATTAACCCATGTGATTCCTCTGCTATCTTCTTTCACCTTTATAATTAATCTCTTTTTCTCTACATCCTGAGTTTGACGTGAATTCTCAATCTTCAACCCCCACCCCCACCCCTCTCCCTTCTCTTTCCCCTCTTATTTTTACCCAAGCCTGGTGTCTGTTTTCTGTCTCCTGAGGAATTTTTACAACATAACCATAAAACAATAGAAGCCATAAATTACTGCATATAAATTAACATACATCCAACAGCCAGCCAGTATTTAGTATGAAACTGATATCTCATTCAATATTTAATTCTGTTTCCATATATATGTCTTACGAAGTGGATGTGTCCATGAAAGCCCACATTAAAATATAAGAGTCTTTACGGTGCCACATTTTTGTCTTGTTTTGTTCTTCTTTGGATTTTCCCTGATATTCAGTGTTTCTATAACCTGTTTTTCAATAATATTTCCCCTCAAATGGCTCATGAAGAAATAGAAGAGCAATAGAAACAATGAAAATGTTTCAAAGAATACTGTAGAAAATGTAAAACATGGTGGTTCTGAAACTGGGAAAACCAGTTTAAATCCACAGGAATCAAATACAAAATACCTTCTGGGATTACAAACAAAGTTTTCAACTTCTTTCTGAAAAAAGGGTAAAGAGGGAGTTTATTGAGAGAGAGTTAAGGAACTGTGGTGACACCACAGAAAAGGTCCTGTCTCAACCACAGTCTAGAAACACTGCTCTTGAGGACTAATCAAGGTTCATATGGACAAAGATGGTCCTTAAGGGAATCTAGCTTGGGGCCTCTAAAAGTCAACAGCAGTGGCTAAGATTGAGCCAGGAAACAGAGTGATAACCAATAAGAGTGATACGGGACTCATGTAATACTCTCTGAGTGATCTGTTGCTACCACTGTGCCAGCAGCTACAACATTCAGTAATTTTTCAGTTATCATTCAGGCAGCCCCACATGGAAAGAACTGTATCAATCAATCTGGATCCCATTAATAACTGAGTGATCAGGGCGGATCCACAGTCTCTAGGGGTGGATGATTCAATTTCTCATTTCCCCCATCTTATGCTCATTTCATGTCATTTTTGCTTTTGCTTGTGATCTTTTAAAAAAATAACTGCACCATTTCCATGCATTTTGTGTGCATTTTCCCCTAACATACCTACATTTCTTGGTGCATAACAATTTGTTCTGGTTATGTGCTGTCAAGTCAGGACAGGTTTATAGGGACCTTAACAGTAGGGTTTTCAAGGTAAGTGAGATATTTAAGGAGTGGTTTTACCAATTCTACACCCACAGTGAGTGTCTATGGCTGAGTGGGGACTTGAATCCCCCACTTCATGAGTCCTAGTCTATCACTCTATCCTCTACATCACACTGGGTATACACACAATTACATACTCCAAAAAATGTTCTGAACAAAAAGACCTAGGGACTGGAATGTAAAGAAAGGTGGAAGGTAATAGTTAAATAAAGGGAAAACAAAAAAACTCAAAGAGCCAGTGAGCAACAAGTAAATGGAGTACTAAGCTTATGTTCACCAACATGGAATCACTGAAAGAGTAAAGGTGAGAGAACTAAGGAGCATAAGCAAGCATGATGTGGAAACCACTCAAGATGAATTATTACTTCATTCAAGTTTCAGTTTCAGAAAAGAAAAGTGAGGGACACAAGGGAACAAAAAGCCAAAGAAGGAAGTCAGAGCTTGGCGTGTTACTTTTTTGGTACTGCAAAATTGTCCAGCACGCATGGCCGTAGGAATTCTGGCGGTTGTCAAACAAACAAAAAAATAACAATGCTTCTTAGTTCTGGAAGAAATGGATAGAAAAGGTGAATTGAGTGAAACACAAATGATGTGAAAAAGATGAGAGGAAAAAACAAAGCCTGCTTCTACAGGCAGAGAGACAGAGAGAGAGAGAAAGAAAAGGGAAATAACAGCAGGAAGCTATTAATCACCCTGTCAACAGCTTCTTCCTGTTTATTTCTATAAGGACTCCAGGGACTCTGCTGGCATCTCCAGGCCTGCACAGACAGAACCTGACAAGCAAGCCTCTATCTTAGCGAAGCTCCACACGACACAATTGTCCTTGGTAAATGTGTATTCGCAAAATTGCTTTGCACTTTTCTCCTACAGTAATTTTAAAACAATATTCAGGGAAATACACTTTCACCAGCAGATACAGGCTTTTTATTCATGTGAACATTTGGCACCTCACAGTACCTTTCTACTGATGTGTTCTAAATTGCTTTTAGTTCAATTGTGTTTTAATATTGTAATATTTTTGTCTTTTTCATCTGTACCTCTTACGCTAATATCGTTGCGAGCCACCTTGAGTCTTAGTTTTGGCAGAGAGATGGAATATTAATAAGGTGCATTTATTTAGAATGAATAAATAGCTACCTGTTTTGTAACTATAATTTATTTCCCAGGAGTACATTCTGGGTTTTTAAGGCTACATATTTTATGTTTCGCTTACTGTTTTTACACTGTGTAAAAAAAATTCCCTTTTATAAATAAAGTCTATAAATACCAATTGTTTGGCCTGAAGTTGCTTCTCGTTCATGAGTGCTGATCTCCACCAGTAGTCAGTTATTTATTAGAGGCTGTCTTTCCATCCATGCCATTTGAATTAAACTTGCTCCTATCTCCCAGACCAAGCACAGCTGGAAGTATTCAACCTTCAGCTGATTGTGACAAACAGATTGGCTGATATTAGTGTGACAGAACAACTAACACAAAGGAACACAACTCTGAGCAGCATCTGAATCAAATAGGCAGGCTTGGCAGCCCACCCACTGGAAAACCTTGTAGAAGTATCCTGCTCTCAGTTTCGCAAGAGCTAGTCACAGGATATTGACCAGGCAGGTAGATGGGAACAATATCATCTGTACATAAGTACTACTTATGAACTAACATAGTCTTAATAATGAATATTGTGGGCTTCCCATTGGGGCTGCAATACAGAATCATTTCCTTACCTATGTTAGTCTGTTCTAGGAAAAAGAAGGGATTTTTGTGGCTCTATAAAAAGGAATTCATTTATTGAGGCATCAACTTTTGTGGATTGGAATCCCCGTCATCAGACGCATGTGAGTTCAGTTCAGCAGATGTGTCTGCACATGAAATAAGGTGCTTTATTTTTTATCTCTCATCATAGCATGGAAATAAGAAGCCACAAATAATGTACAGTAGCTAACCTGATTTTAATTTTAAAAATTATAAGGACAGCATAATTAAGTTATGTTTCAAAAAAAGAGGTGGGTGGGACTAATCATTCTCTTTCAAGGTAAGCAAGTTTGGTCTTTTAAGTGTATTTGATCTGTTTTAAATCTGTAGACAGAGAAGGTTGCCGGAGGTCTTTGTAAAACAGCTTTACTTTAAAATAACAACACATTCAATACGGAGCAAGTGACCTGTCTGCTACATCTGTACCAGATTTGGTGATCCAGGGTCCAGTTTGGGGAACCCCTATTTGGAAGCTTGAATTGGGCTGTTGCACAATATCTACTGCTGCACGCCTGAGCAGTAATAATAAATTCAGAATCCCAACCGTGATGGTGTCACCTGATTGCATGCCGCCATGTCCAAAGCTCCATGTTTTCAGTCAGTTAGTACATCAAAAGGATGGAAGGGTAGACCTACAGAGCTACTTCTTAACATGTCATCTTTTTATGAGAGGTATTCTTATCACGGAGGAGCATACAGTCCCAGCATTATAAAATGATCTTGTCCAAGGAGGCCACATGATTCTTTTCTTGCACATTTATTAAAGATTAGTCCCTACTCGGTAGAGATGATTCTAACTAACACTGCCCCCACTACCTATGCTTGAGTGAATGGCAATAAAGATCAGGACCTGCAGGAATAATGACCAAACCACTGTGGGTCAGGTATGACCCTTGGTGATTGTGAATAGTACTGATTCGCTGAAGGATCACTCACCTGAGCATGTCACCGTGATGGATACATAATCTTTGCCACAGTCCTTCTTGTAGTGGCAATGCAGATGGTTCATCAAGCAGAGCCCATTGCCACACTGAAGTTCCTCTTTTTTACAAGGCAGGATATCCTGTTCATCTGGGGACAGGGAAGAAAAAGAAGAAAGAGAGAGAGAGAGAGAGAGGTAAGTGGAAGCTGGGAAATACACGAACAAGCAACACCCTTGATGATTTGGTTGGGGATTGTGACCAGGTTGTCAGCTTGGACAAAGTGCTAAGTGGCCTGGGTTTTGTTTTGGTACAGTATATCACAGAAGTGAGTACACTCTCTTACATTTTGAAAATATTTTAGTATATCTTTTCATGTGACAACACTGAAGAAATGACACTTGGCTACAATGTAAAGCAGTGAGTATACAGCTTGTGTAACAGTGTAAATGTCTGTCCCCTCAAAATAATGCAACACACAGCCACTAATGTCTAAACCAATTTGGACATTGTTACTTAGGGGTGTTCTCACTTTTGTTGCCAGCGGTTTAGACATTAGTGGCTGTGTTTTGCGTTATTTGGGCCTTGGGCTTTAGGGATGTCACTTCTGCTCAGGAGGAATGGGCAGCTAAGAACTAAACTTCCGCATTGCCGATATGGTAAACAACATTTAAAATGCATTCCTTCCTTTGAAGACTGTTTTTTTCTACATAAACCTTCAGAGGGAAAGATAAGGAATGTGTACATCTAGTTAAACTCTTTAAAGACTACCGGTATGTTGATTTAGAGTGCAATACTGCTTTCGTTTTTGAGTCTAATAAGCTGTTAGAGTTTTTAGAGCCCTGCTTCTAATGAGAGCTTCCGACAATAATATTCATTCCTAATTATTATTCTCTATGCCAAAGAGGAAGGACAAGGCTGTTAAAATTCCTGCTTGGACAAGAGATAAAACTTTAGATAAAACTTCTGACAAGCCGTCGGATTGCAGCCTGGAACACTTGAGGAGGGTGGAGGCTGCATTAGAAAAGAAGGAGTGAGAGAGCAAAGTCTTTCCATCCCAAGCTGTAGATATGCAAGAAGCAATGGACGAACTGACACGGGTTGTGAAGGACATGTCCTGTAAAATGAGTCAGGAGTTTGAGCGAGCCGCGAGCCAAGTCTATTGAAATGAGCATTAATAAACTTCAAAAACACATCGTAGGAATTGAGTTGAAAATTGTCAAACAGAAAGTTAAGGAAGTGGGAGACAGGGCAGAAGCAAGTGAGACCAAGATAAGCAGCTTGGATGAGAGAATCAGTGAAACAAACAAAACGCCGATTTATCTGGAAGGCAATTCCAGAAGACCCAACATTAAAATAATGAATTTTCAATTGCAACATGGACAAGATCTCAAAAAAGAGATTATAATGTGGGTTAACTCCATAATGGGCACACAACACTTGGATCGAAAAACATCACTCCATCTTTCCACATGACATTCCTTCAAATATCTGAATATGACTAGCATATCATATCTCTGTCTTCTCTTCACAAGAACAAACATATCCAGCTCCCTCGATTACTCCTTATTGAGCTTCATTTCATTATCCTGATCACACTATCTAGACATGCTCCAACTTTCAGTATCCTTCTTAAAGAGTGGTGCCCAGAACTGGACACAGTACTGCAGGTGAGGTCTGATGAATGCACCATAGGGTGGTACTACTACTTTCCTTGATTTAGATGCTATACATTTATTAGTGCAGCTAAATACAGTACAGTACTGTTATCATCACAGTGTTGACTCACACTGGTCTACTAATACCCTTAGATCCTCTTCATATGTATTATTGTAAAGTCAACTGTCTTCCACTGCATATGTTTGCATCTAATTTGCCTAAACATCTTTACATTTTTCTTTGTTGTAAATCATTTTGTTTTGGCTCAGTTCTCCAGACTTTTAAGTTCTTCTTGAAACCTGATTCTGTCCTCTGAAGCATTGTCCAACCCACCGAGTTCAGTGCCGTCTGTGAATTGAATAAGCACCTCCTCCAGACCCTCATCCAAATCATTGATAAAAATGCTGAACAACATTGGGCTTATTTAAAACTTTAAAAAGATTGGGAGGCACAAGAGGAATTTCTGAGCATTTTTTTCACGGAATGTCTTAAAATTTTGGAAGGGAATGTGAGGCTGGGGCACTGGGACCACAAAAATGGCTCTTGGGTGCTGTATGTTGCCCACCCCTTCTCTAATATAATACCTGGTAAGTGACTTTGTTTTAAATTTTTTCCCCATAGGAATGCATTAATTAAATTTCAATGCATCCTATGGAAAATTTGGTTTCGACTTACGAACTTTTCAACTTACAAACGGACTTCCAGAACGGATTAAGTTCATAAGTCCAGGGTTGACTATATCTGGCTTTATATGAGGGTTTGACCAACACTTTAGGTATTCAAGAGAAATTTAGACACCACCTGGCAGATATCCTTTGATCTGTATTCCCACCTTGAGCAGGGGCTTGGGCTTGATAGCCTTATAGGCCCCTTCCAACTTCACTATTCTCTGATTCTATGATATAGAAGTTTTAGTGAGAACTGCACCGCTAAGCCTGACAAATACAGAAGAAGAATAGCATTCCAGTGTGCAGAGCTGTTTAAGAGCTATCTGTAGTCAGAGTGTTACACTGCGACTTGGGGATCTGAATCCTAATCCTCACTGGATCACAAAGCTCACTGGGTGATCCTAAACCATTCACACTCTGTCTGCCTCAATTACTTCATTGAGTCGTTGTGCGGATAAAGTGGGGAAGAAGACTGTCATGTATCCTGCCTTGAACTTGTTGGACGAAAGGCAGGATATGAGTGCAATAAATAAATAAATAATAAACGTCGCTGTAAATTTGGTCCATTTGTATTAAAAGAAAGCTCATTCCTAACCCCTTTACAAAGTAGCTGGGTATCTAATGAGAATCTGTTAGTGATTTTTTTTTTTTTGTTTATCTATGTTCTCAAATGCCCTTAATCAGAAGAAGGCTAAGTAATAAATTCAATTAATATAAGATAAGTGCCTGTCTGGAAGTTCCCCTGCTGAGCCAGACTGTCTATCTTTCCCCTACTTCTGCATGATGATTGGAACCCAGCATGGAATATACTGTATTTCACAATGTTTTCTCGTAACCCCTTAAATGCATCTAGGAACACGTTAGCAATAACAAAAGTCTGATGGGTAGGTTGACTTCCTTGGGCTCTCACGAAAAATACAATCTTGCATGCTCTTTCACACAGGCTAGATAGAATCCTGTTGGTGTAAGTTATGCTCGGCATCATCAGTTGTGGCCATGTCACAGCTGTTTCAGGAGCCTCTCACTGTTTCAAAGCCTAATCTCACAGCCATAAATACTCCACTCCCAAGCAAACTACACCAGAACACAGAGTGCTGTCCTCTGAAGATGCTGGCCACAGAGACTGGAGAAACGTTAGGAAGAACAACCTTCAGAACACGGCCAAAGAGCCTGAAAAACCCACAACAACCATTAGATCCCAGCCATGAAAGCCTTCACGAATACATTTTTCAGGAGAATTAAAAGCTTGATTAAAAGTTTGCCTATGGCAAACCTCCCAGGATTTACTAAATATTAGTACTTGGAAGTGCTTTACCAGTCCGTCCTTCTAGTGATCCTCTGAGACCGTGCAGAGACAGAGACAGAGAGAGAGAGAGAGAGAGAGAGAGAGAGAGAGAGAGAGAGAGAGAGAGAGAGAGAGAGAGAGAGAGAGAGAGAGAGAGAGAGGTGATTTCAGTTGTCCCCTCCCCTGGGGGGCACTGCTTGTAGACAGGCAGCTGCAAAACACTAATAGTTTCTCCTCCCAAACTGAAAGCTGGGAGATAATACAGTTGTGCCCCGCTGGACGATTACCCTGCTCTATGACGAATCTGCATTATGTCAACGTTTTTGTGATCACTTTTGCGATTGCAAAACGATGTTTTAAATGGGGGAATTTCGCTTCAAGTTGATTGGTTCCCTGTTTCGGGAACCGATTTTTCGCTTTATGATGATCAGCAAACAGCTGATTGTCGGGTTTCAAAATGCCCACTGGCTTTTAAAATGGCCTCCCACTGTTTTCTAGGATGGATTCCTCGCTATACAGGCACCGAAAATGGCCGCCGTATGGAGGATCTTCGCTGGACGGTGAGTTTTTCAGCCCATTGGAACACATTGAACAGGTTTTCAATGCGTTTCAATGGGATTTTTTCGTTCTGTTTGACGATGCTTTTGCTCTACAGCGATTTCGCTGGAACGAATTAACATTGTCAAGCGAGGCACCACTGTAGTTGGTTGATGTTTTAATTGTGGGCTTGTGGGCAGAGGCCTCAGAATGCCACATATTTCTAAACACTAGGTATTTGTAGGCACATGGTCTACTGTAGAGACAATCACTCTTCATAGTGATTGGGGAAATCTTTTTTTAATAGTTTGCCTTGTTTGTTAATTGATCCTTTCAATTATCCCTGCAAACATCAGTATGGAAACATATATTGTATGCTCCTTGTTTTCATGATCCTAACTTTTAGCTGACTGCCCCAATAATCTAGCTGCTAAGAGAGCATTGTCCAGTGCGTGCTAAAAGCACAGAAAACAAGATTATCTTATTATGAGGCCCTGGTACAAAGCTGAGACTCCAGATCAGTACAAGCTCATGGCTGCCTGGTATATAGCAAATCAGTGTGTTGTCAGAGCTGGTGGTTCTTAGAAATGTATGGGGAGGGTGCTGACGTTTTTTGCTGGAGCAGCTGTGAGGAGAATTGCAAATCATGAACAATGACACCTAAACAACTACAGCTTTCTGCCATGAAAGATGGCACAAAGTCCTAGAATTAAACACACTGACAAGCAAACAGAAACCATGCTTCAGCACTCTGTCTTTTGCGTGGCTGTGTGCACATCTCCCATCCCACAATTTCAGTGAGCAGCTGGTTTCAGACTGTTCAATTTTGTTATCGGCAGTCGCTAAGGTATTTGGGAAGAAGGAGATCTGAACCCTGGAAGGAAAGTCACCCGTTGGCGAGTTGTGCACAGACTTGTCAGTGCTCAGAAGGATGGGAGATGACAGGCTGGCCCTCCAGTTCGGGGCCTAGAATATAGGCTGCGATCCTGAACACAGTGAGTAGAGAACAAACCTCACCACCTTCTTTTTTTGCCCGCATAAATCTTGACATCCAAGGATGACCTACCTCTTTTCTTTTCTGTACAAGGTCTCTTATTTGTTTCTAAAGCCCTCTTAAAATCCCTCCTTGCTCCTGTAGTCACTCCACCTCCACCTTGCTATAAAATAATCTTTGGTTTCGTGTCCATTTCAATCCATATGGAAGCTGCATCCAAAAATAAAAGCGTATCAAAGCTATCAAAACAGAGCAGTCCTGCAATAATTGACTCTGCCAGAGGAGAACTCTGGGGACCGATATAATCTTTAAAGGAACAACAGGAGTAAATACAGACCTTTTTTTGAATCTGAAGGCAGCAAAAAACTGGGTTAATCTGGAAGAAGGCAGGCATTAAAGGGAAGAAGAAGAATGGTAGGGTCCAAGTCACATTGCAGTGGAAATATTATATAGATCTAAATTAAGTAGGCATGGGTGGCTATCAATTAGGGTTGCAATAATTGGATCAGTACGACAAATTTGGTTTTTTAAAAAACTTTTTAGAGTTATATCACACATTGCTTTCCAAAATGGGATTCAGGACACTTAACAATAAAAGTAACAAGTTTCACAGCAGGAATTTCAATTAAATTAATGGCATAAAGAAGTATGGAATAACGCTATTAATGATGCACTAACTTGTGAAATTAAGTTTGAAAAGGGTTTGACAAACAAAAATACCTTTAGAGATATTTGGAGAGCTTTTATTGATTATGTACTAATTAAAGGGAAGGGAAATGGTGTTGCTGCGGGCTAAACCGCAGAAGCCTTTGTGTGCTGCAGGGTCAGAAGACCAGCAGTCGTAAGATCGACTCCACGCGACGGAGTGAGCTCCCTTCGCTTTGTCCCAGCTCCTCGCCAACCTAGCAGTTCGAAAGCATGTAAATGCGAGTAGATAAATAGGTACCACCAAGGTGGGAATGTAAACAGCGTTCTGTGTATAGCCGTGCTGGCCACGTGACAACGCAAACTGTCTTCGGACAAAATGCTGGCTCTATGGCTTGGAAACAGGGATGAGCACCACTCCCTAGAGTCGAACACAACTGACTAAAAAATGTCAAGGGGAACCTTTACCTAACCTTTACCTTTAAAGGGAAGGGAGTGAAAGACTGGCCTGGCATGCTCTGGTCCATGGGGTCACAAAGAGTCAGACACAACTAAACGATTAAGAACAACAAAGGGAAGGGCCACGTACTGTCAAAAGAATCAATGCAGTTTTGGATGCGGGATGGGACATCACAAATAAAACAAATGCAGCAGGTCTTCAAAGGGTCCCTTTGAATGTATTAATTTTTTTTATTTGACAGTTTTGTATTTTTTGTGTATTTTAGAGTCAATAAATTTTTTAAAAAGTAACAGCTGTAACAACTGCACAATTAAGCAAGTAACAGCATGATTCTGTGCCTTTGTACTCAGAAGGCCCACTGAATTTAACTGGGTTTCCTGAACTGCAGCTTAAGAACTGCAGCTTAGGAGTTCATTCATTATACAACAGTTCCTGAATCCATCATTCCTACGGAGCAATTTCAGCCTTAGCACAAACTTATAAATAACTACCTGTCTATATGACTGCAGCTAATAAAAAGTTCCTACTAGAAGGGCAAAAAGAGACAGGGGTGAAGGCTTCAGATTGACTCTGATCTAGCGCTCGATAAGTTTATCGACACAATGAAGGGGCAGAGAGGAGACTCAACATGATAAAAAGACTGTTCCTTGAATTGTCCTGTTCTTAATTCCTAACACAACTTCTAATTCTGTACAAGCCAATACAGAAATAGACCAAAGGACAAACAGCTTGTCTCAGTCTAGTCAATTTCACACCTTTTAAAATGTTCTTTAATTTTGGCTTATTGTTCACATGAAGAAAATCTTTGGAGTATTTTTTCCTTTTAAAAGATAATTCTACATGAACCAATTCTGTAAAGAATAAACTCCTCAAAAAGTTAATTCTGTCATCACAGTATGCTAAACTGAAACAAAGGTAAAAATGGATGGCTGTAGAGGGAGGTGGGTGGTGTGTTACTTGCTACCTGTGACATTGTTCTCGAACAGGGGCCAGTGATAAATGTACCCACTACAGTAGCAGAAGTAGGTGGAGAAGATATGGAGAATCCAAAAAAAAAAAAAAAAAAAAGGGATGAATGTAAACACATCAGGTCAACCTCAACTGAAGATGAGGACTAAACCAAAGACAACATGTACAGTGGTGCCTCGCAAGACAGGCACTCCGTTTAACAACGAATCCGCATTATGATGAGGTTTTTGCGATCGCAAAAGGACATTTTGAATGGGGGAATTTTGCTGCGCGATGATCGGTTCCCTCTTTCAGGAACCGATTTTCACTTCCCAACGATCAAAACAGCTGATCGTCAGGGTTTCAAAATGGCCGCCGGGTACTCAAAATGGCTGCCTGCTGTGTTTAGGAGCCATTTTTTGCTGCACAGGCACCCGAAAATGGCCACCCCTATGGAGGATCTTTCCTGGACGGTGAGTTCTTAGCCGATTGGAACGCATTAACCAGGTTTTAATGCGTTTCAATGGCTTTTTTATTTTCGCTTTATGTTTTCGTTCTACAGCGATTTCGCTGGAACGAATTAACGTCGTAAAGCGAGGCACCACTGTATATCCAGACAAAAACAAAAGAAAAAGAACAAAGAAAAACAAAGAATATTTATTTTTTAATTTCATTTAAAATATTTTTATCCTTTCTCATTAAATTGGACCCAAGGTGACTCACATCATAAAAAAGACAATATTTAAAAGATGAAAACAGTTATGTATACAAACATTTAAAAATAATTAAACCTATCAAAAACGGTAAACAAAGCCAATACTAAAAACACATTTAAAAGCAACAAAGCACAACAATTCATTAATAAAAAGCAAAGGCACTGTGGAACCTTTAAGACGACCTTTTATATTTTAATGTGAGCTTTTATGGACACAATACATTGAAATATAAAAAAAAGTTTTTAAAGTGACATAGCAGTTTTGTTTTTCATTTTTTCCCTGGATATACTTTTATAGCTACTCCTTTGAAAATAGAAAAGGGAGCTTTTGAAGAAGTAGCTGATTGTTTAGTATTTTTTTATCATATTGACAAAATTAAGGTGAAAATGAAAATACTGTAGAAGAGGGGACAAAAGGGAAAAACACTATAACACATTAAAGGGTAACAAGCTCTTTTTAGGGTGAGTTTTTTTGTGAATCAAAATCCACTTAAAGGTGGGGCTTCAAAAAGGAGTCTGAAGAAAGAGCTCTGCCATGAGAAAATCCGAAAACACACCCCATCCTTTGACAAAGACTGTTTTAGGGTATGGTCTTCGCCATTGTTTACAAAATCTAAAAATGGCTTTCTCGTTCCTCTTGTTTTTGCTGCTGTGGCTTTTTGGCCCAGAAAATGTATCTCCCCAGAGAAATGGTCACTCTCTCATTTAATAAGAACTAATAGCCGTCTCAGACTCATAGCTGAGTATCAACAAGCAGTATATTTCTCTGCCAACCCTCATAGTGGATGTTTAAGGGCACCTCAGAGCAGAATAACATCACAGTTCAGTACAGAACTAGAAAATATTCTCAGTCTCTTTCGGTATCCATACAGATAAAAGTAGGAGAAAGCTGATAAAAACATTCTCTCTACAGAAAATGGGCATTGGGGAGGATGGTACTACTTCTAGAAGAAAAGTCACTTTCTGTGATGCAAGTCATTCAAAGGGCGGCTGATTGCAGGTTGCATACTTTGGGAGGGTCGAAAGATGACACTGAGATGAGCCTTTCTGGTGAGGTTTGTATTTTCTAGAATTTCCCAGATTTGACATCTTACTCAAAGGCTTCCAAGTTTATCTTGAAATATTATGCATACCGTTAATTGTTAGTTATCTTTCTGAAACTAGCTGTCTTTCTAAAACATTGAGGTTTGGAAGTTATTTGGGGGGGATTTCAGCCATCTTTAAAAGGATCAAAATGCAGCTAAAAAGTAACGCCTTGTTGCTGTGATGTGCCATCACGTTGCTTCCGACTCATAGAGACCCTACGAATGAGCCATCTCCAGAACGTCCTGTTCTCAACAACTCTGCCTGTGAGCGTGGCTTCCTTTATAATAATAATAATAATAATTTATAATAATAATTTATTGTCATTGTAAGTATATACACAGTACAGTGGTGCCTCGCTTAACGAGTGCACCGTATAGCGATGTTTCCGTATAGCGATCCCTTTTTCGGGATCGCTATAAGGAAACAACCACGATCGTCGCAATGGGGAAAACCCGCATTGCGAAGATCGGGTATTGCGGCGGCCATTTTGGAGCCGCCGAACAGCTGATCGGCGGTTCCAAAATGGCCGCCGGAAGCCCGGAAATGGCTGCCGGCAGCCGTTTTCGCGCCCTGCCCTCGCTTAGCGAAGGCGCGAAAATGGCTGCCGGCACTTGGAATCCTCGCTGAATGGGTAAGTAACAAAGGTATTGGAACGCATTAAACGAAGTTTAATGCGTTTCAATACATTTCCCCTACCCGTTTAGCGACGATTTCGCATAGCGAGGGTTAATCCGGAACGGATTAACCTCGCTATGCGGGGCACCACTGTATACCCATACAACGAAATTCACAGACACCCAGAGACCAGACACATGCACACACATAAAATTCCCCAAACACTCCCCACCCACTAAAAGTCCCCCACTAAAAATACAAACATCTACACCACAGGCCAAGTAACACAGTCCAACTAATTATTCACTACTGGTGGTCTTTAAGCTCATTATTAATTGTAATTATAGCTCTGGGATAAAAACTATTTAGAAAACGTGTGGTCCGAGTCTTAATTGTTCTATATCTTCTGCCAGATGGTAACAGTTCAAAAAAGTTATAAGCAGGATGGGAAGAGTCTCTCAGGATGCTGTGTGATTTCCTAAGACAGCGGGATGTGAAGATGTCATCCAGGGTTGGTAGCTGGAGCCCGATGATATTCTGGGCAATTTTAATGGTTCTCTGTAGAGCTTTTTTGTCCGCTACAGAGCTACATGGATTGCTGCCTTGTCGTGGCGAAGGGGCTTGAGTAACTCAGAAAAGCTATGGGCTATGCCGTGCAGGGACACCCAAGACGGACAGGACATAGTGGAGAGTTCCGACTAAACGCAGTCCACCTGGAGTAGGAAATGGCAATGCCACTCCAGTATCTTTGCCAAGAATGCCCCATGATCAGAAACAAAAGGCTAAAAGATATGACGCTGGAAGATGGGACCCTCAGGTCGGAAGGCGTCCAACATGCTACTGAGGAAGAGTGGAGGATACGTACAAGTAGCTCCAGAGCTAATGAAGTGGTTGGGCCAAAGCCGAAAGGACGCTCAGCTGTGGACGCGCCTGGAAGTGAAAGGAAAATCCAGTGCTGCAAAGAAAAATACTGCATAGGAACCTGGAATGTAAGATCTATGAACCTTGGGAAGCTGGAGGTGGTCAAACAGGAGATGGCAAGAATAAACATCGACATCCTGGGCATCAGTGAACTAAAATGGACAGGAATGGGCGAATTCAGCTCAGATGATTATCATATCTACTATTGTGGGCAAGAATCCCATAGAAGGAATGGAGTGGCCCTCATAGTCAACAAAAGAGTGGGAAAAGCTGTAATGGGATACAATCTCAAAAATGATAGAATGATGACAATACGAATCCAAGGCAGACCTTTCAACATCACAATAATCCAAGTTTATGCACCAACCACCACTGCTGAGGAGACTGAAATTGAACAGTTTTATGAAGATTTACAACACCTTCTAGAACTGACACCAAAGAAAGATGTTCTTCTCATCTAGGGGACTGGAATGCTAAAGTAGGGAGCCAAGAGATAAAAGGAACAACAGGGAAGTTTGGCCTTGGAGTTCAAAATGAAGCAGGGCAAAGGCTAACAGACTTTTTTTGTCAAGAGAACAAGCTGGTCATCACAAACACTCTTTTCCAACAACACAAGAGGCGACTCTATACATGGAAATCACCAGATGGGCAATATCGAAATCAGATTGATTATATTCTCTGCAGCCAAAGATGGAGAAGCTCTATACAGTCAGCAAAAACAAGACCTGGAGCTGATTGTGGCTCTGATCATCAGCTTCTCATAGCAAAATTCAAGCTTAGACTGAAGAGAGTAGGAAAAACCACTGGGCCACTCAGGTATAATCTAAACCAAATCCCCTATGAGTACACCGTGGAAGTAAAGAACAGATTTAAGGAACTAGATTTGGTGGACAGAGTGCCTGAAGAACTTTTGATAGAGGCCCGTAACATTGTCCAGGAGGCAGCAACAAAAACCATCCCAAAGAAAAGGAAATGCAAGAAAGCAAAGTGGCTGTCCAACGAGGCCTTAGAAATAGCAGAGAGGAGAAGGGAAGCAAAATGCAAGGGAGATAGGAAAAGTTACAGAAAGTTGAATGCAGACTTCCAAAAAATAGCAAGGAGAGACAAGAGGGCCTTCTTAAATGAACAATGCAAAGAAATAGAGGAAAATAACAGAAAAGAAAAAACCAGAGATCTGTTCAGGAAAATTGGAGATATTAGAGGAACATTTCGCGCAAAGATGGACATGATAAAGGACAAAAATGGGAGGGACCTAACAGAAGCAGAAGACATCAAGAACAGGTGGCAAGAATACACAGAGGAATTATATCAGAAAGATGTGGATATCCCGGACAACCCAGACAATGTAGTTGCTGACCTTGAGTCAGACATCCTGGAGAGTGAAGTCAAGTGGGCCTTAGAAAGCTTGGCTAACAACAAGGCCAGTGGAGGTGATGGCATTCCAGTCGAACTATTTAAAATCTTAAAAGATGATGCTGTTAAGGTGCTACATTCAATATGCCAGCAAGTTTGGAAAACCCAACAGTGGCCAGAGGATTGGAAAAGATCAGTCTACATACCAATCCCAAGAAAGGCAGTGCCAAAGAATGCTCCAACTACCGCACAATTGCACTCATTTCACACGCTAGCAAGGTTATGCTCAAAATCCTCCAAGGTAGGCTTCAGCAGTATGTGGACCGAGAACTCCCAGAAGTACAAGCTGGATTCCGAAGAGGCAGAGGCACTCGAGACCAAATTGCTAACTTGCGCTGGATTATGGAGAAAGCCAGAGAGTTCCAGAAAAATATCTACTTCTGCTTCATTGATTATGTAAAAGCCTTTGATTGTGTGGACCACAACAAACTATGGCAAGTTTTTAAAGAAATGGGAGTGCCTGACCACCTTATCTATCTACTGAGAAACCTATATGTGGGACAGGAAGCAACAGTTAGAACTGGACATGGAAAAACTGGTTCAAAATTGGAAAAGGAGTACGACAAGGCTGTATATTGTCACCCTGCTTATTTAACTTATATGCAGAATACATCATGCGGAAGGCTGGACTGGAGGAATCCCAAGCCGGAATTAAGATTGCCGGAAGAAATATCAACCACTTCCGATATGCAATGACACCACTCTGATGGCAGAAAGTGAGGAGGAATTAAAGAACCTTGTAATGAGGGTGAAAGAGGAAAGTGCAAAAAACGGTCTGAAACTCAACATCAAAAAAACTAAGATCATGGCCACTGGTCCCATCACCTCCTGGGAAATAGAAGGGGAAGATATGGAGGCAGTGACAAGTTTTATTTTCCTGGGCTCCATGATCACTGCAGATGGAGGCAGCAGCCATGAAATTAAAAGACGCCTGCTTCTTGGGAGGAAAGCGATGACAAATCTTGACAGCATCTTAAAAAGCAGAGACATCACCTTGCCAACAAAAGTCCGAATAGTCAAAGCTATGGTTTTTCCTGTCGTGATGTATGGAAGTGAGAGCTGGACCATAAAGAAAGCAGACCGCCGAAGAATTGATGCCTTTGAATTGTGGTGCTGGAGGAGGCTCTTGAGAATCCCCTGGACTGCAAGGAGAACAAACCTATCAATTCTAAAGGAAATCAACCCTGAGTGCTCACTGGAAGGACAGATCCTGAAGCTGAGGCTCCAGTACTTTGGCCATCTCATGAGAAGAAAAGACTCCTTGGAAAAGACCCTGATGTTGGGAAAGTGTGATGGCAAGAGGAGAAGGGGACGACCGAGGATGAGATGGCTGGACAGTGTCTGCGAAGCAACCAACATGAATTTGACAGAACTCCGGGAGGCAGTAGAAGATAGGAGGGCCTGGCGTGCTCTGGTCCATGGGGTCACGAAGAGTCGGACACGACTAAACGACTAAACGAACGAACGAACGAACAGAGCTACTCCCAAACCATGCCAGAATGCCATAGGTTAGGACACTCTCAATGGTGCTACGATAGTATGACAGAAGTAAATGCTGAGATAAATTTAACTTGCCGACCATTCTCAGGAAATACAGCCTCTTCTGTGCCTTCTTCATTAGCATGTTGGCATTTATAGTCCATGAGAGGTCCTCTGAGATGTAAGTACCCAGAAATTTAAAACTACCAACTCTCTCCACTTCCTCACCGTTTATGTACAGTGGTAAATGTACATTTCTTTTCCTCCTAAAATCAATTCTGAGTTCTTTAGGTTTTTTTGATGTTAAGTGTGAGATGATTTTCTTTACACCAAAGTATCAACCTTTGTACTTCCTTTCTATAAGCAGACTCATTGTTCTTATTTATGAGCCCCACCACTGTCGTATCATCCGCAAATTTAATAATTCCATTGGTGTTATACAGTGGGGTGCAATCATGTGTGTACAGGGAATAGAGGAAGGGACTTAGCACGCAGCCCTGGGGACCTCCTGTACTTAGTACCAGGGTAGAAGAATGGTGAGATCCCATCCTTACTGACTGTGGCCTATCTGTCAGAAAATCCTTTATCCACATGCAGATCTCCTGAGGTAATCCGAGGTTGATCATTTTAAAAAACAACCTATTTGGTAGAATGGTATTAAAAGCAGAGCTATAATCCACAAACAACAGCCTCGCATAAGTTCCCTGTTGAATAGAGTGAATCCATCTTGTATTTGGTCTTCCTCTTTTCCAGCTCCCATTCACCTTTCCCATAAAAACTACCTTTTCCACAGAATCTTGCTTTTTCATGATGTACGACCCACTCAGCTCCATGCCTCCAGAGATAATTCAGATTTGATTTGGCCTAAGACCCACTTGTTTGTCTTTCTGGCACTTTAGGGTATGCACAAAGCTCTCTTCCAGGATCACATTTCAAACAAATCATTTTTTTCTATCAGATTTATTTATGGTTCAGCTTTCACACCCATACATGGTGTTCAGAAATTATTTGGAAGTTACTGGGGTGGGTGGGGGTTAAACCATTTTAAAAATGATTAAAATGTATCTAAAAATAAGGCATTAGCAGGGCATTATGAACATGGCACTTTTAAACAAACAAGTAACTTTGAAAAATCAATTGTTAATGGCTAAATGAGAGGACGTGGCTGGCGCTGCGGGCTAAACCGCAGAAGCCTGTGCTGCAGGGTCAGAAGACCAGCAATCGTAAGATCGAATCCACGTGACAGAGTGAGTGCCCGTCGCTTGTCCCAGCTCCTGCCAACCTAGCCGTTCGAAAGCATGCAAATGGAAGTAGACAAATAGGGATCCGGTCACCCAGCACGGCAGTAAGCAAAACCCGCGCGATCTGACGCTGGGATCTCGTGAGTTTTGACTGTTACTCTTGAGCCGCAGGCTGCGGGAGCCTGCGGCTCAAGAGGCTGGAAGCGATCCTTGCACAGGCAACGTGTTGATGCATCACGTCACCTGCGTGGGATAGAAGATAGTCGGAGAGGAAGGCCGCGGGGGAATGGAGGACAAGTGAGTTAACTCAGTGTTGGTTCTTTCTCTCCCCCCCCTCCAAGCGGAGAACGAATTACAATGCTCACATAGTTAACTCCCTAAAAAGTTTAGGGAGCTAACTATGTCAGCCTTGTAGTTCGTTCACCGCAGGGCCTCACCCAATGGGAGGCTATTACTACCCACAAATTGGGGGCCTCTTACTACTTCATTTTATTTTCAAGTAAAGTTGGTTTGGCCCCCGAACACAGTTCAGATTTTTCATGTGGCCCCCTATAGAAATTAATTGCCCAACCCTGGACTAATGCATTACTTAAAATAATAGCAATAATAATGACGTACAAAGCAATTTAGATTAATTAAAACTGAACAATTTACAGCCCTGGATGGTTTGTTTGCATCCTTTACACAACTAGGCTGCCTTATGCTTGCTATATGTCTGCTTTGATTCTCAGAGGTAATGGACACTACCGTATTTGCCGGCGTACAAGATGACTTTTTTAGCCCAAAAAACATGCCTCCAAGTGGGGGGGGGTCGTCTTATACGCCGGGTGCACTTCATTTGGGCCAGGAAGGAGCCGCCGACAGGGAGGAAGGCAGGCAGGAAGGCAGGCAGTCGATCAGAGCGGCCAGAGCCCACTGCTGGGCTGCCCGCCGCCCCGCACCGCTGAGCCAGCTGCGCGCTCACTCGCCCGCCACCCGCCTGCTTCCCCTCTTCCTCCTCCTCCTCCTCCCACCGCCCGCACACCCAGCCTCTTCCCCTCTTCCTTGCCCTCTCGCTGCTTTCAATGCTGCTTATGTTTTTTGTATGATATTTCTTTGATCCTTTTCAGTGTTTGTACACTCACTATGTATACTCGATTCTTTAACCACCCCATCTTTCCCTCAGAATTTGACTTAGGCCAGCTAATAACAAGAGGAAAAACAAGCTCAAATTTAAAAAAGATAATAGAAAATAAAAATGGCAATGCTAAACTACAACTCAATAACCTGCATTCCTAAAACATTATATTTGGCACCCTACTGAGCCTCCATTAAGGATGAAGTCCCTTCATCATAGTGCTGCGATATCAGGTCATATGGTGTGAAGTTGTGCAACAGAATTCCAGCCATTGAATGACTGGGGAAGAGAGAAAAATAGACTAAAATGTAAAAAAAATAAAAAAAAAATCAAACCAATAAGTAATCTCAAACTGGAAACTGCCATGGTAGTCAGCCTGCTATAGACACAGGTGGTGGGATGTATAGTATTTAGCTTGTTAAACACCATTTGGTTGGCTTGAATTGTTTGATATCCAGAGAAAAAGCAGCTAGCCTATTACGGTTGTTATTTAATAATTTATACAGTATTTATCTCCAGAGCTGAACCCCAGTGGGTTCCCTTGAATAGTATCAGATAAAAATAATAAACTGAGCAATAAAACAAAAGAAGCAAAATACTACTGCTAACGCAATGAATAAAATGCAGAATACTCAGGACAGCTTGGTAAACCTGCAAACAGGAAGGAGATGCAGCGACCAGTCACAACTGGAGCCCTTGCAGAAAAGCTTCACCCCTGCAGAAGGGAAATTTCACACAGCAGCAGCAAGACCGGAATAATCAATAACAGGCCAGACAAAAGGGCAGCCAGAAGCCAATCAGACTCCATAATGATTGAATCTCAGTCACTAAAAGCTTTTTGAAAGTCTTAGCTTGACATTGAACAGAATAAGGGAAGGGAAGGGCTCAGCTGGGAAGCTGTAGCTCTCCACACAGTGTTTGCCTAGATTCTCTGCCCGCAATCCCTTCCTCCTGGTTTAGGCTGGCTGGGGCTTTGGGGAGATGAGATCTGAAACAGCCAGAAGCCTAAAGCCTCCCCACTCTAGGGATGCGTGGGGGGGGGGAGGCGGACGTGGCAGAAGGTGGATGGAGCTGCTTAGAAGGCCCTGTTCCTAACTGACATCTGCTGAGTCTTGTTCAGTGGTTGTGGCCAGAGCACACACACAAGCCCACTAACAGAAAAAGGTGCTCTTTCAGATGTCTTGAATGCCAACCGATTTTAAATATGTATGAGGGCATTGTAATATGCATTGTTCATATGCTCGTTGAGTTGAGCTTGACCAACACAAGAAGGGTCACTCATACCGGGGTGTGCATCTCACTCTCCCTTTGCAGGATATGTGGAATGGCGGCTACTCTTGCTGCTGAGAGTGGCAAAATTCACATCTTTGGTAGAAAAGAATTTACTGAGAAAAACCTGAAAGGGAAGAGCTGACGCCCAGCATGAGATGGCTTTGAAATGGAGGGAACGTATCTCTCCACACAGGCCTCTCCTATCATGTGCGGAAGGAGTCACAGCTCAAGTCATAGAGTGCATGCTTGGCATATGCGAAGGTCCCGGGTTCAGTTCTGGGTATACCAGAGATCAGCAAATCTTTTAAGGAGCAGGCTGTCCTTCTAAGGGTTTGTTCGGTTGCTGGAGAAACAGAGCTGGAGAAGAATGGAAGGACTGCTCCCCAAGGAGCAAGAATTTCGATTCTTGTCCCCTTGATTTAAGACTGTAAGGTTTAACCTGTTGCAACTACCAAGCTCTGAATGTACTAATTGTTTATTTTATTTGTTACATTGCTATTGTGTCAGTGGCTACCTCTCCCTTCATCCTCACAACCACCTTACAATATAGGCCAGGTTGACAGAGTATGACTAGCCAAGGAAGACTCCGAAGGGATCTGAAATGATGCATCTTAGGTGAGCACTGCAACCACTACATTATCAGCGATCCTTTTCCTGGAAACTGTTTGAGAGACATCAGTGGCTGACGGCGAATGTTTTGAGGCCAATTACTTGACTTTGGCAGTTAAAAGACTTTGGAGAAAACAACATCAAGTAACTCTTCTAAGGCTGCCTTATCGGTTAATTAAAAAATCAAAAAAGGTTGTGTCTCCTCCAAATAAACCCCAATGCAAATGCAGGAGGAGGCAATACCTTTAATTAGATCATTTAAAAAATCAAGTTGTTTTTCAGTGATCATTCACCTTCATCAGACTGTGCACCAACATTTTGTGTATCTTTCAGAGAAATTTTATATTAGACTCCCAAAGTTTCATGGCATGGCTGTCCATGCCAGGCAAGTTTTCTTAAGGTGAGTTGCGCAGAACGCGAACAGCTTGTGGGTGGAAACCCGCCCCCAGCAGCATTTTGGAATTTGTCTCCCAGCTCTTCAAAGAATGACCAAGCAATCTACATCCCCGTTTGTCCCCTCAATTGCCTTCTTTTGAAACTCAAGGTTTCCATGTGGATGGGGGTGCCCAGGGGAGACAATGCAGCCACATGGCAGGCCTCTGTCATGGAACTTGGGGGACAGACGTTGTACATACCTGTTTTAGATATAAGAAGCTGCCGTTATACTGTTGGAAAAATAGCAATCTCGCATGCACTAACACTGGGTAGCAGCGGAAGAAAGTTTTTATAACTTAAGATAATTGGTTTTTGCCACTAACCTAACTGATAAAGTTTGTCTAGCCTTTGGTATCTGAGGCAAGCCCTCCCGGTTTGTTAATTTTCATCATTTTGTTGATTGCCGTCTTCCTCCTCTCTCCATCCTCTGAGAATGTTATTTGTTTATTTATTTGATTTATATACCACTTCATGTAGAGAAGCAGGCATGGAGACTCTCTCCAAGGCTGAAGGCTTCATTTCCCTCCTTTTTTTCCTTTCTAACTGTAACTAAAGATGGTAACTGTAAGTAAAGATATTTTTTCTAATTTAAAATGCTTCTAGGGTTACCGTGTTTCCCCAAAAATAAGACAGGGTCTTATATTAATTTTTGCTCCAAGGAACACATGAGGGCTTATTTTCAGGGAATTTTTTTTTATGTACAACAATCTACATTTATTCAAATACAGTCATGTCATCATCTTCTGGTTGCTGCACAAGGGTGGAGGGCGGGGTTTCACTTAACTGGGGCTTATTTTGGGGGTAGGGCTTATATTACGAGAATGCTGAAAAATCTTACTAGGGCTTATTTCCAGGTTAGGTCTTATTTTAGGGGAAACAGGGTACTTTTAACATAGAAAGAGCTAGATTTTGTGTGCAACCAAGGAGGGGAACGTCAATACTGGGCTGATTTCTCCACTTGTCATGTCTTTTTCTACCTTAGATATTGCTAATGAAATATGCTCCATGTGTCTGTATTTTTCTTCCTTATATGCTGGAATAACCAAATTCCTGGAAAACTTTTAACCGAAGTCCCCAACATTAACTGAGTTAGATGACTGCCCCCCCCCCCAGTACTGGAGAGCCTTTGTAGTGAGTACAATATTCTGATTCACAGCAAGGGCTCTCCAGGTTTGCACACCTGAAGATCTCTGCTTATCTCCCATTCAAGCTCTGTTTCGATTCAGACAAAACCAGTGGGTTCAGGGTTGTGCTATCCGGGGTTTATGCCTGATAGTACAGTGGGGTCTTGACTTAAGAACGGCTTGAGTTAAGAACATTTTGACTTAAGAACCGCTCTCATAGGAAAATATTGACTTGACTTACATACTTAGATTTGAGTTACGAACTGAAAAAAACCCACGTGGGAGGCAGGGAAAGTGCAAAATGTGAACTTTCAGTTAACTGTTGGCCAGTGAAAAGGGTGCCTGTCTGCTTCCTCACTCCTCCCAGCATTTAAAGAGTGGATTGGGAGACAGTCTTCGGACTGCCTGGTACTGAACTGCCTGGACTGTATTTTCCCTGCCTTCCCTGAACCTTTCTTGACCTAAGAAAAAAAAGAGAAAAAATATCCCCCTCTAGTGGTCGAAGGCGGAATAGCAGTTTCCCATTAGTTTCTATGGACGGAAAAGAGCAGATACGGATCAAATGGTTTTCAATGCATTCCTATGGGAAATGCAGATTTGACCTGAGAACTTTTTGACTTGAGAACCGCCTTCCAATACGGATTAAGTTCTCAAGTCAAGACCTCACTGTATGGTGCTTCTTTGTGCTGTTTTTAAGTTGCTCTCTTTAAGTGCAAGTCCATACAAAGTTTTATAGAATCACGGCATAAATGAACTGGAAGGGGCTCATAAGGCCATCGAGTCCAACCCCCTGCTCAGTGTTTGCTTAAAATACTTCTTTCTCAGAGCCTGGGATAGCAGGACATTGAGCCTTAACTTTCCAAGCAAGCTGGGGGTCTGATCTTGGCAGAAAGATGCCTTGCTCTGAGCTGCACGGGAGAAGCAAGGGAAGGGAGATTCATGCAAAGCAGAGAGCAGATCCTTTAGCCTGCAGTCTGCTGAAGTTGGCAGGGATTATCCCTCTGTGCTGGAGGAAGGATTTGCTTGGGTAGAACTTAAATGCTTTTTCAACCTCTGCCCTCTTTGGCTTTCGTTTCTGGGGTCATGGATCACAGCTGGCATCCTTGCAGACAAATGACAACTCTGGCGGGAGCCAGCTGTGCCACTGCTGTGCAAAGAGGCACCTGATAGAACAGGGCAGAGAGGAAAGCATCTCTTGCCGGTATGTACTCCACACGGGGTGAAATCTGGGGCAGGACCCCTTGTAGAAAGATACTCAAATGTCTTTTTAAAAGTCCAGCTCCCAGCTAGTTTACAGCTGCTTCGCTAATATGAACAGACTCACATTTTCATGTATCTTATTTTGGAAGGCCAAGGAAGGCTTTGAAAAACTAGGAAGAAAGAGCAAAAGATGTGGCCTTGGCTTCCTGCTTTCCAGTTCCTCAGTGGGAGAGTGTATGCTTTGCAAGGAAAAGGTCCCACGCTCAATCCTTGCTACCTCCGCACAGTGCTGGTAAAGAGATCTCCCTGAAACAATGGCTGATCAAGGGGCATGTTTCCCAGGTTGCTGGGAAACAATGATTACAATCCCTCCTCACTAGCCAGGTTGGCTGGACCTGACTGGAGGCTGAAGGCCAAGACTCCTCGAAGGCACCCAGTGGCCTGTTTGAACAAAACGAAGGTAGACAGACAACTAATCTGAACTGCTACAAAGCAGCTTCCTAGATTAGTGGTAGAGCTTAGAACAGAGCTTAAGGCAATAAAAAATTCAGGACAGCTTGGCACAGCTTTAGGTGGACATTATACACATAATCCATATTTTATTTTATTTTTTTAATATGAGACTTGCTGACAATGAGCTTAAAAATGGCCAAAACTTTCATAGTCTCCCTAGTTTGCCATAAGAGGCGCCAAACAATCCAGCCAGTTTTTGCCACCAGGACGTTAGTATTTAGTCTTTTATTATATGGAAAACTAGCTATCGTCACCACCACCATCTTACTAGAGCTTGAAAAATATGCTTTTTGGACTCCAACTCCTAGAGCTCCTCCCGTACAACACAGAGACTAGCCGCTCCGGATTCTGGGAGATGCAGTCCAAAAAGTAAGACGCCCAAGTACATGCAGAGAATATACATTAGATTTTGCCACATTAAATACAGCAGATACCTGCTCAAAACGTATGTTGAGGATTCTGGTAAAAAGGAGGACAGCAGGCGTGGTGATGACAGAATGAGATTATTGGTTTCGTGTAACCAAAGTACGATAGTTTGACAGCACGATCTTGCTTATGTCTCCTCAGAGGTCTTTGTGTACAGTGGGGTTTACTCTCAAGAAAGGGTATGTAAGATTACAGCCAACAGGTCAGGAACAGCTTATAACCTGCCATTTCTTCTATGTGATTTCCCAAAAGTTATGATCTTAGGACATAGCCAGTAAATGTGAACGACGTTTGCCCCAACTGAATTCTGGAATAAATTTAGCTTATCCTCAATGGAAGAAAACACCATCTGGATAGCAATTCACTAAACCTTCTTTGAGAGACACAGCTCATGTGAACTGTGGTCCTCCGTTCCCAATCCATTTTGAACATGTTGCAAAGATACTCTTGTGTAAAGCTTCTCCCTTTTTCATAAACATTTGAAAGGCTGTCAATTGATTAATCTATCCAGAGAGTTGACCAGGAATGCAACCCTCTGTCTGGCTGCCTGTTCAGAAGTAAACCCCACATAATTTCCTGAGTGTAAAACTCATTGAACTCATTTAAATCAACTTTCTGAGTTAAATGAACTTCTAATGTAGATGGATGGCTTTACCAGTACCATATCATCAAGTGCTCGAAGACCATTTCCTATGCAGATTTGTATCAGCAACCGTACAGCCTATACACTGTTATGCACATAGCAACAACAGCAGCAGCAACAATAATCACTACTATCCTGTTTTTCCCCATTGGAAAACACACAACAGTGCTCATAAACATACATATGCAATATGGACTACATAAAGCAGTCAGTTTTAGGAAGCCAGCAGCCAAACAAAAAGCAAGGAACAATGACCTAGATTAAAAAACCAAACACTGATAAAGAATGGTGAATGAGAAAGAACCCTCGGCCGATATCTAAAACACGAGTACAGCTAGATCACCACTCATTCTCCTATCTTAGCAGTACTGCCTGTCTGAGGTGCTCAGCTGCCTAATCTCACATGGAGCAACCCTAAAAGCAGAACTTCTGGTGTGGAAGGGATTGTTCACTCTCAAATTGGCCTCCTCAGCCACACTAGATGCTGTTCCAAGTCCTCCATACAGAGCACGTTACAATACTCTCTAGAGACTGAAGGATGCCTAACTAACTATAGGTGATAATATGAATAGATAGGCAGGAAGCATTTGACTCAAAGTCTCTGAACTGTATTTAAACCACGCTGCAGTAATCGGTTGGAATCACAGCAGCATGGTGTGAGAGAAAGGGTGGGTGACAACTTTACTTAAAATATCATAAACAGAAGCTAACTTTCAGCTCTGTCTGTGTCTTCATCAGACTGGACATGACAGAGCTATGAATGTTGCAATAAAACATATATATTCAAAAAAGTTTATTATAATGTTTTCATTTTATCTATTATTGTTAGCCGCCCAGAATAGACTTCAGTCTAGATGGACAAGGTATAAATTAAATAAACAAACAAAAACAAATACATAAATCATGGCCAGATGCATGTGCTGGGTTCCTTCATTAAAAATGAGTTTCACAATGGTGGGTGTAAATTCATGATTTTACACCCACCATTTGTGTGTCTATTCCTCTTGCCTTTCCACATATTTAGTCTATATTATTTCATTCCATGTTGAATGCATATTATATTTATTGAGCACTATGATCTGTATTTCCTGATAGCTCTTGAGATACTCATGCCCTAAACCACTTAGGTCTCTGAGGGCTAAAACCAGAAATGAATATGCAACTAATATTGATGTGTTGAGACAAAAGCAATATATTTGCAGTTATGTTAATCAAATGTGTAAGGTGGTGGTGGGAAATCACAACCACCACCTACACCACCCCACACCAATGTACCTCCACACTAATACTACTATGCATAGTAGTAATGAGAAAGGACCATATGTGGCCACTTGGAAGAGGGTGTTCGCAACGGGGGCATGAGCATTTGACTAAATCACTCTTGTGGCACTAAGAGATGGTGTATGTGGGTTGGCAAAATTCTTTAATATTTTTACAAGGACTTTACTGATGGTGATCAAAGTTTTAGACAGCCTTATAAAAAGGTCTATTCAGGGCCATTAACTGGTACATTTAATGCAGGCCCTCCTCGTAGCCTTGACCCATAGGAGACTCTGAGGATGTAGACGGTCATAGTGATCCGTGGGAAAACTTTGCACCACAAGCTTACTCTTCAAGCCAGCCAGCTCCATGCTGGGACTTCCGTCTAACTATCAATCCAACAGTCATAACATTTGGCTGGACCGAGTTACTGGCTTTGCTTGTTCTTCCTGCATCCCAAGTTCTTTAACAACCAGCCTGAGGAAGAGTTCTGAAAAACTCAAAAGCTCACCTTTCGGTGAGTGGTCCAAGAAAAATGCCACTGAAGTCATACCTTTTATTTCATTTGTGCACCACATGGCTACATTTCTCTCACGTTCCTGTGTTGCACATGCATCCAGGAATATATGTATACACAGACGCATACCCACTTTGCATTACCACAGGGACAGTTCTCAATTAACTGTGCTCGTGGGAAAATCTACCAAGTTGCCGGGAGGAAGAGGGAAGGGTGGAGAGATGATGCCACTGTGCATGTTCATCCTTAATAACCAAAACATCCCTGCGCTCTTCAGTCCCGCCCCCATTGTAACACTCATTCTTTGAATGCATTTTCTTAGGTAGCAAATATTTGCTTGCTGTCCCTGAACTGATGCCTTCTTTTCTTAGGACATTGCGAGAGAACATTCCTCTTGGACTTCACGGCTTAACATCTAAGTAATTAACAACACCGTCTCCTTCAGCAAAGAAATGTCATAGATATTGGTAAATTACTTACACAGCTTGGAATGGCTACGACCTGTTCCAAGATGAACAGAACTCCCCGGAGTGAGAGAAAGATGGAAGAAAAGGACTAAGGGAGGAAGGAAGAGAGAAAGAAAGAAAGAAAGAGGGGAGGGTTCTTAATAATAGTTTGTTTTGGTTTGCACAGCAGATGCCACTGAGTGGAGCATGACGTTGTCAAAGTACACCCACTCAGTTTACTAGCCAGATTTTGAGAATCCATTAAACATTCATTTCAGCGAGTAGAAACAAAATGCAGTTCTTCAATGACATGCTGGAAAGCTTCCTGCTTCTGCAAATGGCAGGGTATGTATTTACAGCTGTCTGGTTCCTTAAGACCTGGCAGGGGGGGAGGGGGTGTAGCTCGGTGGCAGAGCATGGATTTTGAATGCAACAGCTCTGAGGTTCAATCCCCCCCAATATCTCCAGATAGGGACAAGAGAAGTGCCTGGAACCCCCACCCCACCCCCAAAAGCTGTTTGCAGTCATTAAGGACAACTCTGAGCTAGGTGGTCCCTTGTTCTGAGCTGGGCACATCCATCCAACCATTCATTCCTCTTGCTGAAATGGTCTGTGGTTGAAACAGGCACTGACGGAAAGAAAACATGTCTCAAATGTTTTATACAGTTGAATTAAAAACAATGATCCTCTGCTCCAGGGGGCAGCAAAATATGTAGAGCCAGATTTCCCCCCCCCTCCAGTGCTTGTGAATCTCAGCATTTTGGATAAGGTGTTAAAAGAGAACCTCACCAAAGCATGCAAGCCAGCCAAGAACAAGAACACCCTCAAACTCCCGCCACCCCATCTCACAATAACTCAATGTGATTTGGGATATGTTTGGGACTGCAAACGTCTGGGTTCACCACCGCCAGTTCTCCTGCAGTTGTTTGGGCAGTTAGAATACAACTGGTGAAGCTAAAGGGTGAAATGTTGTTGTTCCCCCCCCCTCCTTCCCACTTCTGTCAAATAAAGTGCAAATGTGGGAAACTGAAGCCAATCTGCTTTCTTCCAGCAAAGTGCAAGATGGCATGGCAGGGATGAAGTAGAGCAGGGGCAATGGACTCTTATAATGGGACCAGGGGCACCCACTTCCCCATCCACACACACACACACACACACACACACACATACACACAAGTACCTAGTGACAACTACATGCTTCCAGAGCAATAGAAACACACACACACAATGCATGGATGCCTCCAAAGTTCCAATTGCGAATCACAATAGCCACGGACCCCCATCCGTGCCAAAAGGATGCGATTCTCTCTGCAGGATCTGGAGATGCCCACATGTTACACCTAAAGGCTGCCCCCCCTCCGATCCCCCCCCCCCATCCTCCCTACGGTACCCAGATCGGAGAGCAGAGAGGCGAAAACCGGGCTGGAGGCACACACTAAAAACAACCCGCCAGGTGTGTGTCCGCCCTAGATACCTGGAGGCCGCCTACCTGCTCCCTTTTCGCCCGCCGCCCCCCCCCCGCCAGAACAACGGAGCGCTCCGGGTTCCCACCGGGCACGGGTTCTCTCTCGGGACGGCGGCGCCCCGGCAGAGGAGCCCTGCCGCCCCGGGCTTCCCCGCCGCCGCCGCCGCCGCCGCGTGGTTGGGCACAAATCGGGGCAAGGGCGCTGCTCAGGATGAATTGCTCCGGAGCCCAAACTACGAGCAAGCGCGGGTGGAGGTGTGGGGGGGTGAGTGGGCGCCCCCTCCCACCGTCGGCATCCAAAGGGTCGCGGACGCCCGTGGAGTGAAAGACGGCAAGGATGGGCGGTCCAGGGCGCGCCTCGGAGGTCCAGGGCGAGCAGGAGGGATTTTTTTTTTGGGAGGAGGGAATAGGCGAAGGGGAGAAATAAAAGGATGGGGAAGGGGGGCCGGGGAGGCACCGGCGGGCGCCCCGAGAGCCCCCTTTCTCCCTCCCTCCTGCCCGCCCTCCCGCGCCCTCCCTTCGGCTTACCGGAGCGCATCCACGAGGAGGCCGTTCTCTCCATCCGCCCCGGGACCGGCCGCCGCCGCGGGAGGAAAAGAAGGCTCCCCGCCGCCTTCCCGGGAGCCCCGCCGACGCCGCCAGTCGGGGCGGGAGCAGCCTTGGCGGAGGAGGGTGCAGGGAGGAGGAGGAGGAGCGGAGGGAGGCGGAGGGCGAGGCCAGGCCAGGCGGGGGGAGGCGGCGGCGGGCGAGCTTTCCGAGCGGCGGGGGCTCCTCGGGAAGGCCGACTCCCGACTCCCGGGGCGAGAAGCGGAGCCTCGGCTCGGGCGGAGGATGCGGGCCGCGTCGGGAGGGGCCGCCGGGCCTGCGCTCCCCTCTCCGCCGCCGGCCACGGAAGAAGCAGCCGCGGAGAACCGGCGCGCAGGGGATGCCGCCCTCCGTGAACGCGGGACCCCCCCCTCCCCAAAGCGGCCGAGCTGCGCTGGCGGCCGAAGGGATGGCCGGGTCAGGGCGGTGCCCCCCCTCACAGCCCCGGCCGGCTTCGCCTTTCTTTCCCCGGCCTTCCCGCCATCCGGGGTGGAGGGAGGGCTCCCGCCCGCCGAGCAGGCCGCCCGCGCGTCTCGTCCCTGGACACGGAACCGCGTTTTTGTGGGAACCCCTCGTCTGCTTTTGTCGGATACCAGCATAAGTTGGAATGTGTGTGTGTGGGGGGGGGGGAAATGAACGGGCCCGACTCAACATTAAAATAAAACCACCATGATTTCCGAAATGTCCAATGGTGCTTTTAATGTTTCATTATGTAGTAATATACTTCTTATGGTGTGTTTAATTGTGGTCGTTGTCTGTTTTTAATTGGGCGCTGCCTTGGATCCTCTGTGGGGAGAAAGGTGGCATATAAACAACACAAATAAATATTTAACATAAATACATGTGGGGGTGGGGAAAAAGCCTTTCTCTGACAGTGACATTTCTCTGCCTTTGTCTCAGAAGTGAAACCAAAGGCTGCTTCCAGAAGTAAATTAGGTGTGAGTGTCAGAAATGGTGTCCATGAAGAATTCCTTCCCCCCCTTTTTTTCTCCTGTTCTGCAGGAAGATCATTCACACCAGGTCTGTCTTTTCTGGGGTAATATCTGCACATCCTGCAGCTTGTAGTAATCACTATTTATGTCTGTTTACTTATGTTGTGAACTGCCAAGAATAAGTGCATCAAACTATTTGGGGGGGGATATAAATTAAAGAAATAAAACAAATAAACATTGGGCAAATTGGTTCTGATTTATCTGATGTGTGTGGAGTGCAAGGAATAGCATATCATACTTTGTGGGGTTGTCTAGTAAGGAAAATACACCTTTCTTGAACCTTCTGGTGGGTAAAAGTGTTACGGCTGGCAATTTGGGGACTATATTATGGGGCTGTAATTTGTGGAATGCAGTCTTAGGTGGTCTTTTATGTGGTCCTGGTAATTTAGTAGGTCATTTATAAACAGCCCTCTCCCTTCATTTTTTTCATTTTCTCTCTTTCCCTATTTTTCCTTTTTCTCTCCAGATTGTTTGTTTGTTTGATTATAAGCAATGTTCCCTCTCAGCTGCAACAGGCGGGCAGCGCTGCATCAGTGCCGGGCACACACAACCAATGTTGCTGCCCATTTGGTTCCAGTCGCTGCCGCCCCCCCGCGTGCGAGGCGGGCCCCTCGTTGAGTGCTGGTGGAAGGTTGGAGGGAATGATGATTCTAAGTCATCTGTTATTGGTGGTAATGTGGCCTTTAGCTATACTTCGCCATTGAACAGAAGAAGGAAGGGAATGAGGAGTAAAGACAAGATGGGGGGAAGAGGGTCCCCCAGCTTGCTTTTTAATGCAAGTGGCATCAAGGAGCCGGGTTTTGCGACTAGAAGCTGGCGGCCACAGAGCAGGTAGAATGACGGAGAGGTGTATGTCTTGGTGCCTCCAGCCTCTTTTCATCAAGCTTGTAAATAATTTTTTCAACTTTACTTTGTTGCTTTATTTCTTGCCCATTCCCTGAGCTAGTGGGGGCACAACAGTTTGTCTGAGTGGATGTATCTCAATGTGGGGTAGTGGGTGGTGGGTGGGTTCACTTCATATCCCCACTATGCCCTGAGATTCATAGGGTCAGTCACCTCTTGGCCGGACCGATCTCATAAGGTCATTGTGAGAATGCAAGGAGAATTAAGGAGAGCCATGCATTCTGCTTTGATCTCTTTGGAGGAGAAGATGAGATAGAACTGTAACAAACGAAGAAGAATAAATAATACAGGTTGATTGGGACTCATGGGTCTCATATTGAAGCATGCATGGCCACAGAGCCTTCTAGCCAGGGGATGTATATTTTTAGATGCATTAGCATCTAAAAACAAACAATTTATGTTAGTTCAGACCAGTGTTGCCTGGTATTACGTATTTCAACATGAGGTATGAAGATGTGTGTTTTGGGGCTATAACTCCCTGAGAATTCTGGGACCTGTAGTTCAGAAGCACAAATCCGCACACCTCTTCCAACTTTTAAGAGCAGAATAGTTCAGGTTGCTTTGATGATATAGGAGAGAAGGAAAAAATGCATCCAGTGACCCATGTAAATTCATTGAAAGAAAAATGGTATATAAATGTGGCTCATAAAATAAACTGAGGAGCCAGGACAGATGCCCCCTCTGTGCTACACCCGATTACAGAGTTGACCATTCAGAAACACACACATACCCGTGAATTCAGTGGCCACAGTCCTGTTCTGAGCAGACGACTTGTGCTCTGATTGCAGCAGGGAGCAGTTACAAATATGCGATCGCAAAACAATGTTTTAATAGACAAAAATCGCTTAACGATGATTGGTTCCCTGCTTCAGGAACCAATTTTTTGCTTAACGACGATCTTTACAGCTGATTGTCGGGTCTTCAGAATGGCCGCCCGCTGTTTAAAATGGCTCCCTGCTGTGTTTTAGGACGGATTCCTGGCTTTACAGGCACCGAAAATAGCCGCCATATGGAGGATCTTCGCTGGACGCTGAGGTATTTCGCCCATTGAACCGGTTTTCAATGCATTTCAATGGGCTTTTTCGTTTCGCTTGACGAGGATTTCGCTTAACCAATTTGAACGGAACGAATTATCCTCGTCAAGCGAGGCACCACTGTAGTCAATTGCCAAAATATCTATCCTGTGGCAGCCAGTAGTTTATGTCAAACACTGAATGGTATGCAAGGAATGATTAAAATCCAAGTGGTCGAAATTGAGAGATAAATGTAAGGAACATGGCCTATTTCCTGGAAGCTCGGAATAGTAAGCATACTTTCATGCATTGCCAAGGGACAACAGAATATTCATTAGAAGGGTGTCCCTTTACCAGGGCGCCACCACTTTGAAGTCCCTTCATTGTGCAACTCTTCTAAAAGCCACATTTATCAAGGGCTCCACAAACAGCACCGATCTTAAATTCTCAGTTGGTGCTGGAGAATAGAGTCCTTCAAATGGCTCTTAGGCTCACCACGAGCCACTGCCCTTAGCTGAGTACTGAATTTACCTATGTCATTCATGTAGACGTATAGGATGTTTTTCTAACCCAATTCACTTGCCAGGATATAGCTCCCCAAAGTTTACAGCCTTTCAGGCCATGCTTTCTCAGATGCACTACTAAGTTCAACAGGACTTTTCCCCACTCAAATATACTTAGGACTGAAGGTTTACTCAGTTTCTCAGTAGAAAAACTGTCAAGAGAATATAGTCAGTCAACCTGCTGCGTCTTGGGCATCTTCCGTATTTTCTAACTCTCAGGGTGGGAAGCCCTCCTTGAGTATTTTATAGACTAGCTCCACTTTAAAGTCACGCTCAGCTAAATTTTTTTTATTTGGAAACGTCTTTCTGGAGTTAAACATGTCTTGTTTATATAGTGTTCTCTGGGTCACATTTCTAAGAATTTGATGCAAATAGATCAAGGATTGAGGACAATTTGAACTGACAGGAGTGGCCATTTCCAAGCAATACATTAATCACAGAAAGATTAGTTCCTGGCATGACATTAAGGATCTGAGTCTGAACCTGCATCATATGCTTTTAGCGGAAGACTTTATTTCATTTTTTTTTTCCTGCTGTGATGGAGCTGGTGCAGTATTAGAACAGGCGGGGGACCTGGGGCTCTTGGCCTAATTGCCTGCATCACTAATTGCATTTGGGGAGCCTAATGGCATGGCAGAGGAAGAGAGAAAGACCGAGAGACACAGAAGGAGTAGCACATGCCCGGCCATATAGGTGTGGTGGGGGTGGGGGTGAGAGAGAGGGCGTTGCAAAGATACACACGGATGGTGCAAGTCTCTGAGAGAAAGAAATGGTGTGACATACCTGGAGGAGGTGGCACAGAAATAGATGGGGCGGCAGAAAGACAGAGGGATAGTCGGCACACACAGATGTAGGATGGCACACGTAGACCCACATATACAAGAACAAGGAGTTGCAGGCAGGAGGGGTGGGTTTGGGTGCAGAGAGGGACAGTATTGTACCATGACCGTCATCCTAGAGGTGTTTTACTCCAGAGGAAGTGAACTCATAGAACGTGAGGCAGCAGATTGCAGCTAAAACATGCCTGTCCTGTGACTAGGAATGTACCTAACACCATGTTAATCAGTTGCGATTCACTGCTAGTGAGTAATTTCATTTGCTCCAGGTTAAAGTCCCAGCAGAAGCCTAGGTATTTAGTGCTGCAGGCACCACCCATCGTTTTATCTCACTTCTCCCATCGCTAGCTTCAGTTTCCTAATTGGTTTCTCAAGGGTCTACGGCTCTTTAAAGGAAGCATTGTCGAGATGTGCATGTTTGTGTGTATAGAGTGTTACAGTAATTAATGGGGGTGTATAAAAAGTAACTCTGAAAATGGAAGTGCTATTAGCATCGAGGCTTGAACAATTGCAAAACAATTAGTCAGTTCTACAACCTAGCAACATCCCTGTACCATAACAATCCTGACAGTTGAACATATTTATGTTGCAATGTATAAATTATGGAGGTGGCATATGCAGGTCTTCTAGTTTGCACTCTTTTAATTTCAGTATCTTGGTGTTAACAATATTCTGGCATTCCAAGACTCTGGTGGTTCTTAGTTCTATAGGCTTGGCAGAATTTTAGTCAAAACAACATTATGAAAAAATGAATTACAAACCCTCGGAGTTATAAAGACTGTAAAATATTTTTTTCATTGTCCAGGCCCCTGGTGAACAGATTGTTTATATTTAGAAGGGAAAGAAACACAACTGAAAAAAATTATAAATATAGGGAGATAAGACACACAACTCATCATCCCATCATCAGAACTCCATGTCACTTTGGGCACCAGATGTCAAAGAACAACAATCATTTAGCAGCACAGCAGTAGGCTTCATTTCCAGAAGCCAGCAACAATAATGAACATGGATTTTCCTCCATTGATTCATATTGGTTTGTCTGGGTGAGCATTTAGAATTATTTTGTGTCTGTAATTTATATGCTTAAAAGCTAAGGACTTACTTTTAAGAACTTTGGTGTTTTAGATATGGCTTCTCTGCCCTTTGTTTAAAAAAAGTGCCTAGAGTGGTCTTCACTGACCAGATAGGCGGGGTATAAATTAAATAAATAATAATAATAAATAACAAGCTCTTGCTTTTTCAGAATGTACTTTTATGAGCCTCTATTTTGGATTGAATTCTGACTTAAATATTTGCCTGCGGCTTAAGTTTAGTTTTCATATATTTTAAAGCATTTGTGCCTAAAGCTGTAAGACATTTGTATTTCTTCGAATTACAGTATTTTTGTGCTTATGGGATGTAGAATTGATTTAGAAATAAAGTTTGCAGAATTAGACATGTTGACGTTGGCTGGGATTTTTGCAACAATCAATAGACTTATACCTTGATATTCAGATTAATATTGATATGGTAGGAAATGATGGCTTGGTTTCATCCTGGAATTTGATTTGTAACTGGGATGAAAGCCAGCTGTGAGGATTACAGGCTTCTGATTCCCACCCACCCAATGTCTATAAAGTTCTGTGGGGACTTAGTTCAGGGGTCAGTATCCCTGACTTGACATATATGCTTCAAATAATAGTAGATATTTTGTAGGATAGGCCTCTGTATTCCTCCAGATTTCTTTGGTTAGGACCTTCTTGCCCAAGAAGCAAAGTGCACATAATAGGGCAAAATATATATCACCTCCTCCTAATGAAGATATCACCTCCAATACTCCACTTTGGGTTGGCTGAGTGGAAGTCACATTGACAGTGCTAGAGACCATCCTTGCCTCTTGCTAACCTCACACAGCTTAACAGCACATTTAAAAAATGAGATCATGTTAGCATCCCTGGGACTTTGCGTCCCAGTTTAGAAAAGAAAGGCTTTTCCAAAAGAAATGGAATAAAAATATTTCTGAAAGTGACTGTTTCAAAGTTCACCAATATTTCCCCTCCGTATAAAACAGGTTGCCCCAAAGATCTGCTGGATAACCTCTCGGGGCATCCCTTTGCGTCCTCCTCAATTGTTTTCTTATTCTGAAGCAAGGAGAGAATTTTGTTTGAGAGATATGGCTTTAGAAAAATGTCAGAAGGATTCTTATGAGAAAGCAGCACACACTTACTCCCTGGTGTTCATTTTAAATAAGGTAGACTTGTAAAGAGTGAACACAGGTTGCAATGATTGAGCAGCCCTTCTTTATATATAATAACATCCCTATCTTTTGAAGGAAGTGTGGTAGTGTCAAGGTCATAAGTAGACTAGCATCCATAAAAGACTTAGAGGCAGATCACGAGTATGATCAACCTGTTTGCAGAGGTATGCAAGAGGAGTTTACAGTCCAAAAGATAAGAAAGAGGAGGGCATAAAGATACATTTCTTTAAAGTCAGAGGATATAAAACCCTGCTTGGGGAGAGAGAGGAGCTTTGTGACAGATAAAAGGGCATTTCTGAGAACTACACCAGGCTTCTCAAATGCGGAACACAGAGCAAAGGAGATGCCCGATGGTATCTAATGTGATCCCTTTGAAACACACTCTTTGCACCTTTAGAGTGACTGTTGGTGGAGGACATAACTTATGAAACATTGGATTCCTTAAGTTGTGATCTTTGTGGTGAGAGGAAAGGTCACAAATGTTGCTCAGAAAAGATTTCATGTTGAATTTATGCTTAGATTAAAGCTGTTGAAATCAATGGGACATAAATTATGCACAACTGGTTTCAGTGGCCCTAATCCAAGCACGAGTAAGCCTGAATTCAACCCTTTATACCTTTATGTCAGAAGCTGGCTATTTGACTGGGCATATGGTACATTGCATCCTTTATACCTTGACACTGAAGAAGTCATGGAAGAGTGCAGTAGGATTTTAATTCCTCTCCAACATATTGGCCTCAATGGTTTGGCATAAGTCCATGCTGTGAGTACCTCTAGATCTCAAATGGGGTTAGTTGTGACCAAAGAAAGATTGACTGTGTTCTATTATAACTCCCATAATTCTCCTGGCAGAATTCTAGGACTAGGGGCATATAAAACTCCAGGATTAGACTTAATCCCTCTACCAGCTTCAAATCAGAGACAAGTAAACAAAAGGAGGAGACTTTCTAGAAGGAAGGATAAAAACAAAACATCCCAAAACTCTATTCCCATCTCCTACCCTGACTGCATGTGTGTTGAAAATGGGAAAAATTACAACTTTTTTGGTTGTTGTGTGTTTTTCGGGCTCTTTGGCCATGTTCTGAAGGTTGTTCTTCCTAACGTTTCGCCAGTCTTTGTGGCCGGCATCTTCAGAGGACAGCACTCTGAAGATGCCGGAGACAGAGTGCTGTCTTCTGAAGATGCCGGCCACAGAGACTGGTGAAACATTAGGAAGAACAACCTTCAGAACACGGCCAAAGAGCCCAAAAAACCCACAACAGGCCTTAGATGCCGGCCATGAAAGCCTTTGCGAATACATACAACTTTTTGTTTCCAGTGGCCCTATTAGCTGGGCTATTCTAGAACCACTAGTCCAAAAAAGACAATATTTCTAGTATTTGGCTGGCTCTGTAGAATATCTCCTTGTACTAGATTTTAGGGGTGATGGTGGTGGTGTGTGGAAATAGAATGCATCTCACAAGAAGCCATAGTGGAAGTGATATCCCAGGTGCCTCCTTTTCCATTCATTTCAGGATTGCTGTGTCATCCTTGAAAATAATTCCAACGAAAAGTAGTTCTAGGAAACAAAAAGGTACAATCAGAGCAGATTGCTGGCTTGCTTCTGTTCATCTCTCTTTCCCTTTCCTAAAGCAGAGGGGCCACTTTGCTTTGCACTGCATTGGTGGACAGAAAATACTCTAATGGCACCACAGGGGAGGAAGAAGATTGGAGTTGCCGTTCTTTTGTTTCCAGCACAAATTATATTGCTCGGACTGCCAGTGCCAACTGGCCCTGCGTGCCTCTGGCAAGGAGGGAAGACAAAGAGCTATGAAGGCTTCTGCTAACATAAACTGAAGTCCGAAGCTATTTGCAGAGGCCAGAAGTGTGTGTGGAGAGGTCTAGGATCAAAGGAAAGCGAAAGCCAGGCAGATGGTCCCATAAGGTATTCTTCTGTTTTTATAGTTTCTTGCAGATGGTCAAGGTGCTTTGAAGACCAAAAAAGGTTGATGAAAATACTGAAGCATCTTTTGGGGGCAAAAAGTCATGAAACTCATATCTGGTTGTTTGCAATGCATGTTTCTGCTGTCTGAACTGTTGCCAGGAGCAGAGGTTCTCAATCTGTGGTCCCCCAGGTGGTTTGAACTTCACCTCCCAGAAGCTGCACAAGTGACAGCCAGAGATTCAGGGGACTGACATCAAAAATGTCTGGAAAGTTTGGAGAAGGCTGGAAAGGTTTGAGGCCCTGAATAAGTGACTAGCATGACTCCAGGATCACAAATAACCCTCCTGCATCTTTCCACTGCATGGGACTAATTTATGGGCTTTCTTCTGGATCATTTCAGAATTTGCAATCTTTGGGTGGCTGAGGGATCCCTAGCAGTCAGATTTAAAAATGCAATTCTTTTCTCTGATATTTGAGAGTCTACTGCCTCATTGCGCGGTACACAGGAATCAGGTTGTAAATCCTGTAACATCATCATAACATATACACATTAAAGAAAAGGCACATGCAGGAGCTGCAGAATGCCCCAGCTTGAATTATTCCATTGAATCATTGCTGGAGCTGAGCGCCACCTGGTGTCAATTAATAAACATAGTAAATTTTGCTGATTTCGGCTCACCAAAGACTCCTTCATATGGGTGCTGAAAATCCAAACTACCTTATTTCCCAGAAAATAAGACAGGGTCTTATATTATTTGTTGCTCCAAAAACGCATTAGGGCTTATTTTCAGGGGATGCTTTATTTTTTTCATGTACAACAATCTACGTTTATTCAAATACAGTCACATCATCATCTTCTGGTTGCTGCACAAGGGTGGAGGGCGGGCTTTCAGTGAACTAGGGCTTATTTTTGGGGTAGGGCTTATATTACAAGCATTCTGAAAAATCAATCATACTAGGTCTTATTTTCAGGTTAGGTCTTATTTTCAGGGAAACAGGGTAGAATTTACCAGAGATGGGCAAATGTATTTGCTAGGACTATCACTTGGTATTTTGGGAACTGTTGTCCAATAATGGGACTTTGCCATTTGTGCAGATTGCACAGTGTTGTGTGTTATGTTTGGAGATCATGTTAGTTGCCGGTTGTGCAGTCCTGTTACTTTTACAAAGCAATCCCAAGGAGAGCTGAAATGAATGAAACTGAAATGAAGTGAATTTCGTTGTATGTTTATATACTTACAATGACAATAAATTATTATTATTATTAAGAGGACTTGCCAGTCGCAGGGATGATCAAGTTCCATTGATTTTGAAAATCCATCTTCTTTAGTTGGATCTAACATTGGATTTCGTCCGTCTAGGTGGGAGATTTTGAGACTGAGTCCAAAAAGCAGCTTCTCCAGATTTGGCCCAAATGCAGAAGTCTGTGTTCCTCCCTCCCCTCTTAGTAGGGCACCTTGCAAGTTCAGTAACACAGTAGCTGGAGGAAGGGTTAACTTTACCCATAATTGTGTTAAGAAATACTTAGAAATGCAACTGGAACTGCCCGAGAAATCTCACCTTCCCAGTCCATGGAATGAAAAGTTCCAGAGGCTGCACTATTCAGCTTTGGTTTTCTTTGGATGAGAGAGGAGTGGAGATGTGTGCCATTTCTGTGGCAGCATCTGCTTTATCTGCAAATATGCAGTTAGAATAGTAGAGCTGGAAGGGACTTTGGAGGTTGCTGAAGTGGGGTTCTCCACTGAGCACTCTTTGCTCGGTGGAGGACTTTCACTGCAGGATGTACCTATTGCACGTCCCAAGCAGAGATGTGAAAAAGCCATTTTTAAAAATGACAACTCGTAGACTATCCCAGCCAGTATGTATGACCAGTGGCAGTTATAGCCCAAAGCTAATATTTTGGTGCCTAAATACAGAGCAGAAGGGAAGCCATGCGGGCATTCCTCCTGTTCTGGTGAACTCCCTGTAGCACGAACACTTGTGTGTCCAATCTTGCAACTAGTGCGAGAACAGGCACGTGACATAGAGCTTGCCCAGATTGGGAGGGGGAACAGTTACACAATTTTTCTTTCGGTTTGCTTTTAGGCAACAGAATATTAGCTCCCCCTATTAACTTTTCAAAGTATTCTGGAGAGACATGTTCAGTTTATGAACTTTCATTGTCTTAGGATATAGGCTTGACTTAGGCTAAGGATGTCTCAGGCTTCATCTGTTAAATGGCATAGGGAATAGGACAGAGTCCTGGGAGACGCTGCAGGTTGATCGCCAGGGTGTTGAATGTCACCACTTTCTGTGACTGCTCTTCCAGGAAGGCGCAGAACCACTTCAGGCAGTGCTGCCAAGTTCCATCTCGGAGAGATGACCCAAAGTGAGATCAAGGTCAGCGGTTATCAAAAAACACTGAAAAGTCCAGCACAGGTCGTCCACCAAGGCTGTTTCTGTCCTGTACACAGGCTTGAAGCCAGATTTCACAGAGTGTCCCATTCTGCAAAGTCTGGACAGTAGCAAATCCCTAGGAAGTCAGTGGGACTTCGTGCTCCTACGGTGCGTGATAAGAGATGGCCATAGTCTTAAACAACAACTTGCCCTTCTCTTGTGGGGAGTTGAATTGTTGTTTAAGTCCAATTGACTCCTTTTATTCTCTTAAGAGACAGGGAAGAGTCTGGTTTCCATTCCATCTTCTTCCAGCAGGTCATGGAGATAAGGAGATAGGGAGGAGAAAAGGAAGCCATGCGAAAAACACAAAGGCCCTTCCACGCCACCCTGGAAAAAGGACCTGGTGTCAGACTTCCCATCTGCTCCTCACTCCCATATGACACCTGAGCCACAAGGCGAGGCAGGAGCACAAAGCAAGCCATCCTTGTTATGCTTCCTCTGTGCCCATCTCACTGCTCCGTCTGGACAACCCTCATCCCCATTGACGAGTCGCAGACCGCCACCCTGTTCTTGCTGCACCGGGAAGTTGTGAATTGCAGCCATTGCCACTGCAGGCCGAAAAGGACCTTCATTCCAGTTTGTCACTGAAAAGTGTAACTTGTTACAAAAGCAGCTTATTAGAAAAATGTGTTACCTCCAGGCTCTGGATGCAGGGACATCTTGTATTTATGCTGTTTAACGAGATGCAGGCACAGCTTCCTTCTCATGTGCTCACCAGTACCTTGAGGGGAATTCTCATTGACATGCTTGAAGGAGGAAAATAGGTCAGTTCATCTGATGAATATTTGGGATGGTGCCCAGGAAGTGGAGCCCAATTCAGTAGCTGCTCCCTGATCATTTGTTTGCCCAAGATGCTAGATGCTAGCAATTCTTTTATAAAGCACCTTGAAAGTTGAGAACAGAGTTTGCTGACTAGATGTTTCCTTCCCCAAGGGGAATGGAGGTTGAGAAATCAGGCCAGAGGGGGTGAATTCTTGGTAGACCCTAGTGGTGGGTGTAACTTTTAAAAACAGAGTGAAAAAAAGAGAGAAGGATATGTCCTATCTGGCAGGATAATTATTTTAAATAGAAGTGTCCATCAGTAAGCTAATTCTGGAAGTACATTTCTCTAGGTTTAGTGATCTTACTCCTGAGACAGAGGAACCTTTTTAACAGAAGTCCAAAACAAATGACCAAAATAGAAGAGAGTGCCATGCTTATAACAAGTAAAGCCAAGAATTGGCAGTCACTATTAATAAATGGCTAAATTAGATACAGTAGGACCCTCTTATCTGTAGGATCAGTATCCACTGATTCACTTATCCACAGTCTAAAAATATTAAAACAAAAATCTCTGAAATACATATTTTTAATGGTGAAGTTACCAGAGGGAGTCGGAGATCATGCTATGTATAGCATTCACTATAATCTGCATTTGTCAACATCTGCGGGGTGTATGTCTTGGAATCAATGCTCTATGGATACAGGGGTTGCACTGTATTTTTTTTTAATTAGGATCACCTAGACATTACAGAAGAGTCACAAAGGGGACACTATGGAGCTGTGAAGTTCTTAAGACAGCCTTTTCTTCTCCTAATTGTTATTCCAGAATGACTGACAAAGTGTCTTCTAGAACAGCGGTCCCCAACCGTTTTTGGGCCGCAGACTGGTTGGGGGGTGCAGGCTTCGTGCATGGGGGGGCGGGGTATGCTTGCGGGGTGGGAGTGTCGCACTTGTGGAGGGACATGTTGCGCTCGTTTGCATGCCCGCAAGCACGACATGCACACCCACGAACACGACACGCCCACCCGTGAGTGTGACACGCCCACCCCGCGTGACACACCTCTCCACCAGCATGACACGCCCACCTGCAAATGTGACACGCCCGTTGTTCATGCATGCGGGTGGGGCAGAAATCCATGTCCTTGGCCCAGTTCAAGGAAGCCCATGGACCGACACTGGGTCACAGACCGGGGGTTGGGGACACCTGTTCTAGAAGACTCAAACCCATTTCAGTGATTCTAATAAAATAGATCATCTAAGTATCTGTTTCACTTTTCCTCATGGATCATGGCTGAATTCTTTTTTATATTCAAAGTGATCCAGTGCAAACCCAAGCCCATCTTTCAACGTGATGAGGCTGAAACTACCCGGTGTTATCCTGAGTGGGAAAATGAATCCCATCAAAACTAGTTAGTGTTTTTTTTTTTTTGGGGGGGGTGACAGTGCCCTGAATTTCCTAACCAGCATGACCACAGGCTATATGGAATCAGGGTATCTAGAGGAGGTAGTCTGAGGGATAACATTTTATAGCTGCATACCCTTGTGTAGAAATACTAATGTCTTGGGTAAGAATTGTTCTGATGAAAAGAAAAATGCAATTGTACTTGAATTTGGTGTTTATGTAGGTAAAAAAAAGTTACACTCAACATAAATAGACTCTGAAAAGATCCAGTGCAAAAAACATTGATATACAGTAGAAACCAAGATCAGTACATCTTATAAAAGTTTCAAAACACATGGAATATAAAATACAGATATCATTGGATACTTTAAAAACTAGATGCAGTTTACAAAAGTATTACAAGTATTCTAAATAATGTGACAGTAATAGTAAAATTGTTAAAAGCAAACAGATATTTCTGTTAGTAGAGATATTTAAAAGAACACACACGCACAATACATTCTATAATAGAATCAGACTTGTTATAGGCCTGGATTTTACAGGTGAGTAAATGCTGACCAAATTCCTATTCGAGTTTTACATGTGCAATTGCCAAGCCCCCCCCCCCCGGTTGTGTTCTCTCCTTTGCATATTTGGTTGTACAAACAGTAGCACAATTGATTTTGCAATAAGTACTTGCCTGTTTGTTAATAAAAAGAGGCTGCTGGAGTGGGAAGTAACAATTCTGCAATTCTGCAACTGTGTAAGTGAACAGGATTCCAGCCACTGTGGTTTAATGGTGCTGGAGCCAACAGGGCAGCCCAGGCATCTGAGGATGAACAAGCAATAGCCCAGCACTGTTGCCTCTTATTTAGCGATAAACTCCCACTATGTCCGATGAGACTTCTTACTATGCAAAATGTCCCTTATCACCTTAGGAAAGACTGGTAGCATTTGTTTGCTTTCAGAGCAGCATAACTTGAACCATGTAAGCAAGGTCTTGTGATAGCCAAACACTTATAGATGTTTACAGTGAAGATCAGGCCTTAGAAAAAGTTACTTTTTTGGACTGGAATTCTCAGAATCCCTCCATTTGAGGCCGGTGACGCCCTCTGACTAACAAATAAGTAGGTGATAATTCCACTTCCTCCTGGAGTTCCCTATAACTCTCTTCACAGAACAGTTTCTCCCAGAATCCCCCCACTGATGTTTCCTTGAGAAATTCCTTGAGGGGCCTTACGCCGAGAGAGGTCCGTAAGGAAAGAACAAGAAACCAGGCCTTCTCGGCGGTGGCCCCTCAGCTGTGGAACACTCTCCCAACGGAAATCCGCCTGGCTCCCTTGTGGAGCGTTTTTAAAAGCCATTAAAAAACGTGGCTCTTTAGGCAGGCCTTCCCTCCAGTCAATTAAATTGATCTTTGTTTCTCAATTATCCCATCTTGATAATGTATGTATGCATCAGTTAGTGGGTTTTTATCATTATGTAAGCCATGTTATTTTATTGTATTTTATCACTCATGTAAGCCGCCCCAAGTAGACTTTGTCTAGAGGGGCGGGGTATAAAAGTCCAAATAAAGTAAAGTAAAAAAAAAAAAATCCCAGGGAGGAGGAAATTCCTCTGGTGTCCAAGAGGAACCAGGCATCCTCCAAACACACTTCAGCCCAGAGCAAAACTAAGCGTGAAATACAGATAACAATTATGACTGTTATCAGGGAGGAACCTATGCTAATTTTGGCGCTATCTAATCAGTGATAAATATGCCATGAACAAAATATACCCGGTTTTACAGTACCTGGAAAGAAAAATAGCAAGATGGAAAGTGTTAAGATAGTTTCACAGTTAATGAGGTCTCAGCTTGGAAAGTTCCCTGAAGCAGCTGAATTCTTCAGCTGTTTAAAAAAAAGGTTCTTAAAGAATACAGTTCTAACCTGCATCACAAATGAAATGAAACCTGAACCTGTAAAATCACCCTCACTTGGTTCACTTACTTGTGGCTGAACCAAGTAAGACTTTCTATGAGTAAACCAAAGAAGCTTACAGTGGTACATCGCAAGACGACGACCCTGCAAAATGATTAATCCACATAATGACTTTTTGCGATCACTATAACGATTCGCAAAACAGTCATTCCAATGGAAGTTTTTCGCTGGACGTCGATTAGGTTCGTGCTTTGCGAACCGTTTGTTCCCAAGATGATGATTTTTTTCCGCTGATCGTCAGCTTCGCAAAATGGCTGCCTTGTGTTTTCCAGACCCATGCTTCACAGGGCAGCCATTTTTACAGCTGATCGGCACTTGCAAAATGGCTTCCCTATGGGCGATCTTCACTGGATGATGAGGTATTTTCCCCATTGGAACGCATTAAACGGGTTTCAATGCATTCCAATGGGGAAAGGGTTTTCACATGACGATGATTTCGCTAAACAGGGATTCAATGAGGCGGATTATCGTCGTCATGCGGGGCACCACTGTACTTGCAATCAAACTGGCAATCCAAACACCTGTACAGACCCTTCTTGTGGGAGAATGAACATCTCCAGTGTGAACGGAAAGCTTGCTCAAGCAATTGCACAAAAGGTAACAATTTTTAAATTCCAAATCAAATTTGCTTGTCTGGACAGGCTCTTATTTGGGCAAAATGTGGCTTGCCTCCCATTGGATGCCTAATCTCTCTTTCAAGAGGAACTACAAAGAGTTTCTTTGGTCTGGCTCACATCTGCCTTCAAAAGTGAAACAATGTGAAAGCTATAGTCTCCTTCCTGACTTTTTTAAAACACTATTTATAATACATCAGATGACCAAACTATTTGTCACCTGTCCATATAGCTGAAATGACTTTATGACAGGTTTTTGTGTCTGAGAAACCTGACCTATAAAGAAAGATCTATAGCTCCAGAACAGTGCAAAACAAAGCAAACATTTTGCAAACTGCGTACAGTAAAAGTCTGTTGTAATATAATGAGGTGTTAAGGAATTCCCTCCTCTAATGATGTATGTACTATAGATTATGTATAGTTCAGCCCTACTGTAGCTAAGGCAGCATAGAATGCAAAACATTTGCTAGGATAAAGAGACACCTTTTATATAAGGGAGTGCCACTTTTGAATGTGTTTTGATTCTGGGATTGGCAGTAAAACTCATTAAGTTAGTTACATGGCAAGAAAACCTAGGGAAGTGTGATGCTTTCACAGAATAGGGAAAGAATAATTATGATTTAACTATGATTTAAAGCATTTAAAAATTAATTTCTATATAAAAAGAGGTGTTTTTAAAAACCCCATAGGTACACTCTGTCTCTGACCGGTTTCTATGAGCCTGTTTTATGGGGGAGGGTGGTGGTTTCTAGATCATCTTGATCTGCTCTGAAAATGAATGAAGAGTGGGTTTATGTAAGGAGAATATGCAAAACCCCAACTGGCCCTCCCTTATGAGCTGTCAGTCTCAGCCTTATTGTCTGTGGCTAATCTGACCTTGACCACACTCAATAAGAAAGATCTTCATCAGATTCTAATCCATAAAGCTCAGCTAGCATTTTAAACCTGGGCCCCCAGTCATTCAGAAAATCGTAATCGACTTCAGAGTCTGAAGATCCGGACCCCAAGGAGCTTAGAGATTCTGCAATGGATTCGGCACCTTCATAACCATAGATGTGGAGCGTGTCATACGGGAGCAAATCTCCGTCATTGTCGGCTTCATCTTTTTTCATCTCAATCATGATGCCCATTTCTCCAGTGCCTGAAAATCCATTTCCAGGCACCTTTTGTACTTGGGGATATGCACAGGGCCTGGCCTCCATTGCCATCCTTGGTGAAGTCAAGCCTCTTTGCTGGGCTCTGTTGAGGACTGATACATCATAACTGTTGGTGTCCATTTCACCACCTCCTTCTTCGTCATAGGCCACCAGCTGCTCATGGATCTCTTCCACATTCTTCTTGAGAACATTCAGATCTTTCCTGTGTCTTTTCCTCCAGGCTATGAGTAGCATTATTACTGCAGATGAAATATTAGGGGAAAAAAAAACCACACACAACAACATAGCCATGAATCAGTTACTAAAAGGAGAAAGCCGTGTCAGAAATATGTGTAACTGCTGAGTAGAAACGTGCCAATTAGAAAAGATAAACAGCAGTAATTTCTTTCCTTTCTGGAAGATTTTACAGTAGGGAGAAACACAAGTTCAGACTTAGGATTTTAAAAAGTCACCTTATACAGTGGTACCTCGACTTGAGAATGTCCCTACATAAGAACGATTCGAGTTAAGAACGGCTCTGTTCGCAAAAAGTTGCTTTGACTTGAGAACGGAGCCTCGACTTAAGAACCAAAAAAAAGAGAGTAAAAAACCATTCCTGTCCTTTTTTTGACCTAAATTCACCTTAGGTCAAAATAAGAAAAAATTAAAAAATTCACCCCCTAGTGGTAGATACGGATTAACTGGCTTTGCATTAGTTCCTATGGGAACTAATGCTTCGATTTAAGAACGAAAAACAGCAGATACGGATTAAATAGTTTTTAATGCATTCCTATGGGAAATGGTGCTTCGACTTAAGAACGTTTCAACTTAAGAACGCAGTCCCAATATGGATCAAGTTCTTAAGTTGAGGTTCCACTATAATGATTCAGATCATTGGCTCATCTGTCTGGTGTTGTTACGTAGCTCTGACTGACAGTGGCTCTTGAATTTCATTAGAATTTCTTTCCTAATGCTACCTGGAGATCCCTGTTATTCTTTGTAGTCCTTTTCCTTGTGCCTTTGCTTTACTGTTACCTCTCAGTCTGCATTGTCTCTGTTTCGGTTATTTTTATCATTTTTTATTTGTAACTGCCAGCTTTTTATGAAACAATGTGAAGCACTGTTTATTCCAAACCAAATACAGTATCAGATAAAATCATACATATTTATGAAAACTGTAATATATATGTAAATCTAAATTAATAATGTGGCATCAAGACAATTCTGACTTATGGCAACCCTTTCCAGGATTTTCCAGGTGGAGAATACTCAGAAGTGCTTTACCCTTCCCTTCCTGTAGGGGTGCTGTGGGACTGTGCAGTTTGCCCAAGGCTACACAGGCTAGCTCTTCTCTCAAGAGAGACACAGTGGGGAATCGAACTCCCAACTATATCTAAACCGCTAAGCCATCCAGCCAACATGTAGATCGGGAGTTGTTAATATTGCTATAGCCTTATTAGTACTGATTCTGAACATCTTCCACCAGTGTCAGTTATTTGCTTCCTACCTGTTATTGCTGCATAGCTGCAGGTAGTAAGACTATTATATTTTTTGCCTGGCATTAGAACTTTGGAATAGAACTGGCAGATTGGCAACAGAGGAACAATTGTGGATTTACGAACTTCAGTTTGTCAGGCATTTCTTAATCCTGGCAAATGCCTTTAGCGTGAGAATGAGACAAATACTTCTCCCCCCCAAATCATGGTTTTTGTAATTCGTAAAAGTATAACTGCAAAGCCAATGTGAAGAAATGTACATATACAGGAAGCGAGAAGGACTGGCTGATTGATCAAACCTATACCAATAGCCCCTCTGAGGCTTCTTAGATGTAACCGCTGATACTACAAGACAGCAGCTATTACAGTTCAGCTTTGCAATTTGTACCACTTATACATTTTGTGTGAGTTGCACAAAATACATTCCTGTTAAAGCAAATACTATCATTCGGGTGGACAAAAAAAAATTAAACTTCATTATCTCATGTCTGTGAAGGAAAATCGTGGAGATTCTTGTTCTTCTGTATCAAAATATGATGAATGAGGATACACACACCTAATCTGGAATCTATTTTGGATAAAGTGTAATTAGGTATCTTAAAGATAAGGAAACAAACACAAATATTTCCTCTTTTTCTTGGCTCTTCCACCTAGAATTTGGGCAGTGAAGAAAAGTAAATATTTCTTTACCAATGATGGTGAGGATGCAGATGAAAATGACCACAAGCGCTGGGATGGTGACTCCAACTTGTTTGTGTGCTTCTTCGCAAAACGTGAAGGTGCCATCTTCATCACACTTGCACACCTGGATGGAAAGGGAATTCGTGCTGCTCTTTGGAGGTGAGCCATTGTCAGAGATGATGATAGGCAAATAATGGACTTTGACTAGCTCTCGATTAAACTGTCCATATTTGACTGTGACATTTGCTGTGTTATCTGGGGAAGGCAATGACATTTCATTAAGTGGCAATCACCAGTGGTTATTGCCTCATACAATTAATTACATGCCAGCCGACACAGTTTTGGCTTCTGAAGCTGAAATATGTTTAAGGAACACAGAATTGTCTCAGTGGCCAGAATGTCCTGTGCTTTCTGTATAATCAACCTTTTGATCAAACTGGATGTTCAGGGGAACATTTTTTCCTGTGATTAAACACTCAGAGATATGTAGCTCAACAAGCTGATTTGCAAATTAACCCAATGACCAATCACAAAAGAAAGCACTTCATGTGCAAGATGCATAGGTGAGAAAAATCAGAGGCTATGACAAACAAAAAGCTTTCAGTTAGTAGAGCACCTCTGTTAAAAACATGACAAACATATAGGCCAGAATTTAGTTGGCAATTTATGCTTCTGTAAGTGAAATTGCCAATTCATGATAGACATAACTAATACAGTGGTGCCTCACATAGCGATCGCTCCGTTTTACAACAAAATTGCTTTGCGATGATGCTTTTGTGATTGCAAAAGCGATCGCTTTGCAATGTTCTCTATGGGGAAAATTTGCTTTGCGATGATTGCAGGGAAGCAATCATTGCAAAGCCCCCATTTTCAGCCAGCTGATCGGCGGTTCCAAAATGGCCGCCGGGTAAACAAAATGGCCACCCGCTGTGTTGCCTCACTTTAGAGGCACCGAAAATGGCTGCCGCAATGGAGGATTTTTGCTTAAGGTTAGTTTTGAAGCCCATAGGAACGCATTAATGGCGTTTTAATGCATTTCTATGGGCTTTTTTAGCAGCGATTTTTGCTGCATGGATTAACATCGCTAAGCGAGGTGCCACTGCACCTTGTTAATTAATGGCAATTTGCTTCCACAACTTATCTGATTTCATTTACTGAAGCATAAATCACCAGCTGGATTCTGATAATGGAATAACATTCTCTTCAAACCTCTTCTTCTTACCTTACATTTGAAACATGGGTAGTTAAAATTTTTGAAATACTTGTTTGTTTGTTTGTTGTTTTGACTTATATACCACCCCATAGTGCTAGAGCACTCTCTGGGTGGTTTTACAGCATAACCATGCAGACAACAACTTGCCCCCCCTGCAGTGAGTTGGGTACTCATTTCACAGATCTCAGAAGGATGGAAGGCTGAGTCCACCTTGACAGTGAACCTGAGTGAATCTGACAGGATCGAACTCAGGTTGTCAGCAGAGGCTTGACTGCAGTACTGCAGTTTAACCACTGAGCCACAGGGCACTTTATACTTCCTTTTCACCAGCTCTTGGAACTAGAGAAACATACCATGATTATCGATGAGAGTGAAGTTGCTCTCTTCAGAGACCAAGGAAAATGTGAATTTCACACTTGGTGACATTTCATCCTTGTCTACAGCAGAAATCCTGATGATCACCTGCAAGAATAATAAAAAAAAGTCATACTCTTCCATCATTTTCAGTGAATGCATGAAGCAGGATCCCAGCTTCATAATGAGGTCTTTCAGGGGCCATAGCTCAACGGGAGATCCTGTGCTCTATATGCAGAAGGCTCCCGGTTCAGTCATTAGCCAGCTCTAGGAAAAGATTGGGGATGGGGAAAAAAATCAGATCTCTTCCTGAACATCTGGAGGGGATGCTGCCAGTCATAGTTGGCAAAACTGGAACAGATGAACATAAAATCCGACCTGGTATAAGGCAGCTTTCTGTGTCATCCGATTAAGCGCTGTCAAATATAGTATGGCTTATGCAAAGAGGGTTGCACTGTAAGGCTGCAAGCTTCACCCTATTTATCAGGGGGAAAAGCCCCATTGAGTTAAATGGAAATATGCTTTGGATGATAGATATAAAAGCATGCATCAGAGTCATTGCACAGTTGGCCCAGTCACTGTTTTCAGCCATTGGGCTTTGAAACATTGCATAATGCTCTTATTGACTTTGTATGAGAGGCTGTCCTTATTTATGGCTCCTACTGCTAAAAGCCATTTTATCTGTTGTAATATAATATTTCTTAAGGGAGTGGAATTATCACCATTTAATAGATTATCAATACTGTACCTTTCCTGGTGCAGCATTTTCACACACTTGAGGGTTGTATGGATTAGCAAATTCTGGTGCATTGTCATTGATGTCATTAACCTTAATGTAAACTGGAACATGGGTTTCTAATTTAGGCACTACCATTTCTGAAAAAAGAAAAAACAAAATCACAGATTCATTAGTGGGGTATCATGCCTCAACAACAATGACATTTTAATTTGGCACTGAAGAGACAATAAGGCCAGAACTAATTTTATCTTTGGGGTGGGGAATTCCAGAACTGAGGCTGCTATCACTGAGAATTTCCTCTCAGTTGTAAATGCATATTCTTGAACGGTGTTTGGTGATGGGCACTTTTATTATTCTTGTGCTGTTGCCTCAAGAACATCTTATTTCTGGCCAGTTTATCAGTGTTCCCGGCACACACAGTCAGTTCCAATGACATGGGCCATGATGCTAAACATGACAATGAAATATACCTTGTGCTCTGATAAGCTTTCTTTTATGTATACCCTGAACAGTTTTTGTGTTTCAAAACAATAACAAAACAATAAATAGACTTTTCCATGGAGCTCTTATTACCTCCTATCTCTTCACACCCATATGACTAGATTGGGTTTCTTGTCATGTCTGTGTTCATGTGACCTCTGCTGTCGCCTACTTCATTTGCCACCTATCATTCATGCTGTGTTTGATTCTCCACATATTTTACAACCAGTACACAATTAATTATTTGTTGCACACTTTTGAATTACATTTTGTATATTTTAACGGTATAATATGTTTTATGAAAAAGGGATGTGGTGGTGCTGCGGGCTAAACCGCAGAAGCCTGTGCTGCAGGATCAGAAGACCAAGCAGTCGTAAGATCGAATCCACACGACGGAGTGAGCTCCCGTCGCTTGTCCCAGCTCCCGCCAACCTAGCGGTTCGAAAGCATGCAAATGCGAGTAGATAAATAGGGACCACCTCGGTGGGAAGGTAACAGTGTTCCGTGTCTAAGTCACACTGGCCATGTGCCCACGGAAGATTGTCTTCGGACAGATGCTGGCTCTATGGCTTGGAAACGGGGATGAGCTTCGCCCCCTAGAGTCAAACACGACTGGACAAAAATTGTGAAGGGGAACCTTTACCTTTACCTATGTTTTATGAACTGGCTGTACCCTTTTTATATTGCATTTTGTATATTTTAGACACATAATATGTTTTATGAATTGGTTGTATATTTTTTAAACTGTATTTTGTATATTTTAGCTATAAATATGTTTTATGAGCTCGTCACCCGACCGTAATAAATTCAGTTCAATTCAATTCACCTACCATCCATGTGGGCATCCTACATCTGCTCAATCCTTTTGCACAACAGCACTACTCTTTCCCTAACTACAGTGTGTCAGAGCAGTGCCCTAAGTAACACTCTAGTGGTGTGACATTTTTTAAAATGGTGACAATGGTATAATGCTAAACTCCAGTCCTTCTGAAAACTATATGGATCAAAATACCTCACATTGCACAGCAAAGGTACTGTCATTGCAGTAACTCTGAATGATGTTGCAGTTATGCAATATTTTAAAAGATGGGGGAATGGCAATCAATTTTGGAAGTGGTTTACTGCTGAATTGAAGCATTGCTGAAAACCATATGGAACAGAAGACCTTGATTTACCAATGAAAACACAGCAAAGGAAAAGACTACTGCAGCTTCCAGATGTTTTGGTGGGAGATCCTCACTCAGGCTTGAGCAAAGAGTGTTGTTTATTTATCGGCTACATTCATACCCTGATTTCCTTTGAAGACATAAAGGAAGATGTACTGCTAAAGAGGGGGGTGGGGGTGGAGGACTGATCAGCAGAAAACATGGGAAAGCAAAGCAGAGGAAAATTCACCACTGGGAGGGAAGAACAGTGTGGTTAACTGGACACCAGTGTGGAAGAATAACAGGACAAAATGCGGAAAAGGTGTCCCTCCCAAAGTGCACCATACTACTGTATGTACATCAGAGAGGATGTGCTGATTGGCATCATGGAGGATACCAGTATGCAGATATACATAGAAAAGTAGAATAATTAGATTTGAAATATATACTATCATGATTTCTTAAAAAGCCTCATATCTCTTAAGGAGTTAACAGCACTGGAATTTCACTGCTATTCACATGAAAGGAATCAGGAGTGTTGTCTGGATGCCCCAAATTAAACTGGCTACATCAGCATCAAACAAAGCACTGAAGTACCGTATTTTTTGCTCCATAAGACGCACTCCCCCCCAAAAAAGGTGGGAGGGAAAGTCAGTGCGTCTCATGGAGTGAAGGTGGCGATTTCGCCCTCACTGGCCCCGTGGGGAGGAGCCTCCCAAGGGTCTGAGTGAGCCTTCCAGGAACCTTGTAGGGCTCCTCCCACCCCCCATGGGGCCAGCGGGGGCCAAATCGCCAGCTTCTGGAAAGCTTCATAAGAGTCCCAGAAGGTGGCGATTTTGGCCCCTCTGACCCCCGGGGGGGCAGGGTGAGTCTTTAAAGGGTCCTGGAACACAGACTAGGACCCTTTGGAGGCTCCCCCCACCTCCCCACGGGGCCAGAGGGGGCTAGGGTGTGTTCCATAAGATGGACCTCTTCATAAGGCTCACCAAATTTTTAGGAGAAGAAAACAGATTAATTTTTCCGTTTTCTTCTCCTAAAAATTTGGTACATCTTATGGAGCGAAAAATACGGTAAATACTATGGCAGAATGAGCCCAGTGTGTAAAATATATGTTGTTGTTGTTTAGTCGTTAAATTGTGTCCGACTCTTCGTGACCCCATGGACCAGAGCACGCCAGGCCCTCCTGTCTTCCACTGCCTCCCGGAGTTGGGTCAAATTCATCTTGGTAGCTTTGGTGACACTGTCCAACCATCTCGTCCTCTGTCATCCCCTTCTCCTCTTGCCTTCACACTTTCCCAACATCAAGGTCTTTTCCAGGGAGTCTTCTCTTCTCATGAGATGGCCAAAGTATTGGAGCCTCAGCATCAGGATGAGATATATGTTGGCCCAAATCCTCATGCGTACTTATGCCAGCACAATGCCAACATTGTAACTGTTGGGGGCAAATGGCCTCTCTATAGACATTCTCTGTTGCACATGGAGTTGTGTGACTCAGTAAACAGCAGAGGAGGTCTACGGTAATTTCTTAACTTGAAGTGATTTGCTTCAAAATGTTATGCAGTTAGCATCATGCTGGTGTGACTTTGCAAGACCATCAGCAACGTTTTGGGCAACCTGGCCACTAAATTGTGTTTCCCCCGATGCCCCTGTCTAGAGTGTCCTCCAGGGGCACAATGCTGGAGAAGTGTCTGCCACCAAAAATTGTGGAGAAGAACTGGAGACAATTCTACAAAGCAATCTTCTTTCAAGAAAATGAAAATCTCAGAAATGTTCTTCAGGGAGTGGGGAAACACTTCTGAAAAACCTTGGCTGAGCTCTAGCCTGTTTGAGGAAAGTTACATTTGTAGACTACAACTCATCAGAGGGCCCCAACCAGCATGGTCAGTACCATCTATTGGAGTAGCTGGAGGATGCTGTGTGCGTGGTATGTTTATGAACTTCCAGGTAGTGTGGGATAAAGACTTACTGTTTTGGTCCACCTCATTGGCTGCCACAGTTATGTTATGCCAGGCATTTTCCTCTCTGTCCAAAGGCCTTCTGGCAAAAATACATCCTGTGGTAGATATTTCAAAATCAGAAGACCTTAATATACGGTACCTGTGTTAGTGGTAAGAATGAAAAAAAAAGGTGTTTATTTCCTATTTTCTGGTATATCCATTTGTAAATTAAATTCTGTTAAATTTAATTCTGTTGTTTAGAATTGTTCATAAACACCTTTTTAAAAGCATGTCTAATTACCGCATTAAATACTGATACATTTCAATTGTTCAGCTCATGGGTTACATTGTGGCTATCATTCTGAAGGTTTATTTCCTGGCTATCATATTTAAAAAAGCTTCTGGTATCATTCAGTGAGTATAATCCATAATGTCTGACTATGGGAGTGGAAGCAGTCAAGGTCAGCCTAGAGCTTGTGTGCCTTGTAGAGTGGCAGACTTTGCCACTTGTGTGGCATGATCCTGGAGCATTACTATTATGGGGACCATCAAGAGGGACAAGAAAACCAGTTCTGGGTACTTTATGTTTAAAAAACTCTCAGAGAATCACCATTAGATGGCCTTGACTTAGCTCCATGGGGATAATATGTAGACTTTTCTTGCCCCCAGGGCTGCAATGTGACAATAGTCAGACAGTGTCTGCTAACACCCAAACGGGCAGACACAGTCACCCATGCACACCCTTCCTTCTCACATACAAACACACACTCAAATCCCCCTCCCCAATTTTGAGATCAAATTAGACAATATCCTAAGCATATGTATTTTGAGAGAGTGCTTTCCCCAGAGAGAGAGAGGACATCCGTTTGTCATAGCACAAGATTTCCCTCACCTCCCATACCTTGCAATGAACTGTGCTTAATTTTAGGATTTGTCACTGGAAGGTAGGGAATGGGTTAGTTTAAAAATCTCATTGCTATGGCAAGTATCTCAGAAGAACCTGCACTGTGGGAGCTAACATGAGGCAACTGCAACAAACTCCCATTGAGCCTTAGTTTGTGCAGTTGAAAAAAATTGAAACCACCCTCCCTTTAAAGTGCTGGTAATAATCACTGTGAACCTAATTTCTCCTACTAGGGTGGAGAAGGGAACAAGGGATTGTGTGCCTCTCATGCTTCCAAATAGCTAGGGAGGAACACCATTTAGGTAGGGAGGAAGATGATCAGGGTCCTTCTCTGCTCATCTTCCTAAATGTTGTGGCAGGAAATTCAGTGGTGGGAGTGGCTGCCATGTAGTGACTGAGGCATCCATAAGGCTGACTTACAGATTTTATTAGACTGGAATAAGGATAGAATCCTACAGTTGGTTGGGAACTCATAGGTCTTCTCAGATCTTCTGCGGAGATTTAGAGGGATTTCTCGTTAGATGGCCATCCAGCCACCAGAGATGCTGTAATCTCTGGTGGCTGGATGGCCATCTAACGGGGAAATCCCTCTAAAGGACAGTTCATCATTTTTCAAAGCCTCTCTGCCAACTGGCTGATACCACTCAAAACAATCATAAGCAGAGGAAAGCCCTTTAAAAGTACTTGGATTTTCCAGCAGATGCAGAAGGAAAGGCCTTTCCTCTGCAGCTAGTATTTGCTTTGGGAGGAAATCCTCAATAACACTGATGGGGGGCAATGTCCTCCCCGTTCAAATTCAACCTTCAGAGCAGAGCAAGGGATTAGTTTGGGACCCAAGCTGGGAAAAGGGAGGCTTAATTAAAATTCCCTCTCAGCACCTGCTTAGCAAGGCCCACATAATTATTCTTATATCCATCAATTACATATTGATAAAAAAAAGAAAAGGGACGTGGTGGCGCTGCGAGTTAAACCACAGAAGCCTCTGTGCTGCAAGTTTGGACGACCAGCCGTCGTAAGATCGAATCCACGTGACGGAGTGAGCTCCCATCGCTTGTCCCAGCTCCTGGCAACCTAGCAGTTCAAAACCATTTAAATGCGAACAGATAAATAGATACCACCACGGTGGGAAGGTAACAGCATTCTGTGTCTAGTCGCGCTGGTCACGTGACCACGGAAACTGTCTTCGGACAAACGCTGGCTCTACGGCTTGGAAACAGGGATGAGCACTGCGCCGTAGAGTCGGAGACGACTGGACTCAATGTCAAGGGGAATCTTTACCTTTACTTATCAATTAGAAGTAAAAATTAACAGATGCCCTTCCCCAACAGGTGCTATTGGCACTTTTCTCCAGTGGCCATGTTAAATGGAATGGAAAAAATCTAACACTTGTCTAGTTTGTCCTTCAGTCATTCTTCTTTCAAATTTAGAGGAAATCTTCAGAGAGGCTCCAGTTTTTAAATACCTTATTTCCCGCTTTGCTTTATCAGGGTCCTTCGCAGAAACACATCCAATAGGCTTCTTGATATCACCTTCTTCTGTTACTTGGAATGTATATGAGGGTTGGGCAAAGATGGGGGGCTCATCCACATCAGTCACTTTGATGGTTAGACTTGTAATGCTCTTGGCCCCTTTTTTTCTGGAATATGCGTAGTTAATGTTGGCATCAGTTGCTTCCACAACAAACCTGTAGATGGCTATGCTTTCAAAGTCCAGCGGCTAAATGAAATACAGACGTGTTCAGTTTGTAGTGGGAAGAAAGCGGTAGATAGTGCACATTTGTCAAAAATATGTCAAAAGAGTGCCATTCATGTCCCTGCTCTGCAGGGCTATGACTGGAAGAAATGTGAAATACAGTACATCACAGAAGTGAGTACACCCCCTCACATTTCATAAATATTTTACTATATCTTTTCATGTGACAACACCGAAGAAATGACACTTGGCTACAATGTAAAGCAGTGTGTATACAGCTTGTGGAAATGTGCTGTCCCCTCAAAATAACACAACACACAGCCATTGATGTCTAAACCGCTGGCAACAAAAGTGAGTACGCCCCTAAATGACAATGTCCAAGTTGGGCCCAAGTAGCTGTTTTCCCTCCCTGGTTGCATTATTTTGAGGGGGTGCACTCACTTCTGTGATATACTGTCGATTTGAACTTTGCAAACATCTCTACATGTTTTGTCCTTTGAACCAAGGGCTGGCAGCATCAGGAGTTAGGGGTGGGGCACCAAGCGCTGCTGCTGGGCCTCCTGATTTGCCACCAGACCTCCCAAAAATGTGGCAATATGGCAGCAAATAATGGGGAAACCCAACTACTGCAATTACTTTGAAAATCCAGTGCCCAGGAAACATACAGCCAATTTTACTGAAAAACTGAGCTTCAAGGGAGGTTTCTGTTTTTAAAGAAACATGTGCCCCCCCTTTTTTTATTCTGCTATATGGAAGGAGCAAAGGGAGTGGGGCAAGGTGGTACAAAACTGGGGGTGTGGTGGTCATAAGCCACCCATGGAGCACATGTGGATTAGCTGAAATGGTTTAACACTGCTACAAAACTGGTCAACACTCAATGAGTGTTGCTGTTTAATCTGCACTGGCGTTTGGTATGTTCCTTAACCCAATTTAAAGCACGGGTTATGACTTTTAAAATCTCATGCCTATATGTTTTCAATAAGTTCTGTACTGAGTCTCATTACAGTCTCAGAGTGCTCTTGGTGGACATTCAAGAGGACACAAACGGGTGGCATGTCGGGCCTTGGGCTTTCCTCTGCAGAAGATCTGCTTTCCTCCCATTCATCAGAAATATAAGTGCAGGAGATTTTTAAAAAGAGGTAGGATGCTGCAGTTGTGCAACTACTGCACTGGCAACCGGTGGGACGAGATGATCAAGCCTGGATAATTTACTGTAATTGATTTAATTAAGTTCAATCCAGTTGTTGAGCAGTGTCTCATCTTCTAACCATTTCAGTTTCAATCTTTATTACATTGAATATTTATGCCTCTATAGTGCTGGAGGTTGGGAATTTGATTCCCCACTGTGAGTCCTTGGGGGGGGGAGGAGGAGCCAGCCCGTGTGTCCCTGGGTGGGCTGCAAGGTTCCAGGGCACCCCCAGAAGAAAGGAATGGCAAACCACTTCTGTGTACACGCTCTATCTGGAAAAGCCTGGAAAGGGTTGCCATAAGCCAGAACTGATTTGACAGCACATCATTATAATTAGTATTTATGTGCTCACTACCCCAGGCAGACTTGACCTGGAGGTGGGACTTATAAATATTTAAACAAACAAACAAAGCAAATACAAGTTCTTGCACATCAACACACTGCTTTGTCTCCAGACAACATACCTTCTTAGGTCTAATTATTCCTTCATTTGTTTCAGGTTTGGATTCTATTTCGAAGGTATCTTGGTAAGATCCTTGGACAAAACTGTACTTTGTATTTCTGTTCTGTGGCTCATCAATATCTACAACCTCTAGGCTCCCAACTTTTCCACCTAACCTGATATTTTCAGGGACTTCAAAAGTGAATTGTTCTGGGGGGGGAAAAGGCAACAAAATAATTTGAAATAGCTGTGTTACTAATGCACACCCTTGTAAACAAACAAACAAACAAACAAACAAACAAACAAACAAACAAACAAACAAACAAACAAAAAGAAGCCTAGGCATCTTTTACACTCTTTTATGACCCAGGGTATCTGACTTTTAGGAAAGGAGGAGGAGGGGAAGCAGGCAACCCAAGAAACTGATGTTGTCAGTGGAAAGAGAGCATTAAGAGAACCACAGTATATAGAGTGCACATGTGGTGGAAAGTATTCTAAATCATGAGCCAAAATAGACATGATGTGGTTCCTATGATTAACCTGCTTTCCCTTCCCACAATGAGATGTATGCAGAGACATGTTCGTCAGCAATCACACTTTTAAATTTAGTGTCCAGTCACAAAACAACACCTGCTAAATGCAAGACAGATAGCTCAGGAAAATCATATTGCCAGGACAAACAGATGCCTTTTTCGACTTGAGGAAAAATGTGCTGAATGTATAGTGTCAAAGAAGCTGTTAGATCAAAAGCAAAAAAAAGCAAACTATGCTGCTAATATACTGCCCCCATAGTGCTGAAAGCACTCTCTGGGCGGTTTACCATTTAATTATACAGGCTACACATTGCCCAACCCCAGTGAGTTGGGTACTCAATTGACCAACCTCAGCCTCTGAAGGATGGAAGGCTGAGTCAACCTTGAGCCTGTTGAGATCAAACGCAGGTCGTGATCAGAGTCCTGACTCCAGTTTAATCATTGTACTACAAAGTTCAGTGTCTGAGATCAGGGTCTTTGTTAATTAATGAGAATTTTTGCATAGTATGAAAGTTTTCATTAAGATCCCAATCTAAGAACTTCCCCGACAGTCATCTATATTGACCCTACATGAATTGCTACATTAGCACACCATCTGGTGATCAGAGCTTGGTGTTACTTTTTAAAACAACTACTGTAGTTACAATGATCGTCTCAAGGTCCTTAAAAGTAATAGTTACAGTGCAGTTGTAATTATTTTAAAAACAACTGTTTCATGAAAGTAATTAAAGTTAGCATTTTAACTTGCTTTTTAGTTACTTCAAAATACAAAATATCTGAGTACTATGAACTGCATGTGGTACAAAACATTTTCCATGTTGTTGCCTCCAGACCTACAGTAAAACATGAGTCAGCAGCACAGCATGAACAAGCATTTAAACTATGTGCTGTCCCTTTCCACTATTTTGGCAGGCTATAAACATAAGAATTACAGTTACACTGCAAAAGGAGTGAAATATCTTCTGTCAACTTACAATCATGATGTAATATATTTATTTAACAAATGAACTGTGGTGAAGTTAGTGGGGAAAACAGCTAATTACAATAAACCAATTGTTGATAACTCTTAGTTACTTCCAAACTCTGCAACTGTGTGTGTGTGAGAGAGACAGCGATAGAGAGATCAGAGGACAGTGCCGTGTGCCTCCCACCCACCCATCACTAGTGTTGTTTTTCTGGGCATGAGGCTCAGGAACATGTGGATTATGGGGAAAATGTGTAAAGAAAAGAAGCGAGGAGTGGGTTCTAACTCATACAGAATATGTATTCTTGAAGGCTTTCACAGCTGGGATCTGATGGTTGTTGTGGGTTTTTCGGGCTCTTTGGTCGTGTTCTGAAGGTTGTTCTTCCTGACATTTCACCAGTCTCTGTGGCCGGCATCCTTAGAGGACTGGAGTAGGAACTCTGTCCATGCTCTGTTCCTACAGAGTTCCTACTCCAGTCCTCTGAAGATGCCAGTCACAGAGACTGGCAAAACATCAGGAAGAACAACCTTCAGAACACAGCCAAAGAGCCCGAAAAACCCACAACAAACATCATACAGAATAATCTGGATAAAAATATCTCATATTATATCAAAATAAAGAAAATCCAAAGACTCTTGTGCAATTGTAAGGTCCATCAAGAGAAGAGCTACAGATCATGGGAGGTGACCACATTATTCCTGCTTTGGTCTGTCCTCATCTTGAATACTGTGTCCAGTTCCGGGCACCAAAATTTCAGTAGGATATCAAGAAGCTGAAACATGTCCAGAGATGGATGATCAAGATGATGAAAGATGTGGAAACCAAACTGTCTGAAGAAAGGCTATGGCAAGTAAATACGTTTAAGATGGAGAAGAGAAGACTGAGAAACAATATGGCAGCAATCTTCAAATATTTGTGAAGACAGTTTTTCAATGGCTCCATAGGCAGAACTAAAGTAATGAGTTTAAACTGAAACAATGGAGATTGTGACTAAATATTTGGAGGAACCTCTTCACAGTAGGAGCTGTTTGATAGTGGAATAGATTGCCTTGGAAGGCAGCAGGCTCAGCTTCCTTAGAGATTTTTGAACAAGATTGGATGACCGCCCACCGGAGATGATTTAGCTGTGGATTTCCTGCTTTGGCAGAAAGTTGGTCTAGATGACCCTTCAAATCCCTCCTATCTCTAAACTTCTATTATTCTAAGTTGGAGTTCAAACATGCAGAGTGTTGAAGGCGGCTGAATTTCGGATTTGTCTTCTGCTTTTCTTGATCTTTCATGCAATCGCTCCGTCATTGGATAAAAGCCAAAAGAACATACAAGGGTAAGAATTCTCAAACTTCGTTATTCAAAGAGTCAGAAAGGATTTGGAGGGAAATGGAGGGCTGAAAACCAAATAAATAGATCAGATCTTTTCCTGGGAGACCACACAGTTTATGAAGGGAAGGAATACAGGTTTTTAAAAAATACTGAAGCAAATGTTTTTAAAGTTGAGAATGGGATTGGCCAGTGAAGCATGTTTCCAGGGGAATGTAAACAACAACAACAACAACAACAACAACAACAACAACAACAACAACAACAACAACAACAACAACAACTCTACTGGAAATAATTTTGCATAGCTTTAAATCAAATTCTAATTCTCTGATTTGGTTTAGAGCTGATTTTCTAATTTAATCTCTTGCGTTTGAAAAAAAACTCACCTTGTCTAAATGTTGGGAAGTTGTCATTGATATCAATCAATTTAATGTGGACTGTAGCAGTTCCTGATTCTTCTGAGTGTAGCCCTTTGCCATCCTTTGCTTTGACCACAATTGTATAGGAGGGGGTTTGTTCTCTGTCCAGATCAGGAACAGCTGTGATGATTTTCCCTTAAAAACAAACAGTATGTATTATCGATTTGACCAGATGAGCGGGATATAAATAAATAAATAAATAAATAAATAAATAAATAAATAAATAAATAAATAAATAATGCACATCTGTCGCTTCTACATCACCTTTCCCTTTAAATTCAGCTATATACTAAAAGGTCCTAATGATGAGTAGTAAGATTCTGGCACTTACATGTTGGGATTTTTACAACCTTACATGCTGTTGGATGTATTGGATGGTCAACCAATCTAACTGTAAATTTCAAAAGGGAAGACCATCCAGTGCACAGACTAACTTGCTAGTATATAGTTTTGAATACTAACCAATCAGAGGGAAGCTTTAACTGTTACTGTCTCTGTAACTGCCTCTTCTCTCTCTGAGGTGATTAAAACCTCAAGACACTTACTTGTTATCTCTCAGATCTTTACACATTAAGCTATTGTTTCATACATTTAAGATGTTTATTATGTAACTAACTGAAACCTTTAAGAATGATAACCTCATGTGAGTAAAATAATTTAATGATAAAAAGACCTCCTGAGTATTTTGTTATGTGCTAGTGTTTGGTGAGGGGAGATTACCAAAAAGGGGAACTTCCAGTTAATTCTGCCTAACCGGCTGGCACTTCTTGCTGCGCAATTTTGGGGAATTCACACGAGTTCCACACAACTCTCAACACATGCTACCTGGGGAGGTGTGGCTGGGAGGGAACTTTCTGGACTGGGGTGATCATCACTCTATCCAGCACTAACCTGGATAGATTGACAGCCACCCTGCCTCTGAGTTCAAAGAGAGCCCCGCCTCTCTGATCTGTTCCTTTCCCCTCTTCAGAGTTTGTTGAAGGCTGTTGTTGAAGGCAGCTATATTTTTCAGTTTGGTGTAAGGAATGAAATCTTTTATTCTTTCTCCTAATAACATCTCCAAGTGAGTTATCGGGAATGTTAGTGCCAGTTAATGAGAAAAGGGATGGAGTACTTGGGGGAACCTGCAGTTATTTTTCACTGTGAATCCCTGCACTTCTGCTGCAAAGGGAGAGGAATTTAATCAGCATTCAAAAGTCCACAACACTACAGACTACTGTGGGTATCGGATAAAGAAACAACACACAAGCAGTGTGGTCCATGGACCAACAAGGGTGGGGGCTTATCCTGAAATAATAGGGTGAGATGCCTCCCTTTCTCAAACTATGAGTCATCAGTGCTGGGAAGGGAAATGGAAGACTACCATATTTTTCCATGTATAAGACGCCCCATGTATAAAACACACTCCCCAATTTTCTAAATAAAAATTTCTTTCTTTGCATTTTCATTGCAAAATAGCTTCCCCCCTCCATGTTTTGCAAAGAAAATGCAGGGGGAAGCGATTTCTGCTTTCACCTTACATTTTTGTTGCAAAAAGCAGCTTCCCTCCTCCACGTTTTGCAAAGAAAATTCAGGGGGGGAATGCAATTTCTGCTTTCTCCCTACATTTTCTCCTTTCTTCCGAATATAAAACCACCGCCAATTTTCCCTTCAATTATTTTAGGAAAAAGTGTTATTTTATACACGGAAAAATATGGTAGCTTCCCTGAATTAGCAAGGTTTGGCTCTGACAGAATCTGAACCGTTCTATTGGTTTTATTACGGATACCATACCTACCAGTGTCATCTATTTTGAAGTAATCTTTTCCCTGAATAACTTCATAGAAAACATCAGCATAGCCATGAAGTGTTGGGTCATCAGCATCAACAGCAGTTACTGTAGTGACTGAAGTTCCTAAAGAGAAATGATACGGTGCCCAGTGATAGGCACATGTTTATTATTGGGATTCTTCAGATGAAAAAAATAGGACACAATGTTCAGGACTGAATGGCCTACTTCCACTACATTTCATTACTTCTGCCAGAACTAGCAATCCCCTCTCCATCCTGAAGTATCCCCATGAATGCTAAGAACCTGTTTTAGAAGGCACAGAAACAGTCAGGGACAGGTTTTGGAGAGAGAGAGAGGAGAAGAAAGTCATCACTCCACTAGTGTTGGGTTTTCTGATTCAGCAAGCAAAACTGCACAGTAGGCCGGGCCTGGGACTTCACTGCCCTGTTTGTTAAACTCGGACCACTTGAAATTTGAATACATGGGGAGAGGACAGTTGGAGAGGAGGAATACCTGGCTCAAAACATCACCTGCTTTGCATTTCCTTCAGCCCAGGGAGGAGCAGCTGCAAGTGGTATACATGCTTGGAGCAGGCAGATTTGCACCCTCCCAGTAGGAAATACTGGAAACACAATGGGTGTGTTTGCATCCTTCCAGTGACAAGTCTGTCTTCTTTAAATTTTGATCTCCTATTGGTACAGTGTGATCTATATAGGGATCTGGGATTGACGGATCTATGGCGAGCATACGGAACTTGACAATTCTCACTGTGTACTGGTATAACATTGCTCTGGGGCACTGTCAGAATATCCGTGATGACTTCCTAATGGGTGACCCTACCACTTCGCCTGACTCAGCATAGCCGAAGGGCCATCGATGTTTTGTCTATTCAGGCCAAAGGCAGCAGTGCTGGTAGGACATTAACACTAACACGATGCCCTCGGGAACTGACCGAGGATTTAGGGGGCTACCACCAAACCTGCCTGTACAGCACTGTTGATGCGTCAGCTGAGGCAGAGTTAACTCTCATCAGAGTGTTCACCAGGGCTGTACTGAATTGTCTCCTGATGAAGAAGGATAAGGAGGCTTTTTGGTCCTGCAAATGTTTTGGCCTGTTGTTCTAATTATCCCTCGCCTCATTGGCTATGCTCAATGGGGTTGATAACAGTAAGCCAAAATATTTGGAGGGCCAAAAATTCCTCAGCCGTGACTGTCCACAGACATTTTGCTGCCCGAGGAGCCATCTGTGCTGGCAGTAGCTTCAGCGTTGGCAATAGTGAATATTCTTTGGAGCATTGCAGACTACCTTAGGGGCACCAGACAGGCTCTCTGACCCATTGAGATCAGCCTGCTTCCAGTCCCTTAGCATCCCTGAGAGCAGCAGCCATACTCTGCCTGAGGATAGGGCTGACTCTTTCAAGAGCCATATACTGTTGCACAAATTTAGGGCACATCTGCACTGGCAGAACAGCTCGCTATTTGGATTGCTTTTGGTGCAGCATCCACAATTGTTTTGACTTTGACTGCTCCATCCTGACCCTTTTGAGGGCTGCCCCCCCCCACTTTTTAGTGCAGTGATAGGGCTACAAGGTTTTTTTTTGGCATGATTAGGAGCATTCTTAATCAGCTCATGTGGATGGTTAGTTTGCACCAAAATAGAGCAGTGGGCAATGCCATCTGTGGTGACAAGTCTGTGACATATTTGGTGGGCTGTGGCATTGAAAGGGACAATAGAGAACCGTCCTTCCTCTATTTTCATCTACTCTACAATTTTAAACTTTTAAATATATTTACCTATTGATGTAGCACACAGATCACACTGGTGGAGGTATTACTGTATATGGACCATGCTAGGTAAACACATTGCTGTTTTGCTGTGTCAATTCCTTTAGCTAACAAGAAAAAGAAAGAAAGTTGCTATGCCCTGCTGAATGATGGCTGCAGGAGAAGGTGAGGAAGGGGACTATCCTTAATCGGACAGGGGGCAAAGACCTGTCTGGATCCTTCTCACTGTATTAAAAACATTGATCTGAATGAACAGAAAGATCACTCAAGTGAGAGATATGATACACTGCACTAAAGATAATAAACTTCTAAAAGCAAACCAGACCACTCCAAATTCCCCCACCTGAATGTGCCCTTAATTCCACACCAGGAGTGGGGCTTGCAGCTTTGTCGGTTCCAGCATGTCTTGACTATAACCCAACAGAGAGCTGCAGATGGTTTTCTTATAATACTCGATTGATCTATGCTCTTCTCCTCTTGCTTTTTGTTAAGTATTTTTTTCGGCTTGCATGCAAACACACTCCAACATTCCCCCCCCCCAAAAGCCAAGAATAACTTACCAAGTGGTGACATTTCTGCAACAGACCCGTTAAACACTTTTTGTTCAAACACTGGGGCATTGTCATTAACATCATGGACTGTGATGTAAAACATGGATGGTGGCTCCAGTGGCTTCTTGCTGTTACGATCAATGATTAGAGCTTTCAGCTGATATATGGCTTTCTTCTCCCGGTCCAGTCTTTCATTTGCAGCCACATCTCCAGTGCGGTCATCAACTCTGAATAAAGTTCCGGCACCTTCCCCTTCGATAACATACATTGCATTGGGATTCTGTATGGTTGATTTGATCTAAAATGAAGAATCAAGCCTGCAAGTGAGAATTATAACCCAAACATGGAACAATATGGTGAAAGGAGGAAACTAGCTAAGAAGGGGTGAGAATTTCACTCTAGGCTCTTTTGGATAGGATTAATAGAAGTCACTGTACTTGGAATAGAAAGAAATTGAGATTTTTTTTTTGAAAATCTGAATGCAGGAGAAACTAGAGTGACAGATTTGTCAATCTACATTCAGGGCTCTGAGTGCATACTTTTTAAAAGATCAGGTTTTCTTATGTAGGAATATATTAAGTTTATTTGTTTGTTTGTTTGTTTGTTTGTTGATTGATTGATTGATTGATTGATTGTATTTCTATCCTGTCTATCTAGACCAAAGGTCTACTCTGTGCAGTTTACAAATTTAAAAACAATAAAACCAAAAACATACATTATAAGTCCAAGATGGCAAAGTTTAAGAAATTAAGATATGGCAGGAGGGAAAGCCTGCCCAAATAGCCAGGTTTTAAGCTTATTCCTGAAAACACCCAGAGAGGGAGCCAAGTGGATCTCCACTGGCAAGTTGTTCCAAAGGCGAGGGGCCACTGCCGAGAAGGCCCTGTTCCTCATTCTCTCTTTCTGGACCTCCCTCGGCGCTAGGCCCCTCAGCTGCCCGGCCTGGCTGGAATGAGTGACTCTGGCAGAACTGGATGGGAGAAAGTGCTCTGCTAGATAATGAGATCCTAAACCATTTAGGCCTTTATATGTCATCATAAGAACTTTGAAAACGCAGAAACAAATGGGCAGCCAATGCAAGGCGGCCAGCATGGGGGAAATATGTTGGCAGTGTTTCTCAAACCAAATCCCCTATGAATACACAGTGGAAGTGAAGAACAGATTTAAGGAACTCGATTTGGTGGACAGAGTGCCTGAAGAACTATGGATGGAGGCTCGTAACATTGTACAGGAGGCGGCAACAAAAACGATCCCAAAGAAAAGGAAATGCAAGAAAGCAAAGTGGCTGTCCAACGAGGCCTTAGAAATAGCAGAGAGGAGAAGGGAAGCAAAATGCAAGGGAGATAGGGAAGATACTTCTCTGTATCTTTAATTCATTCCTTTCTGAAAGTAATTTTCCAAGTTTGGTCCTACAAATGCATCTAAGCTTTGCAAAAGAGCCACAGCCATTTGTACAGACAGAAATATGTGATACCAAAACTGTAATGTTGTATGTTTCATTTACTTGGAAACTTTTGCCTGCACATTGTCCAAACAATATTCCAAAAGCTACATCAGTCTCTGCCTTCTTTGTGTTTGCTCAAGAAATAAAAAGGTCCACTTAACCAAAGAAGGTGCCTTACACCATTTGTTTATCTAGCCTCGCATTGTCTGCTATAACTGGCTCCAACACCTCAGCATCTCAGCAGAAGTTTTCTATTTAATTTAAGCGGTCACAAATCAAACCTGGGCCATTCTGGTTGCCAAAAGCTAAACCAACACCCAACCACTGACAATGATTTTTGAGTTTAACATTTGGCTGACCCAAACGGGGTGTTCTGCAAGTGTGCTTGGCCTCTAGATCTCACACAATGTGGAAAACGGCAGCATGATTTCTCTCCCAGGTATATCACGATGCCTCACAGGGCTGTGCCAAAATGTCTTGCTACTTGAGGCATAGTACAAGATGGCACCTTCCCCATTCCACAAACAGAAGCAAATTGGAATGTCAGTTGAATTTCATTGCCACACTGGCAATGAGACAGCGTCTTCCGTTGCACCCGAAGGCAGCTGGCTAGTTGAGGCCATTTGGCACCTAGGGCTATAGTGTCCATCAGAGGTGAAGAGTTCAGGGGACTACTGCTGCTGCCTTCCAACATCTGCTACCTGGTGCCTTACTGTGCCAAATGGTAAGTCTGGGCCTAAGACGTATTCTTGGCATCATGTGATTTGTCCTTTGAAGCCTCAATGCATGGAAAGCTTCCCATAGACTACAAGATTTGATTGCTGTTTCGAGGTCATGTTTTGCATCTGCAAGGGAAAGACTGGTGCTGTCAAGCTTTCTGCATCCCTATAATAATCCCCCTGCCTTGGCAGGCTGAGATAAGGAAGGGCGTGAGAGCTATCCTACGGTGTGTTTTGCTCTGGCCTTCTGGGCCAAAGATGCATAATAAGCTATAACAATAACGTGGAAGAAACAAGCTACAATTACCATAACTACCTAAGAATATAGGAAAATGTCGTATATCAAGTCAAGCCTGGTTCCATCTAGTTCTCTACTCTCAGGAATGATTCACTGGGTTTCAAGGCAGGATTCTTCCCTAGCCCTACATGAAGATTCTGGGTGGAATCCCATCCAAGTAATAATTAGGCCTAACCCTGCATGGCTTCCAAAATCGAAGAAGATCTGGTGTATTCTGGATGGTAGCCTTCTACTGTTAGTGAGGGGTTTTTTTTCCCATGGGGGGATGTGCGTAAAGAAAGTGTAAAGGAACTTAATTTTAAAAGTAATTTGGTGACTTGGAACAAAGTTACATTACTGGTGCAATGAATCCCAATTTCTAGTTACAGTCATGCCCCACTTTATGATTACCCCGCATTACAACGAATCTGCTTCATGACAATGTTTTTGCGGTCACTTTTGCGATCGCAAAACGATGGTCTAAATAGGGATTTTTCACTTTGTGATGATTGGTTCCCTGCTTCGGGAACTGATTCTTCGCAAAACAATGTTTTTTTAACAGCTGATCGGCAGTTTCAAAATGGCCACTGGGTAATTAAAATGGCTCCCCGCTGTGTTTAGGAACGGATTCCTCGCTATACAGGCACCGAAAATGGCCGCCGTATGGAGGATCTTTGCTGGACGGTGAGTTTTAAGCCCATTGGAATGCATTGAAAGGTTTTCAATGCGTTTCAATGGGCTTTTCATTTTCGCTTTACGATGTTTTAGCTTAATAGCGATTTTAACAGCGGTGCCTCATTTAACGGATTATCGCCGTTAAGCGAGGCACCACTGTATTTCTAATTTAAAGTTTAAAAGGGCATTAAAAGGTATTTTAGAAACATTTTGACAGCAGTTTTTCAAGTTGTGTGCCATTTGGCCATCAATCGTAAGCTCAAAAAAAAAAAGTAACATGAACTACTCAGTGATGTAACATGCTATGTTTTCCAACCTTATAATGAGTAAATCTAATGAACTGATTTTAAATTGATATAACTCCCTCTTCCTTAAATTGCTTGTCCTGACAGAATTTTTGAGTAACAAGACAAAATTATTTTTTTTAAAGAAATATTTCCAAGCTCTGAGCCTTCCCAGTTCTGTCCTTACCTTCCCAACATGATGAGGCAGGGTCCCATTAAGCTCTTCAGAAATGTGCATGGTATTCCATACCCACTCTCTCTTCATGCGTTTATGGGTATTGTGATGGGAGGCAGACACTGAGAAATCTCCATGTACACAAGCCAGCACCAACGTCAAGAAAAGCAGAGGGATGAAGCAACTGCAGCCCCACATCTCTGTTGGCCTGGTGATCTTAGAAAGCCCTGTAGAGTATTACAAATTCTTATTAAAAATATATTCAGTGTCTTGCCGTCGAATGAAGATCTTACTGTGCAGCACAGTTTTCTCCAACCTCATCAGCTACCTTCTTCTGACAAGTGACCTTGTTCACAAAGCCCCCAGTATGAATTGCTATCTTCTTACACCATATTTTATACTTATCCAAAGACAAAATATATCTGCTCTCTTCTGAATCATGGCCGAAAACTAAGGCTCAAAACAATCATTAACACTGTTCTAATGGAGTACATATTATTATTTATTTATTTAATTTATATCCCGCCCATTTAGATGTAAGTCTATTCTGGGCGGCTAACAACAGTATTAAAATAAAACAAAACGACAATATTACTACACTAGAGGATGGCGAAATAAGTTAGGTATCGACAGGAGGGAAGGCCTGTCTGAAGAGCCAGGTCTTAAGTTGGCTCTCAAAAATGCCCAGTGAGGGAGCCAGACAAATTTCTGGGAGGAGATTGATCCAGAGCCGAGGGGCCACTGCCAAGAAGGCTCGGTTTCTTGCTCTTTCTCTTCGGGCCTCACTCGGCGTTAGGCCCCTCAGCCGCCCCTCCTGGCTAAAGCGAGGCATACAGGTAGATCTAGATAGGAGAAGGCACTCCGCCAGATATTGAGGTCCTAAACCGTTTAGTGCTTTATATGTCATCATTAATACTATGAAATCAATGCAGAAACAAACAGGTAGCCAATACAAGGCCGCCGGAGTGGGGGAGATATGTTGAAGTTTTCTCACCCCAGTAAGAAACATACAGATGGAAAACAGATGAAACATATTTAAGAATAAAAGTTTTTAAATCCCAACAATCAAATCAATTAAAGAGTCACAAAAATCAGTAAAACAATATAGAATGCCATTTTCAAGAGATGTTCCGTCCTAAAAGCTGCAAAAGCAGAAACTGATCACAATTCTGAGGGATATGCAGGAGAATTTCTCTTGGAACAAAGCAAGAGAAATTCTTCTCCCACATTCTGGGCCAACCGTTTGCTGCAGGAGGTGGTACTCTTAAGATGACCTGACTTCAAGATCTTAACATCTCAACAGGTTCCTAATGAGATAGGCAATTCTTTAGAAGGCTAGTGTTGAGCTGTTTGGGACTTTGAAAATGAAACTAACACCTTGATGGTGGCACAGAAAGCCGCTGGCTGCCATTGCTGGTCTTTCAGTATTATCGCCATATGATCTAGATACCATGCACCAATAAGCAAACTAGATGCCCCATATTTCACCAACTTAGGTTGTTGGGTGCTCTTCCACATAGGGCACACTGGAACCTGGATTTGAGTGGCCGTAGGGTGGACCCCTGAAAAGTCATAGCTGGCACACTAACAAGAGTTATGCAAAACCAGTCCTTGATACTGCTGCTGCCTGGAGGTTCATGGACAGTGCAAAAACAAAACAAAACAAAGCAACAACAACAACAACACAACTTTCCCATACTATGAGCCTCGTCTTAGAAGAATTTATATGTATGATGGATACCCACATAACTGCCCTGGATATAAGCCTAGATTTCTTAAGTCATTACCAAATGTAATATTTACTGCCACTGTTGTTTTATTCACAATTACCGGGCCAATCTCTCATCAAGAGGCTCAAAAGTAAAAGCTGTCATGATTACCTACATTAACACATGTGGTTCCTCTGCAACCTTCTTTTACTCTTCCCCACTTTAGTTTTTAACAGTCTCCAATCCCCACCCATACTTCTTATCATCCCTCCCATTTGCACATGGCTGTCATCTATTTGCTGTCTCCTGGAAGAATGTTTACAGCCTAACACCAAACATAGGCCACAAAGCACTGCAAGATGTAACCAAATAGTCAAGACTCTTTAAGCCAATGAATATTTAGTATGTTTTACTTGTGTAATTGGTATTTCATCCAGCATTTCATTTTTTCCCATGTCTGATGAAGTTTACTTGTCCATGAAAGGTCACATTAAAATATAATAGTATTTAAAGTTCCACATTTTTGTCTTTTTCTTCTTTTTCTTATTGTTTTGTTTTGTTTAGTGTCTTTGGATTTTAGAGAAGTGCATCCTCTTACAGTCTGGCTGCATCCCAATGCCTGAGTCAATGCCTTGGCTACTAACCAGTGGCACTACTGTCTTGGCAGAGCTTAATTCTAGTTTGTGCATCTTCATCTAGTGTCTTATTGAACTCTGGCAATATTCATGGACATCAACAGTTTCATTTGTGTTAGATAGCAGGAAGGAATGGAGCTGGGGGTCATCAGAACGCTGGTGACATTTCACTCCACATTTTCTAATGACCTTCCCTCAGTGGTTTTTAGTATAGTGGACAGCACTATTTTCGTACATCTGTAGGACAAAATATAGTCTTACAGAGAAAACACAGTCTCACAAAGTTGGTAGCTTGCTCTTCCACTGCCTCATTTTGTTAGAGAGGTAAATGGCAGTGACAGACAAGAGGAAAGAAATATGTGTTAGTCTGCAATTTCACTCAATAGATGCATTTTTTAAAAAACACATTGTTCTTTTGATGTAAGACCTAAAACATTCTGAAGATGTCATTGAAACTACCTTATTCTTTCTATATATGGAGCAATATTTTTTTGGAAACTGAAAGAGAAGAATGGATATACAATGGAGTAAATTTAATCCAGCATCTCTGTTTATTTAGCCAAAATAATTTATATCCAGTTCTTCCTCCCTAAGGAGATCAGAGGGAAGCAGGAAAACACGAGACATACTGTATGTGGTATGTAAACAGTCAATAATAAATGACATTCACATCAACCAGAATTCAGAAGGGGTAAAAAACCTAATGAAAATGAGGTGCTATGACTGATTTGTTAAATGCCGTTTGGAGCTCCAGGGCAAGGGGATTCTAGAAATGGGAGACTATCACAGAAAATTACCTCATGGATACTGCAAGGGAAAGAGAGAAGATAACAGTTCTCAAGCAGATTATCTGGAGGAAGGTGTTGTATAGTAGATGTTATATATCATCTTCCTCCACATTGTCTATGTCCTCTATGCCACTGGTTCTTAACCTTTGTTACTCAGATGTTTTTGGATTGCAACTCCCAGAAGCCTTCACCATCAGCTCTGCTGGCTGGGGTTTCTGGGAGTTGCAGTTCAAAAACACCTGAGTAACAAAGGTAAGAACCACTGCTCTATGCTATTTAACATTGATATGAAACTGCTGGGAGAGTTTTGGAGTTTGTTGTCACTAGTATCCAGATGACACCCAACTCTCTCTCCTTTCCATCTCAATCCGAGGAAGCTGTCTTCAGTCTGGAGCAGTGGTTCCCAACCTTGGACTACAACTCTCAGAAACCCTGGTCACCACAGCTCATGGTGAAGGCTTCTGAGAGTTTTAATCCAGAGACATCTTGGGACCCAAGGCTGGGAACCACTTCTCTAGATCCATGTCTGGTGTCCGTCATGGACTGAATGAGGGTGAATAAACTGAAACCTAATTCAGACAAGACAGATGTGCTCCTGGTCAGTTGAAAGCCAGAGCAAGAAATAGAGTTAGGGTGCTGGTTGGGGTTGCCCTCCTTCTGAAAACCCAGTGCGTGGAGGTGCTCCTGGATTCATCTCTGAGCCTGGATGCCCAGGTTCTGGCAGTGGCCAGGTGTGCATTTGCACAGTTAAAACGAGTGTGCCGGCTGTGCCCATTCCTGGAAACAGAGAAGGCCTTCTTCCGTGGCCCCACCAAGCATGCCTATGAGGGTGGTGGGACTAAGGGGAAGGCCTTCCCTGATGATCTTAATGTTCAGGCAGGCTCATAGAGGAAGATGCAATCTTTTAGATAGACTGGACCCAAGCCGTTTAGAATGTTTTAATTTAAAACCTGAACACAAGAGAGGGCCTTATCTTTGGCTGCTCCCAGATTCTGGAACTCCCTCCCATTGGAAGCCTGGCTGGCCCCATCTTTGCTTTCCTTCTGCAAGCAGGCCAAGACCTTTCTGTTTAGGCAGGCTTTCCTTTAATAACTGGTGGGCTGAGAGAGGTTTTGAAATGAATGGTTGTGCTCTGTTGATTTAAATGTGTTTTAACGTTGATTTTATTTACCATTTTAATATAATACTTGTTTAATTTCTTTTTTGATATCTGTATACTTACTGTTTTAGCTTTTTAATGCTGTGTTTTAATGATGCAAGCTGCCTTGGGTCCTTTTAAGGATCAAGGTGGGATAAAAATATTTTAAATAAATAAATATAAAATGTATTTATACAGTACATTCAGCGTCACATCTGTTTGGGCCCATAGGGGTCAAGCTACTGCAGTTCACCCATGCCAGCAAAGAGCTCTATACATGCTCAGAGCGGCTAAAGCAGTAACTTTGAAGAAAGGGGAGGGGACAATGTTGAACTGCCACAGCTTGAGGTCAGCTCTATCCTTGGGCCAAGTGAGGGTACTGCCTCAGGTGGCAGATTTTGGGGGGCAGCAGTGGCAGTCTCTGAATTCTGCCTCATCAACTCTCTGGCGCTTCTGGCTACTTTATTTTATTATTTATTTATTTAAAATAGGTTTAGCCCACCTTTCTCCTTAAACATTGCTTCACGCATGTCCATTTCCTGAGAGAGTTGCGTGCTAATTAATTCTGAAGCTGTGGAAACGGAAAGATCCCTACCCAAACTGCCATTAAAGAGTTTATCACTGACATAGCAGGAAGAACACTTACAGGCAACAGCACATCTGTTTCACACATTCGTTTTCAATTCAATGTACAGGCAGTGTTTCCCCAAACAGAAGTGGTTTCATTTCCTCTGACAGCTTTTTCAGCAGACTTGGTGTCACCAGATAGGATAAGTTTGTCTCTTGACTTACTTCAGAACTGGTGGATCAGCGTGTTCCTCTGTACCGTTTGTTCAGTGAAACTGGAAATTAACTTACCCTGTTTCCCCCAAAATAAGACCTAATCTGAACATTAGCCCTAGTATGATTTTTCAGGATGGTCCTCATATAGGCCCTACTCCAAAAATAAGCTCCAGTTCAGTGAAACTCCGCCCTCCACCCTTGTGCAGCAACCAGAAGATGACATGACTGTATTTAAATCAATGTAGATGGTTGTACATGAAAAAAATAAAACATCCCCTGAAAATAAGCCCTAATGTGTTTCTTGGAGCAAAAATTAATATAAGACCCCGCCTTATTTTTGGGGAAACACATGAAATGTTGTCATGTTTTTGAAACTAACCATAATTTATTATGAGTATTAAAATATGGCCAGACTGTTATATTTCAATACAAATATTTTATATTTTCAGAATATCTATACAGTATCTATATCATATACTTTTATCTGGCACTTTGCTGTTGGGTGATAACTCCCGCAATCTCTCATACAGGCTGTAGGCTCTGGATCTTGGCCCTCCAATGAGAGCTGGAGGGCCAAGACATTCAACCCCTCCTCTCCACTATATTATTCCCAAGATTCAATATGCATTTACAAGAGGAATGAAGCAACATGTATTATATTTTATTTCCTTAGAGGAGTTCCTTCAGCAACAAGCAAGCAAGCAAGCAAGCAAGCAAGCAAGCAAGCAAGCAAGCAAGCAAGCAAGCAAGCAAGCAAGCAAGCAAGCAAGCAAGCAAACCACCCCTGAAAAAACACATAAACATTCACATTCTGGAGTTTCTAGACATTTGAACTATATAATATCTTCTTTCATCATTGTCAGCAAAATAGGAAGCAGATGAAGAATCTTGAAAAGTCCTTGATTCTTTAGGGAAAACTCAGAAAAAGGTCCTTTTTTGGACTATAATTCCCAGATTCCTTGCTTGGCATGGCAACTGGTATAGGAGCTTGGTGGATTTTGAGACTTGTAGTCCAAAAAAAAAAAGCAATTTATGCAAGCCGCCTTATACCTCGCAAACAGGGTACACCCACTCTTTATCATTGCTAGACAATGGAAGATTCTATAGACATCATGTTTCCCAAACAATTAGTAATTCCTGTATCCATCTACTGTGCTCTACTCTCAGTTTCCCCCTCTAGCTCTGCACAAGGTGTTTCTGGATAACTGGTTATCACTTGCTGTAAAAAAACCCATCTAGAATATACCATCCAGTCCTCAGGAGTCATTAAGTTGCAAATCTACCTATATACATCTAAGATATTGGTTTCTATATTTTGACTCCAAAAAATGCCAGTCCTACCTTAAGAATGCATGCTTTCAGGCAGTTTTCTCCATATAAGAAGCACATTTAAGCGAGTTAAAATAGGAAATATTTTAGAGAAAACCAGTGATACCTGAGCTGCTTGCTGCTTTTGCTAGAGAATTGTCTCAGAACTGGTTATATCAGTGGCTTTTAGTCCTGCAAGCAACAAATGTTCAGTTTAGTTCAATCTGTAAAATGCTTGATGGTGCATTTTTAAAATTCTCACAGCATGTACAAAAAAATCCAGGGCACCTTGGTTCATTTCCCTTCCCTTATCCCTGTTTTTGGTAAGAAACTTGAACTTGATAACCCTGTCATTCTCCATCTGAAGATAAAAAAAGAATTTAGATTTTGGTAAGGACCTTATCTTGTATTAATGTCATGTTGCTAAGAAAGGTGTTTTACACATAATTGCTCAATTTTGCACAAAATTGAGCAATATGTGCAATTATGCAAATTGTTCAAACCAGTTTCATCAGTGCTTTGTTTTAGAATTTAAAGCACTGGATGGATTATTTGTATCTTTCTTAATGTTCAGCCTGTTCTCATTTGCTTACTGTGTGCACATGTGTGTGCATACATGTGTGTGCACACATGTGCAAACTTTACTTCTTAAAAGAAAAGAACAGTAGAACCATTTTGTTGAAATTACTTGTGCAGGGGGGCAGGAGAGCTTTTGCTTGTAAGGATGCAAACTCATGAGGCTTTAATATTCCTCACTGAGGTATCTTAAAGTACAGTATCAATTTTTCAAGTGCCTTAATATAGTATTTACTTGCAAATTTCATTTCATATCATAGAATCATAGAAACGTGAAGTTGGAAAGGGCCTACAAGGCCATCAAGTCCTACCCTCTGCCCAATGCAGGAATGCAATCAAAGCATATCTGCCTCTAATTTTTTCTTGAATGACTCCAATGTTGGAGCGCTCACCAACTCCCGAGGTAACTAGTTCCACTGTTGTACTGCTCTAACAGTTAGGATGTTCTTTCATGCTATGCAACCGAAATCTGGCTTCCTTTAACTTGAGCCCATTGTTGCATGCCCTGCACTTTGCCCCTCCTGTCTGTCTGTCTGTCTGTCTGTCTGTCTGTCTGTCTGTCTGTCTGTTTAGCTTATATGCCACCCACTCTACCCAAAGGTCTCTGGGTATGACACCCTTTAAAAAGTGCTATCGTATCCCCCCTCAATCTTCTTTTTCCAAGGCTAAACATACCTAATTATTTTTCAAATGTTATGCACAAGATTTTTTTTTTAAAAAATATTATGGTGCTTATATTTGTACTTGTTTTTAGTTACACTGGATCCCTCTGATGGGAAAAAGTAGGCATAGAAATAAAATAAAATAAAATGACAATACCCATATTGTAAGGTAATTGTAACCAAAACCAGACCATCTGGTGCTGACTATATTAACTGAATTCAACATGCAGTTGGAACCTGTAGCAATTCAAATTCGCTGCCAGCTTTTCTATGAAGTTCACCACTGAACTGGAATTAACAAAAAAAAAAAATATAATGGGATTTACAAAATGGGATTTCTCCAGTGCTATTTTTTTTTTTTTTTTTTTTGGCCAGTGCCCAACAGTGAATGTCTTCAGTCGTGCCAGATTAAATGAAGCTTCTGGCTCATCTTCATCTCAGAAGGAAACTGTACACAAAGGGGCGTTAGTACTTTCCCCACATAATGAGTACAGTCCGAAGAATCTTATATGTTTCACATATTCGGTATGCAGCTCAAGTCTCCTAGCAGCTGCAAAATCAGGAACACTACCACCCTTCCTGCAGGCTGAAGTAATTTATCATGATATGGGCTACAGAGACACTTTGGCAATGGTATACAACCATTCAAGAAGCAACGGGTATGGTTCCTAAAACATTTTTTTAAATGTGCCATTTTAAAGTATTTATTCCAAATACGCTCTAGAAGTTGCTTCCCACTTACGATGACCCTGTGAGAGAGTGATGTGTTCAGTGATTGTAAACTCAAAGCTGTGGCTTTCTTTAGGAAATCAATCCAGCCCCTTCTTAGATGCACACATGAATGTCGCGAGGGGGTTGAGAAGCCAAAAGCAATCCTGTCAAGAGGCTAGGCTCTGTTATGATCCTGGACTCCTAGAAGAGTCACCCAAGACAGAATACGAATAACCGAGGCATCGAACTCCACCTTCATCAGGAATAATGGTGGCGTCAGCAAAAGAGAACGGATACCTCCAATGCTGATGCGGGGGTTAAAGAAATAATCTGGAGGGCAACTCCTGAGCAGCAATGGCAGAGGATCTTTCACAGATGGTGTTAGGATGCTAAAAATATGGGACAAGTGTCATTCAGATTGGAGAGAGATTTTTGTGTGTGCATGCAGTCTTGCCAATGAACTACTTTTGAGGGGCTTTGAAAGTGTAACTAATTACTTCTGCAAATTAACTTGCAAGCTCTGGGCATGTAGGCAATGACTAGAGTGGAAAAAGAAACGAATAAAAGGGAAGGGCAGGAAGCAATGGCTCCAAGTGAGCAAGATGCTCTTAAGGTGACACCAGATCGTACATTTATTGTGTTTTCTTGCTGAGATGCTTTCCCATGTGGTGAAAGGTACCAGTTTGCCAAAGCACCTGATCTTCTTCACTTAGGTATTAACATGTTTTATTTGTGATTAGCCACTGAAAAATAAAGACAGGCCTAATATGTAGGTCTGTTCACGGAGGCATGTAGTTCTGGGTAGATTTCATTGTGGCAAAGAAAAGCAAGTTAACTACCAGGAATACACACTAAACTTAATATCCAGTTTGAACATCTTCCTTGCTGCTATTAGTACTGCCCGTTTTCTTCCTCTCCCTGCTTGGGATCAAGTCACCAAACTACCTAGAGTGTGTGCAAAACCAGTGATGGTGGCTGCTCCATCTCCCTCTTGTCCCTCTTGGTCCGGCGAATGGGGATGTTCGGGGGGGGGGAACTTCAGGATTTATTTTATTTCACAGCCTTTTATGGGGCTCCCCTTTTAGTTTTAGGTTCTTTTGGTAACAGGCCCTTTCGGGAAACCAAAAAGTACCAGAGCCTTTTTTTTGCTCTTTTGTTCTTTTCAGATTTCCCCTTCTGGTTTCTAGTGCTAGACCCAATTAAGCCCTACAGAATCCTCAAAATAAGTCGAAAAAGTGGGGACAAGGCAAGAGAAAACCATCCACACCAAAATGGATAACAACAACTGTACAGGGGAAAAGTCAGTCATCCACAGACCTATGCAGGCATTCATAGTACGTATTTTAAAGTTCACATTTATCATCACATTCTCCTCTCCATTAATTCATCAGCATTAAATAATACAGATGAGAAAGAGAAATCATCATCATGATCCTAATCAAAATAAAACATACACAATTTACTAAGGGCGATATTATCACACCTTCCTAACTTGAAAATATGGGGGGGGGGAGGCTTGGGGAGAGAGTTCTCCCTTCTATTAGTTTGATAGCTTCAATCCAGCAGCACAGAAAGGCGTCCAACAGGGAAAGGCTGGGCAGCCAGGCACTCTAGGAAACAATAAAGGAAATCGGGGAATGGGGGGGGAATTCCTCCAAACAACAATGAATAGTAAAATAAAATAAAATAACAAAACAAAATAAAAGCAGGGCAATCTGGAATATGAAACATGGAAGAAATTTGTAATGTTTGTGAACCTTTCTTTCAAAATCCCAAATCTTTTGTATTTCACACTCTATCTGTCATAAAGCCTAGACTCAAAGAAAGGGTCTCTTTGATGTTCTTCTCCATCTGGGTCAACGTGAAAGTCCAATCCCTAATGATGATCAGGTGGGATGGAGGAAAGCCAACAGCAAGGACTGAGCATCTTTTACTGACCACAGCACAGATTAGCATACATTTGCACATGTTAATTTATATTTATATGAACAAATTTAAGAATAACAAGTATGACTTAAACAGGAACTCAGTACCCCCCTTGCTGGAGAGGAAGACTGTCCAGGTGACGTGTGTACATGCTCAGTCTGCTGACCTGGGCTTTACTCTTGAGGCACAACATGTCCCTGCTCTCCTCTCTGGTTGGCAAGCTTTAAACAAGACAGTCCTGGAGAAAAAAGCCATTTTCAAATAGAAGACCATGATCCACAAGGCCAACATTTAGCTGTCTGAGTCAGAATATGAACCTTCCTGACCCAGACAAGAGGCATAATATCAAAGCTAGCAATATTATTTTGACACGTGACACCAAATCCCATTAGCACTCAGCCCATCCCTGAAGGTGAAAGTGTAAAAAAGGAAATAAAGCCACTAACCATTTCCTGCCTTTTCATGACACGCAATATCCACTGCCTGAGGTAGCCCCTTCATTCTGCCTCATGGCAGGAGTAGCCCGGGGCCTCTAGCTGTCCTTGCAAGACAGAGCTAGTTGCTGTGAAGTAGGATGCTTGGCCAGCCGTCCTCTGATTTTGTGGGCAGGTAACCTGACCAGACATGGTTGAACAAAGCTTGAAGGACTGCAAAGGTTGATGGAAGACACTTGGAAGACACCGGAGTGTTGAGTCATATCTGTGCTATTCCTTAGGTCATTTTGACACTCTTATATCATATTTACACCCTGGCTTCCCTCCCAAAGAATCTTTGGCAAAATAGTTCAATAAGGGTGCTCAGATACTGCTGTTACTCTTGTAAGAACTGGAGCTTCCAGGGAGAGAATTATGGTAAGCTGAGAAAAATAAACCAACTCCAAGGCCTTTTGATATGGTGGCAAAGACATTCAATACCACAGGAAGCTGTGTCTTGTCCTGCCTTCTTGGTGCATGAATCCATCTACATCTTTCATGTGATGGAATATATTGTCCTATACACAGTTTTTTTTAAAAAAATATTAATTAAGAGATACAGTCCTATTAAAATCTTCACAGTTGTTTTCAACAGTTTCCTTGAGGGATGATGTCTCCTTCTGAGTGGCAACTTTAGTGATTGCAATTCTCTTTAGACACAATTTAGCCATTATCTATCTTAAATGCATACTTTCAGATATTGGAAGTGACAATGAATAAAAGATTATGGAAGTAGATTCAATCTGGACAAAGTGGTTGTGAAAAATATGCATTAGAGCTATAGTACATGAGAATGCACTTCTTTGTGTGTAGGGGTTAAATCACATAAACAAATCAAGCCTTTCTGTGTTATGTGATAATTTAATTTAAACAAACCTATCCATTTTGGAAGAAATCAACCCTGAGTGCTCACCAGAAGGACAGATCCTGAAGCTGAGGCTCCAATACTTTGGCCATGTGATGAAAAGAGAAGACTCCCTGGAAAAGCCCCTGATGTTGGGAAAGTGTGAAGGCAAGAGGAGAAGGGGACGACAGAAGACGAGATGGTTGGACAGGGTCATCGAAGCTACCGACATGAATTTGACCCATCTCTGGGAGGCAGTGGAAGATAGGAGGGCCTGGTGTGCTCTGGTCCGTGGGGTCACAAAGAGTCGGACACAGCTTAACAACTAAGCAACATGATTTAAATGACAATTTAACTTTCAAATTAAATTTACCAAAAATATTGTTACTTGTAACTAGTAACTTTTTTGGATGATAATAGAGCTAAGGGACTTGAAAAGCCATGCAATAATGTAACATTTTTTATGCAATGAGTAGCCTTTTCAAAAGTAAATATTTTGCAAATACACTTTGTTTCAAAAGTAGAAGTTACTGAGAAAGTAACTTGTTTGAATTTTAAAGGGAACTTTAAGTTATCTTGGACACATTTTTGACATTCATTTTTCAAATTTCATGCCACTCTGTTGTCCATTGTAAGTGGCAAGGGAAATATTGTTTTATTTAGGCTTTTGTGCTTTTCTAGGTATTTCAGGGCCCTGTATCAGGATTAGCCACTAGAGAGAGCTGAATTCTGCTCTATTTCTCTAGTGTGCTGGCAATGCAACTTATTAATAATGTGGAATGCAAAGGATTACTCCCACAAAGAGAAGAATGACAACAATAACAGCAACTGGATTACCAGAAAGTCATGAACACGACAATGAGATCTTTTTTAAAAAAATATTTCATGTTCTGATCCTGGCAGAGTTTATTAGCACATTGGACAAAACATGGGTGTTTGTGGTTTTCAACTTTCCTATAGTTCTTATTGTTTCAGTGGAAACCACTTCAGGTTCATTTAATTAACAGAATAAATGCTGAGTAGGATATCTTGGCATGGATGACACCATTGGGAATGAACTCATAATATTTACAGTTTGAACAGAGGTGGTTGAAGACGGCTGAAGGCAACAGCCAAAGGTTTATGAGTCCTGGGCTGCTGTTGAAATGAAATTCTTCTGCCTCTCCACCCACTTGGAGTTCACTTTGGCAGGCACTGGACTGTGTTGTGGACTACATAGTGCACGCTAAGGTCAGCAGCAGGAATTACTTTTATAAATGGCTTACAACTGGTTCTCTGCCAGTGGGTGGAGAGGAAGGAGCACACTTGTTTTTTGTTGCTCCAGAGGGCAGGACTAGAACCAGCGGCCGGAAAGTTGCAGGGCACCAGAATTTATTTGTACATAAGCTATTTTACTGTCAGAACTATTGGACTGATGAACCGACTTCCTTGGGAGGCAGTGGCCTCTCCTTCAAAGACCTTGAATGGTGGTCAACTCTCAGGGATGTTCGATTTGCAGCCTGCATTGCACACCTTGCATTGAGTAGGAATTTGACCGGATGATCTCCAAGATCCCTTCCAGCTAGATCAAAGGAAGGCAAAATGCAGCTTTACAGATATGGTGGGATTGGACCTTCCAGGATTCCTCACTATTAGCCTTGCTGGCTAAGGTTGTTGGGAACTGCGTACCAACAACATGTGGAGGGACAGATGTTGCCTTCCTCTGATTGAGGTCATTCTATGCTGTTCTGGGGAAAATATTGAAACAGTCAGTCCGCTATCTGGATTTGCAAATGTTGTTGAAGAGGAAATGATGTAGGGACTGCACTTCATGACACCAAGCATGCCCATATGCAGCTGAGTTCAGTTTAAGCTGTGTGCTGTTCAGGAGGTTTCCATGGAATGAGCTGTCTCGGAAGTGGGGGGGGTGACACTGGAATGGCCAGATGGCTGGCTTCCTGCAGATGGCAGAAGAAAGAGAAATCATGCAACGTCTAAGACCCCCACTTCTTCCTACCTTGGGACAGAAACAATAGATGGATGTACTCTGAGCAAATACTAAGGCCGATAGCCATCATCTTGGCATTTCCTATGATTCCGAGAAACTGAACTGGCAGATATTAAAGAGGGTCTTGTCCAGATGTTTGGGTTTTGTTAAGAAAAAAGAAAGAAAGAAAATCTGGGAATTAAATTTTGGACATTTTGAATTGAGACCAGTGATGTCATACATTGTTTTGTTTAATTTTCTTTGAGGAAAATGTTGGAGTAGTGATGGCATAGTAGTTTGACAGGGGAATTATGTGTCTTTTAATTGTTGCTGGGGCTATGCCTAAGGATGTGGACTATTTTCAGAAAAACATGCAAAAATGAACTGAATTGGGGTACTTTTGGGGTGGCTATAGGGCAGAACGAAGAGCTGCTACACACCCTGTTGGCAGAACAATGGCTTTCTTATTCCTTTTGATGTTTAATGTCTTCTTCCTGTCTGTAGGTATAAGAAGAACTTCAGCTGCAGAAGGACAAGGCAGCCTGTTGTGGGAAGGATAAGGAGGGACGTTGACAAGACCTGGATTCCCATCTGTTTATAGTCTTCCCTTTGCTTGCGGGTGTAAGAAGCATTGGCATCAGCTCAGTGTGGAAGGGATGGTCCCTCTCGAATTGGCCTTCTCAGCCACTCTAGACGCTGTTCCAAGGCCTCCATACAGAGCACGATACCATAGTCTCTTGACACTGAAGGATGCCTACTTGCTTGCAGGTATAAGAAGAGCTTGAACTGCAGAGGTAGTGCCTTTGTGTTGCATCAAGTGAGCACACAGCATTGCACTGGGAGCTGCAGGAGGAGTCAACCCATGGAACCAGATTCCCAGCCACCAAGAGATCTCTGCAACCACCCTTTCAGCATCTCCTTCTTTTTGTAGTCCTTCCTCCCTGTATTTTCTAAAAAAACAGCACAACCTTCCCAAATCATGCCCTCTCGTTTTAGCTTTTTATGATATTCTTCTCAGTTCCTGCCAGCTCTAGGGGTGGGGGAAGCAGTTAATTTAATCTCTGTCTGCTTGTGGAGGGATGTGTTTGGTGGGAAAGACAATGCTGGGGGGGGGGGGAACCAGGGAGCAGCTGTTGGAGTTGCTCAGGGCAGGGGGAGACATGGTGGGGGACTGCACTCACAGCACCATGTGAAAGAGAAGGAGAAGAAGATATTGGTTGCCCCTAAGCTGTCCCCAAACTTAGATAACTTTGATAGCTGTGAGGATAGGCCCCTAGGCTGAAACTGCTGCTACTAATGGCAGATCAGTAAATGGAAAAAAAACAACAGCCATCTGGGACTTGATCCTGGATGAAGAGGCCAATCTGGTTTGTAGAACAGCGATTTGGCTGGATGAGGTTGGGGGTGCCAGTCTCACCCAGCTTTGTCTACCAGGGTTCTCTGAGCAGCAGAAAGCATGACCTGGGGCGGGGGGGGGGGAGGAGGAGGTGGAGATGCAGTGGTCTATTGTGATTCTATCATCATCCCCAGGTGCCACATTCCTCATGTGTGTATTTGAAAGTGGGAGCTCGGGACAAATTCTGTTGGGGTACTCAATAATGTCCATGTCCGAACTTACTGAGCTGGTCTTGGGGGTGGTGTTGGGGTCTCCTCGGCTTTTTGTGCTGGGGGACGTCAACATCCATGCCGAGGCAGCTTTGTCAGGAGTGGCTCAGCACCTCCTCCATAACAACCATGGGTCCATCTCAAATGGTTTCTCCCCCCATTCATGCTGCAGGACACACTTTTGACCTGGTTTTCTGTACTGGGATTGATGATCTGGGTGTGGAGGAACGTCCATTCTCCTGGTCAGATCATCATCTGGTGGGGTTGAAACTTACTGGAAGTCAGCCTCTCTGGGGCTGACTTCCAATTAAGATGATTTGCTCCAGGAGGCTGATGGATGCAGATGCTTTCCTGATGGCTCTCGAGGCATTTCCTGTTGCCTCAGCAGGCAATTCTGTTGAAGCCCTGCTTGACCTCTGGAGTCCCAAGGGCAGTTTGTGTCGTTCTGCCAACTCCTGCAACGTTGCTGGAACCAGTTGTATTGGCTCTTGCCTTTCCATTGGACCATTTCAGCAACATGGAGAGTGGGGATTTGCTGCGTGGGTAACAGCCTATTCTCCATACTACTTTACCCAGACTTCATGCTCTGGAGAGGACACTTCTCGATACAGAGCATGTTACCAAAGTCTCTCGAGACTGAAGGATGCCTATGACCTCGGGAATGGGGAAATGGTCAGGGCAGTTGACACAATTACTCCTAAGCGTTCCCTCCTACAAAGTAAAGCCAGACTAGTCCCCTGGAAGTGGGAAGTGAATGGGATGGAGACTAGAGTGACGATGGTGGAGTGAATCTGACCAAACACATCGGAAGGCCTATTCCGTGGCATTCTTCGCTGCCACCATTGCGTCTGCACAAGTTGTTCAGTGGAGCTCTTCTGAGTGATCAAGGACCTCTTATATCATGGCCCACAGGAATACAGTGTTGACCACTTGGTAGCTCACTGTGAAAAATCTGCACAGCATTTTGCAGGCAAAATCACTTGGATCTGCTCTGACCTTGATGTTGCAGTTAAAACAGTTTTGTAGATGTAACTATAGGTCCTGCTTGTCTGGTGTTGATGGATAAGTTTCAGTTTTTGCAGCCTGATGATGTGGACAGGATCCTTGGAGAGGTGAAGGCTACCCCTTGTCTCCTGGACCCTTGTGAGAGAATGGCTGAGTGGGTCCAAGGGGTAGTGAATGCCTCCTTGCATGTAGCATCCCAGCATGCTTAAAGGAGGTATTAATAAGATCATTTTTGAAAAAGCCTTCCTTGGACCCCACAGTATTGGCCAGTCTCTAATATCCCATTTTGGGGCAAGGTGCTAGAACAGGTTATGGCTTCTCGGCTCCAGGAGTTCCTGGATGAAATGGATTATCAAGATCCATTTCAATCTGGCTTCAGGCCTGGTCATGGGATGGAGACTGCTTTGATCACCTTGGTGGACAACCTACGCCGGGAACTAGACAGAAGGAGTGTGTCCCTGTTAGTCCTGCTGGACCTCTCAGAGGCTTTTGATACCATCAACCATGGTATCCTTATGGGCTCTCTCTCTTGGGTGGGACTTCGGAGGCATTGTTTTACAGTGGCTCCGGTCCTTCCTGGAGGGGAGAACCCACTGGGTAGTGCTGGGGGAATCCTGTTCAACACCCTGGCCTTTGGCCTGTGTTGTCTCTCAGGGATCTGTTTTGTTCCCTATGCTCTTTAACATCTACATGAAATTGCTGGGAGAGGTTTCCTGAGTTTGGGTGTTCGATGTCACCAGTACAGTGGCGCCTCGACGTGCGATCATTTCGAGTTACGACTATCTTCTGGAACGGATTAAGTTCGTAAATCGAGGCATCACTGTACGCTGATGACATCCAACTCCACCTCTCCTTCCCATCTAGATCCAAGGAAGCTGTTTTGGTTCTAAACCAGCGTCTGGTGTCAGTAATGGATTGGATGAGTGTGAATAAACTGAAATGCAATCCAGACAAGGCAGAGGTGCTCCTGGCCAGTCGAGATGCAGATCAAAGAACAGGGTTGCAGCAGCCTGTGCTGGATGAGGCCACACTCCCTCTGAAAACACAAGTGTGCAGCTTGGTCAGGTGCTCCTGGATTCCTCTCTGAGCCTGGATGCCCAGGTTCTGGCAGTGGCCAGGAGTGCCTCTGCACGGTTAACAGTAGTGCGCCCGCTGTGCCTGTTTCTTGAGAGGGCTGATCTGGCCCCACGGTGACACAAGCCCTAGTTACATCTTGACTGGATTACTGTAATAAGCTCCACGTGGGGCTGCCTTTGGAAAGGGTTCGGAAACTCCAGAGGGTCCAAAATGCAGCAGCCAGACTGCTTACTGGGAGTGATTACAGAGATCTTGTGACCACCACCACCACCCCGTTACAGTGGCTGAACTGGCTGCTGATCCATTTCCAGGCACAATTCAAATTGCTGGTCTTAACCTATAAAGGTGTAAACAGCTTGGGTCCAATCTATCTAAAAGACTGCATCTCTCTCTATGAGCCTGCCCAGGCATTGAGACCATCAGGGAAGGCCTTTCTCTCGGTCCTGCCTCCCTCACAGGTCTTCTCAGTGGAGACACGGGAGAGGGCCTTCTCTGTTGCTGCTCCCAGACTCTGGAACTCCCTGCCACGGGAAGCTAGGCTGGCCCCATCGTTGCTGTCCTTCCGCAAACAGGTGAAGGCCTTTCTGTTCTGGCAGGCTTTCCCTTAATAACTGGTGGGCTGAGAAGGGTTTTGAAATGTTGTTTCCAATGTGTTTTAGTACTGATTTTGTTAGTGTTTTCAATATAACACTCAATTCTTTTTTAATATTTATATATCTACTGTTTTTTAGTTTTTAAATATTGTCTTTTTACTTATACAAGCCGCCTTGCAGTCTTTTTAAGGGGAAAGGCAGGATAAAAATATTTAAATAAATAAATAAAACTGTGGAGTTAAAAAGACAGTTTCTGGTACGTATTGAGGAAAAGGGAAATTGCTGTTAGTACACTGTGTTCTTAGTGCCAAAGCAGAAATCAAGTGATGGCTGAACTCCCCAGGGAAACCCAAAACACTCCAACTACAGAAGCCCGAGGGAAGGCAGAATGCATTTTCTTGTAACTGTTATACCAACCATTTTGCAGACCTTCAGGGCGAAGTAAAATACGTGTTGCCACAGAATTTTTGCATTCTAGAACAGACATCTTTTTCTTGTTCCTCTCACTCAGCAAATATTCTCACACTATCACAATTGAGGTTGTGAGTGATTGTGGAAGGATGATTGCTATATGGGCTTTGATGGGATAGGAAATATAATTAGGCTATTTTCTTCTTCTCTTTTTTCACTTTAACAATCACTGCCTGATAGAATTCCGGCTGCAATAGTAAACTTTAGCATATCCACAAAATGGGTGGCCTTATGTGGCCCCAGCAGTTAAACCTATTGGATTTCTCTCTTTTGCAATAATGTTAATTATTTTCAGTTGAGAACTGGAATAATGCTGGTCAGATAATGCTGCAGATTCCGGATGGAACAGAATCTCTCTTACAGGACACAGAGTGGGTTGGTAATTTTCTGTACGCAAAGTGTTTGAGAACAAAACTAATAGGGGCCCTTCCATTCATATCTATTAGAGATCTTCCATGAAAATAAGGATGGACAACCTTCTGAGCTTTGGGTCCAAACATGTCCATTTCTGGACCTGATCTTATGAAATTCCAAAATATGTTCTTATGGGGAAAATACAGTGGTGCCCCGCTTGATGACGATAATCCGTTCCAGCAGAATCGCTGTAGAATGAAATCGTCGTCAAGCGAAAGTAAAAAGCCATTGAAATGCATTGAAAACCGCTCAATGCATTCCAATGGGTGAAATACCTCATCGTAAAGCGAAGATCCTCCATAGGGCGGCCATTTTCCGGCGCCTGTAAAGTGGGGAAACACAGCGGGGAGCCATTTTGAAACAGCGGGTGGCCATTTTGAAATCCGACGATCAGCTGTTTTGATAGTCGTAAAGCGAAAAATCGGTTCCCAAAGCAGGGAACCGATCGTCGTCAAGCGGATTTTCCCCATCTAAACTACTTTGCCATAGACTCATCACTTCCACATCACCTCTATTAAAGGCTTGTCTGGGCTGGAATATCAGCTGACATTTACCTGTGTAAGTCTGAAACAGCCAGCAGATAGCCAATACCATCTAAACACCGTTTTGTGATCGCAATAGCGATCGCAAAATACTCATCGTGAAGCGATTTCGTCATCTACCGGGGTAAGTGTCTAGTGGGGCAGCACTGTATATATTTTCTCCATAAATTTATATACAGTGGCACCTTGCAAGACGAAAGCCTCGGACAATGAAAAACTCACAAGATGAAAGCATCTTGCGAGCTTTTTGGTGCCCCATAAGACGAAGACATTTTTGTCTTCCGAGGTATGTTTTCCCATAGGAATGTCTTGAATTTTAATTAATGCGTTCCTATCTACCAAAAAACTATGAAAAAGTCACTTACCAGATAGGGAGCTGGGGCAGCACCATTGGAGGACTGGCGGGGTCCACTGCAACCACGATTGCTGCTTTCAGAGGTTCCCCAGCAGTCCTCCGATGGTGCTGGGCAAGCCTCTGAAGACTACCCCAGCACCATTTTTTACATTCCCGCCCCTTATCCCTGTCTTTTTCCATTTGGAGGCTTGCCTCTGATGGTGCTCGGCAAGCCTTCAAATGGAAAAAGGCAGGGGAAATTGGTGGGAAATTCAAAAATAGTGCTGAGGAAGGTTTGCCCAGCACCATCAGAGGACTGCCAGGGGACCTCTGAAAGCGGTGATAGCGGTTGCAGGGGACCCCTCCAGTCCTCCGATGGTGCTTCCCCAGCTCCCTACCTGGTAAGTGACTTTTTCATAGTTTTTTGGCCCATAGGAACGCATTAATTAAATTTCAATGCATTCCTATGGGAAAATTCACCTCGCAAGATGAAAATTTCGCAAGACGACAGGTCTTGCAGAACGAATTATTTTCGTCTTGTGAGGCACCACTGTATATTAGTAAGAAACCTCCTTGCACCCTCTAGTGGCAAAATATATTTTTATAGAGAGAAAATTGGGAGACAGGATGCTGGGGAGGGGCACTAAAAACATGGCCGATTGCTCCCTCTCATTTCGCCAAAGGGCAGAATGGGACTTTTTCAGCTAGAACTTTGAAAATATTCTAAAAATATGTTTGGGAATGCATGGGAGGTCCGGGGAGTGCCTCTACTTAATAATAAGATGAATATCTTTGGTGTTCCCATCCCATCCTACTCTGAAATCTCTGCATCAATATACAGAAAAGGAGAAGAGGAAGGAGATGGCCAGAGGGAGGACCCTAATGGCCTAATTATATTACCTATCCAATCAAAGCCCATGGATTTAGGGAGCATGGAACTGCTGTGGTCAAAAACAATTTTGGCATGCAATTATCATGGCCTTGCTGCTTTCAACAAGGATGAACTAGACCTGTCCAAACTTGATAAGGTGGAGGAAATGTAGGATCCTGAAGACTTTGGGGGCCTCCCAGAAGCTTAATTCCTGGGAGAAGACAGCTCTGTACCTGAATCAGAGGAGAAAACTGGATTGTCTCTCAGCACACAAGAACTCTGCAGGATAAAGGCATGAGCCCGGCTACAAGCCCCCACATTAAGTGCTCAGCTGCAGGAAAAGACTCTTCTGGAGAAAAGGGCTCCTCATGTGTAGGTGTCTCTTGGAAAAGCTTTTTCTCCTAAAGAGTCCAATCCTAGAGCTGGATTCTGTTTCCAGATGGCCATTTGGAAAAGCATCTGAACTCTGGGTGGACTTCTGTAGCTCTACACGAGGTCCAGTATGCCTTCTGTCCTGATCTTTGCTGTTTACTCTTTGCTGTGTCTGAGTTTTGGATTCTTCGACTGCACATCTTGGCCACTTCTTGTTTGTCTTCTGATACTACTGGCCTGGTTTCATTTCTGAACTGTTTGTGGATTTTGGCATTGGATCTCTGACCACCTGATTTAGCAGGACTCTGTTTCTAGATTTCTTCCTATTAGTACAGGTGCCCTGATCTTGTTTTGTGTATTGTATGCACAGAGTTTGTCCCTGAGGCCAGCTTGCTTAGCAGCAGGACAGTGATATACCATATACACATACGCTGGTTCTGAAACCACTACACTTAGATAGTCTTGCTATGAATAATTTCTTAAATATACTTCATACTTTTCAAAATTAATGCACATTCATGTTTTGATTTTAGAAACATAATATTACATTGATTGATTTTATGATTTGACTTTTCTAAATTAGTTCAGTGTTGCTATGGAAAAATACAAATTATATTTTCCCTTTTGAAAGTTTGGGTGGAGTTACATCTCTGCTTTTTATGTTCTTTTCTTCGTTTTTGGTGCTGCTGTCCTCAGAAGGATTAGAGATTCTTAAAAATAATCAAATGCTTATTGCCAAAAAAGGTTTTACTAGAATCCTACTGATGTTAAAGGTAATATTTGTGTAATTTGCTGCGGCAAACTGCAGTTAATTAGCTAAGTGCTGTGGTGCATCTCTCTTGTATATGGTGGTGCCTTGAGTTGCAAATTTAATCCATTCTGGAATGATGGTTGTAATGCAAGTTGGTCGTAACTCAAAGCACCATTTCCCATAGGAATACATTGAAACATGATTAATCCGTTCTGGCTGGGAAAAAAAACATTCCACCAGGGACCAAAACATACACTGCAAGACCCATTATAACTCCCCAGCCCAAACCCTAGGAGCTACAGAATCAAACAAACTCATTCTAGCAGGGACTAAAAAACACACTGCAAGACCCACCACAGCACAGAAATATAACCCCCCCCACTCAGTCCAAACTCACACTGCAAAACCCTGTACAGTACTCACCCAGAATGGGCAGTTTAAAAATTTTAAAAAGCAAAAAGCAATACCAGGCAGTCCAAAGCCTGTCTGTGAACGCACTCTCTATAACCGCTGGGGTGAAGGAGCTCTTAGCTGATGAACGGTTAGCAGTTCAAATTTCCCTGCCTTTTCCCTGGCCTTTTCCCCTGGTCATATCTCAAAGCGCAGGTCGCAAGTCAAAGCAAAATGTTGCGGCTGGAGCTGGTCATAACTCGAATTGGTCACAAGTCAAGACGGTCATAAGTCGAGGCACCACTGTAATTGGGTGTATGACTAGGCACACAAACAACCAAGACATGTCCTGACATCTTTACTATTAGCTATGGCAAGTTATGCGTACTTTAAATAAACACCAATAGGATGCAGACCAGTGTGTTATGTAATCATATGTACTGTACCACTGAGTGTACTGTATATGGGATTTATTTCCACATGTGTACACTCCATGCAAGGAAAGGATTGCTGGAGTCCCACCTGTCTGAAGCACAGACCCTATTGTAACCATGCAGGCTCTACATACTGTATGAGCCAGAACAACTTTTTCTTCTGGATTCCAGCTTAGGGGTAGAGCTACCGTGGATATAACAAAGGCTCCTCTTCAGACATATCATATTTGCCTGAAGAAAGCATGGGCGAAGGGACGACAGGCTTTCATCCGTAGATGTGGAGTGTACAAGCCTCAAGAAGATCATGCATCAGTAGGGCTCGCTGCTCTAAGGCTTGTGTTTGGTTCACTCAGCAAGACAATATTTCCAAGATTTAGGCCTAGCAGATTAAATGCCCAAGGGGTTCTTGGGACTCAGAAGGCAATGTTAGATTCCTGCAGAAGTTGTTTAACTTCTGTTTAGGCAACTAAACTGGCTTCTCTTTCAAGTCTGCTTCCCAGCAGTTCTGGGAATTATGCTGCTGATGTGTCAGACTGTGTGGAAGAGAAATCTTGTTTTGTGTATTGTATTTGGAGAATAGGAAAAAAATTACTTTTGAACTACAACTCCCAGAATGCTCAAGCCAGTAGGACAGTTGTAACCTTTAAAAAATAACTTCTCCCATTTTTGGTCATGCCATCCAAGCAGCTATTTCCCATCACCTCTGTGTTGCCTTGGAAGTGGTTCAATAATCCAGGTTGTGAATAATTTTCACTACAGATGGGGATGAACCGCCTGGAATGTGGTTCCTCTTGGTTCGTGGGTCATCCCCCTTGATGACCCACAACCCACAAATTCCCTGCCAGTGAACCAACAAAATACAAATCAATTAATTGGTTTGCCAGGTCTTTTTTTTTAATATAGCCCCTGAGACTATCTTTTAAAAAAAGCTCCCCCCGCCCGCCACTTCCACTTACCTAATCCTTATTGGCACCTTCTCCTCTGCCACCATTGCCACCGAAACAGAAGCTAGGCTGCTGGCCCGGCAGTTTCTGTTCTGCATCCTAGCTTCCGTTCCATTGAAAAGAGCAGTGGGGAAGTCTTCCTTTTGGGCAAGCCTGACCAAAACGATCCCCCCCCCACTGTTTCCAAAGAAAGTGTGTGTGGGGAATTGCTTGGTGAGGCTTCCTCTGACTTTCTACACCCCCACGGCATCGACTAGGGAAGCCTAACTGAAGGGATCCCCTATCCCCTACAGCAGTGGTCCCCAACCTTGGGCCTCCAGATGTTCTTGGACTTCAACTCCCAGAAATCCTGGTCAGCAGAGGTGGTGGTGAAGGCTTCTGGGAGGTGTAGTCCAAGAACATCTGGAGGCCCAAGGTTGGGGGCCACTGCCCTACAGGAAAGAAAGCGGCGGAGGTGGGGGGGAAATCCCTTAGATCAGACTTCTTGAATGTCGCAATTCATTTTTATATTCATCCCCATGTCTACTTTTTACCTCTCAAAGACTGGCTATTAGGCTAGATTAAGTATGATGTAGTAGGCTTAGAATTAATCACACTTTCTCACCTCAACTTCCCTCATAATATATTTAAAAATAAAAGTTATAATTGTTTCCTCATTGTTTGACTCTGTTGTGTGACTCAGCTCCACCAACAGAGACACAGGGTGGACTCAGCGGTCCCTTACTGATTTGTGTAGGTCTGCTCAGAGTTCATCCTACTGATGAGTTTTGTGGGACCCATGCCTCAGTAAGCATATATAGGATTGCAGTGTAAGAGGCCATGTCTATTTAAAGAAACTACAAAACAAGACAAATTTTTGTCAAGACCGTAAACAGCTTTGTTTGGACCTAACAGAGCATTTGATTTATCTCTTTTTTATTGCAGAGACTCTGAATATATTTCCACCATGCTTCCAAGCTTGTTATACTTGGCTGAGGGACCTGTCATCATGAGCTCATGATACTGCCCCCCCGCCACACACATTTCTCCGTGTACTCTCTTGCTTGAGGAACTCACTGCTGGATAGGAATTGTTTACTAGGATTATTTTGATTTCTCAAGAGAGTTCCCAAGCCTCTAAAGAGAATGAAGGGCTAAGCTCTTATTAACTTGAAAGTTAAGCATCCAATTAAATGTTATTCTTTGCCAGCTTTGCACTGTGTACATCTCCAGATTGCTGACAAAACTCCTGAAGAACAGAGACTGACGGGGAAGTGAAAACGAATCCTGATCAACAACTCACTGACTTCTGTGGACTGAACTTTTTATTACTCTAGGATGGATAGCATTTTTTAAAAAAAAACACCCCAAAATACTTCTCTTCTGAAAGTAATATGAAGAAATCTGATACCTCTGAGGCAAAGCAGAAGAAACAAAGTTAGTGGTTTTTGTTCTTAAGGATAGGTCCTGCCTTAATTGATTCCATTAGTCAGGAATATGGATGCTTGAAGAAAATAGCAAAGAAATTAAAAAGTAGACCTCTGGGACCCTGAACTCATGTTTTTCATGGTGTTTGTGGTAATGATGATGATAGGTAAGGTCTCCAGATTTCAGTGGGTAGGGCTTATAATTATGCCCCACAACTGTGGAAAAAGCATGACTCAATGACTCAATGGCTAATAAATTCATTCTTATTTTTAGTTATACTTACATCACATTTTTCTTTCAAGGAACACAAGGCTGCCTACCTGGCTCTCCTTTGCCCTGGTTTGCTGCTCATGTACTTCTCCAATCTGTTATTTGTGCTGAGAAAACTCACAACTAACTATAGCAGCTTTTCTAAACCTGTCAGGCTGGGGATGATTAAAGTTGTAGTCCAACATATCTGGAGGGTGTTGAGTGGGGGGAAGACTGAAGGATAATATTCTCCAAACCACCTTTCGGTTCCTCACTGGTCAGGTCTTTTGTTTTGGATAAAACAATAACTTCTCCTAATAATATTGTCTCCCTGTGTCCTTGAAGAACGGTAGAAGAATTCTCTTTTGATGCTCGGAAATAGTATGGTTTCTGCTGTTTGAAATGGAGGGAAAATGGAGGTATCCTCCCAACACTATTAAATAGTAGCTGACTTTCATACAATTGACCTTGCTAAAGGTAATCAATCAAAAATGCCTCTAAAGGTTAAAAGACTATACAAATCCCTTTACATATATCCTGTTTTCAATTACCTCGTTTTGCTTCAACAAAAGGAGGATATGAAGCAAGGCTATTCAAGCTTGCCAAATTCCTCCAGGAGTATTAACCGTTTAAGTGAAAGTTTCCCCTTGATCTGGGCTTTTATTTTCCCTGTTATCCTTAGGCTGGTCACATGCAAAAGACAGCAAATATTCTGCACCCTCAATAGCTGTGCAAAAGAGAGGCTTTCAGGAGGTATGGCAAACATCCCTCATAGAAATCCCATTTTCAACACCCCTATGAAAGTCATGGGGGGCCTGTTAAGTTTGGCATGTGGCTGTGCTCATTACACAGGGTCACCCTACATCCAATGTTTGAGAAAGTTGCCTTCTTTGGGCTGCAAATCCTATCTTACCCCAGGCAGCATGGCTATTATGTTTCTTGTGGATGCTGGGGGTTGTAGTCCAAACCCTACCCACATTTGCATGTGATTCTCTTATGAACAAAGGGTTATCCTCGGTTTGGAGGCATCCTCCACTGAAAGGATTGCACTGTCCATAACAAAGTTTAAACACAAAGAATCTGCCAAGAGAGGACAGTGGAGGTCCACAGGTTGCCTGGTCAGTCTTCACCCCTAAATGATGTGATATATTGCATTTTTATTTAAAGGACAGCATGCATTTCCAAAGGATTCTTTTCTATGACATAAACCTAACCTCAACAAACTTTCTGCAAACAGCTTCCATCTGTGTTTCAAAGGAAGCAGTCTAGTATTTATATAATTTGACTGACAAGATGATCGCTCCACTGATTAACAGGATTGCTATGTAATCAGTGGCTGAAATCCTGCTGCCTCCCATAGGAAGAGTAGGCCCATTGAATAAGTGGGGGTTTGGTGAGTCAAGTCCCCTATAAATGCTTCTGATTCAAATGGGTCTAGTCTAGACACTGTTCCAAGTCCTACATACAGAGCACGATATCATAGTCTCTCAAGACTGAAGGATGCCTAATCAAGTCTAGATGTGATTTACTATGACTCAGTGGGACTCCTCTAGTGCTATACTCAGTGACAGGATTTCAGCCAGTAGTGTACTTTGAATGTTCAGTACCAGTGTTAACAATGCGATTGTCACTGTGAAAATTCACTACCAATAGAATTATCACTTTCTTTCCCCTATCGTATTTTAATTTTGACAAAAGAAAATATTTCTTTACCCAGTGTGTTGTTAGTCTGTGGAACTCCTTGCCACAGGATGCAGTGATGGCATCTGGCCTAGATGCCTTAAAAGGGGATTGGACAAATTCCTGGAAAAAAAGTCTGTCGCAGGTGACAAGCCATGATGGGGATGTATAATCTCCAGGCTTAGGAGGAAGGGGCCTCAAAATGCCAGATGCAAGGAAGAGGGATCAGGAGAGAGGTCTCTCATTGTCTCGTGGGCTCCCAGAGGTATCTGGTGGAGCCCCTGTGAGACACAGGAAGCTGGAGTAGAGGGGCCCTTGGCCTGATCCAGCAGGGCTGTTCTCATGTTCTTATATCTTGATCTTATCTAGTTTTTATTCTCTTTGTTTTAACTATTATTGGGCACAGCTTTGAAATCTTTAGATGTAAGCAGTTTATAAGTGGCTGTAAATAAGGTTTCTCTCCAAATTTGTGGCCTCCTTTGGCAAACTGGAAGTGGCTCCCTGTTGTTACATTTGCCTCCCACCTTTTCCAGCAAGGAGGTCAAGGTGGTTCCCGAAACCCTTCCTTCCCATGTTAGCTTTGCACCAAGAACACACAGATTGCTCCATGGTGGAACCATCGTCTCCCGAATCCTACTCTGTCTAGGGCAGCACACACGGTTCTTCATTTCCTTTAGCGTTAAGGCACTCCGAGTTGTATATAAATCTGGACTGCCAAATATTTGATAGCCTTAGGATAGAAGGGGCTTTTTTTGTGGGAGGTGAAACCTGCCTGTCCATGGGCTCTTTTCCTAACCAAAATCTCGCCCATATCTTAAGTGGCTTCTTGCCTTAGAGACAGGAAGCACATTGGTCCTTGCATGTGTGCATGTATTTTGTTAGTGCAATCAGCAGCTTCCAGAAAGAGATTCTGATTAGGGAAACAATGAGGTACAGAGGCTAAAAACAAAACTGAGATTGCTATTTATCCACCCAATTCCAAACAAATGCGACTTGCAGCAAAATGTTACAGGGTATAATGCTCTTTCTCATTGTTGGTAGTAGTAACTGTTATGCTCTCTTAATGAAGGCTGACAGGGCAGATTGGAAAGCTGGAGGAGATTTTAGAACCGCTCCTCAACATCTAAGATTTCATGACCTGGGAGCATCCTGGAAAGGTTGCTACTATTCTTCTTTGCATTCACACAATTTGAGAACAACGGGCAGCATCAGTAATGCCAAATTTCAACCACATTCTTGGACTACAAAGTACCTTAAAGAGACATTTGGTCTACTGAACTTTGATGGATACCAAGAGCACCTGTAAGCGAGATGGATTGCTATTTATTGCTTGTACTTATTAATCACCTGTGAAACACATTCTTCAAGTGTCACATAATAAAAAAATAAAACCACAATAGAGTTTGAGGATCCAAAAACAAAAAAATTGAGGCCAATATTATAAAAATAGAAAACCTAAGGTGAAAGTCATTACGATCAGACAAATGCAAAAGACAGTTCAATAGAATATAGTAAACAAAGAAAATATAGCTAAAACCCAAGAATCATTGTAATAAGAAAAAGAATCTTCAAAGAGACCCAAATTAACCCTTCTATCCCACAGTCCCCCATTTCTTACCTAGCAGGGCTTTATCCCAAATCAGAGAGATTATGTTGGTTGAATTCAGCCACTACGTTCCAGGCACCAACTGGATAAAGTGAAAGGGATATGCAGCCCCAAATGAAATCTGTTATTTCACTGCACGAAGCAATACAGGGAGTGTTCCACTTCCCAGTCTCCAAGGTTTCCCAGCTGGGAGTCTGCCCTTTTCCCATCCTGCATCCCGGCATCCTGTTATTGTTCCAAGCCTTATGAATGTGAGCGAGAGATGGGTGTGGAGGAAATCAGATAAAAACTTTTGACTCACTACTTTTAGGCAGGGAGTAACAACTGAGAAGCTGCAAAGGACAGGCCTCGGGTGGGGCGAGGGGTCCGCAGCCACTTGCTAACATCAGTATAATATAATGCAATAACAGCAACAACAACTGGGTTTTATGAGAAGTCTAAAAGAGAAGCCAGCATTAATTCCAACAACTTGGCAAGTTGGTCTTCAGGGCCAGCCGAAACGCTATGGCCAATTGCAGGATGTAGTCAAAAAGCCCTTACATCCCAGTTATTTAGAAAATGTGGATCAGAGAACTTCTGTGGAATCCAATAAACATGTAAAAGCTTTTGTTGTTGTCGTCAAGCTTTTAGTGCCATGTTCCTTTGTATTCTGGGGATCTTTTTCCAGCCAGATCCTCCTGTATTTTTGAGACATGGGAGATCCATGTTAACGCGGCTGTACATTTGTATTTTTTTTCCATTGATGCCTAAAATAAGTTTCATAGTTTTATTGTTTAATATGCTTTAGTGGCGTTAACCAGTTTAGTGCTAATAGTGCTGCTCCAACTGGCAGGCACAAAAGTCTGAAACTAAAGAACAGTAGAAGTTACCATAAATCCTGTTGTGCAACTTTATGCTGTGTAAAGCTGGTGATGTCACCACCCCAATGATTTTTCTGAACTTAAAGATCTCTCTCTCCTATGGGCCCCAATGGCTTCCTATTAATGAAGGGAATGGATCCTAAAGGATCATTGAAACCTTTGGGTGGGGAAATTGGAATTTTTAAATCTACAAACCTGTTGCAGCTGATGATTTCATCAGCCTTCTGCGGCATAAAGTTCTGCAACAGGGTTTCAGCCACTATGTCAGACCACAGATACACCTAGCTGAGAGTTATCTATTCTAGTCTTCCATTCTATTTCAGAGTCCTTGATCATTAACTCTCCTGGCTGCCTTCAATGTGGTTTTGCCCATACGTCTCTTTTGAAGCTGTGCCCAGTGACCACTTCCTCTTGCAATGGAAAGCAGATGGGGGGGGCAGGTTTGTCTTAAACAATTCACATCTGTTTGCTTTTTTAAAAAAGTCCCACTCCAGTTGGAGATGAAAATTTCTAGAACAAATTTGTTATAAGTGAAGCCAACTGCCTGTATTGTTTTACATTCTCCTTGTGGGCATTGCCATCAGTGTTAAACAAATGCTGTATTTAAAGGTCGGAGGGAGGTATCCTTTCCATTCCTGACGTTGGTAGGCAACCACTCACTGATCACTTTGTCTTTAGGTCACACTACACTTCTTCAAGGTAGTAGTTCTTTGTTCGCTTTTGGTATGCAATGGATGAGAGCATCTACATTATCATACTACTCTCTGGGTTCTATGGAGGCACACTTGTACGGTATATGCGGAAGATAGCTCTTGTGACTTCTCTTAATCTTTAGCCATAAATGCTTTACTAGTTGGCTGTACGCTGCTAACATAACCACAATTGCTCACAATGGTGATTATCTTGATTAAACATGGGCCAGACATGGGCCAAATGAAAACATTCTCTGTTTTAAAATTCATGGGTGTTTGTTCTAGGTTCTTAAAGAACTAGGCAAGTTCAGCCTTGAGAAAAGAAGGTTGAGGGAAGATATGATAACACTTTTCGAATACTTGAAAGATAGTCAAACAGGGAAGAGGCAGGATCTGTTCTTGATCATCCCAGAGTGCAGGACATGTAATAATGGGGTCAAGTTACAGGAAGCCAGATTTCAGCTGAATATCAGGAAAACACTTCTTAATTGTTAGAGCAGTATGACACTGGAACCAATTACCTCAGAAGTGGTGAGTGCTCCAATGCTGGAGGCATTCAAGAGAGCAAGGGACAACTGTCTGTCAGATCTGATTTGATGAAAATTTCTCTTTTAGGCTCTTTATAGGCTCCTTCCAATTATTCTATGATTTGATGACTCACAAATGAGTTCACTTTATTTTGTTTTGGATAAAGATTGTCTCCTGAAAGAAAAATAATACAGTGAATTCTCCGACATCCATCTGCATGCACACTGTCTAGCTGTTGGGAATCAGAAAATTCACTTGAGTCTCTACAGACCAGGAGAAGGAGGGAGTGGTTCTGTGCATTTGTGTGTGTGTAGGTGTAGTCAGTTGGTGTTCATTTTTTTTCCTTTATTCAATTTTGGAAACATTTTAGTACTTATTTACTTCCCCTTCAGGGACCAAACTGGATATTTATCTCAGACATTAAAGGCTAAAATTCCATTTATTTTGAAATAAATGGTTTCCAGTCTTATACAAGGTTTCTTTCACACTCATGGCAAGCACGTGTTTGTTTTAATATGAGAAAGGCAAAGCTTTGCGCGCGTGTGTGTGGGGAGCTCTCGTTTTTTTCCTCTGTGAAGCAGATAAAAATCTGTGCAAACCTGTCACCGTTTCCCTCACCCCAGCACTGCAATCTGGACCAGACTTTTTCCTCAGTGATGGCTGCAGATCAACATCTTAAAATCAAAGAGAGAACTGAGCAGGAGAGGATGTTGCATCTAGCTGGGCCCTCAAATGGAGTATCTTCCTAAATAATTCAAGAACAATGGTTTGATGCCTCAGATAAACAACACTCGGAGCCTCTTTTGAAGTTTTCATTGCTCCATTACAAATACAGCCAAAGGAACAGCAATCCTTTCATAGAGACCTTCCCAATCATCCATAGCACAACAGCCCTTCGCTTCTGTTCTTCATCACAATTTACCTCAGAGAAGAGGGCAGATCTTCTCATGCTCAAAAGGTGACTGAGCTCTGCTTACACTAGTTCACCTGTTTATGACGTGCCACAGAACTGACAAATGGTGCTTTTATAAATTTTGAGGCATCTATTATTCAGGAAGGTTAAGCAACCAATGAGGGAACATTTTTCAAAGGCTTCTTGGCACAAGCTGTTTACAATTAAGTTTCGTCTCAAGAAAAAGACATAACACCCTGCTTCAGATGGGAAAAAAGGGAAAAGCAGGTGAGATGCGGGTGTTTTTCTCAAGTGCTGGCCACACTGGCCTAAGCACAACACATCAAGACTAGAGTAACTTCCTCGCCATGTTAAGATGTATATTTTGGGTGCCCTCTGTTCTGCACTAAGAATCATAATTCTTTCTTGAAAGAACACCACTTCTGCAGTATGCATACGGTATGTTTCATACATCAATCAAAGATACATGCTTTTGTATCTATGTGTCTCTACACTGTGTGTATGTATTTTTTTTAGGCATGAGCAAAGTGCAACCGTCTGGGGGTATAGCTCCAAGCAATTCTCACCACCAGCTATACTGGGAAGCACTGATTTCTCCTTCTCTCTCTCACAAACACATTGCCCTTTGTGTCTTTTAAAAATATCATTTGTGTGACACCTCAAAAAACTGACAATTTTTAAAAATTTCATATAACTTTACATGGGGTGCAGGTACATAAAGGTACCACAAGAATCTTTGATGCATTTGCTGTAATGGAATACCTTGGCTAGCCCCTCAGCATATATTTGTTTCTGAACTTAATTTATATTCCACACAACTGGTATATGTTCCTCCAGCAACTTACAATCATAAAGCTCCTAGGCAATCAATAAAATAATAACTAAACAATGCAACAGCAACCCAAATATGAATATCACCATGCCAATATTTTCTGTGACCACATTAGAAAGAATGTTGTCATTATTAAGGCCCAGTATGAGTGTGCCCAAATCAATCTTTATCTCTCTCTGGCAGAATCAAAGTATTTGTGGATAAAGGGAATGATATGGATGTAGTGCATCTTCATTTCAGATTCTGACAAGATCTCCACAAAATTCTTTTGACCTACTTGGTAAAATTTGGATTAGATAAGGGTATTATTATTTGTGGATGACAAGAAGCAGGATTCATATTGATTTAAACAAATGGAGAACTGGACCTCCATTCCTGATGTAGGAAGTGTTGTAGAGTTTTGAACTTCTGGTAAAATCCCTTTTTGCTATGAAGTACAAATATAAAGGCTCACCAAGGAGAATAGCTACAAGTTCACCAGAGTCCACCGCCTTCTCATTAACTAGTACTTGAAGTCTCAATAAGTCATTCTGTGACATCTGTAGGAGAAAGAATAAAAATATTTCTGTACTTATAGTTGCTTGAAATTACAAACGTGTGCATATTGCTTTCTTTACTGCACACATAATTAGCAACCAACCAAACAGATCAACAGCAAACAAAATAACTGACACAAACCAAGGAAAGAGAGGGGAAAAGAACACTCAGTAGAGAGATGGGGGGTCTCTTTGAATTCAAAAGCTGCAAGGAACAATTGGTTAGTGCTGGACAGATATACTATCACCTCAGCCCCCCAAAAATCCCTCCCAGTCATACTACAGTGGGGTCTTGACTTAAGAACGGCTTGAGTTAAGAACATTTTGACTTAAGAACCACTCTCATAGGAAAATATTGACTTGACTTACATACTTAGATTTGAGTTAAGAACTGAAAAAAACCCATGTGGGAGGCAGGGAAAGTGCAAAATGTGAACTTTCAGTTAACTGTTGGCCAGTGAAAAGGGTGCCTGTCTGCTTCCTCACTCCTCCCAGTGTTTAGAGAGTGGATTGGGAGACAGTCTTCAGACTGCCTGGTACTGAACTGCCTGGACTGTATTTTCCCTGCCTTCCCCGAACCTTTCTTGACCTAAGAAAAAAAGAGAAAAAATATCCCTCTCTAGTGGTCGAAGGCAGAATAGTAGCTTCCCATTAGTTTCTATGGACGGAAAAGAGCAGATACAGATCAAATGGTTTTCAATGCATTCCTATGGGAAATGCAGATTCGACCTGAGAACTTTTTGACTTGAGAACCGCCTTCCAATACGGATTAAGTTCTCAAGTCAAGACCCCACTGTAACTAGAGATAGCATGTGAGGTTGCAAACAAAACTCCAACAGAACTCACCTGGCATACCATGTTACACACTTAAGAAAGATATTGAGAACCTGGAATGTGTCAAAGAGAAGGTGATAAGTAATTTGGCCTATGAAAAAGAGGTTACCCCAGTGGGTAGGAGGGCATAACCAGAAATGACATTTGCAGGTGTAATTAATAGAAATATTTATTTAAATCACAGCAGATAAACAGGGAATAAGATTTGTGAAAGGAAGGCAGGAAATAAAAGGAAAATCAATGAATTTCTAACAAAATACAATGCAATAATGAAATGAAAAGTGCAAAGCAGAACAATCTGCATTAAAGTATCAGTATCTGTGATCTTTTATAATGGTATGAAACCTCTCGAGAGATTAGCTAGTGACCCAGTATTACAAAGCTAAAGATGGGAGATCGATGTACATTGATGAGTGACTCAGAGCCCGATCCCACTTCTACCTTCCCTCTATTTAAATAGAGTTTAGCATATTTGATTTAGATTTGAGTGTTTACATGGGGCACATGCACACATGGAGTAATGTGTAAATGGAGCAAGTTTTTCTACTCCTCTGTCTAAGGTCTGTTTATTTTAAGGCGTCGAATTGATTACATTGGTGCCTCGCTTAACGACGATAATTGGTTCCAGGAAAATCGCAGTTAAGCGAAAACATCGTAAAATGAAATTAAAAAACCCATTGAAACGCAATGAAACCCGTTCAATGCGTTCCAATGGGGTAAAAACTCACTGTCCAGTGAAGATCCTCCATACGGCGGCCATTTTCGCTGCCTGTATAGTGAGGAATCCGTCCCTAAACACAGTGGGGAGCCATTTTAAGCACCCGGTGGCCATTTTGAAAGGCCGATGATCAGCTGTTTTGATTGTTGTAATGCGAAGAATCGGTTCCCGAAGCAGGGAACCGATCTTTGCAAAGCGAAAAAACCCCAGCGATTTCATTGTAATGCGGGGCAGTCATTAAGCGAGGCACCACTGTAATTTAAATCAATTCCACGTATGTGAACACTTGATACAGCATGATAACAGATAGCAATAACTAAAAATTAAAATTAAAAACAACTTGTTCTCCTTCCTAAAGCCCTGGATCAGCTGACTCACCTTGTTTGGACACTGGGAAGAAGTCGGCGGCAGTGAGGACTCACACACTGGCCCCAAAATCATGTGAGTACGAAGTGGTTTTACAGTGAATTCAGAAGGAACAATTTCTCTCCTGAATAATTTCATCAGTGGGTCCAAGCCCTGAACCAAGGTTGCACATGTATAGATATGGATTGCTAAAGGCTGTTTAGGAAATGTCTGCAATCTTCTCAGTAGGCTTTGCACTAAGCCAGGATGAAACCTCTTAGGGCTCTTGGCGAACAGAGTGAATGGAGTTCAGATTTGTGGTCATCATGTTGAGGAAGGTTTTCCTCCACAAACATGTAAAAGTGATACTTGGCCTTGACATCCTCTTCTTGAGATATCATGGATCACTGACCCATGATACAATTACGGTAACAATTTCTGAAATCTTTTTAAAAAATATGCATGTTTTAATAACATAAATATGACTAGAGATGGGGTATTCATATACAAATGACCCAGTGCAGCTGGACTTAACAAGTGTCCGGCCCCAGGGCAGGACTGTCCAGTCACATGTCCTGTTGCGGTACTGGTCCCACTGATCCATTCAATCATGCCTGGAGCACCACTCTCTACCTGATTGGCTGGCTATTCCAGGCAGGGGGCGGGAGGATGAGTCTGTCTGCAAGGCTGCTGAGTGGCCAGCTGAGCGGGAAGAGAGTGGCACTCTGGGAGCGATCGGAAGGATGAGTGGGACCAACACCACAGCAGGACACGTGAGTGGACGTTCTGGCCCCAGGGGCCAGACCCTCGTTAAGTCCAGCTGCATGGGGATATTCGTATTCGTCTACAAATACCCCATCTTTAAACACGACAAAGGCAACAACAAGTACAATGAACTGTGATGAGGATTGTGTTTTTAAAAAACCTATGGATTTATTTAAGTGGCTTTGCAGTAGCCAATGAGATGCCAAAGGGAAGTTGAAAAGCAGGACATTTATTTATTTATTTATTTATTTATTTATTTATTTATTTATTTATTTATTTATTTATTTATTTATTTATTGCATTTATATGAATGCAACAGGATCTTCGCGCTTCAAAACTATACACAAGACATCCAGTTCCGATGATAATATATAGCTATCTTGATTATTAGCCCCTATTCATCTTCACGAATTTGTCAAGCCTTCTTTTAAAGGTGCCCATATTGGTGACTGTCGCTATCTCTTACAGTGCCAAATTCTACCGTTTAATATGAAAGGACAGATAAGATGTGGCGACTATTCCCAGCAGTGTGCTTCGCATGAAGCACAGAAGATTTAATGCAAAACACAAAAGCTCAGAGGAGAAGACTTCATGCGAGCAACTAGTATTGAATTATATATGCATGACTCTTGGCTTGCGTGTCTCTGCAGATTGTTTCCCCGTCTTGTGTCAACATTCCACCTTTCCCATTGATGACACATTTTTGCGGCACTTGCCTTATGGAGTGCCGTCGTGCTTGTGTTCATTATTTTCAGGCTAGTTGAACTTGGCCTATTCATTCAGTCTTTTTGCCTCATTACAGCTCTCTTGCCACTTGCTTGGATGCTCAGCAGTTGTTCTTTTGCCTATAGTTTTGTGCACTGTAGCCAGTTTGTTTGCCATCCCCTGGGCCACATCAATTCTTCTTGGGGTTAAACTGCACACACGGTTACATTTATAGTGTGCCATGGAAACTTATTTTATCTTTTACTTGCAATTTAAGCTCCTGAGATCTTGATTGAGATCCAGCCTATTTTGCAAGGGTGGGGGAGATTTAAACTTCCCCTTCCAACCTGTTTTTAAAATATAAATAAATAAACAAATCTAAACGTGGCTCTGCTATACAGGGCCAACAAAAGAAGGAGAAAAACATTTCAGTGGGATTCCTCCCTCTTTTCAGCACCTGCATGTACCCTTACCAATTAGGTTTTAAAAACCAGCTAGGGAACCTTAGGCTAGTTGGAGTTTTATTTGCAACCTCACATGCTGTCTGTGGTTCGTATAACTGGGAGGGACTTTTTCGGGCTGAGTTGATTGTATATCTGATAGAATCATAGAATTGTCGTAAGGTTGGAAGGGACCTTGGAGGTCTTCTAGTCCAACCCCCTGCCCAAGGCAGGAGACCTCATCCCATCCCGGACAGACGGCTGTCCAATCTTTTCTTGAAGACCTCCAGCAATGGGGGCACCCACAACATCAGAAGGCAAGCTGTTCCACTGCTTAATGGCTCTCACCATCAGGAAATTATTCTTTATTTCCAGGTTGGGTCTCCCTCTGATGAGTTTCTACCCATGGATTCTTGTCCTACCCTCAGGTGCAATGGAGAATAAATTAATGCCCTCTTCTCTGTGGCAACCTTTCAGATATTGGAAGGCTGTTATCATGTCTCCCCTCAATCTTCTCTTCGTTAAGCTGAACGTACCTAGTTCTTTTAGTTGGTCTTCATACGATTTAGCCTCCAGTCCCCTTATCATCTTTGTTGCTTTTCTCTGTATCTCTTCCAGGGCCTCAGGGTCTTTTTTGTATTGCAGTGACCAGAACTGGGCACAACACTGCAAGTGTGGCCTCACCAGCACGGTATAGAGTGGCACCATCACTTCCTGTAATCTTGATGCTGTCCCCCTGTTGATGCAGCCTAGGACTGTGTTGGCTTTCTTGGCAGCTGCCGCACACTGGTGACTCATCCTTAAGTGGTGGTCCACTAGGACACCTAAATCCCTTTCACAGGTACTACTGTCGAGCCAGGTACCACCTATCTTGTACCTGTGCATCTGGTTACTCCTGCCTAAGTGCAGGGCCTTACTTTTCCCACCACTGAACTGCATCTTGTTGGATAGGGCCCAATGTTCAAGTTTGCCCAGATCCTTCTGAATGTTGAGTCTATCTTCCAAAGTATTAGCAATTCCCTCCAGCTTTGTGTCATCAGCAAATTTGATGAGTGCTCCTTCAAACCCCACATCAAGGTCATTTATGAAGATTCATTCACTCATTCACTCATTCACTCATTCACTCATTCACTCATTCACTCACTCACTCACTCACTCACTCACTCACTCATTTATTTATTTATTTATTTATTTATTTATTTATTTATTTATTTATTTATTTATTTATTTATTTATTTAACTTATATGTCGCCCACTCTACCCAAAGGTCTCTGGGTGGCTTACAACAATTAAAATTCAACTAAAATACAATAAAAGTTAAATGATTAAAATACAATTAAAATTGCCATCAGGACCCACAGTTGATGTTATTTCAATTAAAAGCCTTCTGGAACAGGAAGGTTTTCGACCTGGCACCGATATGTCATCAATGTCGGTGCCAGACGAATCTCAGTTGGGAGGGCATTCCATAGTGTGGGGGCAGCTGCCGAAAAGGCCCTTTCTCTACAAGCCCTCCCTCTTACCGCCTTGAGGGACGGCTCTTTCAAAAGGGCCTCTGGCTAGATCTTAACTGCTGGGTAGGTTCATATGGAAGGAGGCGGCCCTTCAGGTATCCAGGGCCCAAACTGTTTAGGGTTTTATATGTCAAAACAAGCATTTTGAATTGGGCCTGGGCAGCAACTGGTAGCCAGTGTACGGTAATTTAAACAGAATAAGCTTGATCTGTCCCCTAGCAGCCCCACCACACACCAGCCGTGCAGCTCGATTCTGGACCAGTTGCAGTTGCCAGACCGTCTTCAAAGGCAGCCCCACATAGAGCACATTGCAGTAATCTATACAAGATGTTACCAGTTCATGTGTAACTGTCATGAGACTCCGCTCGTCCAGGCAGGGCCGTAGCTGGTACAATTTCTGCAGCTGAAGGAAGGCGCCCCTGGCCACCTAGTCCACCTAGGCTTCCAGAGTTAGACTGTGGTCCAGGAGCACCCCCAGGCTGCGGACCCTGTCCCTTAGAGGGAGTGTAACCCCATTCAGAGCAGAGAAATGGCCCTCCAACCTGTCCAGTGAAGCACCCACTAAGAGCACTTCCGTCTTGTCTGGATTGAGTTTCAATTTATTAACCCTCATCCAGTCCATTATCAGGCCCAGACACGAGTTCAGCACAGAAACCGCCTCACCTGGATTGGTGGAAAACGAGAGGTAGAGTGTCGTTGTCATGAGTGCATCTGAAGACCTGGAACCAGAAGGGTTAACTGAGGCTGAAGAGAATGCTGAGAGATCAGAAACACCTGAACCGCCTCCAGATTCTCTTTCCCCAGCAGACAAGCTTCGGGGCAGGCTTCGGAAAAGACTTAGGACAAGGAGATCAGAGGATTGCTCGAAGGCTGTCCACAGAAACCTACGTTCATCTAGTCCTGACTATTAACAGGATGGAAAGCTTTCCAGCAGCTCAAGGAGCTGTTTTACTATAAAACAGCTCCCAGTGAAGCCAGAAATTCTGTGGAAGCAAAGAGTCAAAACCTTGGCTTGCATCCACCCTTCTTGAACCGTGTTCCTGACTCTGAATTCTGGACTCTGCCCTGGACTATGCTGGTATTGGACTTTGGACTCTGACCCTGGACTATGCTGTGTATCGGACTCTGGACTTTGACGCTGGACTTCATTCTGTGAGTTGATTTATGGACATTGGCTTTGCATTCTTGGTATTCTTGACCCTGGACTGGTTTATCGGACTTCGGCTGTTGTAACCCCCGGGAACGTGACAGTCGTCAGCATATTGCTGACTCCTCAGCCCAAACCTCCTGATGACCTCTCCCAGGGGTTTCATGTAGATGTTAAACAGCATGGAAGACAGTATCGAGCGCTGTGGAACCCCATGACATAATTGCCATGGGGCAGAGCAACTGTCCTCCAGCACCACGCTCTGGACACGGTCAGCCAGGAAGGAGCGGAACCACCGCAAAACAGTGCCCCCTACTCCCAAACCAGCCAGCCTATCCAGAAGGACACCGTGTTCGATGGTGTTGAAAGCTGCTGAGAGGTCCAGGAGTATCAACAGGGTCACACTCCCCCTGTCTCTCTCCCGGCAAAGGGAGACCAAGGCTGTCTCTGTACCAAAACCTGGCCTGAAACCTGATTGAAATGGATCCAGAAAATCCGTTTCATCCAGCAGCGCCTGGAGTTGCCCGGCCACAACCCGTTCCAACACCTTGCCCAAATAAGGGAGGTTCGCCACTGGTCGGTAGTTAACCATCAGCCTTGGGTCCAGGTTAGGCTTTTTAAGGAGTAGTCAAATTACCGCCTCTTTCAAGGCGGTAGGGACCACTCCCTCTCTCAAAGAGGCGTTCACGGCCTCCTGGACCCAAGTGTGAACCCCCCTGGCAGATCTTCCAATTAGCCAAGATGGGCAAAGGTTGAGCGGAGTGGTGGTAGAACAGACAGATCCAAACATCTTCAGGTCTCAACAACTGAAACTCATCCATTAATATTTGACCTTAGCATGGCACACTGGACACATCTTCCGATGTTGCAGTAACAGTGGAGTCCAACCCACTGTGAATCTGAGCCATTTCCCCCTCAACATGAATAGCAAACTCATCACAGTGAGCTGATGAGCAGTCCAGGACCTCCACCGGATTTCCCGCTTGAAGAAGATCCCGGACCACCCTAAACAGTTCTGCTGGATGACATTCTGAGGAAGCAACACGGCTGGAGAAATATTGCCATTTTGCCAGCCGTATTGCCACGAAATAGGCCCGATAATGGGCTCTAAGTCGTGTTCGATCAGACTCCCAGCGCGACTTCCTCCATCTGCGCTCCAGCCGTCTCCCCTCCTGCTTCATCGCCCGCAGTTCAGAAGTATACCAAGGAGCTGTCTGGACTCGGCGAGCAGGGAGAGGGCACTTAGGCGCAATCGTGTCAACCACCCAAGTCATCTCCCTATTCCATAAGGTGACCTGAGCTTCGACAGGAGCGCCGACCATATCAGACGGATTATCCCCCAGAGCATTCAGGAAACCACCCAGATCCATTAGTCCTCAGGGGCGGATCATCTTAATAGATCTCCCACCCTTGCAGAGGGGAGAAAAAGCTAATAGACCTGACTTGACCAGGAAGTGGTCTGACCATGACAATGGGGTCACAACCAGCTCCTCCACGTCCAAACCACCACCTTCCAGTCCCGTTGAGAAAACCAGGTCCAAGATGTGGCCCTTTTCATGTGTCGGGCCGATGACACATTGAGACAGCCCCATGGCTGTCATGGTGGCCATGAAGTCCTGAGCCACCCCAGTCATGGCAGCCTTGGCATGGATGTTGAGGTCCCCCAGCACCAACAGCATGGGAGTCCTCAACACCAGGTCCGAGACTACCTCCGTCAGCTCAGGTAGGGAGACTGTTGTTACACAGCAGGGTGGGCGGTACACAACAGAATCCCTAATCTGTCTCGCAACACACAATACAGGCCCTCAAGACCTCCTCTCAAAGGTATAGGAAGCCTGGTCAAGGAGATACAACTCCTATAGACTATAGCAACTCCCCCTCCCCAGCCCTCCGAGCGACATTGGTGCTGGACCGAGTACCCAGGTGGACACAGCTGGGAGAGGGAGATACCACCCTACTCTCCCACTGAGGTCTCAGTAATGCACGCCAGGTCAGCACCCTCATCCAGAATTACATCATGGATGAGGACAGTGTTATTTTGTACTGACCTGGCATTCATCAACAGCACCGTGTGGCTCAAGGGTTTGCTGATATGGTCACCTGATACCATCTGGTTGGGGGTAGGACTAGAAGAGGGGACAGATGTAAGGTATCTAACCTCGGCTGGGCCCAAGACGGAACCTTGAGGGATTGCACTGCACAGTTCTCTCTACGTAGATGTGGTTCCACTGAGGTCCACACGTTGAGTGCGGTTGGTCAGCCAGCTGCAAATCCATCTGGTAATTGCGCTGTCTATTCCACTTTGTTCTTTTTTATGCAGAAGTAGGCTGTGCTCTACCTTATCAAATGCCTTACTGAAGTCTAAGTATGCAATATCCACTGTGTATCTACTCTGTCCAGCCCTAACCAATTATTCCTTCCAGCCTTAGAGCCCTACCTTTATGCCGAGTATTCTTTCTCCCCCTTTTTCCTCAGTTGGAGTCTGTTGTTTTTGTTTGCTGTTGTCATATTTGCTTGGTTGATAAGTATGTGTGACTTCAAGTAATTTTAAAAAACTACTTTATTTTTATTCTTTCTCCTACAAATGTCTCGGATCTAATCATTGAGACTTTTGTTGCCAGTTAATGCGAAAGACATGGTGGCGCTGAGGGCTAAACCACAGAAGCCTTTGTGTGCTGCAGAGTCAGAAGACCAGCAGTCGTAAGATCGAATCCACACAACGGAGTGAGCTCCCGTCGCTTTGTCCCAGCTCCTCGCCAACCTAGCAGTTCGAAAGCATGCAAATGCGAGTAGATAAATAGGTACCACCTTGGTGGGAAGGTAAACAGCGTTCCGAATCTAAATGTCAAGGGGAACCTTTACCTTTACCTAATGCGAAAGAGGTGGACTCTGAGGAACTTGAAGTTATTCTCCTTTGTGGGTCTCTTATACTTCTATCGCATAGCAGAAAGGAATTTTGGCAGAAATTCAATTGCAACTAGACTTCACCTACTTATGTGCTGTAGGACTGATCTATATTGGATGCCTGCATGATTAATCACAAGTAAAAGAACTTTTTCAGTTGCATTCATATGCGTTTAACAGAGCATGTAGTTTAATCCTATGAAGAGTCCAAAGTCTTGATGATTTTGGTTACAAGGCTCTTTAATAGGGATGGGATTTTAGAACTACAAATATAATAATGATCAATTGTGGGAGTTCTGATAGACACCTAAGTGAGGCTCAATGGGGGGGGGGGGAAGGCCTAAAAAGGAAGGCTTGAAGATGTATCTCTGCCCAAGCTTTCTGTTCTTATCCCAGTGCTGGCTGGTAGCTTTCTTTCTGAACAGGAAGATAAACGGACCTGGGTTACCTAGGCCTCAGAGCCTTCCACTTAACCCCTTTCTCCCAGCCTCATTTAAGTGTCTGTCTGTTAGGCAAAGGTCTCAGAATGGATAGTTTTGGGATTTATTGGCCCCCCCAAAATCCCATATCCCATTCCTGTTATTTAAGCCACTTGTCTCAAACTTGGGAGATTAAAGTGCTTTTATAAAGGAAGGCAGGGATTCTGATAGATGTAGAGAAGAGGGGATTTTGGTAGATGCAGCTTATCATGAAAGTTTGCAGCTGTATGTAGAAATTGTAGTAAAAAAGTATAAGACTCAGCCTTAGGAATGGACCTCAACAGACGGGAAACCTTGACATCTGAGTGACCAGCCTAGAGGCATCATGGCCTCTCCCAATTTGAAGATGTACTTGTTCAGCAGGCTGAGGCAAGGAGGCAGTCCCGAAACCAGCAAAATCATGGAGCTGGACAGGGTACAGATTGTATTTGTCTTCAGTGTGGAAGAGATGATCACTCTCGAATTGGCCTCCTCAGCCATACCAGACATTGTTCCAAGTTCTCTATTCAGAGCACATTACCATAGTCTCTTGAGACTGAAGGATGCCTACACATTTTAATGCTATCACCACATGGGATTTTATCAGAGAATTATTCTGAAATGAACCTCAAGTACTACTGAAGGTATGACTTTTTATTTGTGGACTTGAAAAAGTCCTTCTGTACTTAGGAACTGTTGGTATTAGCGGACAGTGTGCCAATGTATTTGGACAAACTGCTAAAAAGTGGGCACACCAAAGGCATGATTTTTTGGTAACAGAAAAATTATTTTGATGCATCAAGGTCATTTATCAATATCATAAAAGTGGTGCTTTACCAAATTTTTCTCCTCGTTATAACCAATGGTCAATAGATGTTGAGGTGAAAGTCCAAAAGTACATAGTTTGAGTTTAATATTGTTCATCCGTTTGCTATCATGTGAGTCTTGTATAACAAAAGCAAGCAAATGAGAAGAAACTAAATTCAGAAGTTAAATATTCTGAGCTGTGTTTGTGTAAAAATGAAAGACCACCTTCTGACCCCAAGCAGAACTTGGAACACAGTTTGGTATGGAAAATATGTGGTTTAGCCAAACTTAGCCAAACAGAGAGAAAATGTTTCTCTTTTAAATTCATACTGGTCCAGATTTTAATCCCGTAAAGCAACTGAATGAACAGTTTGGTTCTATAGCCTTTCAGCACTGATGGTATAAAATGGTGACGGTTAGTATGGAAAAATTGCCTCAATATTTTGAAATGTTTTGTCCATGTAAATCTATGCCTTTGTGCTTGTGTGACAGAAATGGTGGAGGGGAAGGCAGGTTTGTGTAGGAAAATTGGGGACCAGGTGTCTGTGGGTGTGCTTACACATACTGTAGGTGAGAGTGAAAGACAGTGTTTTGTTCCCCCGGATGAGTCTTCTAGGGAGGACAAGCCAGATCCCCTGCAAACCCTGATTCCTCAGAATCCAGGAGGCTGAAGCATTAGGTGTCTTTGCACCCAACCCTGGACCCTCAGAGGGCCAGGAGGCTGAACCCTCAGACAAAGGTGGCTATGGGATTGAGTCAGGGACCAGATTCTCCTCTCAGCCCAGAAAAAGGCCACCGGTTGAAGGGATGAGCTTGGATAGAAGCTTCAAGGCGAAGTGCTCAGTTGCACAGAAGGAAGAAGAGACTACCTCAGCAGTAGCTTCAAGCAAAGCTCTTGCTTCCTTTTGAAATGAGACTGTATTCCTTGCCATGAAGAAACCCATTGCAAGTGAATACATGACTTTGTAATTCCTACCTCTGTTCAATCTTCCTCTGTGGTGGCGTTTCCTGTCCTTCTGATAGCTAGGGCTGAGCAGAAAATACCAGAGCATACAATAAGCAGGAGTGTTTTCCTTCTTTCACTAGGGAAGAAGAGTAGAGTTCTTTTCTTTTAGTAGTTCCCCACTATTCTGTCAACCTCTTGTAGTAGCGTTTTTCAAAAATCGTTGGCAGCCTTCTCTTCTCCTTTTGGACGGAGTCTATCTTTAGTTATTTTTAAAAGCACTATTCTAGGGGAATAGTTTAACAGCAAAAGAAAACGGCGCTGTTGTAGCAGAAAAGGATTTTCAAGAGACTCTTGCGAAGGCTGAACAGACATGGTTGGCATAGTTTGATGGAAACCGCGTGAAAAACCTGCAGGGTGCTGGTGGTGGACATGGTGGAGACGTTTGCATGATCTCCAGGCATCTGAAATTAAGGCTGTGCAATCCGATTACTTACCTTGTGTTTCCCTTTTTTGTTACCTGGAGTGGTCAGTCTGATTTAATTACATAAAGGAATTAAAATAGTTCATAATTGTTCAGGAAAACATTTCCTTTAAAAGAAAGAGAAAAAAAAATCTCAGAACAGCTTCTCCAGCAGAATATTGGGGCCAAATGAGATGAAGTGCTGTATTAGTCCCAAAGGTTCTTATCTCCACTAGATGCTTAGACAAAGCCTAAGAGTAGGGTAGCCATCATCTGTTCTCTTGTAAAGAGGATGTTCCTTCATTGAAGAGCTGTCCTTCTTTTTGGTGACATGTGAGTGGCCACCCTCCTGCCCTCTGCTCCATGTAAGTTGCCCTGGATGAGCAGAAAAAGCAGAGGCTTTGAATGGAATATGTATTTAATTAGCACTCTCTCTCTTTTTTTTAATGAAATGGTTGGGGTGTATGTGTGTGCACTCTGTAAGAGAGAAAAAAAGGGAAATCACACACACTGATATAATTACTGATAAGTAATAAGTACTTACTCCTTACTGATAAGTAAGGAGGATATTGCATGGCTTATCGTCTGTATGAGCTTCAGATGTGTTAAGAATTTTGATTATAACATGTATTCTCATAACATTAGCAGAGTAAGGAGATATTAGTTAGCAGAGATACTTATGACACTATGACACTGAGAGAGTAAAACCAACAACTTAGTCTATTTACACATACAGTGGTGCCTCGCAAGACAAGTGGCCCATTTAACAACGAAATCGCATTATGACGAAGGTTTTGCGATCACAAAAATGATCGCAAAAACGATGTTTCCAATGGTTTTTTTTCGCTTTGCGATGATCGGTTGTTTCGTGAACCGATCCTCACAAAACGACGATTTTCCTACAGCTGATCGGTGGTTTCAAAATGGCCACCGGGTTAAAAAAAATGGCTCCCCACTCTTTTCTGGGACGGATTCCTCGCTGCACGGGCAGCGAAAATGGCCACACTATGGAGGATCTTCACTGGACAGTGAGTTTCAAGCCCATAGGAATGCATTAATTGGGTTTTAATGCGTTTCTATGGGCTTTTTTATTTTGCATTACGACGTTTTTGTTCTACAGCGATTTCGCTGGAATGAATTAACGTCGTAATGCGAGGCACCACTGTATACATCAAAAGTCTCAAACATGCGGCCCGGGGGCCATTTGCAGCCTGCTGGATGATAGTTTGCAGCCCCCACCTTGCCTGCCCTCTTGAAGCGCCCACGTGTCATCTGCTGTCAAGAGTTTAAAAAAAAGCCTCGCTTCGCTCTCCAGCTCTTTCCCAAGACAGTGCCTCTTGCACCCTCCATCTGGAACTGCAGCCTGCTAGCCGGCTCGCCTATCTGCCAGCTGCAGTTCCAGATGGAGGGTGCAAGAGGCGCTGTCTTGGTGGAGAGCCGCCAAGCGAGGTCCGCTGCCAGCCCCTTTCCCCGAGCGTCTGAGCTGCCACCGAGCAATGCCTGAGAGCGGAGCTTGCTCCCAGCCTGCCCTCGAAGAGCGCCTCCAACAGTGCCGCTAACAGCACCTGCCGCCTCCACCTCTTCCACGGAAGCAGCTCTCTTGCTCTCTTTCTCTCTCGGCACCCCCAGCACCAGCCTGGCCAGCGGCCACCTCAGCACCCAGTGCTGCTTCCTCCTCCTACTCTTTGTCCTGCTTCAGTCGCCTCAGCTCTGGAGGCTGCCTGACTCACCTCGCAAAGTTTGCTCCTCTGTTGTGGTGGGGGAAGTGGCTGCTGAGTGGGCCTTTTTTTTGAGGGGGGCCCTCAGAGGAAGGTTGCCGGACCTCCATGTGTGTGTGTGTGTGTGTGTGTGTGTGTGTGTGTGTGTGTGTGTTTGCGCGCGCACACACACCTGTGAGAGGGCCGCCCCGTTCTGTTTAATTTTGCGGGTACCGATGGGGGCTTTTCTCCTTTGCCAAGACAATTCTGTGAGGGTTTTTTTTAAAAAATTATGTCATTATGTCATGCCCTCCTCCCCCCCCCCGGCTAGGTGGTCACTGGCGCTCCCTCCTTTCTCTGCTTCTTCATCCTGCTGCTGCTGGTGGTAGTGAAGAAGCAACCGGAGGGGGTCATGGCCGGCAACAAGGGCTCACGCGCCCCTCCTCGGAGCCCCAGCCGGGCTAAGGAAACTCCTAGGCGGCTTCCTTGGGCTCTTGCTCCGCTTGGGGGAAAATCTGATGCGGCCCAGCCTCACCCAGACTCTGCCTCCAGCGGCCCCCGGGTAAATTGAGTTTGAGACCCCTGGTATACATAGAGAATAGACATTCATTTGGCCGCATAATGTGACATGAAACAACACACAGCATAGGAAAAAGTGATCTGACTTACAGCAGATAGAGATGTTCCTTTTACATATGACTTATGTACAGTTCTGGGACCAATCAGAAAATATGTACTTCATTTTCTGTTACACAGTGTTTCATCATGTACCACAGCTGTACAACATTAAGTCTCAATCCTTGATATCCACACCTGAATACAATCAGTACAATGACTCAGGTAAAATCAGCCATTTTACATTTAACTATACAACATTAATATTTAATACAGTCACATCATAATCTCAACAAGATGTGCCGTCAGTCCCAGGAGCGGACATTCTGAAAGTCCTTCTTCAGAACTTTCTTCCAAAATAACCATTGCCTAGCTTGATATGCCAACAAAATGTTAGTGACCTCTTCTCTCTCTCTCTCTCTCTCTCTCTCTCTCTTTATATAGATAAGGCACTGTCAGGATTTTGTTCTTTTGGTGAACAGGGAGTTAAATTTTAATATTGTAATGAAGTGCAGAGTCACAAATGTAGAGTAAAAGCCAATGTAATGACTTACAGCATACAGGTGTAACAAGATGATGTAATGCTTGATTGTTAAGTAAGACCAGCTGTAAATGGTGAAATGTGATTGGTTGTTCTGGGTATAAACGCAACAGATTCAGAACAGATCTTTGCCACTCAGCAGTAAGTCTGGTGGTCATTTGCTTCTATGTTATTACTGCTCTGAGTGTTGTTATGCCAAATATATCTTGCCTTGTATATATGTGTAGCCATATCCAATGTACTATATTATAATCACTAAGAACTCTCTCATGTCATTTTCTCCATATGTCTAAGTCTCTTACTTTGCTAAATTTAAGTGGGAAGGATGGAAGCAGTCTGATAAGAGACTCTGTATAACTAGTGTCCTTAAGTTTCAAGGCTTGTCTTTCAAACGGAATTATCTTGCCCAGCTTCACATTCAATCAGACTCTAAGAAGTTTTCTTGAGGCCAGGGCCTCATTAAGCCTCTGGAGTTTTGGTCCCACGCCAACAGGCATAGGGTATTTCAGAGAACTATTAAAGTTTAACTTATTAAACTTACTAAACCACTTTGTCCCACAGTGGTTACCTAGCCACCATCTTGTGCTATATGGTGAGCAGTAGTCTTTCTACTGAAATTATAGTAATTTCTTACTATATTTGTATACATTAATTTAAATATGTACCTGCAAAATTCATGCAAAAATGACCTCTTTCCTTGCTAAAAATGTCCTCCTTTTTGGTGTTTGTTGCCCTTCATATCCTCCTGTTGGATGATGCAGCGGTAGCCACTCCATTGACTTTGGCTTCCAGACAAGGCCTTTGTCCCTGCTGCTCAAAATGTTTGTCGTTTGGCACATCAAGCTCTACTTCTTCTGAGAGGAAGAGGAAAATGATCGCTGGTATGCCAAGACACTTGGGAAAGAACAGGTGGGATCGCTTCTGGAGAGATGTTTGTGACCTAAACTTGCCTTTCTGAACTGGATGACCATTATTTGCACCCACTCGCAAATCTAAAAGGGATGATGGTTTATAGTTCCATTCGTAGGAGTCCTTGCATGCTGTCTGGAGTTTGAGCAACTGGGAGAGACTTTTCTGGGCTAGGGTGATTATCTATCCATCCAGCACTAACCAATCGTTTCCCCCCCCCCAGCTTTTGAAATTTAAAGAGAGCCCTGGTTCTCTGCTGAGTGTTCTATCCCTCTCTTTCATTGGTTAGTGGCAGTTGTTTGCTGCTGTTGATCTGTTTGGTTGATTTCTAGTATGTGTGCAGTAAAGAAGGCAGCACAGGCACTTCCCTAATTTCAAGCAACTATAAGTAAGTAAGTGTTTTTAATTCTTTCTCAGGGTGAGCTATTGAAACTTTAAGTGCCAGTTAATGAGAAAAGGGTGGACTCTGGAGAATGTGCAGTTATCCTCCTCTGTTAGTCTCCATATTTCTACTGCATTTCAAAAAGAGAAGTTTTCCAGAAATCAAAACTCTCTCTCTTTTGTTGAAATATATCCTGTTTGTGTCTCTTAATGCATTTGTCCTTATCAAAACACCTCCAGGGCTTTGATATTTGCCTTTGTGGATATATACCAGTGTCAGTTATTGGTCTCATAAATGAGATCAAAAACCACGAAACAGGAAAATCCAGGCTTCCCTCACTCCCGATTGAAGTTAACTGCTTGAGTCAAACACAGTTCCGGGACATGAACTCTGGGAGAACCTGCATTTAAGGCTGTTTCGATTTTACTAAAAAGAAACCACTTAATAACGTATCTTTACTGTTCAATGACTCAATCTTGGTAACGTAAGGCCAAATTCATTATCTATAGGGAAACTGTTCTGTTTAAAGGACTAGAAAGGCCAATTATTAAACAACATGAGTTTATTTAAGTGAACAAAGAAAACATTTCTCTACAGTTCCATTTCTAAGCAACAGCATAACGTTTCAGCACCTTCTATAAAAACTAACTATTAAACAAAACAAAATCTAAACTATAAACTAAGGTAAACAAACAATATTCTTACGCAGTCCATATTGTTAAATCAGGTTCCTTCGTCTGAAACAAAGATATTCAACGCCATATTTTCAGATACCCAAAACTCTCTTCCTCCCTTCTCTCTCAAGAGTCCCAACCTCTTGTAAATTTTCCAACCTACCCCTTCCTGACATATTCGACCAATCAAGAAGGAAAGAATTAGCATAGGGTACGCCCTACTTTCCCACCAACACCAAAGAATTGTTTATACTTCAGGTTAGAGATATTTTGACTCTGCCGTGTTTTTCACTCCAGCTGCAGCGATAAGGTTAGCGACATGAAGCTGAAAATAACTACTAGTAATTTTCCAGAACTTAGCCTGTGTCAGACTCAAAATGGATTTCTCTATGGTTAAGACATGACTACATAACCCATCTCTAATTAGAAAAATACACTTCATCACAACCAGTATCAAACAGTATCAAATATGAACTGGATTTGTTACTGTGCACTGCAAGCCGATCCCATTCCAAATTATAAACCATTTACTTCTACATTTTGGGTAAAGTTTTCCAAGAGCTCTGCCAAGCAGGGCCAATTTACATTGCTGCTTACTGTTTGTTATTTTGTTGTTGTTGCTCTTTTTCTCCAAATGCATAATTTATCAGTCTCCACAGCCATGAAAGCATCACAAAAGGAGGGGAAGAGAAGGCAGGAAGGGAGTTGCTTCCCAGCATTAACCATCTCCCCTTTGAAAGAAGGAAGAGAGGCAGTGCCATGATCTCAAAACCAAACCAATAAAAACCTAGAATGATGTTACAGGTAGAGAGGAATTCTTCCTCAACACCAGCACCAAATCATCTCTTCCAGTTTACTTTGCCAAGCTCAGCTTTGTCAGTGTATAAATAAAATAATAATAATAATGCCCCCCCCCAATTAAAAGCTTATAGAATAACTGGAAGCTTCTGATGGTGCTGTGACCTTGCAAATTAATTGAAGTAATGCTGTCAAACTCTGTCCTCTCAGGATGATTAGGAAAAATAAACTTGACTTTCTAGTCAGGCATTTTGTCATGGATTCTGTCAGTGTTGGTCACCCACGAGCCCTCTGTCATTTGGATTATGGGGGAAGTGGAATGGCTTCAAATCAGAAAATCTGACAATGGTCAGGGCTTGTAAGGAAGATGTTGTATTTGGAGATAACACAACCGGAATTCTGTAATCTGTCAGTAACATTGGTCAGACATAGGAGCTGTAACTTCCATGTATGTGTGTTTTTAGCAAATGCACTACTGCAGTGGTCTTGACAACATTCGAAAACATTCGAGACGAAATATCTTCTTGCTTCCTTTGCTGAGCAAAGCAGTTGGAAACCCAGAGGGATTCCACCATTTAGTTTACTGAGAGGATTTCCTCTATGTTCAAGTATTCAGGCCAGTGATAAATTGACGGAAACACATTGTATGCACAGTCTTTCATAAACATACTGCAGGCTACGGTTGCACTTCATCCGCATTAGACCCGTGACCCTGCTCCTCTAGATGTACAGTATTTTTAAAAATATGCTTTTTCACAGTCATATGACTAGAAGACTAAACACAAAGGGAGGGAGGCAAATTAGCTTGCTAAAACTGCTTTTCAAGCAACATTTAAAATATTAATAGCAACAGAGTGTGTGGCTCCGCACTGAGATAATTTAACAAGCATTTTCCTTCAGAGACATAACACGCTAGAGTTGTGGGACTCCGGAGGTTCTTGGCCAGCTTTAATCATCCTTAATCATCCTGGCTCTGACTGAAAAGAGCTGGGATTTAACACTACCCCATAACTTAGGATCTGAAATGAAACTGATGTGGGGAAAGTTACTTTTTTGGATTCCATCTGCTAGAATACTCCAGCCAAGAGCCATGCTGGCTGAAACATTTTGGGCTCTGTAGCCCAAAAAAGCAACTTTCCCCCTCTTTGAAGAAAAGCATATTCATACCCTTAGGATGATACTTTTAAAAGCTTTGTCTGTACAACAGATCTATATTAGTATCATACCACTTTAACTTTCATGGTTACCCCAAAAGGTTCATGGAAACCATAATCCAGTGGGTGGGTCAATTAGAAAAGTTAACCATTTACTGCTTTACCAAATTAGATTTCTAAGTCTCCCTTGCACGAGTAAATGAGTATACTAAATCCATTTCTGTGCAATACAGATGCATCCCTAGTTGCCATGCTGCGTCAGCTCTACAGATGTCTTGCCAAAAACATGTGTTTTCTGATGTTCCCCTTGAAATAGTTTTTTTAAAATGCAGTGCTCTGTGTCAATTATATTAGCCTTTTCTGCAAAAATATGAACTAAAAAGGAACTTTAGAAAGCACATTGAATTTCCATTAGTGCCTCTTACTGCTTCAGATTGCTTTTATTATTAAGAAAAATGCATGTATTTTTCTTGACCTTTCTTAACTCTGGACTAAAAATGGTCTTCTCTAGAGGGGCAGCCATCACTTTGCACGCCAGGTGAATTGCACATAAAGTACTGACTGTCCTAAAGGCCAGCATTTCAAAAATGTAACTCCACCTTTTGTGCATGAATTAACACTTACGAAAATGAGTTTAAACTCTTTAAGTCCATTACTGTGTGGGATCTCTTGATAAGGCAGAAATCAAGGGGAAGTCATAATGAACTGAAAATAGCAATGTGTTAAAACTGCCCCACATATATGTCAGCAACAAAACTGAAGATAATTAAGTGGATCGTGCCTTTGTCCAGACACTGTCCTGTTTCTTGGACTACATTGGACAGGCAATTCTTTGCAGGGGGAACAAAAATAATATTTTTTAAGAGTGACTGGTGATAATCTTGTTATAAATCTTTATTTTTTAAAGCAAATGGGAGCACCACTAGACACTCCTCAAAAGGTCTGCGATTCCTGGCAATAATGCCATAGACTCCAGGTTGTGAGAATGACCAAAAACAGACTATTGTAACTAGAGACAGGGCAAATAAAAAATGACAGTTCGTTTTGATTTGTGATTCATCAAGGTTAATGGATCAACGGACACGAATATACGAATATTCTTTGATGAATTGATGAATCAATCTGTTGTTTCATCTGCACTTTAAATGGCTATAAAACTGGCCCCTAAGCACCTAGAGACACCAGATTTGCAGGGAAGCTTCCTCAGATGCTTTCATACAACTCCTCAAAGTTTGCTGAATATTGGATAATGGGCCCCTGAGTTATATAGTCACAAAGAGGACACCCCCAGGAAGGCTTCCCCCAGGTACTTAGAGAATCTGGAATCACAATGGAGCTTCCTATGTCTTTTCCCAACATGCCTGACAACTTTGGTGAAGATTAGATATCAGACATCCGAGTTATTCACCCACAAATTGGGTCGCCCCAGGAGAGTTTATCACACGGCACAGAAGACCATTCTACCTACCGGTCGCCAATCAGCTGATCGGAGGCCAATAGGCAGCCATCCCCCTCCCACAACCAGTGAATCCAGGCTGCCCTTTGCAAAGCTTTGTATTACAGTACGTGTTGCTGACACTAAGATCATAATAACAGCAAAACTCCAGCAAGTGTTGGCCATTTTTATTCATCTTCCCAATGCCAAAACAGGCTAGATAAGTCGGCCAAGAATTATGATCAGCACCAAGTCTAGCATTAAAGTGTCTGAGAATGAACAGTGGCTCTCTGGGATTTTTTTGATACTACAGTAGCTGCCAGATCGTCATAGAATTTTTCTTTGACTTCTGCTGTAGACAGCAGTTTTGGTGCATATGCAGTAATAAGGGTGACCAGCAGAGCTGAAGAAACAGGATTCTTTCACTCCCCGCAGTAGGTGGAACAATGGATCTCAGCAGAGTATTTCTAACTGCAAAGCCAACACCATATTCCCTGGTCTCATTCAGTCGTTTTCCCTGCCAGAAGAAGGATCCCAAGTCTGGCAATCTCATCTCTTGCAGGGCAACAATGTCCATCTGCAGCCTACTCGGTTCCATGTCGATGACAGGTATCTTGCGCACATCGTCTATTTCCTGCAGGTCATCAGAAAATCCAGGGGTCATTATCCAAACATTCCAAGTGCCCAACTTTAGGTCAGAAGTTTTCTTATGATTGTTGCATGGTGCAGGGTTATTGATCTGCTTGTTGGCTTTCATCCTAAACCCCATGCACCCGTGAGGTTAACTGACCGTGGCGAGGCAGCACCTTACTGGCTGGGGGCTGCCAGGTTAAGGTGGGCAGTAGCTACCTAGTGAGTTGCAATGACCTCTCCCACCATCAGAAGTAGCCCCTGGCATCATGCTCTACTCCAATCAAGCAAAGCCTTATAACTGGTAACTGCTACTTCCTATATTGTTTCAATGCAAAGCTAGAGTGTCCTCTCCAGATCATGAAGCCTGTGTAAAATAATATGAAGGATAGGCTGTTACCCAAGCAGAAAATCCCCACCACCACCACGTCACTGAAGTAGTCCAATGGCAAGGCAAGAGCCAATATAGCTGGTACCAACAATGTCGCATGAGTTGCCACAGCGTGACTGTATACAGTCATTAACTGCCTCCGGGACTCCAACTCCAGATTTTGCCTCAATGTTAACTCCCGAAGCCCTTTCCATCGGGGGATAGAGCCACAAGGCAGTGGAGGTTTGAAATCGGAGTTTTCCTTCTCCTAGATGGGCTGCCTTTCAAGGCTAACAAGCCCCACCTGCCAGAACAAAACAACAGCAAACAGCACAAATTGCTTCCAACGGACGAAAAAGAGTGGGGGGGGGCAGAAGGCAGGAGGGAATGATTGATTAGAATATATCAATTACACTGGCTCTTACCAGTGATAGTCTAAAAAAATTAAAATCAAACTGTAGCCAGCATGCAAAGTTGCAAATAAAACTCCAACATAAAGGAACCTGCCTTCTACTGAGTCAGGCGATTTGTCCATCTAGTCTAGTTTTGTCAATTCTAACGGGCAGCATTACTTGAGGGCTTCGGCCCAGATTCCCTACCTGAAAATCCAGGCTATTCCAAGATCAAATGACCCCAACCTGGATGGTCTTCCAGAATCAGATGACATCAGGTGTATCCAGGGTGGCATGGTTATCCAAAACTAGACTCTCTGAGCCCAACAACAGAGATAGCAGACCAGGACTCTCAACTGCTGGGTCTGCAAATCCTACTGGAGTTCACTCAATTAGCTCACTGACCTATGCTGACTTAAGAGGTGCAGAGGTTGAGCACATGTTTAACGTTTGAATGAAAAATTATAACAAACATACACAATGGGCTAGGAACATTGAAAACTACATTCTACCAACCCAACACATCGGTCCATCCAACCCAGTAGTGCCAACTCTGACGGTATCTCTCCAAGGTTTCAGGCAAAGTTCTTCCCTAGTGCTGTTTGGAGATCTTGGGACCTTCTGAATCTGAAGCATTTGCTTCAACACATCCTTTTTACTTTATAATCTCTAGTACTCCCCATTTGCTAGCTATCTGAGCATGGCACAAGGAGGGGGACTGAGGGCAGGAGAAGCCAAAGCTCACAGTATTAGTCTACAGGGAAAGAAGCAATAGATCAGAAAAGAAAAAGAAGAAATGCTCCAAGGATGGCTACCTACCAATCTTTAACACAGCTGTCTTTTCTAGGGATATAGTTTCTTCATTCACAGCACAAACAAGTGGAGGCAGCATTTCAATCTCAAAGACCTGCAGCCTAGGAGCAGCAGCAAAGGCATCAACTCGAATTATGAATGATGGCAGGAAGACTTGGGAACGTCCCATAGCTAGAATGAGAGACGTGTCATGAGACAATGCAAATGTTCCAGGGGTATAACTGTGATGTGGAAAGAAGCCAAGAAGCCAAAAGGGCTCTAGGAAGATCCTCTGTGAAAGAGTTTTAATCTATGTATCGACAAAAATCAAACGAAATAAGAAAGTGTAACAGTTGCAATCCTCATTTGACAGAGGAACTACCAACTTTGATGAAATCTCTGATCCTCAAGATATAAGACTATATTAGTTTGTGGAGTAGATGTGTTTGAAATTTACGGAGAATTCTTTTCCATTTTAAACTTCCATTGTTGCCTTTTTAAAAAATCGAAAATTCTTCATTTTACATTAACTTTACAGATCTTGCTTCTATATGAGATATAACGTAGGAAGGGAAATGGAAAGCTTTGTTTTTACTGCACCTTCAAAACAATCTTTTCAAAGCGTGCTAATTCATGCTTTTAAAAATTGACACCAGAAGAATTACCTTTCCACTCTCAAACTTATTTGTGAAATCAATATACTTTAGCATGATCTGTCTGCACGAACACCATCTGTTGTCCAAAGTATATACTGCAACTATTCTATCAATCATCTGGTTTTTATTTTCTGTGTTAGTTGAGTAAACATAGAATTGTAGAATAGTGCAGTTTGAAGGGAACTATAAGGCCACTGAGTTCTGCTCCATGCAGGAATACGAACCAAGGTATATCTTCCTGATATTCAACCAAGCTTCCTGTAGCTTGAGCCCATTATTGTATATCCTGCACTTGGGGAGGATCGAGAACAGATCTCTGTCCGTCCTTTGTGTCGTTGAAGTATTTGAAAACTTCTATCCTATTTCCCCTCTGACTTATTTTCTAAAGGCTAGACATGCTCAGTTCTTCCAGTCTTTCCTCATAGAACTTGGTTTCCAGTCCCCTGATCATCCTTGTTGCCCTCCTCTGTACTTGTTGCAGTTAATCAACATCTTTCTGAAAGTGTGATGTCCAGAACTGGACACGGTATTGTTTTTGTTTTGTTCAGTCGTTTAGTCGTGTCCGACTCTTCGTGACCCCATGGACCAGAGCACGCCAGGCCCTCCTATCTTCCACCGCCTCCCGGAGTTGTGTCAAATTCATGTTGGTTGCTTCGATGACACTGTCCAACCATCTCATCCTCGGTCGTCCCCTTCTCCTCTTGCCTTCACACTTTCCCAACATCAAAGTCTTTTCCAAGGAGTCTTCTCTTCTCATGAGATGGCCAAAGTACTGGAGCCTCAGCTTCAGGATCTGTCCTTCCAATGAGCACTCGGGGTTGATTTCCTTTAGAATTGATAGGTTTGTTCTCTTTGCAGTCCAGGGTACTCTCAAGAGTCTCCTCCAGCACCACAATTCAAAGGCATCAATTCTTCGGCGGTCAGCTTTCTTTATGGTCCAGCTCTCACTTCCATACAACACTACAGGAAAAACCATAGCTTTGACTATTCGGACTTTTGTTGGCAAGGTGATGTCTCTGCTTTTTAAGATGCTGTCAAGGTTTGTCATTGCTTTCCTCCCAAGAAGCAGGCGTCTTTTAATTTTGGAGCTGCTGTCTCCATCTGCAGTGATCATGGAGCCCAAGAAAGTAAAATCTGTCACCTCCATATCTTCCCCTTCTATTTCCCAGGAGGTGATGGGACCAGTGGCCATGATCTTAGTTTTTTTGATGTTGAGTTTCAGACCGTTTTTTGCACTCTCGTCTTTCACCCTCATTACAAGGTTCTTTAGTTCCTCCTCACTTTCCGCCATCAGAGTGGTATCATCTGCATATCGGAGGTTGTTGATATTTCTTCCTGCAATCTTAATTCCAGTTTGGGATTCCTCCAGTCCAGCCTTCTGCATGATGTATTCTGCATATAAGTTAAATAAGCAGGGTGACAATATACAGCCTTGTCGTACTCCTTTCCCAATTTTGAACCAATCCGTTGTTCCATATCCAATTCTAACTGTTGCTTCCTGTCCCACATATAGGTTTCTCAGGAGATGGATAAGGTGGTCAGGCACACCCATTTCTTTTAGGACTTGCCATAGTTTGCTGTGGTCCACACAGTCAAAGGCTTTTGCATAGTCAATGAAGCAGAAGTAGATGTTTTTCTGGAACTCTCTGGCTTTCTCCATAATCCACAGTATAGATGAGACCTAAGCATTGCAGAATAGAGGGGGACCAGTACCTTACAGGAATTGGAAATAATACTTTCAGTTAATGCAGCCTAAAATAGCATTTGCCTTTTTTTGCAGCCACATTGCACTGTTGGCTCCTATTCAGCTTGTCATCTACAACAATTCCAAGATTGTTCTCACTTGTAGTATTACTGAGCCAAGTATCCCCATTTTGTAACTGTGTATTTGGTCCCCCACTCCACAATGTAGAATCTTGCAATTATCCCTGTTAAATTTCATTATGTTGTTTTTAGCCCAGTGTTTTAGCCCTATCAAGATCTTTTAAAATTTTGTTTCTATCTTTAAAGGGCATTTCATATTCCATCCAATTGTGTGTCATCCATAAACTTTATAATCATTCTCTGCACCCCTTCATCTAATTAATTAAAACCAATGTTGAAGAGCACTGGCTCCAAGACTATGCCTTATGGGACCTCGCTTGTTACCTCCTCCCTTTCAGAATGAGTCATTGAGAAGAACTCTCTGCTTATGATTCTCTAACCCAGTGGTTCTTAACCTTTATTACTCGGATGGTTTTGAACTGCAACTTCCAGAAACCCCAGTCAGGACAGCTGGTGGTGAAGGCTTCTGGGAGTTGCAGTCCAAAACTCCTGAGTAACCCAAGGTTAAGAACCAGTGCTCAGTCTAACCAACTGTGTATCCACTTGAGAGTTGTTGTATCCAGCCCACACCATGTTAGCTTGTTAAACAGAATATCATGGGGCACTTTGCAAACGCTTTGCTGAAGTCAAGGTATATTACATCTACAGCATTCCCACCATCCACCGGGGGTGGTGGGGTTATGTGATCAAAAAATGAGGTAACATTATGTTATTGACAAATCCATGCTAGCTCCAAAATATTCTCTCTGATTGATGTCAGGCTGACTGGTCTGTAGTTCCCAGGTTCCTCCTTTTTGAAGACAGGAACAACATTAGCCCTCCTCCAGTCATCTGACACTTCAGCTATCCTCCATGATTTCAAGAAAATAATAAACAGTGGTTCTGATAATTCTTCAGCCAGTTCCTTCAATACACATGAAGTTCATCAGGCCCTGGAGATATGAACTTGTGCAAAGTAAAATGGCATTTGACAGTTTATCAATCTCAAACTGCAATTTTGTCTCCTCACTTGTATCTCACATTTTCCTAGAGGGTTTTCCTAGAGTCTTTTCAGGAAAAAAACTGAGCAAAAGTAGGAATTGAGCACTTCTGCCTTTTCTTTGTCTTCTTTGTCTTACCATTTTGCCATCTCCACTGAGCTACTATTTATTTTCTCATGATTTAAACCTGTTACTTCAGACCTTATCCTCTGGCTGTATAGAAAATGGCTGTAGGCAAAAGGAGACAAATAAAAGAATCATAGAATAATTGAGTTGGAAAGGGCCTTTAAGGCCATCGAGTCTTAACTCCTTGCTCAATATAGGAATCCAAATCAAAGCAGATCTGACAGATAATTGTCCAATTTTCTCTTAAATGCCTCTAGCATTTGAGTGCTCACTACCTCCCGAGGTAATTGATTCTATTGTCATACTGCTTCTACGGTTAAGGCGTTTTTCCTGATATTCAGCCTAAATCTGGCTTCCTGTAGTTTGAGCCCATTATCATGAGTCATGCAATCTGGGATGATTGGGAACAGATCCTGCTCCACCTCTGTATGGCTACCTTTTGAGCATTTGCAAAGTGCTATCAGATCTCTCCTCAAGGTTAAACACATGCAGTTCTTTCAATCTTTCTTCATGGGGTTTCATTTCCAGTCCTCTGATCATCCTTGTTTTCCTCTTCTGAACTTGCTTCAGTTTGTTGGCATCCTTCCTAAAGTGTAGTTGAAGCCTAATCAGTGCTGAATAGAGGGGAACTAGCACCTACCAGGATTTGGAGATAATACTTCTGTTAATGCATCCTAAAATAGCATTTGCCGTTTTTGCAGCCACATCATACTGCTGGCTCATATTCAGCTTTTGATCTACAACAGTTCCAAGAATCTTCTCATAGTATTACCGAGCCAAGTATCACCCATCTTGTAACTATGCATTTGAGTCACCTCCCCCAGGTATAGAACTTTGCACTTATCCCTATTAAATTTCATTCTGTTGTTTTCGGCTCAGGGTTCAAGCCTATCAAGAATTTTTGAATTTTGTTCTTGTCTTCCAAGGTATTAATTAATAGCTATTCCACTCAATTTTGTGTCATTTGCAAATTTGGTAAGTATTTTCTGAACTCCCTCGTTAAAAACCGTATATCTACCTACACAAAACATGTTTCACACTGCATAAATTTTGACACTTCACAGAATATATGTGTAAATACACATTAGAACAATCCTTGAACATTTATTGGGCATAAACAGGAAGTAATTGTTTTTTCCCTTAAACAGCATATAGCTCAGTAAGGGAACATCACTAAATTACCATAGCAGATATTCCACAAGGATAATTAGTCTCTGCTCAGAGAAGAGGATCTTGGCAGGTTCCAAACCAAGAGGAGAAATTTACTCTGATAAACCTGGAGTGCTATTATAAACAAGACTGTTGCTGCAAAAGAGATACTATAGAGCAGGGGTCATCAACCCCTGGTCCGCAGCCCGGTGTGGGTCCGTGGGCTTCCTTTAACTGGGCCATGGACACGGATCACCGCCCCCCAGCGTGCATGCATGGGAGGCGTGTTGAGCTTGTGGAGGGGCGTGTCACACTTGTGGGTGGGCATGTCATGCTTGTGCACATGCGCATGAGCACAACATGGCCACCCACAAGGGTGACACACCCACCCACTCTCAAAATCTGCCTGGCAACCTGGCCGTGCACTTCTCCTTCCTTCCGCCTGGCGCTCCTCCGCTCCCTGCCCAGACATGCTGCAGGAGGGGGTGATGCTGAGAGAACAGCCTTCTCACGCGCACTCCCCTCTCTGTCTCCTTTCACAGCCTGCTGCAGAGAGCTCACACCCATCCATCCATCTGCCTTGACGGTCTGTCGCTTGTTCCCTCCCCCCCTCTTCCTTTCCTTTTTCTTTCCTGCTGCTGCTTGTTCGCTGCCACCACCGGGGCTAACAAGGACCAAGGAACAAACTAAAAGGAAAGGAAGAGAGAGGGCGGGAACGAGCGACAAACCGTCAAGACGGACAGATGGATATCCTACATTTGGAGGGGTGGGAGATGGAACTTTGCTAGTGACAGTCAAGACTGCTTTTGGGATGAACTGTGGAGCTGTTGAAAAAGAATGCAAAAGAGAAAATGTAGAGGAGACATGTAAACTGTCTGGAAAGCATTTGAGAATTTTTGTAGTTAAAACATTCCACTGTGTTCCCTTGTTGACTATTGACACTTTGGAATACAGTACAGTAATGCTATGAATTTCCAAAACACTGTAGATTTATTCATTTGATATTTTAAAGTTCATGAAATTAATATTCAGTGTTTTCCTCCACCAATGTTATTTAATCTCTTCCCACCTGCTCCCGAAATAAATAGACGGACACAGGTGTTGGCGTTAACAAGGGCCACACTTTATTGCTTTTAAGCTCCAATCACTCTCATCCTGCAGAGGGGCCTGGATGTCATGTGGATCCCTGGGGCAGGCTCTAGGGGCATCTCTCACTCCCTCTCCAATCCTAAGCGGGTGAGTCCCAAGTCCCCTGAACGGCTCGTACCCAGATGGCCACAGACTGGAAACAAAAACCTTCCTATCTGCCATCCATCCAATTGTCTAGAATTAAGACATGCAATGGATGGGACTATAACTTATTCACCCCTCATCCCAGCAAGTGAAACGCTAGATCTTGGTTGCTGTGATGCTGGGTGCAGTAGAACCCCCATGTGCTTTTTGGGAGCTCACTGAAACGCGCCTTCTCTTCCGCATTACCTGACAGTTTGACTTATTTAAACATGACTCAAACCTAGAATAGCCCTCAGAATCCCATGGGTAAACAGTGTGGGATAGGCAAGAATATGCCCGCCCACCTTTTATATACCAATCAGGTGAGATGGACCCAAAATTCCTATTGAGCCCCAAAGCAACCACCTTAGCCACACTGGACCCAGGGCGGGCAGGTTAACTCAAAGGAAAAAAGGCTGGAATACACAGAAACCCCATTCATCTGTTCAGGCTGGAAAAAAAATACAAATAAATAAATAAAATAAAAATAAAACACTAGGGATGCGCTGGGGTCAAAAAACAAACACACCAAAACAAACAAACAAACAAAAAACACAGCCAGCCCCGGGGGAATGCTATGGAGCTGGGGGAAAACACTAAAAAACCACACACACACAGAACCAGCCCCAGAGGAACACCATGGGGCTGGGGGAAACAAACACAATGCCCACAAACACAGCTAGTCCCAGCGAAATGCTATCAAATTTGGTTTGATCTCCTACCTGGTCGGTGTCTTGGCCTATATGAGAAGGTAATTAAAAATAAATAAATATAAATTGAGTTTTGATCCCTTACCTGGTCAGTGCCTAACCATAAAATATGTTGTTTTACCTAGAAGATAGTTATCTCATATATAATAACATTTATAAACCATGATTTCTTTAAATTTTGAGCAAGTAATTAACACTATGAATATGGAAATAGATACAAGAGAAATCAACCCAGAAAGAGAACTATTAAGCTGAACAAGTCAATAGATCCTGGCATATTAACACATTAAATGGGTAAATATTTCAGACACAATAACCTTTGCAACCCTTCACACTCAGAAACAATATGTAAAGAGGTCTGTTGTTCATTTCTGAAGAACATAAACAAAAATTGTTTTTCTAATTATGGTTGCTAAGGATGGAGATTAACCGAATACAATCTAATGCATGCTAGGAATGAAATACACAGATTAATCACGCAGAGTGAGCAAATGTTTCAGAAATAAAAAAATTCTGTTTCATTTCCAACAACTACACCCACAGCTCCATCAGAAAGGGGCCACCCAGAAAAGGATCCCCACAAATGCTACTCTTTCCCATCTGTGTGGGAAGTCTGTTCTTGAAATCCAGCTTACTGTACATCTGGCTGCCCCCTAACAAACCCATTTATCTCCATTAAAAACCAACAGCAACCTCTCAAAAGTCCCACATCAACTGCCCTGCCAGACCTCACCACCTTAAACCTACACTAACCGGGCAACGCTGTAATGTAGTTTCCAGAGCTATAGAAAAAACAGGAAGCAAACCTGTCCGTTGATAACAGAGTACATCTCTACAAACTATGAACCTGAACAGCTGAGAGAGTCCATGGTTAAGCCTGGATGAAAGGTAAATGTAAGTAATTTTGAAAAGCCAAAGTCTCTCAAACTCATTCTGCTCCCAATGGCTGTTGAGGCAGGAAAGCAGCAAGTGGGCAAAGACCAACTGTCAAGAACTTACAGCACTGTTGCTCCAGCAACCATGTGACCTCAGAGGTCATGTGACACCTTCTCTCATTATGTCCTCAGCGGTATGTCAAAAGTTATTTAAATGTCTCTCACACTCTTTAGCCCTACCAGGCTGCTTGCAAGAGTGACATAAAAGTCTTGTCCTGTGGATCTTAAATACTTCTGCATGGGCGGCTGTTGTCCCAGAAGGTTTAAATTACCATTGTATTTGTAGGATGCCCATATTTTATACATTTTTTTTTAGAAAGGGAAGCAATATTAGGTCAGAACTAAACTGTGTTCTGGCCCAGTAGTCATTTTTCCTCAAGAAGAGGAGGGCACGGTCTCACAGCTGGAGTTTGCCACTCTCATTGGTCTCGGTATCATAGAAAAACGGAGCTGGAAGGGGACTATGAGGATCCTGCTCAGTGCAGGATCACTTGGTGATGACTCATAGCTACATTTCTGCCTGTATAGAATGAGTGTGTGTGTTTGTTTAACGTACCAGTGTGCATTCAAAAAAGTACCAAATTTAATATTCCAAAGAGGTCCAAGCACCTTCCCTCGTACAGTACATGGTTGACCATTTGGGATATTTGTATTGACTTTGGCTTTTGTGGGAGTTCTGTTCCCTTTGGCTTTTTAGGGGGGGGAAATCTTATCTAAGTACTCATGCAAGGAGAAGAAACAAGATTGTGTTTTGTTATTCTTCAAGTATGGAGGAATACAAAATGGCAGATTTGTCTACCTGTTATGCATCCCCCCCCGACCCTAACCTTTTATATTAGTTTTTCTTTTAGAAGCTTGGATTCTTAGATCCTAAAAGGAGAACACTATCGGGAGGAGAGTCAAAATCTCTTTCTGCTTCTTTGTGTGTGTATTTTGCTGGCCTGCAAGTTCATGAAAACACGGTAATGCTAGCTTTTAGCAAGCAGACTGTCATGGTTTCCCTTAGATCTTATGGGAAATAGAGTATATGTGGATTTGATTTAATACTGTTACTCAGATCACTGCTTAAACACAATCTCTTCAGTAAATCCCATCAAATGGCTTCTACAGTGCTCTACTTAATTATTTCAAAGAACGAAAGTGACTTTTCCTCTGTATGAGCTGTTTCTACCACCACAGTGGTAAATGGTGGAATGCTTTAGGATTTGCAGTGTGTCAGGAAAAGAAAGAAAAGAAAATGTGTACATCAGTGTTTTAGTGAAGCTGGGACTTGCAAATTCAAGTCCTGGGAAGTTTGATTAGCAGGATAATGATCTCACTGACCCTCCCAGCTTTCATATTACTTCCAAATTTAGCACTACCTGAAGGAGAAACAGATTTCCACACTAGGTTGTATCATTGTAAGCTGTGGTTGTTGTGCTAACTATGTGGATAAAAAGCACCTGTTTGCTGGACTAAAGGCCTGTTCCTGATGGAAATGAACATTGCTAGAACTGGTTTGTGGATAGGAGTTGCATTTTTGGACTGCGCTTGGAGGCCTGACTATAAAGGCTGTGTCCTAATGCATTTATTTACCGTGGTAGCATGGCAGTGCCTTTATGATGAAATATGGAGATGGGCCAGTTGCTTTCTACTTTGCCACCCTTCTCACAATGAACTGGTTGCAAAGACCCCAATACAGAAGCATAATTAAAATACTCAGGTGAGAAGTGGATAAGTTACCAAGATTTTAGTTAGATCAAGAAGGCTCTTCCTTTTAGGCGTTAGGATTCAGAGAAGGTGGGGAATGGGGTGGTAGCAGCAGCTGCAACACCACCCTCAGCGCTTTGATCCCTGTGGCCATCTCCTTATCCCAACTAATTGAAAAAAAAGTGGTATGGGCATTGTGGCGATTTTCTCTGAAGTCGCTATCCCCCCAGGCCTTCACAAGGTTCTCGCTCTTCTTTCTTGTTCGCTGCCACCATACATATAGAGACAAGTGTGCTGATTAAAACTTAAGGCTTTTATTTGATTAGGGAAGTTATTAGTTGATAATTATTCATGAGATCAATCACTTATATTTGAGTCTAGTCAGATACAACAAAACTCTCCTAACCTCTGTTCTAATCTATGTTCTCACAGATCTCTTAACTCACTCTCTAGTCACTTTCAAGATACAGTGGTACCTCGCTTAACGAGGATAATCCGTTCCAGCGAAATCACTGTAGAGCGAAATCCTCGTTAAGCAAAATAAAAAATTCCATTGAAACGCATTGAAAACCCGTTCAATGCGTTCCAATGGGTTGAAAAACTCACCGTCCAGCGAAGATCCTCCATAGGGGTGGCCATTTTTTGTGCCTGTAAAGCGAGGAATCTGTCCAAAAACACAGCAGGGAGCCATTTTACACAGCAGGTGGCCATTTTGAAGCTGCTGATCAGCTGTTTTAAAAATGTCGTAATGCGAAGAATCGGTTCCCGAAGCAGGGAACCGATCATCGCAAAGCGGATTTTACCTATTAAAACATTGTTTTGCGATCGCAACAGCGATTGCAAAACAGTCATCATATTGCGTTTTCGTCATTTAACGAGGCAATCATTAAACGAGGCGCCACTGTACACACAGTCTCTTTCCCATGGAATCTCCCTCAGATGCCACTGACCAGTCTTTATATCCAGCTCCCTCCCCCCTTGGCTCTTCCTTCCATCCACTCATTGGCACCTTCTCCACTGTTCTGCTGTGACGGACAGGTGAGGCCAGGGATGTTCGCTACAGGTACAAAGCATAGTCTTGCTGGACCAAGAACATGCTGGATCAGAAGAGGAGGAGATTAGGCCAAGGGTGGCTGATGGACTGTGAGGGATTGCCTTCCCTTAGAATCTGCTGGGGACGGGGGGCATTTCCCCTGGCCTGGTCATAAGCTCTCTACATATTAGGGCAATAAGGAGTGGGCATGTTCACTGGCTTCAGAACTAGATCTGACTGCTGGAGGGGAAAATTCCCCAGAAAAGTACAAGGGGGTGCATGAGTAATGGATCAGTGCATTTTGGGAGAGGGCATGGCTGGCTGGAAACCTGTAGAGCAGGCTTGTCCAACCTGTGGCCTGAGGGTCGCATGCAGCCCAGGTCAGCTCGTAATGCGGCCCAGTGCAATTTTTTATTTTTAAAGAAATTCCAAAGTTTCAAGTTACACTGCCGGTGCTTGCAGCCGGAATGCGGCCGGGGCACGTCATAATGGTGGGGGGGGGAGAGGGAAGGAAGGAAGGAGTGGGAGGGGAGGGGAGGGGAGAGGGGGGCTGCATGACTGCATTGCGCCATCCCCGTCAATAGGTGGATCCCCTCCCAGCCCCATAAAGCCACCGGAGTGGAAGCTGGCAGCCTCTGCTGTCTGAGATTGCAGCTGCCGGGAAGCACGCTTGGAGCGGGGCTGAGGAGGATGGCTTGGAGCTAGGGCTGCCCCCCCATGTGGCCCAAACCAAATGTATGTGTGGCCCAAACCAAATTTTCATCTTCTAATGTGGCCCAGGGAATGTGAAAGGTTGGACATCCCTGCTGTAGAGGGACACTGCACGCCACAAGACTTTGTGATACATCTGACTTCTCTTTGCTTACTCATGATACTAGAAAACTGCTTCTGTGGCCACAATCACCTGTCCTGGTTTGAGAAACAAAATGTTACATTGGATTGTATTAATTAAAATCCTGTTGCTTTGGATAGTAAGTTGCAGTTGAGAAGGCCTATTGAATCAGTGGGAATTTGGTGAGTCAGCTCCTTTGTAATTTCCATTGATTGAAATGGACCTAGTCTAGTTATTAATCCTTTTTAAAAAATATGTTATTATTACAGAAAATACCAATATAAAAAGTACAAAGAAAAAAAAAACACCAAAAAACCCCCCACATATTTTAAACTCAAGATACAAAATACAGTTAACATCAAGTACACCCCTCCATTCCCTGGGATATAGCCAATTTTTTTAACTTCATAGATTATGCCCTGCTTCTCTCCGAAAATCGTGCACTGGCATTATTTCCTTTCCCTTTCCCAAGCACATCATCTAAAATATGTCCCTTGTTCCTTTACAATAATTTACTTCCAATATTCATTTCCTAACTTTTAATTCACATGTTATTACTTCCTCTATTTAGTCCACCAAATCCTCACTGTGCCTCCTCTAGTGCATTTTACTACACTAAGCAACAGGATTTCAGCCATTGTGCCTTAACTTGTGCCTTAAATTGGGTGGAATAGCTAACACCTTAGAAGACAGAAACAACATTAAAAATAATCTGGATAGGTTTGAGCACTGAGCTACAAACAACAGAATGAAATTCAACAGGGATAAGTGCAAAGTACTGCATCTCGGAAAAAGAAACCAATTGCACAGTTACAAGATGGAGAATACCTGGCTCAGCAATACTACTAATGAGAAGGATCTTGGAGTCGTTGTAGATCACAAGCTGAATATGAACCAATAGTGTGATGTGGCTGCAAAAGAAGGCAAATACTATTTTAGCGTGCATTAACAGAAGTATAGTCTCCCAATCTTGGTACTAATTTGGCACTGGTTGGGCCTTATCTTGAGTTCTGTGTCCAGTTTTGGACACTGTGCTTCAAAAAGGATGTTGAGAAACTGGTGCAAGTACAGAGGAGGGCAACAAGGATGACCAGCGGGCTGGAAACAAAGCCCTGTGAGGAAAGACTGAGAAAACTAAGCATGTTTAGCCTTGAGGAAAAAAAAGACTGAGCCAAGATATGATAATACTTTTAAAATCCTTGTAAGGCTGTCATGCAGAGAAGGGGCAGGATCTTTTCTCAATCACTCCAGAGTGAAGGGCACACAACAATGGGCTCAAGTTACAGGAAGCCAGATTTTGGTTGAATATCAGGAAAAAAACGTCCTAATTGTTAGAGCAGAACGCAATGGAACCAATGATCTTGAGAGGCGGTGAGTGCTCCAACACTGGAGGTATTCAAAATAAATTCAGATGACCACCTGGTACATATCGTTTGATTTGTATTCATGCACTGAGCAAGGGGTTGGATTCAATGGCCTTATAGGCCCCTTTGAACTTCATTATTCTATGATTCTATAAACTGTAGTTCTCACACCGCTGAAATGATGACCGACCCATGTGGTTAAATGATGCTTCTATTTGACATTGCACCACGTTCTAGTCAAATGAGGTGCAACCCTTCTTATCCTGGTGGAGGAACAGCTCAAAAGCCCAATGTAGGTTTAATTGCATGTCTGGAAAAAAAGATATGTGTGTGTGTCTTTGTATGCAAATTTGCAATTTGAATTCTTTTAAGGAAAGGAAATTACAGTATTTGTTTGATTGGGAGTGTTGGTTTCCCAGCAGTTCCCAAAACAGAGCTGGAGCAATATCCCATTTTATGCTCCTGTTTGATCCATTGGACCATAAATGCAGTGAGTTAGGGTCCTCGGGTGATGGAATCTATTGGTATTGACTTTCCTATTGAATTCCTGGGTTTTCAAAGGTTGCTGATCATGCCCAGGATTAGCCTGTGACAGCACATTTAGACAAAGATTTATAGCACAGTATTCCAGCTGCTTTAAATACAGTTTATGGAATAAGAACAACCAACGGCGCCTCTCTCAGTTTTATAAGAACAATAGCATTTCTTTTCCTCCAAGGAATCTGTGGAAAGCTTCAACAGATGCTTTGTTATTGAGCTGAAAAAATATAGCTAAAATCATTCAGATTTGATGTCAACCTACATTTTTGTCTCATTATCAAACATTACAAGAAAACGGGCATCTTATGGTGTAGTTACTCTGGCAATATGAACTGCTGTTGAATCAGGTTTTTCTTAAATAAAATCAGTTTTTTAAAAAATCCTACCTTCACAATGCAAATGGAATTTCAGAATTTTTTCCCCATGATTTTTTTTATTTTATTTTTTTTAATCGGAAACAAGTTGCCTTGTGATGGCTGCCTCCCACAGCAACTCCTACTCCTGCTGTAGGTTATTTCCTTCCTTCGCACGGAACATCTCTGGTCAATTTCAACACCTGTCTTCCCATTCAAAATATTAGGGAGGGGGGAAGTAAAGTCAACACATTGGGGGTGGCAGATGTTAAGCAACTGAGAAATATTTGGAAATATGCTTGCTAGAACATCTATTTCATGAACATGACAAAAAAAGCTACAAAACAGACATCACAGACCTCAGGGATCTTGAAAATGCAGTACTTCCAATAAACTTGTTTCGAATTGAGAGTGTATTTTCCAAAGCTGGCATAGCAATTTAGAAAACATTGAAATAAGAGTGACCCAAAGGAAATGCAAATGGTGATACAAAATCACATGAGAACCATGTGACTTTAAATCACTTTAAAGAACATGGCAATATATTCTGTGGTATTCTAATTAATGTCCTTGCTCTTAGTGGGTCTAAAATAATGTGGTTGATGAAATGGCCTTTTATCTTGTATTAGCAGTAGGGAACATGTTTCAGCCTGAGGTCTGAATTGGATCCAGAAAGGTAGCTCTTCTAGGTTGTGGCCCAGAGCACAACCACACTTTCATGTACAAATAGGCATGCCTCTCAGCTGCTTATTGGAGAAGAGAGATTTTGTCATATGGGCAATGTGACGGAATGAAGGAGAGTGTCTGGTGGAGGAACTTCTGGGCCAGGTATGGACATTTAGTGAGCCATATTTAGCCCACAGACCTAATGCTCCATTTCCTGGCCTCAGGTACAGTTGTGCCTCGCTTTACGATTGCCCCATATAATGGCGAATCTGCTTAACGATGTCTTTTTGTGATCCAAAAGTGATCGCAAAACGACATTTCCTATGGGCAAAATCCGCTGTGCGATGATCAGTTCCCTGCTTCAGGAACCAATTTTTCTCATTACGACGATCAACGAACAGCTGATTGTCAGGTTCCAAAATGGCCACCGGCTGAAGAAAATGGCCCCCTGCTGTTTTCTAGGATGGATTCCTCGCTAGACAGGCACTGAAAATGGCCGCCGTATGGAGGATCTTCGCTGGACGGTGAGTTTTCAGCCCATTAACCGGGTTTTAATGCGTTTCAATGGGTTTTTTTATTTTCGCTTTACGATGTTTCCGCTCTACAGCGATTTCGCTGGAACGAATTAACATTGTTAAGCGAGGCACCACTGTATTGTGATATAAAAAACTGTGACCAAGGGAAGTTGCATCAGGAACTGCTCCTGGCAGAGCCCATTTCTTAAATTTGTTAATTCTGCCTTGCCTCCAATGCCATTTGGATTGTGCACATAAGCTTCTCATCTCCCACTCTATCTTCAAAGGATTTCTTAGACAGTAGATGAGATTGGGATTTTTTTTCCCCAGAGTTTGAAATCTTCTGAAACTTCTTCATCTCAGACGAAGTGGGCTCTCATTCAGATGACTGGGCTCACAAGAAAAACCAACAATGAACAAAAAATAACCAACCACAATATTTGCATTCTGTGTAGTGCTGAAGAGACTGATGTACACACAAGGAAGTCTGGGTATAAACCTTACCTCTTCCATTAACTTCTTAGGGTGCAGCAGGCAAGCTGCACTGTAACTGTTTCCCTATTTGCAATGTAGGACATAGTAATACTGATCTTAAAGGATTAAATGGATTACAGGCAGGCAGTTCAATGTGAAACATCTTGAACACTCAGAAACACTATACAAGTGTTGTTGTTAGGAGCTGTCAATTCACTTCCAACTTAAGTTTTCAAAGTGGGTGAGATCTTCAGGGAGTGACTTAACATGTGCCACCTCCAGTGAGTTTGCATGGCTGAGCAGGGAATTGGCCCAAAGCCTTCTGTGCTCTATCCACTACATCACACTAGTTCTCTATACTATCATTACTGTGGTGCCTCACTTGAAGACGTTAATTCATTCCAGCAAAATTGTGGTAGAGCAAAAACATCATAAACCGAAATAAAAAAGTCCACTGAAATGCATTGAAACCCGTTCAACGCGTTCCAATGGGCTGAAAACTTACCATCCAGTGAAGATCCTCCATAGGGGCGGCCATTTTCGGGTGCCTGTATAGTGAAAAATGGCTCCTAAAAACAGCAGGGAGCCATTTTGTACACCCGGAGGCCATGTTGAAACCTGATGATCAGCTGTTTTTAGATCATCGTAATGCGAAAATCGGTTCCCGAGGCAGGGAACCGATCATCGTGAAGCGGATTTTTCCCATTTAGACCATCATTTTGCGATCACAAAAACCTAATCATCAAGCGATTTCCTCGTTAAGCGAGGCACCACTGTATTATTACTACTACCACCATCATCATTGGATAATTTATTTCTGTTCACATTAATAGTTCTAGATAAGTGAGTTGTTCTCTTGTATTTCTCTCACTGCAAAAAATAATAAGGAAGCATCCTGAAGCTATGTTAAAAGGTTTAATTAACAAAAATCAAAAGTACCAGCCTAATTGAAGCTAAGAGGGCTCTAATGAGATGGTATTCTGAAAAGATGGGTTGATTATCTATGCCATCCTTATACTCATTATGGTACGTATGCAAATGTTACCACATGAAAGTTATGGGGAGTTGGTTTTCTGCTCGTGTGCATCTCATGGCGCCTTGTTAGGCCTCTTTTCACCACTGGACTAAAGCAAAAAACTTCCACATTCTGTTCATGATAAAAGTAGGGATATATGAATGTGCAAGTTTCTGTTTCTCAAAAATCGACTCTTCACATTTGTGTGTTAGAATGCCCTCATACATGAAATGAGATTGACAATGTTTAGTATCCGTTTACTGACTATGCCGAATAAGAACAGTTCTGCTGATTAACTCACAACATCAAGCAGTGCTTTATGGCAATATTTACTGGTATAAACCATAAAGTTACCTATTTCAAAAGAATAAATAGATATTGAAATAGACTGAAAGAATTATGCACAATGTGTTTGTCAAATCTTGGTGTGATTTAGTGGCTTCCCGACAGTTCCCACTGCCCCTTTCATTTAACCGCCAGAGCAACAAAGCCCCAGTGTGTTTTCCGTCTTTGGCATGGCCTCTTGTCCCATCCTTGAAACTGTGACTTCTGTGCGGACAGAGGCTCTGTCCCCAAGGGGTTTGAATAGCAGGGGAAGGCACTCTTGGAATTTTGCTACCCATGTGATTCTCTAGGACGCCTGTATGATAAAGCCAGACCTGCCAACAGCAAAAATGTAGGGCTCATCAACCCCATGTTGGGTGGCTGTTCATGGCCGGCAGATTGTGTCTTACTTGGGAGCTTACATGTTTTGCACTCCTGGGATTGTGGTGATTAAAGATTTGAGAGCTTAAGACCTTTGGAAACATTAATCCAGCTACTAAAGCAGCTGGGTTTTTTTTTTCTTTGTTTTGTGAAGTATGAAAACTAATACTTGATAGCTCTTTTGAGACTGTTACCAGCATCCGTAATAAGCAGACTTTTAAAAATTGCATGCAGCTGAAGCAAATGATGCATGCAGCCTCCATGGTAAACAAGAAGCATGGGGATCTAGAGTGCTAATGTATTCAGCACTTTGCCTTTATTTAAAACGACTGGCAAAAAGCCAAGGTAATTTAGACAAGGTTGGGGGTGGAAGGCTGCCGCGGAGTTTCTAAACCCTGAGAAGGATTTTAGCTGCATGACTTCCACTGACTTCGGAGTTCAATGAAAATGGATCTGCAGTGCCAGCCATGAGTGAATTAATAATACTTACTTCCTTCACTTACTTAACACAGCTCAAGACAGTTGGAAGTACAAAAGGTTGGCTTGATCTGGATCTTTGGAGTTTTGCATGACGCACAGCCGAGCGCTCAGGAAGAAAACCAAGTTGGCATTGCAGCATTTTCCCTAAATGTGTGGGATAAACACAGGATGAATAAACAACAACAGAATTCTCTTGAAGCACAAGACGTTGTCATTGCCTGGTGGAAAGTATCAAAGACCCAAAGGCCATTGAGCACTTGGGACCTCAGTGTAAATCTCTGGATGCCTGGGAAGGGAGGAGTGCTTTATTTAGGGCTCTTTAATTTATTACTTGCTTATTTACCAACTACTTTACAAAGTCTTAATCTTGTCCTCTACTGGTAAGTTCAAATATACTTTAATTTTTCTTTTCTGCTCCTTCTCAAGATGTATGTAGTTCTACTCCTCCGCACCTTATTCTCAGAAAAACCATAGGAAGCAGCACCTTAAAGACGAAAGCTTGCATTAAAATATAATAGTCTTTAAGGTGTAACATGCTTTTGTTCTCTTCTTTTGTTTTGTTTTCTTTCTTTAGATTTTGGCTGATATGCTTGCGCAGACTAACACAGCTACCTTTTCTAAAACCGTAAGAAACAGCTTAGGTTTGAGAGAGTAATCATGGTCGTCGTCATCGTCGATCTCCTCAACATCATCATCTTAGAACTGCAGAGCTGAAAGAGACCCTATGAATCATTGAGTCCAGACCCAGGCAAAGAAGCACAGCCAGGAATCGAACTACTAAAGTCCACAACCAGATACCTAAAGCACTGAGCTATCCAGCAGTTCTCAGTGACGAAGTGAAGGTCACCCAGCGTGACTGGTCGTGTATTGGGAGTTAGAATTTGGGTCTCCCAAGTCCCAGGTCAATTCTATGTAATTCTACACTGGGTGTAGAATGGGAAGGAAGCCCCAAAGAAAAGCTGTAAAATTACAACATTTTTGAAGTATGATGGAAATTCTCTTGCATGAGGCTGGAACACTGCCAGAGTGGAGTTCAGTACGTCATCTGAAAGGGTCACTGAGCCTGTCTCTATACCAGAGTTTGGAAAAGTAAGTTGGAAATAAAGTTCATACAGCTTTTGAGTGCTTCACACATCTAGCCAGGGGGCCCTTTTGAAAGAGCCGTCCCTCAAGGAGGTAAGAGGGACGGCTTGTGGACAAAAAGGGGCTTTTCGGCAGCTGCCCCCAGACTATGGAATGCCCTCCCGACTGAGATTCGTCTGGCGGTGACGCTGATGACATTTCGGCGCCAAGTCAAAACCTTCCTGTTCCAGAAGGCTTTTAATTGAAATAATATCAACTGTGGGTCCTGATGGAAATTTTTAGAGTATATCTTTTAATTGTATTTTAATTGTTTTATCTGTTTATTGTATTTTTATTGTACAGTGGTGCTTAACGAGTGCACCGTTTAACGAAGAATCCGCATAGCGACCCTTTTTTGCGGTCGCTAAAGTGACCGCATTGCAATGTTTAGATAGGCTAAACATCGCATTGCAATCATTTCTGCACCTGGCGGCCATTTTGGGAACAGCTGATTGGCGGTTTCAAAATGGCCGCCGGGTGCAGAAAATGGCTGCCTGCACCATTTTCGCACCTTGCCCTCGCTTACCGAGGGCGGGAAAATGGCGGCGCTATGGAGAAACTTCGCAGAACGTTGAGTTTAAGAGCCATAGGAATGCATTAAACTAAGTTTAATGCATTTCTATGCCGTTTTCCGTTCCATATAGCGATGTTTCCCCATTGCGACGGTTAATCTGGAATGGATTAACCTTGCTGTGTGGGGCACCACTATATTTTAATTGTTGTAAGCCACCCAGAGACCTTTGGGTAGTGTAGGCGGCATATAAGTTACCCGTATTTTTCGCTCCGTAAGACGCACCTTTCCATAAGACGCACCAATTTTTTAGGAGAAGAAAACAGGAAAATATAATCTGTTTTCTTCGCTCCATAAAACGCACAAACTTTCCACCCCCCTGTTTTGTGGGAAAAAAGTGCGTCTTATGGTGCGAAAAATACGGTAAATAAAATAAAATAAAATAAACTTGGTTAGTTATTTAAATACAGTGGGGTCTTGACTTGAGAACTTAATCCGTATTGGAAGGCGGTTCTCAAGTCAAAAAGTCTGTAGGTCAAGTCTCCATTGACCTACAGTGCATTGAAAACCGATTAATCCCGTAGCAGGCCGTTTTTGTTCCATTTTGGTTTTTTTCTGGTCTGTAAGTCAATTCTCAGGCTGCAAGTCAAACCTAAATTTTGCGGCCAGAGAAGTCTATAACTCATAAAGTCTGTAAATCAAGCTGTCTGTAAGTCAAGAGTCCACTGTACTGGCTATGGAGCTGTTTTCATCATGTTACAGCTGTGAACAAAGACCACCAGGGAGCACATCTAGAGTTCTGTATTAGATGATGTGTTTGAACACAAATCTTGCAGATTTGCTAATGTCTTTGTTGATAGGGCATATGATAATGGGCACAGAGAGCTACATTGATGATGTACATTTTACTTTGCAAAGATGGTTGTTGACAGATTACATTACATTTAAGAATATCTCAGCACTTAAGGGGGAAAAGAGCTCCAGGAATTAGCAACCTGGGCTACCTTGACAGTTTAGCATCTCATACTTTTACTTCAACATTTAGCTAATGACTTTGACTGTTTTTCTAGAGCTTCATGAATGTGAAAACAACATTCCGTAGGGAAATTCTTCTTTCTAGCATGTTGAAAATAAGACTTTTTCTCCATCTGTCTTTCTATCTCTGTCTCTCTGTTCGATAGTTACCTGAATTCTGAGCTGAATATAGAAATGTGGATAGTCTCTTAACATGATCAGACGTGCTGCCTAATGAATTTCCACAATAATCCACAAAATTAATATTTGTTGGAGAAATACAGTCTTCTCTGTTTTGCTTTTAACATTGAATGTCCATAGGGAGCATGCACTGTATCTGCATCAACTTAAAGAGTTTTTTTGTTTCATGCCTAAAACTTTGAGAACACCATTTCCTTTCCTTTGTTAGTACCTCCGCTGTCCTCCATTTTCTCCTCTTGAAAGATATACATATGGAGATGTTGTTCCACACTAACTATATGTACATCAAAGAACAAAACCATGTTCTTTGCATGTAAAGTTTTTTTGTTTCCTTTGACTAAGAAACATCGAGTGACCCTTTTTGCCATTTTCCAAGGGAAGAAGTGAAACTAAGCAGTTTCTTTGCAATAGAAAGGAAATAGTTTTCCAGTGAAAATTTCAAATCTCTCCAACTACATTTCCAGGCACTTATATGACAGAGAGGAGGGGTGCACAGATTGTGACCATGTTTATCCATGTTTATCCACCAACACAAAACTTCCTGAGCACGGGCATTCATTACGATGTCTCATATCTCATTGCAGAGCCCCAAAATGCCGTGTTCTGTATTGTCTGCTATCAATATACCATTTAAAAACTTTCCACATCCTCTAAGAATTTATTTATTTATTTATTTATTTATTTATTTATTTATTTATTTATTTATTTATTTATTTATTTATTTATTTATTTATTTATTTAATTTATACTCCGCCTATCTGGCCCACCGGTATTTTCTAATAGGTATTTTCTAAATCTGATGGATCTCTCATTACCCAGGGACTGGAAAAAATACTTTTCTGGCCATGGGACATTTTTTGTAGTCCCAAAAGGTGGTTGTTCCAAACACTGGATCACCCATCCAGAGCAATATTCATATATTGGAGATACCTTCAGTAAGCCAACAGGCGTGGGCAAAGCCAGGCAGATCAGTGTGCACAGACCTGCTTTACCTGATCCAGCATTTAAAATCATCTTCAGACTAAGATACCCAAAACTCTTTGATGCCCTTCTATAGAGTGGCTGGGAGTTATGTATGGGACAGAGACTGCTTGGGGTTACAAGCAGGTTGTTGTGTTTTCAAAACTGAGGTTCAGAGTGTATGCCCTTTTCTTGTTCCTAGCAAAACTGCGGGAGTTTCAGGGTGACGTTTGACACCTCCTCTGCCCACTTTAGTATCTGCAACCCCTTGATCTTTACATTTTTGAACAGCAGACATGAAGATGTTGCTCCAAGCATCTTTCCACCTTTTTTTACCATCCTGCAAGATGAAGGGATTATTTTTCCCAATGCCAAAAGCTTGCAAAAAAAAAAAAAAAGTGCTGTTTTACTGAGTCTAATAAAGGACATTGGAGGGACGTTAAACCGCAGAAGCCTCTGTGCTGCAAGGTCAGAAGACCAGCAGTCGTAAGATCGAATCCATGCAACAGAGTGAGCCCCCATCGCTTGCCCCAGCTCCTGCCAACCTAGCCGTTCAAAAGCATATAAAATGTGAGTAGATAAATAGGTACCACCTCAGTGGGAAGGTAATGGTGTTCCGTGTCTAGTTGCGCTGGCCACGTGACCACGGAAACTGTCTATGGACAAACGCTGACTCTACGGCTTGGAGACGGGGATGAGCACCACGTCCTAGAGTCAGACACGACTGGACTAAATGTCAAGGGGAACCTTTAGCTTTACTAATAAAGGACATAACTAATAACATAGATTTTGGAATTCATTTTACGCCCAACTAGCTTTTCTTACATTTCCACCATGAAAAAAAATCACACCCATCCGTTAGGACTGCGGTTAAGCTCAGAGGTGATGGGGAAGCTTGAAGGAGGTGGCAGATGATGTTATTCACTCTGCTGATAAAGAAGTCCTAGTGCTGTCATCATCCCATGATTCCTGGCTCCAGGAGATAAACCCCACTGATGTGAATCATTGTAACATCATTCTAATCGATTATTTCCACCTCACTCTCATTACAATATTCTGACTGTTTCCCTCTCTGTCTCTCCACCAACCACCATTATCCATATGCAAATATATTCCATACAACAAATTCCACATCTGTCAATCACTTTATAGACACATCCACTGACAGCACCACACTGCAATGCAACAGTATAAACTACACTTCTCCCTTCAACAATGCTTCAGAGTTAGGGGTGCTGGATCTCTGTGTAGTTCAAAACCTGTGCATAACTGTTGTGTCTCCAAAAATGTAACTGCAAAGCATAAAACAGCTGATACTCTTTCTCTCCCCCCCCATTACTCTTGTCAGCCTCCTGGCATGCCCCAGCACCTTCCCCAGCCACTACATGGAGCCACTATGCCAGGAGAAGAGGCTAGCTGGGCCATCACTATTGGACCAGGGGCCACCTTATGGCCAGCACAGAGGCCTCGTAAGTCTGAGACTCACCTTCCTCAGCCTACTTTCTGGAGACAAATAACATGGTATTTATTGAATATTTATCTATTAGATATTTAAAGTTCAATCAATTGGGAAAAAATCCATTTGTAACCAACGTTGTGCTACTTGGAGCCTTGCAATTCAAGAGGGAAGCGTATACAGTGGTGCCTCGCTTTACGATTGCCCCGCATTACGACGAAACCGCTTAATTGCGATAGCAAAACAATGGTCTGAATGGGGGAATTTTGCTTTGCGATGATTGGTTCCCTGCTTCGGGAACCGATTCTTCACAAAATGACGTTTTTCGAACAGCTGATCGGTGGTTTCAAAATGGTCCCCGCTGTGTTTAGGGACAGATTCCTCACTATACAGGCAGCGAAAATGGCCGCCGTATGGAGGATCTTCGCTGGACGGTGAGTTTTTACCCCATTGGAACGCATTGAACGGGTTTCAATGCGTTTCAATGGGGTTTTTATTTTTGCTTTACGATGTTTCGCTTAACGGCGATTTTCCTGTAACGGATTGTTGTTAAGCGAGGCACCACTGTAATGCAGCTTGTCTAATGCCACAAGACATATTGTCTCATTTGAATGTGATTCCTAATATTTGTCCCTGACAGCAATGTGTTTGGTATCAGTAATGTACTGGATGAGGGTGAATAAACTGAAACTTAGACAGAGGTGCTCCTGATCAGTCGAGAGGCAGATCAAGGAATAGGGATACAACTGGTACTGGATGGGGATTACACTCCCACTGAAAAAACAGATGTGTAGCTGTGGGATGTGTTCCTAGATTCATCTTTGAGCCCGGATGTCCAAGTCTCAGTGATGGCCCAGAAGCGCATTTGCACAACTCAAACTAGTGCACCAGCTATGTCTGATTCTTGAGAGAGAGTCAATTTGGCCACTGTCACAAATGCCCTAGTTACTTACCAGCTAGATAACATGCTCTATGTGGGGTTGCCGACGGAAAGTGTCAGGAAATTTCAGTGGGTCCAAAATGCAGCAGCCAGACTGTTGACTGGGTAACAGAGATCACATAACCCTTCTGTTACAACAGATCCACTGGCTGCCGAAGATGCTGGGGCATGCTGGTTTTAACCTTTAAAGCCCTAAATGGCCTGCGTCTAAGCTATCTCAAAGGCCATTATCTCCCATTATGAGCCGGCTCGGGTGTTGAGATCATCGGGAGAGGCATTTCTCTTGATCCCACCACTTTCCCAGGTGCATTCGGTGGGGACACGGGAAAGGTCCTTCTCTATTGCTGCTCCCAGATTTTGGAACTCCCTCCCACAGGAAGACGGACTGCCCCAGTTTTGTTGTCCTTCCACAAGCAGGCAAAGACCTTTTTCTTCTGGCAAGCCTTGTAACTATCTATCTGTGTGTTTTTCTTTTCTTTTCTTAAGATGGATTGTTATTAGAGATGGAGGTATATGTATTTGAATACTCTGGAGCTTGAGATCGATTAACCACTCCTGGCAGGAAGCAGGATGACAAGCCTCTCTGTCATGTCGAAGAGTGGCTCGTTGATTGCGAGTTCCGGTGTGACAAGACGGGACCGCACAGCTTGCAGCAGCGGCGGATCGGTGTGTGGACCTTCTGGCAGCATGGGGCCGGCCCCTCGTTATTTCCACCTGTGCTGGGGTATTCACATTCATATACGAATACCCCCGTCTCTAATTGTTATGCATTAGCGCTTTTTATGGATTTTTATTACTACTTTTGTTTTCCATTTTTGTATTTTCCATTTCTTGAGAGTGGCTTTAAATTTTTTTTAAAAAAATGATGTATACTTGTTCTTAGCTTTAATATTGCCTTTTAATGATGTAAGCTGCCTCTTTATATTCATTGTTCTTAGCTTTAAATACTATCTTTTAATGTTGTTCACCAACAACGTATACTCATTGTTTTCAACTTCAAATATTGTCTTTCAGTGCTTATGTGCAGCTGTGGTTCCTTTTTAAGGAGAAAGGTGGGGTAAATATATTTTAAAGAGGCAAATGAAGCAAATCTCTGTGGCTGATGATGATCAGCCTCTCACTGGCTCCATGGCAAACTGGAGTGCTGCAAATTTGCCTCTTTCTTCCACCTGCTGTAGGATCTGGCTGGTTGCTCTGTAACCTCAACAGGTGTCAGGTGTTGTCTTTGCTGCCACTCCTCCTCTTTCTATCATTATTATTATTATTACCACTGTGATGTGGCTCATCAATATCTCCTGCTCCCCCACACTGTAAATGCTAAATGTAATAATAAAATGTAAACACAGAAATGTCCTTTCTGGAACACCTTGCAAACACCTGAATGTGATACACACAATTGAGAGAACAGCTTAAGCTGCAAAGGTTTCTGTTCCAGTGTTAGCTGGAAGTTGGTTTTTTTTTCCTCTCCCTTTTTCCCCCTGAGCAGTAAGCTTGGGCATAGCTGGACCTAGCTAAGCCTCAGTTTAGGCCTTTCTCTCAGGTGCATCGCATTCAGGAGACAAGAGTTAAGTGGTAACCTTGGAGCATCCCATTTCATGCCATTTTGAAGTCTCTCCTCTTTCCTACGGGTGCATCCCATTGAACTCAGTAATACTTGCTTCTAAATAAACACACTTATGTTGCATATTGGCTGTAACCAGAAAGAAGCGAACATGATTTGCTGCAGCAGAAAGTTCTTCCGGCTCCTTCACACAAATGAGGAGGAATTCCTGCCTTTGTTCTGGAATTGCACAGCTGAAGGTAAGCAGACGTGGGATTCATCCATGGGTGGTCTGGCATCGGACAGAAGGTTATTCTGTGGCCTGTTCTCCCTTCCTTCGGGAAAGAACACAGGCAACAGAAAAGCCATTAGCCAGTGATGGCGCATCTGCATGGAGCTGTCTTCCCTTAATGCAGTGGTTCTTAACCTTTGTTACTCGGATGCTTTTGAACTGCAACTCCCAGAAACCCCAGTCAGGACAGCTGGTGGTGAAGGCTTCTGGGAGTTGCAGTCCAAAACTCCTGAGTAACCCAAGGTTAAGAACCAGTGGCTTAATGGACCAAAAAGTAGGGGGAGGGAATCCAGTCCAAACCCAACCCCAAACCATTTTTAGCCTGTAATGATTAAATGTCACATGAAACAATTGCCAGTTGTTACTTTCTTTGTCAAAGGATTGGTGTTCCACCCCTACTGTTAACAACTATTGCTTGTAATATGTTTCTTTCAAGCTGTGTTCTAAAATTACCGAAGTCGCACTACCCACGTTTGGACTACTTCCCGATCTTCAAGCTCCATGTCTATATGACATAAGAAAACAAAGAAACAAATGTTGGTTTGGTGAAATCCGAATGTGCACAATTCCCCCCCCCCAATTTTTACATGATGTGAAGGCGTATCAGTCTGGGCAACAGGTGTCAATGAAGTGAGGGGGTTTATACTGAAGGAAGCGGTAAAAAGAATATGGAATTTACTGGTGTTCTTGCTTTTGAGTGAGGTGCTTCTTATTAGGGATGACATTTGTTACGTGCTTAAGTGCATATTTGCTCCTACTTGTACAGGTAGAGTTGAGGAAGAAACAGAGAGAATGAGGGTCCTGTCAAATTTAATTTTAACAGATTTGTTGAGGATTGGGACTCATTGTGGAATATCATAATTAAAAGAACAGTGCTCTTGTAAGCTACTGAGGGAATAGCTGAGAATACTGTGTGTTCAACCTGGTCCAGATGAACAAATTCTCTTTTAACTGTCAAGATTGCCTTTGGATGTGTGTTATGTGACTGCAAACTGTGAAATTCTAAGAGTTATGCAAGGGCAAACAAGGAAATGTTTACTTCCTGATCTTTCTCTTTATGCATTGTAATATCAGTGCAGCTGATATTTCTCTACAGTGTAGACTTTATGAAGTTGTGATAGTCAAATATCCTGTTTTAAACTGTGGCTACACGGTTGAAATAAATGGGGTGAGGAACTGGGATTTTGGAAGGTGGTAGTCACTTGGTTTTTGAATTGGTTTGTGGGTCCTTTTGGGATAACTTTAAATCTGTGCATAAACCGAGTTACAGATCAGTTGAGGGGGTCACGTGGGCTTTTAGAAGCATTGCAATCGAGGCTTTTTTGTCCTGTGCTCGCCCAACGTCACTCTGGCTTCCTCTCATAGCCACTCACTGCTGCTCGTGTGGTTTAGTCTAATATTTGCAAATTTATTTTATTTTCTTCAAAATGAGATCGCACTAGAAGGGAATGCAAGGAAACACAAATTTAAACAGAGCTTTTGCCCTGCTCTCTGTTGGCAATGTTGCCGCTCAGTCCTCCAGCCGCCGGATGTCCGCATGCCTTTGGCTGTTGCACAGGAGAAGCTCTGCAGTCTGTAGGGTTCAGTAGACCGTCGCTCAGCGGACTCACCCGCTGGCTCGCTTGTCCTCTGAAGCAGCCAGCCAAGTTCTTTATTCCCTCCACTGCACGCAGACCAGCTGATCAGCTATCCAGTGAGCTTGCCTTCCCGGTGTATGCTTTCCCATTTGATTTCTTATTTTTTGCCTTTTCCTTTCTTGTATTATTGTTGTGGCCTGTGCCTGGCCTGCTGGATTCAAAGAGGGGGAGAAAAGCGATGGTGGGAAAGACATCTCCCCATGTTCTGGTAATTCTGGTTGGGGCCGCGCTATGATTTTACTTTTTGCTTCAATTTGCTTGCTTGCTTTTCTTGGTTTTTGAGAGAGTGGGCTGTGTATGTGTTGCTTTCCCTGTTTTATTGATTTTTTGGAAAAAGTTGTTTGGTTCATTTACTGTGTATTTATTCTGTTAAATAAATATTTTGTTTGGCTTTTGAAGAACTGTTTTATTTGCTTCTGTGGGGTGTGTGGGCTAGGGAGATGAATCTTGTGACTATGCCAGTGTGCTAGTGGTCTCTGTGAATGTAATAATATAAACTAGTGCCTGCACAGGGCCGATGACTTTTTTTCTTATGTACTTTTTCTTGTTTCCAGAGTAGATTGTTTCTACGTTGTCTGTGTTTTGAGGGATATTTTTAAAAGGTTCGTTAGGGTGCCAAGAAAGAAACCCAAAACAAACGCTCTTTTTCTTTTGTCTAAAATGAACGAATCGGTACACAAGAAACTAAAAAAATAGAAAAGGCAGCAATGAAAGAAGCCAAAATGAAATTAATATGAACATTTTTGCCATGTACATCCTTAAAGAGCACATAGAGGAGATGTCCAGATGGACTTCTTCCAGGTAGAATAACTTTATATGTTTGCCATGGGGAACGTACAGATAGTTTGCAGCTTCCTACCTCCACAGCCTGAGGTGGTAGACTCAAGGAACAACCATTCCACTTTTCCCCGTATGCAATGTATTAACCAGGCCATCATATCCATATGTACGTACTGGTGGCAGAAGAAACTGTAATGAAATAAAATACTGGCTATTTCTTGGTTTCAGCAGAGGGCAGTATGACACTATGTTTTCTGGCTTTCTGGAGTTCACCCTGTTGAAATAATTCTTCTAACATTTTTCTTTTGCACAGTCCTCATTAATGTGATGATGGTTATAGGACAGTGCTGTGCAAAAGCTATGGAACAAAGAAGCTCCTCAGGGCACATGTGATAGTTTGTGGTCTTCCAGCTGTTTTTTGGAGTGCACCTTCCGTCATTCCTTCCCCCTGGCTGTGCTGGCTAAGGCTGATAGGACTGGTAGGCAATGTAATCTGAAGGGCTAAGTGGGTCTGCCCTAGTGGTTAACCCTTTCTTCTATTAGCTCTGTATTGTCTAATTTCATCCAACTGTTGGTGACTCTTCAGAGATTCAAACAGAGGTGTTTCCTAGATCTACTATACAATTTGTTGATTTAAAGATGAAAATGGGAAAACTTCTATAAGATCAACATACCTCCGTGCTTCAGGACAAGAATCTGAACTGGACATTTTCTGGATTATATTCAGAAGCCCCAACTAGTCTGTCTAGTGTCCATGCTGGATGAGGGCTTCTGGGAGGTATAGTCTGGAAACCAGGTTCTGTTGAAGACCTTTTCACAGTAAAGGTAAAGGTAAAGCTTCTCCCTGACATTTAGTCCAGTCGTGTCCGACTCTAAGGCGTGGTGCTCATCCCTGTCTCCAAGCTGTAGAGCCAGCGTTTGTCCGCAGACAATCCTCCGTGGTCACGTAGCCAGCGCAACTAGACACGGAACGCCGTTACCTTCCCACCACAGTGCTACGTATTTATCTACTTGCATTTACATGCTTTTGAACTGCTAGGTTGACAGGAGCTGGGACAAGTGATGGGAGCTCACTCCGTCGCACGGATTCGATCTTACAACTGCTGGTCTTTTGATCTTGCGGCACAGAGGCTTCTGCGGTTTAACCTGCAGCGCCACCACGTCCCTTTTTCACTGTACTGGATCATATATTCAGGTACTCTGCAACATCAGTTCCTTATGTGGAACAGTTCTCTTTTTTTTCTCCTTTTGTAACTTGCAAGATGTTAAATATATAGCAACAGAGGAAGCTGCTTTTTTATAGAAGCAGATGCAGATCTAGCTAAACCCAATATTGTTGAGGCTGAGTAGTGGCAGCTTTCCAGAATTTGAGACATGCATTTTTCTACTCCTGCTTAGTTGTACAGCTCAGTGGGTTGAGTACCCGGCTGCAGAGCCCTAGTTTGAATCCCTGCAATGCCTCCTCAGAGAAGAGCCAGCCTATGTGTAATCCCAAGATGCTGTTAGACGAACTAAATGGTAAGCTACTTCTGAATACTTTATACCTAGAAAAGCCTGGACAGGCTCGCCATAAGTTAGAATCAACTCAACAGCACATAATTTTGATTGTTACCTGGAAGATAGCTGGGGTTGAATCTGGGACTGGCACCATCTTCATGTAATCATATGCTCTATGGATAAGATACGGTTTTGCAATGCAACTATCTGTATTTCTCTTATAGAATAGCTGCAAAAGATACATCTAGCACCATTGATTGCGTGGATAGAAAGTAGTTTGGGTGAGTGGGATGGAAAAGAAATGCTGGTGCAAAAATGCATTCCCCAACAGAAAAATAGGGATAGTTATTTTTCTGGAGTGGTGATTGTACCCTCCCCCCCTGATCTGCCTTATGCCAGATCCAGCTATCCTGGTGTTGAGTAACCAGTACTGAGTCGTGAATCTCCATGATTAGAGGTTCCTTTTCCTGCATTTTTCCATTACCAGCCACATGATCTTTTTGATGTGAGATGCCAGGGGTTGAACATGAACAACAATTTTCGTTGGATAAAATACATATAGCACGGATAGATTCTGGGGGCCATAGGTATTCAAAGCAGGTCCTCTACCACTGAATTGCAGCCCCTCCTCTTTCTGAATTGTCATCAGTTGAACCTGGGGCCTTAGAGCACCAAACATACATTTTACCACAGTTATGGGCATCCTCACAGACATGTGGACCTGGCAGATTTACAATTCTGCAGGGCTAGCCTAGGATATTTTGCTTTCTCGGATGAAATGAGTCATAACTCAAAACCCACACAAAGCCAGTAATGAAATACAGTAGATCACAGTGAAAAAAGTAAAATAAAACATAAGAGCTGTAAAACTGCTCGAGTACGCTGGTTCTCCTTCCCCTCCTCTCCCCTTTTAAGGAGAAAGCAATAACTATTAGGAACACCGTGTGTTGTACTCTGCCTACTAGCTCTACAATAGTAGTTAATTAACAAACACAATTCTTGGAGCTGTGTTGACATTAATCGTTGATGCTTGTGCACAAACAGATATGTTATTGGGATAAAAGGTGCTTTGGAAGTTTACATTGCAGTGGCTGCTAAGCAAAACAGCTGCATTAATTTGAGCAATTTCCAAAATGCAGCAAAAAAGGGAAGAAAGATAATCACCGTTTAGAAATGAAAAGGGGAAAAGTGAGGAGGGAGGGAGACCTATATGTAAAGCCCTTAAAGTGGATCAAGAGCATCTGGAAGAAAGCAATGACATATGTGGAACACCTTCCCAATTACCTGTGGGAAAAGGGCCTAGCAACTTGAGATTTCTTGACAGTGAAAGATTCGGTGGGAATCTCTTGTATATCTTGGGAGCTTGGCCATGGTCAAGCACTAGATTTGATTTTAAGCATGCTGGAGACAAGCAGCTTTAGACTAAATACTTTAGACTGTGAAGGAAGCTTGAAGGTCATCCAGATCATCTCTTGCTTAATGCGAGATCTGCAGCTAGCATGGCCCTGCATCTCCATTACAGAAAAATTGTTCTTCATTTGAAGGTTTGTTGGAGTCGTATATTTCAATAGGCCTGCAAAGATTCGCCTACTTCCTTCTTTCAGGTTAGCACAAAAATTCAGTAGTTTTCTGGTCCAGAGGCAACACTGGAAGTTCTTAGTTTTCTTCTGCTTTGAATTTTCAGGGGAAAAACTGTGAAAGGGTTTAGACAGATTATATTGCCTTTTTGAAAACTTGTAACATTGCCTTCTTAAATTAATAAAAATTAACTAGATAAATTCTGCATTAATATTTTTAATGAACAATACACAGGAAAACAAAATAGGAAACTTCAGAAACTGCTGTTTATGACCTGCAGAAAATGTAAATTGAACTATGAAAACATCACTAGTTTATCCAATATTTCTATTATTATGGCGCTGTAAAACCATAAAGGTAAAGGTTCCCCTTGACAATTTTGTCCAGTCTCCAACCCATAGAGCCAGCGTTTGTCTGAAGACAATCCTCCGTGGTCCCGTGGTCACCGTGACTAGATACAGAATGCCATTTACCTTCCCACCGAGGTGGTACCTATTTATCTACTTGCATTTTTGCATTTTACATGCTTTCGAACCGCTAGGTTGGTGGGAGCTGGGACAAGCGACGGGCACTCACTCCGTCGCGTGGATTCGATCTTACGACTGCTTAGTCCTCGCAGCACAGAGGCTTCTGTGGTCTAACCATGTCCGTATTGTAAAACCATACAGCTCTTTAAATAAATTTAAGATTTTATTTATACATTATCTCACAGCCTTATTTTGCCTTCACCTAAGGCAGCTGATTGCTATTTTGCCCAAATTTGTTCAAAACAATTGTTCAGTAACTGAAAAAAAAAAAAAAAAAAAAAAAAAAACACACCACTGTTTCAATCTCTCATGGATCATGTTTGCAAAATGACCTGTTTTTGGAGGAAAATCACAGTTCAACAACGTCTGTGCAAGATGAACTGGTGGTGCTGATTTTCAAGTTCCATCCCTTAAAGCAGTGGTCCCCAACCTTGGGCCTCCAGATGTTCTTTGACTACAACTCCCAGAACCCTTCACCACTACCTCTACTGGCCAGGATTTCTGGGAGATGAAGTCCAAGAACATCTGTAAGCCCAAGGTTGGGGAACACTGCCCTAAAGTCTCTCTGTAGAACAGAGAAGGCTCAGCCTAATGCTGAAAGGCTCAGTCGTGGGTCCAAGAGAACCGATAGGATTTCGTTGTTATGATGCTGGCAGCTGCTCAGGAAGGCTGTGACACAGGTCTCTGCATACATTCAAGTGCTGAGTTGCAGGGTGTTTGTCCGGTTCTATGATGGGTAATGCTAAATTTGTCACCAAGCAAGTAACACAATATTACAGAGCATTACTGCTTTGACTGGATTTTTAGCACTATTTGTGTTTTCTATTTTTCTGTTTTGCATTTCTCAGAGTGGCATTTATTATTTTTTTTTTCTTTTAAATATTTGTGTACTTTTATTCTTAGCTTTAAATATTGTCTTTTAATTATGTTAACTCATATACTCATTGTTTTCAAATTTACATATTGTCTTGCAATGTAAACCACCTTGGGTCCATTTCAAGGAGAAAGGTGGAGTAAACATTTTAAATAAATAATTTTTTCACCTTTTTAATAATCACATGTATGTTTTTCCAATATAAAATATGAGATAGCTTCCTGCCAAAGCTCTTAGAATGTTATAAAATACTATTCACCAGTTTTATTCACAGAAATTTCTCATAAAGGTTAAATTTGTTATTATTATTATTTTTAAAAAAACAAGAAGAAGCAAGAGTAATTGGGGGAATTTTGGCCACTATTCTACTAAAAATGTTTAAGAAAGATGTGTCAAAAACCTCTTACCCCCTCTCCCAAATTGTAAGTAAAATTAATTTTAATGTTTTATAAAATGTTAACATCAGTATAAAACTAATGGCCAGCTTTACTAGTGTTTTTGAGGCGAAAAACTGTAGACACATATGCTTAAATCCAAGAGTCATACAGACATGTAAGCTTAAAAATTCATAAAAACTGAAGTTAAGCTTTGAACAAATACTTAAGTCAGAAAATACATCTTAGTTGTAAGCGTATAGCTAGGCAAAATCCAAACAAGATTTTAGACACACTTGAATACAAAATACGAAAAGATTAAAACACAGGAGCTCATAGCGTATACAGGCAGAGAATACAGCTCTATAACACTTCAAAATTCTTAAGCATAAAATCGTAAAAAATAAAAAGCCTTATAGTTTTCAGCAACAGGCATGAAAAAGTATTTAAACTTTTAAAAGTAAAAATATACAAAGTCAAAAGCATGATTTAGTTCTAAGCATGTTGTTAACACAGAGAAAAATATTTTCTTTAAAAAGAGAAAAGCTCATCCAGCCTTCCCAACCTTTATCTATGTTATTCCCATGGGTTATATCCCGGCTGCTCTCAGTCTCTCTGCGTCTTCCCACTTGTTTGCAAAATAAGGTTCTTCATCCTTTGAGATTGTTCCCCTAAGCAGGTGGCTGTGTGTTTTGGAGGTGTCCTCCTCAACGTGATAGAAATCCCTTATTTATATATTTTGAGGTTTAGATTTAGACAAAACATTGTGACATAGAGCTTTGGCTTTTCTGGAAACACGACTCTTTTAGGAGCTGAGACATCTACCCACCGGGATAGTTACCCTCCAAGAAGCAGCCTCCACTTGGAGTAACTTCTTTATATTTGGGCAGTATAATACATTTTGAATGCCAGGTTCCTGCTTTTGTCATTTAAAATGTTCCATTCATAAATACTATAGAATATTATATGAGTTCATACTCCTCATTGCTACTACACAGAATTAGGAATTTTTTAAATTATTATGAGGCTAAACTCTTATAAAACGAATGGCACCTTTGTTTTTTCTACTTGCTTATCAAGAATCCAATTACTTAAAATAACATTTATTCATTCATTTATAGATTTATTTTATTTGTTTCGTATCCCGCTCCCGTTACTGCCGAGGCACTGCTCCGGAGGGTTACAACACATATACTGTAAGAGAGAACAAAAATAAAGATAAAAACATTAAAAGCAACAACAATAACGCTAAAAACAGATGGCACAGACTAATCATATAAAACCATTGTGGATGGAGGAAACGAAGGGGGGGGGGAGGTGGTCAGCTACAGTTGGTATGGAAACCCTTCCGAAAGCTTCATCTTTAGTTGCTTCCTAAATGTCAACATGGAGGGGGCTACATGAAGCTCCTCCATAAGATGGTTCCATAAATTTGGAACCCTGGAGAAGAAGGCCTTACCTCTTGTACAGGATTTATGGGCCTCCCTCAAGGTGGCCACCTGGAGGCGCCTCGGCTGGGATGATCTTGTGGGCTGGGCAGGTGACATTAAGGAAAGATGCTCTGATAAGTAACATGGGCCCAAACCATGGAGGGCTTTGTATGTGAATGTTAAAACCTTAAACCTGATCTGGGAAACAACAAGGAACCAGTGGAAGCAAGCTAAACTGGAGTGATGTGGTCAAATTTATTTGCATCTACCACCCGTCTCACTGCCACATTCTGGACTTGCTGAAAGTCTCTGGATCAGGCACAAAGGAAGCCCCACATAGACAGCATTGCAGTAGTTGTTCTAAGAGATAACTAGGGCCTGCATCAAAGTCCTGAGGGAGTCCTTGTCTAGGTAGGGGTGAAGTTGGGCGATTAGTCTAAGCTGGTTAAAGGCTGATCTGGACACGTGTGCAATCTGGAACTCCTAAGAAAGAGACGGATCCAGAAGAATGTCCAAATTATGCACTTGGTCCCTAAAGTGGAGGTGAGTACCATCCACCCTATGGACTACCCCTGCAATATGTCAGAGGCCCTTCCAGGAACAAAAATTATGTTTTGTTCGGGTTCAGTTTGAGGCTGTTAGCCCTGGCCCATTCCAGTACTGAAACTAGGCAAGGCTCAAGTGTCAGGACAGCATCCACTGCAGAGGTGGTAATGGAGAGATAGAGCTGCATGTCTTTAGCGTACTGATGACACCTTACTCCAGAACACCTTACTCCCAGCCGCTTATCATAGATGTTGAACAGCATCAGAGATAATGTCAATCCCTGAAGAACCCCATACCTTAGGGTCCCAGGAGCCAACACTTCCTCCCTTAGCTGAACTCTGTGGGCGCAGTTCTCAAGGAAGAATCGGAACTAAGCCCCCAATCCCAACCTCAGAGAGGTTTACTTTTTCCATCTGGCACGAAACTCGATGAATGAACTACTGCTGTCTTATCTTATCAGGTTTTTTTTTGTGTGTACTGAAAACAAACTCTCCATGTTTTGATTGTATAATATAAACTTATTATCTCCACTTTTCAATTTTTAGAGCAACACCTTTGCGCACCATTCAATCACTTTTCCTATTTTTCCCCCTACCATATATTTCTATTAAAATCAATAACTGACACACTTTTAAGAAAAGGAACCAAAAGAAGACACACTTTAAAGTCGCTCATCAGCAATTATCTTATGCTGGCCAGAATCCTATTGATGTCTGCATAAGATTTTTATAACTTGTTGTAGCTCATCGTGTCAAGGTGGCAGCGTTCAATGCAGTTGTGCAGTAAAATGTCGAGAAGGCAGAGAACCAAGATGCACACTTATCATTAGCCATGATTAGCTTTGTCAAGTGATGCAGACTTTCTCCAAACAAAAACAGAATTCTAGCCATTAGTTTACTTGGACAGCAGACTCTGTAGGAATGGAAGCCACTTAGTTACAGTCTTCCTTGCTGTATTTGGATGTATAGTATTTCTATTTAGATTACAGTAAGTGGATTGGATACAGGATGCCTCTGCTGATGGCTGGGCCACCTAACGAGGTTGTGTTTTCTCCTCATCATCAGCTCATTCAGCAAAGTCCTCCTAACATTTCGTAGAGCATTTTGAGAAGGCTGGAGGAAGAAGGCAGACAGTATGTCTGCTGAAGAATATGTCAGTGCAGTGGGAATATCCACCTCAAGTGACAGCAACTTGTCTCTTTTCCAAACATTTTTTTATTAAGGCTTGTCCAATTTAGCCAGATAAGCATTGCAGGTTGTTGTTATATCAATTCAGCGTTCTATCACTCACCCACTGTTTTTTAAAGGGGCAGAGAAGAGGATAGTGTTACTAACAGGTAGACTTTTTAATATATTAAAACCATCAAAACAGTTTTAAAAAAGTGAGGCTTTAGCACAGCTCCTCAACCTGCCAGAATGGAATGTTTTAATTAGAAAAAGAAGATGGAGAATTTCTACTTTGTGAAAGTCTCTAGGAGCCGAAACCCTCCATTTCTGGACATGTTTCGCTCTCAACCACCTGAAAGAGGATTCTTAGTAAACTGGAAGTGGAGTTAAAAAAACTTTCTATTTGATTTGGAGGGTTGGTGTAGCTCATAAGGGCTCCTGGGGGGGGGCTAAGTTGAACCTACACCAATTTGCTTGCATGAGCAGCTATGCGCCTCAAGGGGGCAGCAGACTTGTAAGGGTTCTTCTCTCTCCTCCTACTTTGTAGACTAATATTCTTAAATTTGACTCTATTACTTCTTGCTTCTCTGCCTTCAGCAGCCCTCCTCTTAATCATGTCAGCAGACTACATTTCTTCGTTTCATATACTTTTTAGGGCTTTGAAACGTTTAGAAAGTGATTCATACCCCCTTAACATTTTAGAGTGTTTGAAGAGTAATATCCATTACAATATTGAGAAAATAAATCACTACACAGCTTTTTCTGCTACTTTTTACTTTCATTATGTTTTAAAAAGAAAGAGATCCCTTTTAAAAAGAGAGATTCCTTCTAAGAGAATGGCATAAAACCTGAAAAATTCCTAATAAAAGACCTCGTGCTTTTGAATGCACTTAAAAAGTATCTTTTCAAAGGAACAAAAAATGTGGCTCACTAAAGACATAAAGGAACTTCTTTCCCATTTGGTACATTACTTTTGACACACAACTTTGTTATGGCTGCATGGCCTCTCAGAAAATACTTCCGGTTTAAGTTCTTATAACATGTTACTTCCAAGATCGGTCCATTTCCTTCATTAATACTTTCTCCTCAGTTCAGATGGTCTTTGGGACTCGTTCGAGCCAGCCAGCTCCCGTGCAAAGCGAAAATACTTGTTCCTCACCAACTGGTGTTCAAACTTTATACTGCTTCTAGACCTGAAGGCAATATATAATTAAAGATGCACACAAACCTCCAAACCAGCAGTGCGTGTTGGTTCAGTTTTTTTTTGTTGGACAGGTGTTTGTTGCATCTCAGCCCTGCCCATTCAGAGGCAGTTTCCTTGCTCCACCTAATCTGAAAAACGAACTGGCACAAATCACCAGTTCAGCGATTCGTGCCCACCTCTAACTACAATAGTTGTCAAATTATAGGATACTTTATTTCATACTGCAGATGTCCATTAAATCTTCTTTACTTTGGGCCTATGGTTGACCATCAACTTACAGATTATTATTTATCTATTCTTGAGCAGGGCATCTAAGTGTTTAATCACATTAATTTTCTCAGAAAACCCTTCGACATAGCCACTATGACTAGCTGCCATTAATTTATCATGATAAAAATTGGACACCGCCATATTTGCTTGCTGTTCTTTTGCTTTAAGCTTGTTGTGGGTGCTCCAGTGAATTTAGCTTGAGTCTGTCAGTGGCAGACAAATTGTGTTTTAGACACCTGTGTCCCGTATGCTAATTTTTCTTATTGTTTCAGACACATTTGCAGGCACTAATTTGAAGTGTCGCTAAATCTCTCTTCTCCAGCATGGTGATGCTGTCCGCGGTGTGTTAATACAAATGAAAAAAAGTTTGCTTTAAATCAGAAGGAGCAAAATTATGCCATGTGCGAGGCAGAATTAATTAACGACTTCCTTGAGCATCATGTCAGGCCATTGCTTCTCAATGCTGCCACAAGTTCAGAGTCAGCCAGCGTTTTCCCACACGGAGGACAGATTTGGAAAACAATTAACTTTTCCCAGCGTTCTGAGAATACAGATCAAGTCAGTGGATTGGCTAGTGCATCTGGTCTTAGCCTGCCCTTGAAATACTGTAAATATGGGTTGTGTGTTGGAACTGGGTTAACGCTGTGTCCCATAGCTGCCTGTTTCTCTTGAAATGACACGAGGAAACCATTCTGATTAAAACTAGGGGACTTTTCAGTTCACCATCTGCATGCACATCACTCAAACACTTTCCCATGGGAAGCCCACACGCAGGACATGAGGTGATAATGTCCACCAAATCTGTTCCCTTCAAGGCATGCTGGCTTTGGCATGGCTGTGCTGGCCAAAGTAATAATAATAATAATAATAATGAATAAATAAATAAATAAATTTTTCTTTAATTATTCTGGGTCAGAGATGTGGATGCTTGAGAAATTAGTTCTTTGCAAAATCCAGGAAGAACTGATTTCATCATGAGCAGATTAGGGGTTTATGTTTGTCGAATGTTGTGGTGCAATTTTTTTTGTTAGGTGAAAAATAAGTAATAGAACAGCATGTACAAATGTATATTTCAGAATACATGTATAAATATAGACTGTGGGAGAAATTATTTTCAGGAATGTTTATTTTGTGTGAAATTGTATTCATACATGAATGTTTGGAATAAAAAAAACCCAAATAATTGAGTGAATGGAATAGAGCAGATTTTGAACATATACACATTGAATATGCATAGAAACAGACTTGTCTACCCACAGTTTGGGAAAAGACCTCATTCTCTAATACGTTTCCAACAGTCCTTAGTTGTGGTAGGTATTATTTAGGTTTTTTAAGTCATTTATTGCACTTGTACATGGCTTTTCTCTCAGGTGGCAGGAATCAAGTCATCTCACAGATCATTAAAACAATCACAAAATTAAAACAAGGTACATAGATCACACCACAGAGTTACTAAATATGAAATACAGTAATAGTCTGCCATCAAGTCATTACTTCCTAATGGAAGTAATGGATCCTTTTTAGAGATTTCTAGGTAGAGAGTACTCAGAAGTGGTTGACCATTTCCTTTCTCTGGGGGCACCCTGGGATTGTGCGGCTTGCCCAAGGCGACACAGGCTGGCTCTTCCAGGATGTACAGTGGGGAACTCCCATATATGTGTATGTGCTCAAAGTCTGGTTCCGCAGACAGATTCCTAACTTAGGGCATGTCCAAACAGGAATTTCTCCCACTCCCACCCCCCATTTGGTATGTTGCTTGAGTAGATTGGTAAGCTCTTTTTTCTGGCATCCACATGAAGAGTGGACCAATTTCTTCCAATTTGCCTCTGGAGCACCCTGCACCTTTTTAAAGCTTCTGTCAGCGACTTCTCCTTTTTTGGTGCCGGTTGGTGCACTAGTACGTTGGTGTTTTAGTCTGCTCCCAGGACATGTGGTTGCTGGGAACAGACTAAAATTGAGCCTTGCAGCTACCAGAGCTGGCAAGGCTCCTTCCAGTGTGAATTTCTGGTATTGTGAACTGCTTAATAAACAAGTTGCTTCAGGATACCAGCAAAATGAGCACTTAAGAAAACAAAGAAAGACACTTTGGGTTTCCCACCCCCTTTTCATTTTTCTTGGGTTTTTTTGTCTGTTGCATGCAAAAGAGAGGTGGGAGAGGCAAGCGTGGCTGAAAGGCAAAGTGTGAATCAAGATGTGTGTGTGCATATGCAGCAGAATGTTAAGCGTCTCTTTATTTTGCATGAATGCAGTGCTGCTTTGAGTTACAAACTTAATTGGTTCTGGAAGATGGTCGTAACTCAGGTTGGTCGTAAGTCAAAGCACCATTTCCCACATTGAAACACGATTAATCAATTCTGACTGAAAAAAAAACACACCACACACTGAAAAACAAAACAAAACAAAAAAACACTGCATGGCCTATCAGAAATGCGATTAATCCATTCTGGATGAAAAAGAACACCACACACCAAAAAACCCAAACACTGCAAGACCCATCGGAAATGCGATTAATCCATTCTGGCTGGGGAAAAAACACCGGAAGAAAACAAACACTGCAAGACCCATCGGAAACGCGATTAATCCATTCCAGCCAGGGGAAAAAAACCCCACTGGAAAAAACCAAACACTCAAGACCCATCGAAAACACAATTAATCTGTTCCGGCTGAACCCCCCCCACTGAAAAACAAAAAACACTGCGAGACCCATTTGAAACGTGATTAATCCATTTCGGCTGGGGAAAAAAAAACCACCAAAAAAAAAATCAAATGCTGCAAGACTCATCACAGCATAGAAACATAACCCCCCAGCCCAAAACCATGCTGCAAAACCCTGTACTCACTCAGAACACGCATTTTAAAAAGCAGAAAGCAGTACCAGGCAGTCCGAAGCCTCCTCCGAACGCACACTCTCTAACCGCTGGGGCAAAGGAGCTACAGAGAAGCAGCCTCTTCGCCAACCAACGGTTAGCAGTTTAAATTCCCCACCTTTTCTCCCCACCTTTTTTCTGATCATATCTCAAAGCTCCGGCCGCGAGTAGAAGCAAATGTTTGCGGACGGAGCTGGCCGTAACTCGAATTGGTCGCAAGTCAGGACGCTCGTAAGTCGAGGCACCACTGTACAAAGATCTTGTTGTGGAGGGTCTCTTGTTCAGATGCACACACCTCCTATCCCTTTAAGTCTTCTTTGTGCTTTCTAAAAAATTCCTGTCTCTTCTTCTTTGTGTGTCCGTGGACAATAAAAGGCGTAAAAGGGGGGGGATTCCTTTTGTTTCCACTAGTGAGATCGGGGTGGTGGTGAGAGATTGCACACACCCTATTTCTGCATGCCCTCCTCCTTTCTCTCTGCCTTCCCCCTCCCCAAACTCAGTGTAGCCAAACGGGAGCACAAAGGGTAAAGGGGTGTCTGTCTGCTTCCCCGCATCCCCAGAACTGCCATGTGTAGCTTGTCCCTTTCTCTTCATGCCATTTGGATATTACAATCACAGTAAATGGCACCTCACTTCTTCCCACAACCTCAACCAGCACGATTTATACCAGACCAGCTGGCACCAAAAGGGCTGGACAGCCTCTATTTCTGAGCTATCCAGCCGGGAAAAAAAGAGTTAAAATCATAATCTAAACAGAGATTAAAGAGACCAAAAGCATTAACAACATATGCATCTAAAAGGATATAATGGCAGCACGTGAAGGGCATCTAGCTATATTAAAATTAAATATTAAAAGCCTGTTTCAACAAAAATGTTCTCAGTTGTCTCTGAAAGGAGAGGCAAGAGGGAGGCCGCCTAGCCTCAAGATCCTTTGAGCAAATTCAGGCAGCAGATGAGTATGGGCAAACGCATCATCCAAAGAAATAAGAGGGGAAGAAAAGTCACGCGGAATCCGGGTTGGTGCTACCACCGGACAGAGCGCGAGTGGCCCCTTGAGCAGAAGATTTTTCACAAACAGGTAGTAAATGGTAAGTTATAAGACAAGAAAGATTATAATGACAATGTTGGTTATTGCCAAGATGATGCGAAGAAAGACTTCTGCTTTCCTCCCTCCTGGATTTTGTATGTGTGGGGCACTTAATGAACCAATTTGGCTGTGTTTTATTCTCTTTAGGCCAATAAAAGCTTTGTCTGTCCGATTGCTGGAATTTTCTGCCTCAGATGTTAGATTAACTTGGCTGGCCGTGGGCACTACATCCTTTGAACTAGCAAGGAAGGGTTCCATTTGCTGCTTTGACTTTGGCAGCAAAAGGCCATGAAGTACTCAAATCTTAAATTAAAGAAAATGGACCAATGGGGATGGGATTTTTTGAATGCACGAACTCTCCATCCGAGAGCTCAACTAAAATTTTCTAGCCTCCGTTGGAACTCGTTCCTCCAGGCACTTTTGCAAGTTGCTTGGAATTGTTGTGATTCCAACAGTGAAACAGGTCACTTTTCCATCGTCATGAACAGTGGCACAGAAATGGCATGGAAACAAGACGGCTTGCTAGTTTGATGGCTCCCACTCCCGTAATTTGTTCTGGGGGGGGGGAAAGAGGCGGGATTCCTGCCCAGTTCTGGAACTGAGAGTCTATACATTCTGAAAATCCCATCCATACAAACCAAGCCAACCTATCCTTTCTAACAATCCAACGAGGACTGCACAGGTTCTGTAGCCTTGGAATGGCAAGTGCCATCGGGAAAAAGAAGCCGTCTGTGGGTGGAGGTGTGGGGACAGAATGGAAAAGCTTGAAGAGGACAGCTGCCTTTTAATTGGGCGAGCAGCTTCTTTCTCAGGAAGGACAGTCTCTGAAATATTAATATGCAAACCAGTCAGAAATTAGCCCTTGACTATACTTGCAGCGCATTCAAGATCAAGAAATACGGGTACATAGAGGGTATGTCAAAGAGTGCAACTCTTCCCCTACAGCTGAATTCAGAGCTCGGTGTTAACATTTCCTGGTGTTTAATGTTCAAGAGTCTGTGACATATTTGCTTACTTCATAGAAAAGCTTATATACTTCTATACACCATAGAGAAGCTTTGTTCTGATTTTATTTGGCTGTGGTTTGAAAGGTTTTGCCCTGTTCTGAGATTTTGCAATGTAGAAAAATTAGGCATCTAAACTAATTAATGATAATACGCACAGGAGGAAGACAATAGAAATGTCCATCAGAGGGCAGTAGAGTTCTAGATTTCGTGTTTTATTGCAGGGCAGGCTGGGAAAAGCGTTGACAGCAAAGTCATGGGAGTCCCTCAATCTATCAGAGCCCAAATTTCCAAAAGCATGACAATGTCAAACTCTAGCATTTTATAAATGGGAACAAAATTCAGTTTAACAATCTGATTTTCACCCTGTCTCCAAAATGCTCGCAGACATTTTCTCCCTGACAAAATGCTGCTGAATTTGCTCGACAGTTTTGATTTAAGCAGTGTATACATATAGAGATTTTTTTTTAAGTCTTGGGAAACAAAAATGTATGTCTCTAAGTGGTGATGTAAAATGACAGATAAATTGTTTTATGCCCTTTGAGTATGATTTATTGTAATGGAATACTTAATACTTGGCAGTGTAGGCTTCTGTTTTATGTCCGAGTTACTGTAAATGGGAAAAAAAGAACCTAAGCAAAAGAACAACATTTCTTCTGACGGTTCTTTTAGATATATATTGAAAGATGATCTGCATGCATTTAGAACAGAGAAAGGGCAAGTAACAATCTCAGCCCACCAGTTCTCTCTGGCCTCACTTGCCCGTGATTTGATCACCTTCAAGGTCAACTGTAGGACATGCTTTAGTTAGAGAAACCCATTGCCTTATTGGCTGCATTTCCCTTCCTTCATTTAATGGCTGCATTCAAATAGGAATTGCTTATTTCTCAAGCATCCAATAAACTACCGTCAAAGATGATTTGAACCTCGGGTTATGAGAGGCCCCAGACTTGCAATGCAAACCCACACAGCTGGGAAATTCTTTCCTGATTCATTCACTCATATATATATATTTATATATGTCCAGTTCCCTCCACCTCCAGGGTTGCTTTACAACTCTCTTAGCTTGATCACGTTCCTGCTTTTAATTATGAGTTTCTGGGGTGTGCTTATTTGATCATCTCTTGACACCTGGAGAGTTTTATATGCTGAGGCAGCATTTAAGTGAGCTCAAGTATGACTGCAGGTCATTTTGGATTCTAGCTGATTGAACATGTGATATATATTAACATTTTAAAAAAATATAATCCTGCAGGTTAGAAGTTTAAAATAGTGGTTTTATGAGCATATTTGGAACTTCACCACAGAAACAGATGCATAAAGTGCTCTGGCATTTGTGATTTAGTGGCTGAAATCCTGTATCCATGGTAAGTCAAGACCAGAGTACGTCCACTGAATCTGCTGATTCAAATGCACCTACTCTACTTGTGACTTACTTTGACATAGGAAGTTGCGAATAGAGTAGGGCTATTTGAATAAGTTGGGAGGAAAGCGATGACAAATCTCGACAGCATCTTAAAAAGCAGAAACATCACCTTGCCAACAAAAGTCCGAATAGTCAAAGTTATAGTTTTTCCCTGTAGTGATGTATGGAAGTGAGAGCTGGACCATAAAGAAAGCAGACCGCCGAAGAATTGAAGCCTTTGAATTGTGGTGATGGAGGAGACTCTTGAGAGTCCCCTGGACTGCAAAAAGAACAAACCTATCAGTTCTAAAGGAAATCAACCCTGAGTGCTCACTGGAAAGACAGATCCTGAAGCTGAGACTCCAGTACTTTGGCCATTTCATGAGAAGAGAAGACTCCTTGGAAAAGACCTTGATGTTAGGAAAGTGTGACGGCAAGAGGAGAAGGGGACAACAGAGGATGAGATGGCTGGACAGTATCTGCGAAGCAACCAACATGAAATTGACACAACTACGGGAAGCAGTGGGAGATAGGAGGGCCTGGCGTGCTCTGGTCCATGAGGTCATGAAGAGTCGGACATGACTAAACGACTAAACGAAACGACGATTTGAATAAGTGGAACCTACAGAGGAACTGACTCACCAAATCCCCACTGATTCAATGGGCCTATTCTAGTGTGATTTACTTTGCTAAGCAACAGGATTTCAGAATTCCAAGGAGGACTGGAAGATCATTGCTAACAGCCCTGTTCAGGCATGGTGAGTGCATGTGTTCTTCAAATGCATGCCTTCCTCTGTAGTCACTTTCAGCATGGGAGAGTAATAGGCTGAAGAGGAAAAGTCTGCTGTAGACCCTCCATGTGAGCCAGAACATAAAAGAAAAGAGTTTTGGTTCACAGGGAGAACCTACAAGGATAAAGTAACCTCTCCCTCTTCAAGACTTTCGCATGTTGAAACTGAGGACCAAGGAGAGAGCGCTTTTCTCATCATGTGCGCAGCTGTACACCAAGGGTAGGCAATTCATTTTTATGGGGGGGGGCACATGAAAAATCTGAACTGTGTTCGGGGGCCGGACCAACTTTACTTAAAAATAAAATGAAAAAGTGATGTTGATTGCTTCTATTTTAAACTTGTTATTCTTCACAAATACTAAAGTGGTTTCTTGCGGTATGTTAAAGATAAGCAACTGATCAACTTTAGACAAAAAGCTATAAATGGTTTTGATGGTCAAAACTGTCCGCGGGCCGGACAGGAGCGGCTCGCGGGCCATATGTGGCCCTCGGGCCGCACTTTGCCCAGGTCTGCTGTGCACTGTTACAGTACCCGAATAAGGTTGGTGATCTTTTGGTGATATTATTGGCACTAAAATGGTTTAACTGTGGTTAGACGGGCAAAAGAACACACAGCAAATGAACGTAGTTGTTCATAGTTCATCCTGAATGCAGGGAAAGACATGGAGTTTGTCATGCGTTATGTGTCAAAACAAGATGTAATGACTAGCGCTGATCGAGGTCCTCTCTGTCTGAACAATTCCTGAGAAAGAAAGGGGAGGTGCTGGCTGAGCTAGAAAAGACTTGAGGTTTGCAAATGTACCAGCAGTCTGTTTTAAACAAACAAGCAAACAAAACAGAAACACAAACCACAGGGCTTCCTACTGCCTGAAATGGGCCGAGAAGTATGTGGGTGAGTGACGGTAGGAGCAGCAGTGGGGAGAAGAGGGAGATGGGGGGTTGAAGTGGTCGTCTGAGAAGGAGGGAAGAAGGCGGAGAAGGGGACAAGGTAGCAGTGGCAGGACCATCACCATATTGGCAGCGGCACCATTTGCAGATTGTCCCTTGAAACAGCCATCCTATTTTGACCAAGGATAGGGCTGGCTCTTGGAAGAGCTCCCTAAAGGGTGCCGAGTTTAAATTCCTTCTCAATCTACTTGTGTTTTTTTTCTGCTTCAGAAATATCCCTTCCTCTGGTAATACAGTACATCCAGAGCTTATAGAGCTGCAACTCCAAGATTTTCTGAAAAGCAAAGGACTTATGACTTCATCCTTCTCACTTCCTTCCTTTCCCTTCAGCTTAGCAGCAAGTCTGTTGTTATGAAATGTTTTGAGAGATTGGTGCTGGATTACATTAAGGCTAGTCTTCCACCTTCTTTGGATCCATGGCAATTTGCATACAGGAAAAATAGATCTACTAATGATGCTGTGTCCATTGTACTCCATACTGTATTGAGCCACTTAGAACATCAGGGAACTTATGCGAGGCTGTTGTTTGTGGATTATAGCTCTGCTTTTAATACCATTCTACCAAATAGGTTGTTTTTTAAAATGATCAACCTGGGATTACCTCAGGAGATCTGCATGTGGATAAAGGATTTTCTGACAGATAGGCCACAGTCAGTAAGGATGGGATCTCACCATTCTTCTACCCTGGTACTAAGTACAGGAGCTCCCCAGGGCTGTGTGCTAAGTCCCTTCCTCTATTCCCTGTACACACATGATTGCACCCCACTGTATAACACCAATGCAATTATTAAATTTGCGGATGATACGACAGTGGTGGGGCTCATAAATAAGAACAATGAGTCTGCTTATAGAAAGGAAGTACAAAGGTTGATACTTTGGTGTAAAGAAAATCATCTCACACTTAACATAAAAAAAACTAAAGAACTCATAATTGATTTTAGGAGGAAGAGAAATGTACATTTACCACTGTACATAAACGGTGAGGAAGTGGAGAGAGTTGGTAGTTTTAAATTTCTGGGTACTTACATCTCAGAGGACCTCTCATGGACTATAAATGCCAACATGCTAATGAAGAAGGCACAGAAGAGGCTGTATTTCCTGAGAATGCTCGGCAAGTTAAATTTATCTCAGCATTTACTTCTGTCATACTATCGTAGCACCATTGAGAGTGTCCTAACCTATGGCATTCTGGCATGGTTTGGGAGTAGCTCTGTAGCGGACAAAAAAGCTCTACAGAGAACCATTAAAATTGCCCAGAATATCATCGGGCTCTAGCTACCAACCCTGGATGACATCTTCACATCCCGCTGTCTGAGGAAGTCACACAGCATCCTGAGAGACTCTTCCCATCCTGATTATAACTTTTTTGAACTGTTGCCGTCTGGCAGAAGATATAGAACAATTAAGACTCGGACCACACGTTTTCTCAATAGTTTTTATCCCAGAGCTATAATTGCAATTAATAATGAGCTTAAAGACCACCAGTAGTGAATAATTAGTTGGACTGTGTTACTTGGCCTGCGGTGTAGATATTTGTATTTTTAGTGGGGGACTTTTAGTGGGTGAGGAGTGTTTGGGGAATTTTATGTGTGTGCATGTGTCTGCTCTCTGGGTGTCTGTGAATTTCGTTGTATGTGCATATACTTACAATGACAATAAATTATGATGATGATGATGATGATGATGATGATGATGATGATGATGATGATGATGATGATGAACAACAACAACAACAACAACAACAACAACAACAACAACAACAACAACAACAACAACAACAACAACAACAACAACAACAGTATTTAGGAGGCATGGATCCGCCAAGGAACAGTGCACTGTTGTAGGATAAGAATAACAATTAGTCAATTCTGACTTGTGGCTACCCTTTCTAGGGTTTTCTAGGTATAGAGTACTCAGAAGTGGTTTGTCACTCCCTTCTTCTGAAGGTTCCCTGGGATTGTGCAGCCCACCCAAGGCTTCAGATGCCGACTCTTCCCTTGGGAATTGCAATGGGGGACTGTGGTTTGGTCCGGAATGGGCAAGTTAAAATTCTTCACTTTACAAAAAGACTTGTTTCACAGTGGTTGATAAGTACCAACCCAGCTGCCTGTTTGAACACTCCTTATGGGGGTGCAATGGCTTTGGGGAGTGTTACAATGGGCAACAGCACTACCAGATTTGTCTCTGCACCCCCCAGCAAGGGAGCAGTATATTTCATTGGCAGTTGACATGCTGGGCAGGGCCTCCAGTCTCTCTCTCTCTCTCTCTCTCTCTCTCACACACACACACACACACACACAAACACACACACACACACACACACACACACACACACACACACACACACACAAACACACATCCAAGGCCACTCTGGGCGGTTTACAAGTAAAAACAAAATAACAAAGAATGACATCAATATATTAGGGGCTGTTGCGAACCTGGTTTCCTTTGTTTATTATTCCCTCACAAAGGCCCACAGGTGCCGTTCCCTTTATGCTGCCACCAGTGGATTATCTGAATCCACAGTACCATTAACATATGACTGGAGACTTGTCTTGTGAACAAACAAAACTTATCTATTGAAGTGAAACAGTGTTCCAAACAGTATTAGAAATCTTTCAGGTAATCAAAGTTCATTAGCTTTAGCTTAGCAGTTCCCTCATTACTTTGTTCCTCTTCGTTTACAGTTTCACAAACATATCACCAACCTATCTCTTTCTAGCCAGTCCTTTTTATCTCATCAGTTCTCTAACCGGTCCCTATCTGATCCCTATCTGGCTGCTCCTCCTTCAGCCAAGCCTCATATATCAATGGACTCCGCCTCTCCAGCTCTCTCATAGGCTCATGCAAATAAGCTCTTGAGCATGAGTGGCAGGAGTGACAGGGCCAATCGCCACGGGGGGGGAATAAAAAATCATAAAGTGCAGTGAGAACAAAAATACAATACATTAAATACAGTTAAAAGTGTAAAAAGATGTAAAAACATGGAACATGGCAGTATGATGCATGTTATATTATCGGGCAACGTATCAGGAGGTTGTTTGTTCAGGGAAGACCTGTCTAAATAGCCAAGCTTTTAGTAGCTTTTTGAAGGTGCTCAGTGAAGGGGCCAGGTGGACTTCGGGTGGGAGAGAGTTCCATAGTTGTAGTGCCACCGTTTCTAGTAGTTGTTTTCCGGGCCTCTCTCAGGGTCAGAACTCTCAACTGCCTTGCATGCAGTGATCTTATAGGATCGGCAGACCTAACTGGAAGATGGTGCTCGGCGAGATATCGCAGTCCCAAACCATTTAAGGCCTTAGAGGTTAATACCATCACCTTGAAACTAGTACAGAAGTGAACAGGTAACCAGGGTAAGGTGGCCAGGGTGAGGAAGATACGTTGTTATTTTCTAACCCCACTCAGTAGTCTGGGTGCCGCATTCTGGATCCATTGCAGTGTCCATAGCAGTCCCAAGGGCAGCCCCGCATAGAGGTCATTACAGTAATACAATCTTGAGACTACCAGCGCATGGACCAGTGTGGTGAGGGACCCGGTGTCAAGATAGGGATGCCACTGGGCAATCCACTTTAGGTGAAAAAAGGTGGATCGGACCACAGACGCTATCTGAGATGGCATTGACTATAAACCTCATCCTTCATGGAAAGAGTGCCCCCGCAAAGGATAGGGAGGCACCCAGACCACAGACACTAGGGGTCCCCACCTGCAGGATTTTGGTCTTGTCCGGGTTCAGCCTCAGTCTGTTGTCCCTCATCCATCCCAGCACTGCATCTAGGCAGTGCTCAAGGGACGGGACAGGATCCACTGCAGAAGGGGTGGAAGGAGAGACAGAGCTGCGTGTCATCCATGTATTGGTGATACAAAGCTCCAAAACTCCTGATGACCTTTCCCAGAGGCCTCATATAGATATTAAATAGCATTGGGGACATGATTGACCCCTGCGGGACTCCACAATGGAGAGTCCACGGAGCTGACAACATCTCCCCAAGCTGAACTCTCTAAGGACGGTCCTCCAGGAAGGATCGGAGCCAGGCCAAGGCCCCAACCCTGAAAGCCTCCCCAGGAGGATACTGTGGTTGATAGTATCAAAGGTCACTGAAAGGTCGAGAAGGACCAGCAAGGACATTTTGCCCCTGTTGGCCTCCCTCAAGAGGTCATCTTGCAGGGTGACCAATGTCGTCTCCGTGTCATGATGTGTCCTGAACCCGAACTGGAATGGTCAAGGGCATTGGTCTCCTCCAGGAGAGCCTGGTTCTGCTTCTGAACATCTAGCAGGTGTTCTTGGTTGTACATATGTAAGAACTTCAGGGTTTCAAGAACGTGTGTATTTGCATAGCCATTTGTGTATGTTTTCTTCTTTCTTTGGCACATTTTATGCCATTGTAACATAAGAGTGTGAGTTCAAAAGAAACATAGGAAGTGAAATTATAGCTTTCTTTTTATTTCATGTCACAGTTTTATAGCATGATTTCTGCAGATGAGGCTGTTCAGTGGTTGGCAGCTGTGGGTTGAATCTTCGGCTAGTTGTTCAATGCCTGTTGACCAGATAGGGCTGACCAAAGTCAGTTTGCTGCTGGAAGAAAAAGAAATGGCAGCCTGTCCTGTTCTGTGCATAAAGAACAACTGGACTGGCAGATGAATCTGTCTTCAACACTAGTCTTGATGTAACTTGCAGCACTCCTGAAAGTCAGCCACCAAGCTTAGGGGGCATGGAACAGGCTTCTTTAGTACACAGTCTCTCCAACACCTTGCAACCATCTCCCAAAGTCTGCTGCTTGAGGTGACCACCAAATTCTGCCTAATGGTAGGAGCAGTCCTAAAACAGCCTGTTGTTGGCAAATGTTTGAGAACTTGGTAAGCTCTGTATTGACTGACAATCTGGGGAAGGTAACAAAGACAAAGAACAAGAGGGCTTCTATGCAAGATATAGCATATGTGCTGTGTTTAGTCCTGCACTTATTATAAAGGATTGTTCTAAATAGTTAACCTAGTCAGGAGTTAGACTAAAATATTAGCATTTACGTTGGTGTTATGCCAAAAGAAACAGCTGTGTAAAATACTACCATCTCTCCATCCAAATCCCACTCAAAGTTCATCTTGAAGAAAGTCTCTGAAGATGTTGGTGCAGCTCAGAATGGACTGCTATGGAAAGGTAGTGTGCTCCTCTTCATTGGTGATCTTTTAGCAGGAGCTAGATGGTCATTGGTCAGAGGTGGTTCAGGTGCACGCTGTGTTGCAATTTTAACTCTCAAGAGTCCTTTCAGTGCTATGATTCTGTGTTTAACTATGCTTCAGATCTCTCCATCCTAACACTCAGGCAGTGGAGTCCTCTCCTATCTTCCACTTAGGTTATTCTAAGAACAGCCCTCCTGGCTAAAATCAACAATGGGACATATAATGCATCATTCTGTCTACCTGAACAGCCAACTGGACACCATTCTTAAAACTAGCCAAAATCCTGTTGATTTTAATAGGTCTACTACAGAGCAGATGGTGACAACAGCCATGAAATTAAAAGACACCTGCTTTTTGGGAGGAAAGCGATGACAAACCTTAACAGCATCTTAAAAAGCAGAGACATCACCTTGCAAACAAAAGTCCGAATAGTCAAAGCTATGGTTTTTCCTGTAGTGATGTACGGAAGTGAGAACTGGACCATAAAGAAAGCTGACTGCTGAAGAATTGATGCTTTTGAATTGTGGTGCTGGAGGAGACTCTTGAGAGTCCCCTGGACTGCAAGGAGAACAAACCTATCAATTCTAAAGGAAATCAACCCTGAGTGCTCACTGGAAGGACAGATCCTGAAGTTGAGGCTCCAATACTTTGGCCATCTCATGAGAAGAGAAGACTCCTTGGAAAAGACCTTGATGTTAGGAAAGTGTGATGGCAAGTGGAGAAGGGGACGACAGAGGATGAGATGGCTGGACAGTGTCTGCGAAGCTACCAGAATGAATTTGACACAACTCCAGAGGCAATGGAAGACAGGAGGGCCTGGTGTGCTCTGGTCCATAGGGTCACGAAGAGTAGGAAACAACTAAACGACTGAACAACAACAACTACAGAACTTGGAAAATTAGTTTTTTTAAAAAAACTGCACCTCTCAGAATTTATTAGTAAGATTTAGTCATACTTGGAGGAGTTTAGAAAGTTGTTCCCACACTGACCATGGGACACTGAGAGTTGTAATTAAAAAAACCATAACTTTTCCTGCTATGCAGTGGGAGCCTTATGAATACACAAATGAACCACTGTTTTTGTCTTTAATGCTGAAGGATATTGTAGAACAAGACATAGCCATGCTAGTGGGGGATTCTGGAAACTGTAGTAAAAAAAAAAATCTCTACCTTTCCAATTTTTGGTCTATTGTGAGTATAGGTAAATGTGTATTCAACCAAGTTCTGCTATGGCCCCATGCGAAAACATCACCTAGAACACTTTAGTCAGTGACACATTCGATATTAGTCAGTGCTGAGATGTTGAACCAAAATGGGAAAAAATCTGACACACTAATTATCTGTGTTTTGATCTAACTTTTCCCCTTGCAATGCTTTAATGAGTACTCATGTTAATTGCAGTAGCATAATTCTGCAGGTTTCAGTGGGAATGGCCCCCTTTTCTGTCACATTTTATGAAACATTTTGCCACTGGAAGTGTGAAATGCTTTGCAGTTAAATGTTAGGCCTGCCAGAAATTCAAGTATTTTAGAACTGGGTTGAAATCCCTGCTCAGCCATGGAAACTCACATTGAGTGTGGAACTGGTAAAACCACACCTTAAATATCTCACGTATTTTAAAGGCCCTGTTAGGGTCACTAAAATCAGCTCCAATGTGACCGCACATAACAAACATTTCAGGAATCTAATTTATAGATGGGAGCCTGAAGTTGTGTCTGCGTGTGTATGTTTGTGTGCCCATTTCAGATCAGTATAAAGATGGGATGGATCTTATGTTGATGATTGGGGATTATTAGTGATAATTTCAGTTTATTTTTTAAAAATCAGAATTCATGAAACAATTAATTTTGAATGAGAGAAATCAAAACTGACAAACTTGTCTATTGTTCATGATCGGTTATTTGTTCACTCACTAAATTAATGCATTCAATGAAGGTGTACATGTTTGAATATTTTTGCCATGTCAGGAGCTCCATCACCTATTTATCCTCATTTTATAGAATGCTTGAGCAGAGCCAGAGAGGCTGTCCACACTGGCATATAGATTGATTTATGGATCACTGTTGGTGCAGTTTTAATCAGACCAAATTATGGTGTTCACATGTGCTTCCCTTAAGATCAATCTATCCTCCTCCTTTAAGAGCTGCCCCACAACTTTCTGAACCCTTGTCAGAGGGTTCTATTATTTTTGTGCACATCGGAAGGCTCAAGTAAAGTCCACTTCCAGCTAATATGGTCACTTGGAATGGACTAACAAGGAGCCTTGCAGCTTCTTCTGGCAGCAATTTCCAGTATGTTGAAGTGATTTATGAGCTACTTCAAGATATCAGAAATTGAATACTTCCCCTGATGGTCTGTGGAGAGTCAGAGATAGTGAAATTATTTTTTTTACATTTACTAGATTGTCATTGAAGCGATAATTCAATGTAAACAAAATATTTTCCCCTGACCCTCCATGGACAATTAGGGAAGTGTTTAATTGATAGCAGGAGTCAAAGTGTTGTTTTAACTTTCTGACCTCTATGGGAAGCACTTGATTCCCCCAGGAGTTCTACAGAGATTTATAGACGTCCTAGGAAAAGAATAGGAGTCTATGATTTGTCATAGCTGATGTTATCCCAGTAAAGGGTTAATCCCAGGATGAAACCACATGATAGTTGATAAGCATTTAAAAATTCATCTGGGCATCTGGGTATATATTTTTCTTTTTTACATAAATTTAAAGCAATTCAAAAATTTGCCCAATTTTGTAAGTTTTTATTTATGAATAGCTTCTAGGTTCCGTAACATAAAAATACTTCAGAGTTGTTGTTACTTCCAAACATTTTACAGTTGTAAGAAAAACTGTAAGCACATAGATTAAAATGCATCCTTGCAACTTTAAAATACACCCTTGCAACTTGTAAAACAATGCATGCACTGAAATTTATAGGCAACATTTAAAATTACAGGAGCATCTCTTTTAAGAGGGAAGACTCTTTAAAATGAAACAGAGAACAATGTGGATATTTCAAATGTGGTTTAAGACTTAAAATATTAAAGTCTTTAAGAAAAAAACGCAGAAAGTGAAAAAGCATTATTAGCTGCATGCATATTTAGACACACAGAAAAACATTTCTAAACAGAGCTCACCCATGCTAATTATTATGTTTTAAGTGAAATCCATTGTTTACTCTTTGGAGCTGCTTCCTTATCAGTCTCCTTGGATAAGATGTCTCTCATAGCTGCTCCTCACTGATTCAGAGAGTGGGGAATCACTATATTCTAAGCTATTTTTTAACCTAACTGGGTATGAAGGTGGTATCAGCATGAGAGATTTGGTTTTTGGGCCATGGGTTAAACTTCCTGGAAGATGGACTGCTAGTGAGTGATGGCTTGAAACTGTTGATAATAAAAAAGCGTGCTGCTTATATACCACCCCATAGTGCTTCAAACACTCTCTGGGTGGTTTACAAGTTAATTATGCAGGCTACACATTGCCCCCCCCCCCAGCAAGCTGGGTACTCATTTTACCAACCTTGGAAGGATAGAAGGCTGCGTCAACCTTGAGCCGGCTACCTGGGATTGAACCCCAGGTCGTGAGCACAGTTTTGGCTGCAGTACAGCAGTTTAACCACTGCGCCACGAGGCTCAGTGGTTAACACTAACATTAATAATTATATTCATAAAAATATACAGAGACAATCAGGCCATAAATCACACAATCTCCAATGTCTATATACAAACGCCAGGAGTATGGGAAACAAAACAAGATGAACTGGAAATCCTAGTTCAGGAGGTTAAATATGACTTGATTGGAATAGCTGAAACTTAGTGGGACGACTCCCATGACTGGAATACAGTAATTGAAGGCTATAAATTTTTCAGAAAGAACATAAAGAATAGAAAGGGAGGTGAACTTGCAGTAAATGTCAAAAAGAAATTGCACGAATTTCAAAGAGACACAATGTAGAAGTGATAGGACATTTCAATTATCCTGATATCTGTTGGGAGGCAAATTCTGCCAAGAAATTCCTGGCTTGTGTGGCTGATAATTTTCCCGTACAAAAAGTGGAGAAAGAAACTATCCTTGACTTGATTCTAACCAGTAGAGATGACTTAGTAGAGGAAGTGGCAGTAAGGGGAACTCTGAGCAAGAGTTACCATATTCTACTAGAATACTTGATTTCAAAGGAAACCAAAGAAAAATGTAGCCACACATACATGCTGGATTTTTAAAAAGCCAGTTTTAATGAGCTCAGAACAAGGATAAATAAGGTTCCATGGCAGGAGACCCTAGGAAGAAAAGGACTCCAAGAAGGGTGGGGGTTTCTAAAACAGGAAATTCTAAAGGCACAACTAAAAAAAATTCCAAGAAGAAAAAGAGTGGGAGACAGCAAAAAAGGCCAGTGTGGCTTCACAAAAAGCTAAGAGAGGACCTGAAAACAAAAAAAGGAAGCAAAGGAAGTGGAAGGAAAGCCAAGCCACAAAGGAAGAGAATAGATAAGTAGCAAGGAATTGCAGAGATAGCATCAGGAAGGCAAAAAATGAGAGTGAGCTGAGTTTAGCTAGAGACACTAAAAGCAATTAAAAACATTCTTCGGGTATGTGCATAGCAAATAAAAGAAACAGTGGCTCAGCTACTCAGTGGAGATGATAAAACAACAAGAATCGACAAAGAAAACGCAGAAGTGCACAATTCCTATTTTGGCTCAGTCTTTTCCCAAAGGACAGACTGTGACCCTCCAGGCAAAAGGTCCCTAGTTCCTCTGTCTCTAGTTCCACTACTAATTGGATTCTAACTTTGGATCATGACTGTCAGAATCCCCAGCCAGCATGACCACTAGCTGCACTGGCTAACAATTTATTTATTTATTTATTTATTTATTTATTTATTTATTTATTTATTTATCTATCTATCTATCTATCTATCTATCTATCTATCTATCTATCTATCTATCTATCTATCTATTTTATTTTATTTTATTTTATTTTATTTTATTTTATTTTATTTTATTTATATCCCGCCTATCTGGTCGGGTCAGGACCACTCTAGGTGGCTGTGAGTTTCTGTCTCTAAATTGGAATGATATAATCAAGTCCAACCATTTACATGGAAATGGTTTCTGCTGATAATGGCTAAATAAGTGGGCCACTTCAGAATGTTGGCGAATTAATCACTTCCACTGCATCAGTTATGAAAACATATATTTACTTTGCAATGTTTTAAAAGGCCAGTCAAGAAACCACCCATAGTCAAATTCATGGCAAGCGCTTCAACTACAGGTAGTTTCTTGACCAAGCCTTTAAGAAAAGGCAAATAAAATATTTGTTTCTTTGTTTAACTGGGCTTGGGAAGTGATTAATTTGTCAGTATCCTGAAGTGGTTTGCTTATTAATGTCACAATATTGGCAGGTGACATTTCCATGTGAATGAATCCTAGCCTTTCAATCTGTTCACCATACAACACTGGTATATATCCTTTTAGAGGGAATGGTACTGATCCTTGTTAGAAAGAAAGCTCCAATATACGTGGGCACTATCAACTTCCTTAAATAGAGAACGTGTTTTTAATAAATTTAATCCTAGTGCTGCAGCAGAGTGGGGCTGATCAGAAAGGACTGATTTTTGTCTCTCAGCATCCAAAATCCTATGGTTTATCAGGGATCTGGCATGCATATTTTTGTGCCTACATAGCTCTATTGAGAAGAGGTCAATTAAGGAACTATTTTGGGCTAATGCCTGTTTTTTCCCCTAAGAGGAGGTGTATGGTCACTAATAGTCAAATGAAACATAGCTTTGCTACAGATAGATAATTCCAATAACATACAGTAGGCCATGACTCCAGGAATATTTCTTTTCATCCCATTTTCAGATTAAAAATTGCCCCAAATATACATTTAGGACTGCCCAGAACACGCTGGCCCTGTGTGTGTAGGTGGTGTAAAAATCAGTGACCCACATTGCAACTCCATATAGAAGCTGTGATATTAGTTTGACTTTTAAAAAGCTCAGCTGCAATGGAAACAAACCTAGCTCCTATAGACAGAAATATGTAATATTTTTCAACCATGTTCAACTCTAGCACTCGCAGGCTTTCTGCACTATTTTAAAAAGTAATGTCTAAAGGTTCAATTCTGAGTAGCCACTGGCATAAACTTTTGTACTTATTGTGGCATGTAAGGAGCCATCATAACGCACCCTCCCTCCCCCCATTGGGATGATGTTGTGGGAAGCACTTCTCCGGGCAATCCATTGTGTGTGCCAGCTCTCAGATTTGAGGAGTTCGCTTTCTGTTGCTTTAAGCATTCTCTGCTTCTGAAAACAGATGTACAAATCGGCCCTTTTCTGACATAGTACAATGCCCTGGCTGGTTATTTGCTCTCTGCCCTGACAAATGCTTCTTCTTTTCATTTTCCACTTGCCATTGCAGAGTTACAAGTGGAGTTTCTGCATGGCGTACATCATATATTGGACACCAGCAACAGGTTTTTTCCTGTCTGCTTCAGGCTCTAAGCTGGAAATCTGAAACTCATCTAACAACATCTAAGAACCATTCCAAAGGTCTGTTTAGATTACAGTTATGCTTCTGCAAATTCCCAGCCAGATGCTTTGGAGCAGCTCACAATTCCCAGCATCCTGTATTTATTTATTTAATAATTAGTTTTGTTTATATATTAGTAGTTACTTTTATATCTTGCTTTTCTTTTGGCGGGCTTCAGGTCATGTATGTATGGCTCTGCTGCCCATTTTATTGTCACAAATGCACTGAGAGGTTAAATCAGGCTAAGAAGGAAAATTGCTTTAAGGTTTCACAAAGTTTCTTAGCTCAGTACGAACTAGAACTTGGACACCCCCAAGGCCTAGATTAATATCGAAAACACTGACAGATCACATGGAAATGTCGATTTCTTAGGACATAAAAATACAATTTCTCCAGGAAAGCTGAATAAGAATATTTGGTATTCATGCAACAGATTAGTGGTAGAAGCTTCTGATTATTAAATAAGAGTATCTAGTCTGGTTCTTATAGGAAATTATAGTGTTAAGGCCTGAACCCAGTTGGCCATCTGAGCTAGAAGAGACCACTTTGTAACAGTCAGATGGGACAGCTGAGTTTCATTGGGCTGCCCTAATCAGAATTCATTCTCCCTGGCTACCTTTCTACAATATCAATTTTCTGTCTGGAATGGGTACTAGAATGTTGTTCCTTAGGATGAGGTGAACAAAGATCTAATCATCCTACTGTATTTGAGCTACAACTTCCGTCATCTCTGATTATTAAGCCATAATAGCTGGGCAGATAGGAGTTGGGTTTCGAAAATCTTGGAAAACCACTGGCTTTAGAAAAGTGCAATTCAAAGTTCCATGACAAGCATGGAAACATTTGGGCTTCAGCTCTGATTCTGCTTCCTCTAAATCAGTCCCTCTGAAGCCACCTTGGTGGGATTTTGATTAGGCTTTAATTAAGGAATTAATTAGTCTGGGAATTCCTCCACAAAGACTCTTGAATCTTCTATTCCCTTGTGCCATTTCAAACGCACATAGTTTTTGAAAGACTTCAAGCTTATCTCCTAAGTCTATATGCTATATGTACATCTGAGTGGCATTCATGGAAATACCTGCTGGAGAGAACATAAACCTATAAAAGATTTTAAAAAAAACACACAAGGCTGTGCTTTTGAATGGCTAAGTCTTAATTGAATTTTGGGCCTAGTTTGTAACTGTGTTTCACTCTATATGCGCCATAAAGATTAACTGAGATGAACAGAAGTATTTGTACTTGTGGGCAGAAGGAGAGCTATTACTTTATTTTGATGTCAGAATTTGTGATTTTAACTATGGCTGGTAGGGACTTCATTCCTGATCAGAAGAACCCATTTTGTGTGCATTCACAGAGACCATGAAGAACCACAACTTTCCATGAGCCTTGTGGCACAGCAGTTAAACTGCAGTAATGCAGCCAAAACTCTACTCAAAACTCAGCTCAATCCCAGGTAGCCAGCTTGGTTCAGTTCTCCATCCTTCCAGGGTTGGTAAATTGAGTACCTAGTTTGCTTAGGGGCCAATGTGTAGCCTGCATAATTAACTTGTAAACCACCCTGAGAGCTTTAAGTACTATTGGGCAGTATATAAGCAACACACTTTTTTTTGTTATTTTCATGTTGACCTCTGAATAAAGCTACATATAAGGTAGCTCAGAGCCTCGGCAGAAATTTCCTTTATAATTTGCAGGTTTTAGAAATCTAGAAATAAGGAATTGTGGCATTTACCCCGTGGCCCCTGCTTGTTTCATCAAACCGAGAGCTCGCAGAGGTATCACAACAGGCCTCTTGACATGCTGCCACTAGTTGATCTCTTTATCAACTTATATTCCTTTATGAAAGACTAAGGCCCATCTAATACTGGCTTTTTAACAGAAACAGGTTTATTGATTACACGTAGTTTCAGGTATAATTCTTAAGAACATTCTTCAAGTTCCACAAAGCTTCAATGTTTTACTTTAATCTCTTCTATATTAATTAACACTGGTCACACTCTTGACTAATCACTACCTAATCACTCCTTAAACACTCTCTGCCTCAAAACCCCAAACTGTTCTCCTCTCTAGCTCTCTCTGGCTCTGACTGAACTCCTCTCTTTCAGGCTCCGCCTCTTCAGCAGCCCCTTTGGCCCCGCCTCACAACCACATTAACATATAACTCATGAATAATGCATATAACCTATAATACGTAACTTAGGGTGGAGGCCACAGGATTGTGATCTCAATAGTCATCCAGTACATCTTACCCAAGTAGGGAAGACTGATCAGGTTACTTGTCTGCCTTCTCATTCCTTCATGGGTACAACATGGCTTCCACTACAGTGGCCTTAGAAATAGGCAGACTCAACAATAGGAGTGGGATTTTTGACTTAATCCAGATGGGGAAAAACTGGAAAGAGACTCTTTTCTTTCATTTTCACAATCTTTTATAATGGAAGCTGCTATGATACCAAAGATTTGGAATTTTGAAAGAGAGGTTCATGAAAAGTATAGATTTCTTTTATATTTTGGATTAACCTGTTGGTTGTTTTTTTTTTGCCTTTTATCTTATTGATATTTGGAGGGATTTCCCCCCTCCCCATTTCTTTTACTGTTGATTGGAGTTCTTGATTGACTGACTTTCACCTGGTGAACTATTACCTGTGCTGCTAGACTGAAGTGGCAGAACCATCTCCCTAGTTCTTCATATCTTGGAGTTTGGGTTCAGGGGCATTTGATAATATTACCCTTGGTGAGTGTGTGTGTTTTATTTTGACAAGGATCATCATCATGATGATGATTTCTCTTTCTCATCTGTATTGTTTAATGCTGATGAATTGGGGAGATGAATTATTTAAAACATTCCTGTCTTCGGGGGAGTCTCCATCATCTGCCGTCCCTCAGGCACTGAGTGAGAGACAGTGTGGCTGTCCTGCTGCCGGTGGCCAGCCTTCCTGGGGGAGTTTGGCTTGGACTCCCTCAGACATGCGGGACTGGGCCCTCGCTGCCTCTGGCTGCCCCATCCCCTCCTCAGCATCAGCCACCTGGCTCAGGGGGAGAAGGGTCTGTATTGTGTGTTGGGCTTTGTGACAAATGCCCACATCACTCCTGTCACTCATAGCTGGAGCTCATTTGCATGAGCCTATGAGAGGACTGGAGGGGCGGGATCATTCAGTTAGTCAGTTAAGTCAGTTAGAGAGAGTGAGTTAGTCAGTTAGAGAAGGAGATGCGAGGTGTGAAGGAGAGAGGTTGAAGAGTAAAGAGAGATCGATCGTCAGAGAAACAGAGAGAACTGATATTAATAAAGACAAGCAGGTTAAAGTGAATAAATAAAGCAAATGGTGATTGAGTGTGTAATACCATATACGAGGTTTCAATGATTGTGATTCTATACAAGGATTAAAGAACATCTGTGATTCAGATTCAACCTAATATCTTTTAATAAACAAGTTCTGTTGGCAGCAAGTGTCTGATTAAAGTCTGTTACAGTGTGGATAGCGGAAATCCACTGGTGGCAGCGAAGGAAAGAGAGAATGTCACCAAAGTGAACCTTGGGTTTGAGGAAAACAAGCAGGGGACACTGGGTGAAAAGGTCACAGCTTTATAAGCCAGGGCCCTGCTGGACCAACATTCCTGCCTTCGGGGGAGTCTTCATCATCTGCCGTCCCTCAGGCACTGAGTGAGATACAGTGTGGCTGTGCTACTGCCGGTGGCCAGCCTTCCAGGGTGAGTTTGGCTTGGACTCCCTTGGCCTTGTAGGACTGGGCCCTCGCTGCCTCTGCCTGCCCCACCCCCTCATCAACTTCAGCCACCTGGCTCAGGGGGAGAAGGGGCTTTAGAAGGGGTTTCTATTGTGATTATCAATTGCCATCCGGTTATGTACATAATGACTCACAGTGGATATGAGGGAACAGGAAGGGGGAGGGCACTGGAGGGAGCAGCCATTGAGGTGGTGCTGGGTAGGGGAAGGAATGGCGGTGGGGGTAGAACATGCCCACGTAGGAGAAGAGAGGTTAGATACCTTACATCTGTCCCCTCTTCTAGTCCTACCCCCAACCAGATGGTATCAGGTGACCATATCAGCAAACTCTTGAGCCACATGGTGCTGTTGATGAACACCAGGTCAATACAAAATAAGACTGCCCTCATCCATGATGTAATTCTGGATGAGGCTGCTGCCCTGGTGTGCATTACTGAGACCTGGGTGGGAGAGGAGGGTGGTGTTCCCCTCTCCCAGCTGTGTCCACCTGAATACTTGGTCCAGCACCAGTGTCGATCGGAGGATCGGGGAGAGGGAGTTGCTATAGTCTATAGGAGTTCTATCTCTTTGACCACGCTTCCTATCCCTTTGAGAGGAGGTCTTGAGGGCCTGTATTGTGTGTTGGGCTTAGGAGACAGATTGGGGATTCTGTCTCCCTGCCTGAGCTGATGGAGGTAGTCTTGGACCTGGTGTTGAGGACTCCCAGGCTGTTGCTGCTGGGGGACCTCAACATCCATGCCGAGGCTGCCTTGACTGGGGTGGCCCAAGACTCCATGGCCGCCATGACAACCATGGGGCTGTCTCAATGTGTCATAGGCCCGATGCATGAGAAGGGCCATTCCTTGGACCTGGTTTTCTCAACGGGTCTGGAAGATGGTGGTTTGGATGTGGAGAGGCTGGTTGTGACCCCATTGTCATGGTCAGACCACTCCCTGGTCAAGTTTAGTCTATTAGCTTTTTCTTCTCTCTGTGAGAGTGGGGGATTTATTAAGATGATCTGCCCTCGGAGACTAATGGATCAGGGTGGTTTCCTGAATGCTCTGGGGGATTATCCTTCTGATATGGTCAGTGCTCCTGTCGAAACTCAGGTCACCCTATGGAATAGGGAGATGACCTGGGTGGTTGACACGATTGCGCCTAAGCGCCCTCTCCCTGCACGCAGAGCCCAGACAGCTCCTTGAAGCAAGATGAAGCGAGAGGGGAGACGCCTGGAGCACAGGTGGAGGAAATCCCGCTGGGAGTCCAATCGAACACAACTTAGAGCCCATTATCGGGCCTAATTTTGTGGCAATACGGCTGGTGAAATGGAAATATTTCTCCAGCCGTGTTGCTTCCTCAGAATGTCATCCAGCAGAGCTGTTTCAGGTGGTCCAGGATCTTCTTCAACTGGAAAATCTGGTGCAGGTCCCGGACTGCTCACTGTGATGAGTTCGCCATTCATGTTGAGGGAAAAATGGCTCAGATTCGCTGTGGGTTGGACTCCTCGCTGTGGGAGGATGTGTCCAGTGTGCCGTACTTAGGTCAAGTATTAATGGATGAGTTTCAGTTGTTGAGACCTGAGGATGTGGACAGGGTGCTTGGATCTGTCTGTTCTACCACCACTCCACTCGACCCTTGCACATCTTGGCTAATTGGAAGATCTGCCAGGGGGGTTCGCACCTGGGTCCAGGAGGCCGTGAACGCCTCTTTCAGAGAGTGAGTGGTCCCTATCACCTTGAAAGAGGTGGTAATTTGGCCACTCCTAAAAAAGCCTAACCTGGACCCAAAGCTGGTGGTTAACTACCAACCAGTGGCGACCCTCTCTTATTTGGGCAAAGTGTTGGAGTGGGTTGTGGCTGGACAACTCCAGGCGCTGCTGGATGAAACACATTTTCTGGATCCATTTCAATTGGGTTTCAGGCTCTGTTTTGGTACGGAGACTGCCTTGTTCGCCCTGTACGATGACCTTTGCTGGAAGAGAGACCGGGGGAGTGTGACCCTGTTGATACTCCTGGACCTCTCAGCGACTTTCAGCACCATCGACCAGTGTCCTTCTGGATAGGCTGGCTGGGTTGGGAATTGGGGGCACCACATTACGGTGGTTCCGCTCCTTCCTGGCTGACTGTGTCCAGAGGGTGGTGCTGGGGGACATTTGCTCTGTCCCATGGCGTTTATGTCATGGAGTTCCTCTGGGCTCAATACCGGCCCCCATGCTGTTTAACATCTACATGAAACCACTGGGAGAGGTCATCAGGAGGTTTGGGCTGAGGAGTCAGCAATATGCTGACGACACTCAGCTCTGCCTCTTGTTTTCCACCAATCCAGGTTCGGCGGTTTATGTGCTGAACCTATGTCCGGACCTGATCATGGACTAGATGAGGGTTAATAAATTGAAGCTCAATCCAGACAAGACGGAGGTGCAGTTAGTGGGACAGGCTCGAAGGCCATTTCCCTACACTCTCCCTAAGGTACAGGGTCTGCAGCCTGGGGTGCTCCTAACTCCGGAAGCCCAGGTGGACTCAGTGGCCAGGGGTGCCTTCCTACAGCTGCGGAAATTATACCAGCTACAGCCCTACCTGGATGAGTAGAGTCTCATGACAGTTACACATGCACTGGTAACATCTTGTATAGATTACTGCAATGTGCTCTATGTGGGGCTGCCTTTGAAGACGGTTTGACAACTGCAACTGGTCCAGAATCGAGCTGCACAGCTGGTGTGTGGTGGGGCCGCTAGGGGACAGATCAAGCTTATTCTGTTTAAATTACTGTACACTGGCTACCAGTTACTGCCCGGGCCCAATTCAAAATGCTTGTTTTGACATATAAAACCCTAAACGGTTTGGGCCCTGGATACCTGAAGGGCCGCCTCCTTCCATATGAACCTACCCGGCAGTTAAGATCTAGCCAGGGGGCCCTTTTGAAAGAGCCGTCCCTCAAGGTGGTAAGAGGGAGGGCTTGTAGAGAAAGGGCCTTTTCGGCAGCTGCCCCCACACTATGGGGGGATTCGTCTGGCACCGACGCTGATGACATTTCGGCGCCAGGTCAAAACCTTCCTGTTCCAGAAGGCTTTTAATTGAAATAATATCAACTGTGGATCCAGATGGCAATTTTTAGAGTATATCTTTTAATTGTATTTTAATTGTTTTATCTTTTTTTTTACTGTATTTTAATTCTTGTAAGCCACCCAGAAACCTTAGGGTAGTGTAGGCGGCACATAAGTTAAACGAACCAACGAACGAACGAACGAACGAACGAACGAACGAACGAACGAACGAACAAACAAACAAACAAACAAACAAACAAACAAACAAACAAACAAACAAACAAAAGACCTCCAAGTTATGAATGTGGAGTATTGTGCTTCTGTATCTATGATTCAAAGTGCCAAGAAATGCCCTGATATTGCTTACAATATAATATCCTTGTCAGCAGGAAAAAGATTGCCAAACTTTACATAGAAAAGTGCAGCCTGAATATTGATGACAGTAATAACAGCAGTCATGGTGGTCTACAGCATGGGTTCCAACCTTGAGTCCCCAAATATTCATAGAGTAAAACTCCCAGAAGCCTTCACCACTAGGTGTTGGCCACGATTTCTGGGAGTTCCAGTTCAAGAATATCTGGGGCACCCAAAGTTGGGAAGTATTGGTCTACAGATATTTCCTCTTGTGCTCACTTCCATTCACGAAGAGATATTAAGAAGGGGGAAACCCCAGAACCTTATTTAATCAGTTAAACCCTTCTCACGCAAACACAAAGCAATTGTCAGGGCTGTTTTTCAACAAGTCCTTCAGGTATCTATTGCTTGGAGCCACAAAGTAATCAACATATCTAGAAAATATGTGTCTTTCAGATTAATGTGTGCACTCATCTATGCAACGGAAGGTATTAGTTTTTTAATCCCCTAGGAATTAACAAACATTTGGAATGCTTCTGCCCCATGCAATCCAATGCACAAAACACCCAGATTGCCTTATTTGGAAAGAAGTTTCAGCCATGTTCATTCAGGACTGAATGTTCTTTTATGTACAGTAGTGCTCAAAAGTGGAGCACAACACAGCTAGAATCTGAGAGGGTGTTAAAGGTAAGGTATGGATACTTGTTGCAAAAACTCATTTTAAATCACTCTCAGGGGTGTGCAGAGTGGGTCTTTGCAAAATGATGCTTACCGGGGATGTACTTGAACATTTGAGAAGGAAGTGAAATGGCTTAAATTAGGCATCTGATTTGTGGTATCTTTTGAAGTGAAAAAATATGTTTGATCAAGTTCAGCACACACACGCGCGCACACACACACCCTTCTGTATTTGCTGGTTTGCTGCATATATTAGACAGGCACCCTTTGAATCAGGGTGACCTACAACCCACTAGTTTTGAGTCCTCTTTGGGGTGTTGAGCCTTAGAACTCATCATATTAAAGAAACACATTTGTAAGAAAACTATCAAGTTCGTTGTTTCATCCTTGTCATGTTTCTCCTTTATTAGATATTTCACTTACAGTATATTGAGAGAGAGAGAAAGATTTCTTTGCTAGAAAGAACCGCAAAATGCTTGTTGCTTATAATTCTAATGCCTGGCATTTCTCCCTTGTGGTCGGTGCTTATTAATTTCCCTTCACAATATTAAAAATGTTAATTCAGTGTTTGCTAAGTCTCTTGTTTCCCATGGAGAATAAGACCAAGCTGTTTAATCTTTCCATACAACCCACTGTAATTTTTGAGAATTGTTATCATTTTGATTACTTCGTAATACACCTCCCAGAACAATTACAAACTCTGGAAGTAGAAGCGGCAGAGGACTGTTTGTGGGCTCTCTGGGACCCACATTTGTAGCTTTGTTTTAAAATCCATGTTTCTTCAACAGTGTTATATTTTCTTATTCTTACAGTGGGGAGGTTTGGGGCAACTTTTCTGGAGGTCAGTCCCACTTTGGATAGATCATCTCTTGTTCCTGATATAGAGTGCAGTTAAATTAGAGGGCGGGCAGTTTGAACTGGTTTTAGCATGTTTCAAATTGATTTTTTTTTTAAAAAAAGGCACACAAAGAAGCAAGGATTGGTTTGAGAGGGAATCATGTGATTTGACTGGAAGTGAGGTAAAATACTCTTCTGTCAGAGGGTTATTTATTTTTACTCAGGCCTAATCTACATTTACAATTGGCTCGCAATAAGCTCTGCTCTAAATGGAATCAATTTAGAAATCATGTGGTATTTGAGTCCGTGCATGTTTCCTCTACAGTGGACCCTTGACTTACAGACGGCTTGACTTACAGACTTTTTGAGTTACAGACTTCTCTGGCCGCAAAATTTAGGTTTGACTTGCAGACTGAGATTTGACTTACAGACCAGGAAAAAAACCAAAATGGAACGAAAACGGCCTGTTACGGGATTAATCGGTTTTCAATGCACTGTAGGTCAATGGAGACTTGACTTACAGACTTTTTGACTTGAGAACCACCTTCCAATACGGATTAAGTTCTCAAATCAAGACCCTACTGTACAGACAACTTTTAATATGTTTTAAAGCTGTGTTGTATCCCAGGGCCTGAGCACACCGGCCAAATGTTCCCCAGTTAGATTGTGACATAAATGTCACTTGACGCATGGCCGTTACCAAATCTTTCCTGGCCAGCGGTGTAACTGCAGAACATCTTGCCTTCATTGGAAAGGTTGCTTTAGTTTGTACCGATGACATATCCAAATAATCCTTACTGGAATTGCTTGTGTGAATATCTGTATCAGATATTCGCACTCTTCTACATGTCCTCCAAAGCTGCCTCCTCTCTTCCTCCTTTCCCTTCTTTCCATTTCTCTCCAATAAGAAGATTTCTTTGGGAGGGGCAGTCTGATGGTTTCCCTATAGACTAGCCTCCTCTTCAAGGAACATCAGCTTTCCCCACCTTTGGGTTCAAAAACTTGGTGCACAGCCTTGAAGAAGAAGATTTATCATCGAAAGCTCACTGTTGGTTTTTTGCTTTTGGCTTTAAATTCTTAATGGCTGTTTAAAGGTATCACCTGCTCCCGCATTTGTATTATTCCAGCCAGAAAGCATTCTTCCCTGGAAAAGCAATCCATGTTTCAGTTTAAGTCATGGAAACACCATATTTTAAATCTTTTTAAAATAGCAGAACCCTATTCAAGTGCATTTCTTTTTGTCGATTTATTTTGAATTGTTTTGGCAAACATCAATGCCTCTGTCAATGCAAATTGTGTCTGTGGAGTTTGCCACTCATGGTATGCCTTCCATGTTCCCTCGCCTTCTGCACTCTTTGTGTATGTTTATTTGTGTCCCTCCTTCACAAGGCACTTAGGAGTGCCTAAGCTTGTGAAGGAGGGACATACTAAGGAGGGTGAAACTGACCCTCTTGCTCAGTGTTCCCCTCTCTTTGCAAGCCTTTAGTTTTAGCTATGCCTGGCTGTCTCCCTCCTTCGCAAGTGCACTGCTTGCAGGCCCCCTCGCTTTTTCCTTTTGATCAGCAGCAGACAAACAGGTGAGAAGTGGGCTCCAGCCTTGGCTGGGGCACAGAGCATGCTAGTGGGCAGATGAGCCCACCAGATAGCTGATTGCCAGGCAGGCAAAAAGCCCGCTGAACAGCTGATTGACACACAGTGGAGGGACAAGGAAGTGGCCCAACTGTTGCTGAGAGCAGGCGTCTCCATGGAACAGCTGATGGGCATGCCACCGAACAGCTGACTAGCACACCCTACAAACCGAGGAGTGGCCCCTGCCCAGCAGCCAAGAATGCACTGGCAAGGCAGTTGACTGCCAAGATCTGGATCCCACTGGAGGGGTGGGCAGTGGCAGCAGTAGTGCTGACAGAGAGCAGGACAAAACTCTGTTTTAATTTTTCTGCAACTGAGGAGGGGAAATGCACCCTCAGTCGACAACTGTCTGGTGTTTTGGTGATCCCTGACATTGTGTCCAGCGTCCGCACTTTGCCCTGTTCAGCGAACAAGTGAAGACACAATCAAAACACAGAACTCTCCTTTGTTTTGTTGTTTTCTAGCCTGCTCAGGGTGCCTGCATTGCCAACCAAATTTGAGCCTCCTATTTTTCCCCCCGATCATGTAATGGTTCCTTCATTTCCCTTTATCTGTGTAATATGCTTCCCTGACTGGCTGAAAAATCTGCACTGAATGGAATTGCTTTTTAAAGAATCATTCAAGCATTCTCGTTATCACTGACTGATTTGCAGGCGCAAGAGACTCATGCTCTTTCACTTGAGTGCAGAGACCTCTGCAATATATTTGCGGATACTTATTATCCAGTCTCCAAGTATCGGAGATCTCAATTAGAAAAGACAGCAGGTCTAAACTCTATTGCCTTGTCCTTTCTGGGGCAGGACAAGGGGAAGGGGAAAATACATCAGAGGGCCACTCTAGGCATTTAAAAAAATATTTTAACATTAATCTTTTTAACTAATCAGTTGTGCTCCATAGCATTCCTTGAGAGACTCAGTTATGCTGTGATTGTTAAGGAGTTGATTAATATAACTTGGGGAAAGATCCTCATTTGATTAATACCTGCTCACTAGAGATCTGATCCTGTGATACATCTTGTTTTTTAAATCAGTAGTCGTTTTGATTGTGTAGGGAATATGGGATCTGGTATATAATGAACATAGATTATGTGTCACACTTTATTTTATTTTAGCACGCATGTAAAGAAAAGCAGATAAAAAGAGATGTGAGACTTCATTAACCCAGCTAGTGGCATATTTCCTAAGATTGGCAGGTCCTAGGTAACAGAGTCACCAAACAATGCTTAGCTTTCTCGAATCATTCAGGATCTCAGATCTGGGAAGACTCTGGATTAGGAATATCTAAGGCTGCAGTACAAAGACAAAGATTGCCGATAGGTGTTGTTGGCTCATCAGCTAGGAAGACCAGAGTTGTCCTGACTATTACAGTTTCGTCTAAGGTTTCTTCATGCCTAAAGGAAAGACCTTAAACATGATAAAGTTTAATGGTTCTTTTGTGCGACCTTTCAGTGTTTTTTCATTGCTCTGAACAATGGGACTTGTGGTAGTTCCATCTTGCAGAAAGAATAGTGTTGCTTTTAACGGCTCTTCCTTCTCTCTGGTAATTTTCTCAAGAAGAAGCTGGAGGTAAAAAAAAAAATCATAGATACTTCTGGCCTTGCCTCCACAAAATCTGTGAAAGCGGACATAGATGGTGCCCTGACAAATGTTCTTCTGATCTACCTCCACCGCTTCTGTCTGCGAACCACTTTATGACATTTGCCTTATTTCATTTCGATGTGAACTACTGGCATTGCGTTTTAATAGGCGCTGCCTCTTCTCATAAGAACTTATGAGAATGTCATGAATATGAATATGATTGTAGGGTCGCTTTCGGTTTATTCCCATTGTCAACTTTATTGATTGTTAAAACTCTCATCTTAGCCTTGCCTTTCCTCGCCTCCTTGTAGATAGTCATCCTGTACTTTTCAAAATACTGTTAAAACCAAACTCTTGTTGAGGGCTTTTCCACTCCAATGGAGTAAAAGTTATGCCAAGTATTGCCTTTAAAGGCCCTGATGAGATGAATTATAATGCTTGTCTATTTTCTTGGTGTGGGTTGCACACAATAGCACTGACATGTTTATAACAGAGACTGCTGATACATCATCAACTCAAAAAAAAATTGTTATAAACTTGAAGAAATACTACTCAATATCTCCTCCTCCCTGCCTCCGCCTTTACTACCTTCTCCGCCAATCTATTGTCGCACAACGTTTTTTTGGACAAGATATACTTGTTGCTTTCTGTAACCCATGACAAAATAAAAAGTAACATTTATCATAAAGTATTGTGGCAGATAACTTTAAATCCTCAAAAACTACCTTGTTTTGTGGCTCAAAGTGGTGGCTTTGCGTTGTAAACATTCTTGAATTTCTTTTTGTGGGTGTATGTGTGGCTTTCCAGGACAAATGAAAGCCATGATTTGTCAAACAATGTAGCTAAACTAAGCTCTTTTCTAGATGGATAGTTAATACAGTGTTTTAACATTTCTGGCAGCTAGTCATAGAAGGGACTCATGGAAAGCATTTCTATATCGGTCTTTTGTGCGGTCTGCTTTTGCTGTGAATTGTTAAGCTACCCTACACATTTAAGACATTTAGATGAATATAATGTAATCTTAACCGCCTGTTGTTCTTTGAGATATACTTTTGAATTGTGACCAGGTGTTGTTGCTTTCCTGAAAAAAAAAATCTAACTACAAATCCATCAGCATTGCAGGGTGCAATGCTGAGATGTTTGACGTCTAGACAAAGGATTATTTAAAATGATGTTGAATTACTCCACAGTGTTACACAGGGTGGGCTAAATTTTGACTTCATTCATATTCATGCTTCTAGCTGAGTTGTAAGGGAACATATTGTTCTGAAAGCTGCACTCTGGTAGCTATTACACACACACACACACACACACACACACACACACACACATGCACACACTTACTTTTTTTGAAGAATGAAGATAACAGAGATCTTACAATTAGCCTGTGCCTTGTACCTGCTCTGTAAGTATCTCAGTACCACCTGCTGGGTAGAAAATAATAACTTCTTATCACATTTTAAGTTTCAACAGCTTTTCAAATGGTGGACTTTGAAAAAGGACTTGTAAAATGTAACCATTTCCTATTTGGGAAGACTAATAATACAGTGGTGTCTCGTCCTACGACCATAATGTGTTCCAGAAGATGGATGTAACTCAAAATGGTCATAAATCGAAGCAGTATTTCCCATTGAAATGCACTGGAACGTGATTAATCCGTTCCAGAAGAAAAAAACACACCCAAAAATAAAATAAAAATAAAACACTGCAAACCCCCGAAGGCACTGGGGCTTTAAAACAAAACCAAAAAAATACACAATGGAGCAAATCCCATTGGAAGGCACTGGGCTGCAAAAAAAGCACCAAAAACAAAACAACACAGCACAGAAACATAATCCCCACAAGCCCAAACCCACCCTGCAAAACAGAACAGTTTTTAAACCCACCCAGAACAGTTTTTAAAAAGCAGGAAGCATCACCTTACCTTACCAGGCAGTCCCAAGCCTCCTCTGACGCACACACTCTAACTGTTGTGGCAAAAGAGCTACAAAGAAGCAGCCTCTTCGCCTACCAATGGTTAGCAAATTTGAATTTCCCGCCTTTCCCCCCTGCCTTTTTCCGGTCACAACTCCGGCCACAAGTCGAAGCAAAATTTTGCGGCCGGAGCAGGTTGTAACTTGAAATGGTTGTATGTGGGGAAGTTCGCAAATTGGGGCACCACTGTAAGAGAATGCTTGATACACCTCAGTTTTCAGAAGAGCAAAACACAGCCTTTCGTATGCATGTGTTTTCTCCCTGGTTGCTATAAAACATGCACAAGCCATGTGAAACCTCAGCTTTAAATCTGTAGTCTTCTGGTCTTTTGCTGCTGAGCCACAAACAAGGCTGCTTCTGTAATCCACATATATGCTTGCTTGAGATTTTCAGGGGAGGCTCTTTTCTGGGTATCCACATTGGCACTGTTACCGTTTGGTGAGGACTCAAGATATGGTTTTGGTGTTGTCTGCTCCCAGACATGGGGGTTCAGAAGATGGCCACAAATGTTCTAAAGGCATGGGAAAGATAATTGAGACAGAGCTCCCACATGCTTAGAGGATGCGTTCTTCTTCCTATCCACATACAGTATTTCATTCATGCAAAACAGGCCCTCTGAAGTTCTCAGAAAATCAGCAACACAAAAGCTCATTGGGGTTTTCTGATCTCTTCTCAAAGCTTGTTGTATCTCATATCTCTATTAGACAGGAAACTTCTTTTTCTTCTGCATGGAAATTCAGGCATATTTGCAGAATACATCATGTGAAAGGCCTGACTGGAGGAATACCAAACTGGAATTAAGATTGCCAGAAGAAATATCAACAACATCCGATATGTAGATGATACCACTCTGATGGCAGAAAGTGAGGGTGAAAGATGAGAGTGCAAAAAATGGTCTGAAGCTCAACATAAAAAAAAAAAAAACAAAGATCATGGCCACTGGTCCCATCACCTCCTGGCAAATAGAAGGGGAAGAGATGGAGCCAGTGACAGATTTTACTTTCTTGGGCTCCCTGATCACTGCAGATGGTGACAGCAGCCATGAAATTAAAAGACACCTGCTTCTTGGGAGGAAAGCGGTGACAGACCTAGACAACATCTTTAAAAGTAGAGACATCACCTTGCCAACAAAAGTCTGAATAGTCAAAGCTATGGAAGTGAGAGCTGGACCATAAAGAAAGTTGACTGCCGAAGAATTGATGCTTTTGAATTGTGGTGCTGGAGGAGACACTTGAGAGTCCCCTGGACTGCAAGGAGAACAAACCTATCCATTCTAAAGGAAATCAACCCTGAGTACTCACTGGAAGGACAGATCCTGAAGCTGAGGCTCCAATACTTTGGCCATCTCATGAGAAGAGAAGACTCCCTGGAAAAGACCTTGATGTTAGGAAAGTGTGAAGGCAAGAGGCTAAGGGGACAACAGAGGATGAGATGGTTGCACAGTTTCATCGAAGCTACCAACATGAATTTGACCCAACTCCAGGAGGCAGTGGAAGACAGGAGGGCCTGGTGTGCTCTGGTCCATGGGGTCACAAAGAGTCAGACATGACTAATCGACTAAACAGCAACAACTATTATTTTACCATCACCATACATATCCCTTGGTTTATTAATATTCAATCAATTTCTGTACTTTAAGCATATTCCATAACTATTACACAAAGAGAACAATTAATATTGAACTTAGATAAAAACAAAGAATTTTCTCTAGTCATTTGGCCTTCTAGATAAGGCATCAGCAACCACATTCTGGGTCCCTTTTATGCTGCAGATTTCAAAATCAAAGTCTTGTAAAATCAGCACCCATGTCATCAACTTGCTGCTGCTGGATGCAATAGTCTTTGCCATAGAAGAGGAGAGTGGTCGGTGCACAGGACAAATCTTCTCACCCAAATGTATGGCTTCAGCTTTTGCAGTGTCTACATGATAGCTAGACACTCTTTTTCTATTGTGAACAATTGTTTCTCACCTGACTGAAGCTTTTTGCTGATGTACATCACTGGGTGCAGATTTTCACTGTTGTCAGCTTGACTCAACATGGCTCTCAGTCCCACGTTCAACACATCCATGTAGATGATGATCTCACAATCAAAGTCTGATGCAATAAGGACAGGTCCTGATGTCAGTGCCCTTTTCAGGTGATTGAAGGCTACCTAGCAGTCTGACGTCCACTGGATGTTTTCAGCTTGCTTCTTTTGGGTTACGTTTGTTTTCATTTTGATTAGTGGCTTCATTTTCTCAATTGTGGGAAGGGCAGGCAGTTCCTTCAACTCCTCCAGAACAGCTATTACTATGTTCTTTGAAATCTTCTTGCCCTTGCCTTCGTCCTCTCCCACAAACTCGACCACAGGTACTTTTGTCACAAAATTCTTCATATAAGGGGGACCACTTTCCTGTGTCTGGGATTTGATCTGATACTGATACTTTCCATGTACCAGACCACACATGGTACTTGGTTGATATTTTGGCCATAGGTAATACCTCCAATTCAGAACTAATCCCTTTAAGAGAGACCTCCTCATGTCCTATCATGTCTTCCTCAGGGATTGTATCTGGGTGGCAAATAGTTACTTGTGAGCATGAATCTTTGAAGCTTAGATACTTCTTGCCATTTATAAAAATCAGTTCTCCTGAACTTTCTAGTAAATTTTGATTGCACTTGATAAAAAAAACTGTATGACTTTAGCCTCAGGAAGTTCTGGGCTCTCTGCCAAGTCAGTTCCCTTAGCAATAGGGCTGCTGGTGGCTTCAGCTGCCAAAGTCTGAAGGAGAAATACTTTTTTAGGCTGATTGTAATTTCCATTTTTAAGCCGACTGAAATCTTTATTCCTCTGAATTTCACATTGGGTAAAAAAAAAGTCCAGGTTTACCACAAGCATAACTTTGTTTATTTGCTCTATGTTCAGCGTAAAGGGATCTATCAATTTTTCTCTTAGAACTACCTGATTTCAGGGGACTTTGCTCTGGGAATAAGGGTTTCACTTTAAAATGGCTTCCCTTAGCTTGAGCCTGACTGAGGTAATTTCTACCAGATTAGGATTTCTTACTGTTGCCCTACACTTTTCTACCAATTTTTACCTCAGAAAATTGAGAATATCTGATCCCACTAATAGAATCAGCATATTCAGACACTTGTAGCACGTTTTAAAGATCCTTGTCCTTGACCAGTAACACAATTCCCCAGGCAAAATTGAATAAAATCGTTCCAATCCAACCACATTTTTCATTTGCTTTAAGGAAATGACATTTTCTTGCTCCAACCACCACCTCATATTAAAACATTGATTTAAACATGCTCCAAGCTGGGCAAGATCCCTCAGGTTTCTTTGTAATAGTGCGAAATTTTCTTCTGAGGTACTCTGAATTAATCCCAAATCTGGAATACACCATCTTTCTATAAACCTCAAAATCTTTAGCTTGTTCAAAAGGCATCTGTGAATAGATCTCAGATAAAACACCCCCTATCTGTGACCTTAAAATTACCATCCTCTCATCATCTGTAACCTTAAAGTCCAAACAAGCTCTCTCAAAAGAAATCAGGAAAGATTCAGGACGATCTCCATTCCAATACTGGGGAAATTTCTTTAGGCTGATTTTTGAGGAATTTACCTCAGTGATACAGTGTTTTTATCATCATCATCATCATCATCATCATCATCATCATCATCATCATCATCATCATCATCATCATCATCATCATCATCATCACCACCACCACCACCACCACCAAGACCAATATTATTATTATTATTATTATTATTATTATTATTATTATTATTATTATTATTATTATTATTATTATTATTATTATTATTATTATTATTATTATTATTATTTTGAGAAGCTATTTCCAGTTTCTTCATCTCAATCTGGAACTGCATTTCTCATTCTCTTTGACTTTCATGTTCTCTGATTTTTTTACCAATTCCAATCAGTTTTTCATATCTTGCTCCTCTAATTGATTTTTCATAACTAGTTCCTTCAGTTTAAATTCTAGCTTTCATTTTTCAAAATCTTGGGAGCTTTGGATATTTTCTCCCTCTGAGGCAATTATTACTGAGTCCTCATTCTCTTCTTTGAAATTGAGGCTTCCCATTTCCCTCAGCACCTTGGAGCTCAACCTGTGTGTCCATAACCAACATTTTACTTCGTTTTGTTATACAAAATACAATTTCTTCTTAAAATGGACGGGTTCTTTTCCCTCACAAGAGCCGAAAAGAACCCTTTTTCCAGTGGCTTTCCTTATAACTAGGTTGCGCTTTTCCAAGCAGCTCGCCTCGGCTACTCCCAAGGTCACAACCCTTGCAACAGTATTTCCCTGTCTGGGCAATTCTTGTCTCCAGACAGAAGAACAACTTTCTGCTTAGCTTTTCTTTACTTTCAGCTTTTATTAGCATCTCAGATCTATTCTGACTTAGTCTTCTACTCCATGTGCTACTGCTCTTACCCTTAGAGATCCAGATTTTGAGCTAGCTACTTAGTCTTGTAAATTCTGAGGTAAATGATTTCTCTTGAGTAGATATTTTTTCCCTATCTTAGGATTCTCTAGATCTGGGTTTGAAAGCCCCAAAACTAAGACTTCCACAAGACTAATGGGTAATCACTTCTTAACCACAGCTCCTAACCCCCCCTAGCTAGGAATACCTTCAAACCCAAGCCCATTCAATTTTTCACTGGATTATTTTGTATCCCACCACTGTGCCACCAATTTGTCATATCCCTTGGTTGTCCCTTGGTTATTTCACCAAGCAAAGGGCACAAGCTACATGTTGTGTCGCTGCCACCAGTTGATTACATCAACATTGTTTAGTATGAATGATAGAGGTCCAGGCAATGTGTCATTTTAAAAAGAACCAAATAGAAGTTGTTTATTACTACAGGTGATGAAGGTACAGTCGATGTCATAAACTCTTAACAAAACAACCTACTTCATCCATCTTTAACCACCAACCCTCTCTCTATCCACCCCAAACTCCAAAACCCAAATCTCAAGCCCTCCAGTCTCTCAATCCCTCAAAACTCCAATCTCCTCTCTCTGCAGAGACTTTTATATGTTGTGACTTCAGCACTCTCATAGCACATTAATATTCATGACCTGGGCGGATCCTACAAGGACTATTCGAGCCAACAGCAGCATGTTGATGAGATGGGTGCTGATTTTACAAGACTTTGATTTCAAAATCTGCAGCGTAAAAGGGACCCAAAGTGTGGTTGCTGACACTTTGTCTAGGAGACCAAATGACTAGAGAAAATTCTTTGTTTTTATCTGAGGTCAATGTTAGCTGTTCTGTTTGTGTAATAATTATGGAATATCCTTAAAGAGCAAAATTTGCTTGGATATTAATAAACTAAGATGGTAAAAATAATAGTATCCTTAATAATGTAATATAATTCTTATTAATGTAACTAATGCATCCTTAGAAATGTAAGAGGAATGTAATGCAGTGGTCTCCAACCTTTTCTCAACCAAAGACCGGTTGGGGGTGTGTGGTGCACCTGCAAGGTGGCAGAGCTCTCTTGCACGCATGCGCACATCATGCTTGGGGGTGATCACATGTATGTGCACAACGCACTCCAGAGGGCAGAATGTGCTCATGCACTACAGCTCTTGTGGGGGACACTTGCGGGGGGGGGGTAGGAGATCTATGTCCACGGCCCGGTCTTGGATAGGCTATGGACCACTGCCAGGTTGCGGACCAGGGGTTGGGGACCTCTGATGTAATGTAATATAATGTAATGCTAAGTAATGTATCCTTAGCAATGTAAGTAATGTAAGAGATTAATATTTGCATTCTTCCATGTATTTTCATTTGTTTATGAGGGCAAACCATTAGGTTTCACAAACTTATTAAGGAGGGAGGGATGTGGTGCCCGCCCAGGTCATGAATATTAATAGGCTATCTGCATGCATCAATGAGAGTGCTGGAGAGGCGGAGCCACCAGATATAAGAGTCTCTGCAGGAGGGGGAGAGAGGATTTGTGAATCTGGAGTTTGGAGAGAGAGGGTTGGTGGCTGAGGGTGGATGAAGTAGGTTTTTTTGTTAAGAGTTTGTAACTGGTTCTTCATCATTTCTTTTTTTTTTTTTAACTAAAGAATTTTGGACAGAGTACCTCTGCTCTCTGGGATTCCTCTGAGCCTGCTGTCATCTTGTATGTGACAGAAAGAGAAAGAGAAGGGAGTGGCAGGGAGAAAGAGAGACCCTTTTTTGGCTGTATAAGAATTCATTCCGAGAGAATAGCTAGACTTGTAGGTGTATACAGATGTGGCCAGTAAAACCACCTGGTCAGGTTGTCATGTGAAATTTTATCCAAGCTCATCCTTTCCCCGTAAAAACCCAAGGCTGTCAAAAATGAAATAAACCATTTTTTTGTTCACATGAATTGGATGTGGCAAGAATTATCTGAATTCCACTGCTGCAGGGGCTGGAGCAACTATTGGCTCCTGTGATTGGCCTGGAATAATGTTTATAACTTGGTCCAGCTATTTTCAGTTGGACTTGACATTCGGTTGAACGTGTTATTCCTTACAAGTGGAATCTCTTGGGAATTAAGATAAGAAAAACATATCAGTTCCACGATAAAAACCCAGTGCTACATGGCTCAGAAATTTTCTTTGTCTCTTCTTAATTTCCTAATGCATATACATTTCCTCCTGTAGAACAGCAACAGCAATTTAGGTGGGGGAAAACACCCTGTAGATTAAATGTCATCAAGTAAGTCTTATACAACATGCATTTTGTTTTTTTCCAGGTACAGATTATTAAACTGTCATACTAAAGCTTTTCAAATGCAGGTGCCTTGTAATATGCACCCCAATAGGAAATTAATGCCATAAGTGGGCACTTATAGGGCCTCTCTGGGTGCTTTATAACAAAACACACAACAGCATACTTAAAAGATCAGTTCAACAGAAGAAAAATTAAAGAGCCTCGTGGCGCAGTGGTTAAAATGCTGTACTGCAGCTAAAACTGTGCTCACGACCTGGGGTTCAAATCCCAGGTAGCCGGCTCAAGGTTGACTCAGCCTTCCATCCTTCCGAGGTCGGTAAAATGAGTACCCAGCTTGCTGGGGGGGGGCAATGTGTAGCCTGTATAATAAAAAAAAAAATTGTAAACCGCCCGGAGAGTGCTTGTAGCGCTATGGGGCGGTATATAAGTCCAATAAATAAATAAATAAATAAAATAAAAATTAGAAATAATAAAATACAAATAAATAGAACAATAAAAATGCATTTAAATGTATTTACATAGATATTTAAAATGGTGAAATTAGTCAAAGTAAGGCTAGATAAATTCAACAGACATCACCTGTATAGTATTTTGAAATGCCTGCTTGAATAACTAGGTTTTTAGTAACTTTTAAAAAATTGCTAGTGAATTGCAGGAGGAAGTTCATTCCACAGCTGAGGAGCAACAGTCAGGAAGGCCCAGTTTCTTGACTTCTCCCTCTGGGCCTCTCTCAGCCGACCTGTTTGGGATGTTCATGTAGGATGGGCAGAATCAGTTGGAAGTAAATGTTCTGCCAGATTTGAGTCCCAAAACATCTAGGGTTTTATAAGTTAAAACCATGACCTTGAAGTTAGCACAGAAACAAATAGGTAGCCAGTGTAAGGTAGATGGAATTGCAGTGATGTGTTGATACTTGTTCCCACCATGTTCTGGACCTGTTGAAGTTTCCATGGTAGCCATAGAGAGTGCTGCAGTAATCTAATCTGGAGACGACCAGTGCATGGACCAGCATGGCAAGGGACCCATTGTCAAGGTAGAGATGCAGCTGGGTACTCCACCTGAGACGGAAGCAACCAGACTGGACCACAGATGCTATTTGACTGTCCATTGACAGCTTTGGGTCTGGTAGGACTCCCAGATGATGAACCTGGAGAGAGTAGCACTCCCAGAGGAAAGGGAGGCACTGAATCTGCAGATAGATGAAGCACCCACCCAAAGGACCTCTGTCTTGTCTGGGTTCAGCCTCAATCTGTTGATCCCCATCCCAGTAGCATAGTGTGGGTTTGCTAACACCCAGGGCAAGGCATATACAGTATTGCAGGTCACAGATCGGCTCAGTGACACAGTGCGTGGGTGAGGTGGGGAGTGGGATGGAAGAAGTCCCTGGGATGGTTGCATGAAGTGGCTGCACAGTTGCTTGAGGTTTGCACTGGCAGCGGCAGCGGTGGAGAGCCTGGTGCCCCTGGTACCTCGGAACTGGACTGCCAGGCAAGTGAAAAGGAACACGAGGAGCTGCTACAAGAGTGCTCTGGGAAGGGTGGTGCCCGGAGCAACCACTCATTTAGCCTCCCCCTACACCAGGGTTCCCCAACCTTTTTCGGTCTGTAGACCGGCTGGGGAAGGTGGCGCACCCCCACGCTTGTGTGCATGTATGAACAAGCATGCACATTCTCTCGCAAGAGTGAGCACACACTAGCACAGGTGGATGCACAGTCATGCGCATGCAGTGCAGCGCTTGTCTGGGCGCACACACTCATGCACATGCACAAGCAGCGGTGTGGCGCTCACACATGTGTGCTGGAGTGTGCACACAGGTGCCAATGGGCTGTGCGGGTTGAGTACATATGGGGGGGGTGGAGCAGGAGATCTATCTCAGCGGCCCAGTCTGGCTCAGGCCACGGACCAGCACCGGGCCGCGGACCGGGGGTTGGGGACCTCTGCCCTACACCATTGCCCCATCCACTCCAGTACCAGAGCCAGGCAGCGCTCAAGGGACAGGATAGCATCCACTGCAAAAGAGTAGAAGGAGAAATAGTTGCATGTCTCATCAGCATACTGATGACTTGAAACTCCAAATCTTATGGATGACCTCCACTAGAAGTTGTTAAATAGCAGCAACAGAGAGAAGAGCAATCCCTGAGGGACTCCACAATGGAGAATCCAAGGGGAGGAGACAATCTCCCCTAGTTGCACTCTCTGGGGAAGGTCCTTCAGGAAGGAGCAGAGCCAGGACACAACCAGGCCACTGATTCCCAATCCAGAGAGCCTCCCCAGAAGGATACCATGGTTGATGGTATCAAAAGCCGCTGAGAGGTCAAGGAAGATCTTTTCTTTTCCAAAAAAATGTTTTTTTTTTAAATTTATTTTTTTAAATCTAGACAATCCATCATGTTACAAATAATAAATACAAGGCTTAACATAGTAATCTATTATCTTACTTATTATGTAATTTGTGTTGACCATTTGCTATTCCCCATATTTCACAAAATCACATTTACACCGTTCCCCGTTTCACTGTAAAGAAATATTGACCAACAAAGGTGCTTCTGAGGTGCATTTAAAAGTGGAAGTAATATTGAAAAAAAACTACACCTGAGGATGGTTTACATTATAACAACTTGTTTTGGAACAAAAGTTACTAGTAACAGGGCAGAAGTAGCTCTTTCAATTTCATGTCCGTTTTTGTGGGAAAGAGTTAACA